>NC_069500.1:1325183235-1325869485 GCF_027579735.1 Bombina bombina
AAAACCCTGTTGGTTTCTTTTTCTTTTTCAAACAAGCCTAATACAATGTGTAGTTGTTTTCTAAAATAGCATTCTTAAAATATTCCCACATTTCTGAGCTGCTGTAATCTGTGTCATACCTTTTAGAGGATCTTTAAGGGATTTCCCTATGCATGAAACTAATCATCCTATCTAAAACGTTTGTTTTACTATGGTTGCATGGTATATTTTCCTATACATACCCTAGAGACTGATGGTCACTAGAGCCTAAGTTTCTCACCCACAGACACTTCAGATAGTAAAACCCTGTTTGTAAGTACTTAATCTTATATAGCTCCTTTACATGTTGGTTCTTTTACTTAGTTGTTCAAGTGATTGCTCATGCAAAGATTCCAGAATAGACTTACTTCTAATTGTTTTAGCAACAGGTACCCTCCAGTCTCATCTGGCATACTAATGTCCCCTATTACTTTAACCTTGCCCTTCATTGTAATTTATCAATTTCATCAGTTAATAGTTGATCTAATTCTTCATCCTGTAATGGAGGCCTATATACTACCCCATTCTAAACATCTGACTCCACCTTATTTTCCACAGTTTCCCAAACACTTTCTACATAAACATTGGTTCGTACAATTTCTGCTACTTTAATATTTCACATACAAAGCTACTCCCCCTTTTTCCCTACTTTTATAAGTATAACTATGTCTCAATAATGACAATCATTGTAACAAGTCTCTGTTTTAGCTACCAAATCTAACTTGTCTCTAATCATTATTGCAGTAAGTTCAGGTAATTTATTTACTAAGCGGCAAGGCATTTGTGCACTATTACTAGCAATGTTAGTGAATGGCAGGAATGCCCAATAAAATATCTGATGAGAATATAACTGAAGCAATACTCAGTGAATACTACAAATTATCTTGCCTTCACTATGAAGCCTCTCAGCAACCACACAAGCTAATATAAATCAAGCTCATCGTGTCAAATAATTATTAAAATTTCCTGTACACATATCTAGTACTCTATAGAAAGATAAACAGACAAGAGAACCAGGATCTCAGCAGGTTAATGTTTACCTGCTCATTTATTATTTACAAAGAGATTTCAGAAGAGACTGCGTGTTCCTTTCAAGGTGATCTGAGTAAACAATTTATAGGTGAAAAGGATAACTTAGAGGTCTGGGAACAATTATTTGCTTTTGCTTTTTATCATTGAGAAGTTTCCGGCAAAAGTATCTTTGAAAATTTAAAATCCTATTTGGTCAACAGAGGAATAAAAAGTGATAACAGCGTGATAACATCAAAGCAGAAAGTTGTGACAGATCGCATTGTAAAATGGTGAATCATACAAGCTTTTTTTTCCCATTAATTGTATTGTGCTTTAACATTTCCAAATAGTCAAAATAAATTATACTAAAAATATTAGCTGATAGGGCCTCATGTACTAAGGGCCGTGCGAACATGCAGCATACACTGCTTAATACATAGCGCCCACAATGTACAGAAAAAGAATCAACATACATTATCAGTAGAATTCCAGAAACATTTTAAGGACTTTAAGCACATTGTAATTACAAGACAGTATGTTGTTTTGCTTTACAGTAGCATATCAGCCAGGTCTAAACATTAAAAACGAATTAATATCTTGTTTGCTGCAATAGTTATTTATAGCCAAAACTTAAAAGGACACTATAAACTAGATTTTTCTTTGCATAAATGTTTTGTAGGATGATCCATTTATATAGCCATCTGGTAGGTGTTCTTGTATCAATGTATAGTTTTATTTATTTTTTTATTAGCATTGTGCTGATTTCAGACTCCTAACCAAGCCCCCAAAGTATAAGATGAAGACAAATGTCTACAGACTCTTGTCTGTTCCTGTTAGTGCATTGGGTTTTTTCATTTGCAGGGGAAGGGGGTCTGTTCTTCTTGCGTTCTCAGCCCCTTTTAGTGGGTGTCCCCAGCCTAACCCCATCAACAATGCTAGACTGCGAGCTTCTAAATTAGGTTTTTTTTTTTTAAACTATACTAGGATTTTTAGATCAGTATCTGTGCATGTTCTTTATAGTAGTTTCTATTAATGCTTTTATATTAAAAATGTGTAAACTGTCCCCTCTAAGAGAGTGGGATAAAATTCCAAAGAGCTAGAATTTAATAGAGACTTATTCACCAAGGACTTGCTTAATGGATGTAAATTGGAAAGTTTTTTTTTTTTAAATGGGATTGCTCTGTCTGAATCACAAAGAAAATGGTTTGTGTTTCAATATCCTTTAAAATCTCAATGTGTTAATCTGAACCTTTAAATGAAGTAACTTTGTCAAGAAAAATATAATAAATGACAGAAATTCATTCTAAGTAATATTTTTTAGAATGGTATCAAATCAAAATATTCACGGCCTAGATTTAGAGTTTTGCGTTCACCGTAAAAATCAGCGTAAAGGGCTTCCTAACGCTGTTTTTTAACCGCCCCGCTGTATTAGAGATTCCCTTACCGACTCTCAAAAATTTCCTAACGCTGAAATCATAACCGACAACCCCAGACCCAGTAGTTAACATCTACGCCAAAATAAACATCCACGAATGACAAAACAAATATTACACAAAGTATACTTACACTCATACAAACACTACACTATATTTATTTTTCATTTTTAAAATTTTCATGTCAAAATAGAAAGGGAATCAAAGTGATGAGATCTTCGGGTGTTAGAAAAGAAAACACACAAATCCATCTTGCCATTGACCTTACATTGACAGACGGGAACAGACACTCATATAGCTACATCTAACTAATAATATTATCACATACATACACTCATCTGTGCATACAAAACAATATAACACCACATTACATACACAAAGAAGAATTTGATTACGAAATAAATACGATTTAGCTACTTTTTCACACAAGACCATCGACGTCATTCACTTTACGCTCAAAACCAGTCTTGGATTTTATTTGCACACAAATTTTTCTCCTCCATTGACTTCTATGGGGAAGACGTGCTCATAGCACGAGACAGGACAGATTTCCCCTAACGTACGCAAAAAAGCGCAGACAAGAAAACTCTAAATACCAGCGCTAGAATTCTGAAAATAACTCATGTTTTCCTGCGTTAGCCCCCGCTATGACAAATAGATCAAGAAATGGCTATTTCCTATGGAGGTAATGGCTTTTACTTATGGGAAATTCACAACAACATTAAATTGTTTGATACTTTTACATTACATCAACTACAAATCACCATCACTAGTAACAAACATTTTCAACAATTACATGAGATTTAAACGGACAGAAAAATAATTGGAACATTTCAGGATTCCAAACATTAGACAATTGGAAACCCCTCTCATTTACCTTTATTATAGCATTTCATTTATTCAACTCATATACTTGCAGCAACAGCATATCTACATAGGCTTAACACATGATCATTCATGGGTGCACATACATTACTTTCAGCATTCACTCATACTTGTGGATTTATATGATGAGGGAAAAACACATTACATTCTCTCTATGAATCAGGAAACAGAAAATAGAGATTTTACTGTACCTTTAACATCACAATTCACTCAGAATAAATCATTATGAATTACGTACAATAAGAACATCATTAGAACAGATTACAGCTGTCACTTTTTGGGAAGGAACAACAATGCTATACTGCTTTATAGAAGTCAGCATATGTGGGACACAATCACAATATATACGTATATGTACATAACACGCATCACCCATCACGTAACCACAAAGCACACATTTATATTTTAATCAGCACACAATAACAATGTAGTAAAATACAACAACACAATGAGGATTTCATAACTACACAGGCAGGATGATAATATGATGACGTCATTAGAATATTCAACCATACACATTACAGCTTTAGGACTGTACCGCCCCTTTCAGAACTTTAGCACTCAATACTACAATACAACATATACGTAAACAAGAGTTTGGAACATCATTATTATGGCGATTTTAAAGGGATGCATACAATATTGTCAGCTCACAAATCACTTATATATACAATACTACAGATGACAGCCGGAAGTTCGGAATTATTAGTGCGATTTTTAATGGGACGCGTACAATATTCACATCTCGCAAATCACTTATATATACAATACTACAGATGACAGCCGGAAATTCGGAATTATTAGTGCGATTTTAATGGGACACGTACAATATTGACATCTCACCAATCACTTATATATACAATACTACAGATGACAGTCGGAAGTTCTGAATTATTAGTGCGATTTTAATAGGACGGGTACAATATTGACATCTCGCCAATCACTTATTTATACAATACTACAGATGGCAGCCGGAAGAACTTCAGTATTATTGCGATTTAAAGGGGACGCGTACAATATTGACATCTCGCTAATCACTTATATATACAATACTACAGATGTCAGCTGTCTCTTTATCGTTTACCAACATTATTGCAGCAACATTGATCGATCACATTCTATGCACACATTATACACAATTATGCACTTTCATTCATGTTAGCATGGACCGTGTGCTGTTTACTATAAGATCACGTTTAATAAATATTTATTACGCATATGAACAAACATTACGAAGATGGCACTGTATGTGTGACATTTTACACTTTCACATTGAGATTCATTGGGGGAAATCAAAATTTCAGCAAACACCTAAAAAAACGCCCACTTTGAAAGCATTTGCGCCGCTCACATACAAACAAGTGAATACAATCAGCAATCATTACGAACTCACTACGATTGGACTAATGCACTATAAATCCCCCAAACAACATGGCCAAAGCGTCCCTTGTGATCGACATTGTATCAATTTGCTTCTGTGTTTTTGCATACCTTGTTACTCCTTGCGTTGTGTTTGCTCTGCTGTTTGGCTTTGTTCTGCTAAGCTTGGCAAATATGGATGACAATCTTATAGACGCTGCTGGTGGTGCTGTTGCACAAGTAGCGGTTAATAGAATCAGGCTGGCTCAGCAGCTCCAAGAGAGACGAAGGGCTCATTTGGTTAGAGGTCCTCGTGTCTACAGGGCGAGACCCACCTTGGGAACATATGAGTGACTTCGAGGTTTATGACAAGTAAAGGTTCAATCGCGAAAAGCTCATTGGCCTTTACAATGTTCTTAGACCTCATCTGGAGCCACGTATACGAATAAGGACTGCTGTCCCTGGCATCACTAAGATGCTAAGTTGTATATACGTCCTGGCCTCTGGGAGTTTTCAATCAGGAGAGATGTACATGCATGGCCTTGCTCAAGGTACATTCTTGGTGGTGTTTGATCACTTTCTGGACGCCATGGTACGTATCAGTAAGCATTACATAGGATTCCCTCAGAATGATGGTGATTGGAGGCGCCTGAGGAGGGGAATTCTTTGCAATAGCTGAATTGCTCAATGTCTTGGGAGCAATAGATTGCACCCACATTGCGCTGCGTGCTCCAGCTGATGACTTGCCCTTCCGAAATCGCAAACATTTCCATAGCCTCAACGTGCAGTATGTTTGTGGCGCACGGATGCGGATTATGCAGGTGTGTGCGAATTTTGGCGGGGCTTGTCATGATGCCCACATCCTCTCTCTGTCGTCCCTGTGGCGGCAGTTTGAGGAAAGACAATTTCCACCTGGGTATCTCATTGGTGGGTATTTGTGCACAACAGGTTAATTAGTTAGACAATTGCCACTGTAGTCTTAAACTGTTAGTGTAATGTGCAGCTATAGGATTGCAATTTAACCATTTATTTATCTTTCCGCAAATGTCTAGTTTTAGCTCCAAACAGATATGTAGCATGTCTTAGCTGAAATGGTCAGATCGAGAATGCAATTTAACCATGTCATTGTCTCTTTCCGCAAATGTCTAGTTTTAGCTCAAAACAGATTTGGACAATGTTCTAAGCTTAATGGCCAAATCAAAAATGCAATGTAACCTTTTTTTTATATTTTAGCAAAGGTCTAGTTATGCAAAATACGCATAGGTTGCATGTCTTAGCTGAAATGGGCAGATAGAGAATGCAATTTAACCATGTCATTGTCTCTTTCCGCAAATGTCTAATTTGAGCTCAAAACAGATATGTAGCATGTTCTAGCTTAAATGGCCAGATCGAAATTGCAATGTAACCTTTTTATTTTATTTTAGCAAAGGTCTGGTTTATGCGAAATACGCATAGGTAGCATGTCTTAGCTGAAATGGGCAGATAGAGAATGCAATTTAACCATGTCATTGTCTCTTTACGCAAATGTCTAGTTTTAGCTCAAAACAGATTATGTAGCATGTTCGAGCTTAAATGGCCAGATCGAAAATGGAATGTAACCATTATGTTTTTATTTTAGCAAAGGTCTGGTTTATGCGAAAAACGCATAGGTAGCATGTCTTAGCTGAAATGGGCAGATAGAGAATGCAATTTAACCATGTCCATTGTCTCTTTCCGCAAATGTCTAGGTTTTTAGCTCAAAACAGATATGTAGGCATGTGCTAGCTTAAATGGCCAGATCGAAAATGCAATGTAACCATTTTGTTTTTATTTTAGCAAAGGTCTGGTTTATGCGAAATACGCATAGGTAGCATGTCTTAGCTGAAAGGGGTAGATAGAGAATGCAATTTAACCATGTCATTGGGGGGTAGTTAACAACGTGTCACCTTTCCTGCCTTCGCCGGCCCAACTATACGCCCACCTAAGCTCGCCTCACATTGCCGCCCGCGGATCTGAAAAAATTCTCCTAAGTTATCAAGTAAAGCTGTCAAAAAGCCGCGGGGCGATGAGCAGCGGACTGTGAGAGTTATCACTCATCCGAGTCTCGCTGCTCTTCGGCTGTTTGACAGCTTTCTTGCTAGCCTGTCACTAAAGCACTCACACTAAGACTACACTGTTCTAACCCCTATAACGGTGCCCCCGGAGCCCCCCGCAACTAAATAAAGTTACAAACCCCTAAACCGCCACTCCTAGACCCTGCCGCAAGTCTTATAAATGTATTAACCCCTAAACCGCTGCTTCCTAGACCCCGCCGCAAGTCTTATAAAGTTATTAACCCCTAAACCGCCGCTCCCAGACACCGCTGCCACCTACATTATACCTAGTAACCCCTATCCTGCCCCCCCTACTACCGTCGCCCTCTATAATAAGTTATTAACCCCTATCCTGCTGATCCCTCACCTCGCCGAAAATAAATAAAATAGTTTAACCCCTAAACCGCCGCTCCCTGAACCGCCGCAACCTATATTAAATTTGATTAACCCCTATCCTGCCCCGCTACACCGTCGCCACCTATAATAAATTTATTAACCCCTATACTGCCCCCCCACTACACCGCCACCACTGTAATAAAATTATTAACCCCTAAACCTAAGGTCTAACACTAACCCTAACACCCCCCTAACTTAAATATTAATTAAATAAATCTAAATAATATTTCTATATTAACTAAGTTAATCTTATTTAAAACTAAATACTTACCTATAAAATAAACCCTAATATAGCTACAATATAAATAATAATTATATTGTAGCTATCTTAGGATTTATTTTTATTTTACAGGTACCTTTCAATTTATTTTAACTAGGTACAATAGCTATTAAATAGTTATTAACTATTTAACAGCTTACCTAGCTAAAATAAGAGAAATTTACCTGTAAACTAAAACTAACCTAAGTTACAATTACACCTAACACTACACTATACTTTAATACATTATTCCTATTTAAAACTAAATACTTACCTGTAAAATAAACCCTAAGCTAGCTACAATGTAATATAATAATTACATTATAGCTATCTTAGGATTTATATTTATTTTACAGGTAACTTTGTATTTATTTTAGCTAGTTAGAATAGTTATTAAATACGTTATTAACTATTTAATAACTACCTAGCTAAAGAAAATACAAAATTACCTGTAAAATAAATCCTACCTAAGTTACAATTAAACCTAACACTACACTATCATTAAATTAATTAAATAAATTAACTACAAATAACTACAATTAAATACAATTTCATAAACTAACTAAAGTACAAAAAAATAAAAAAAGCTAAGTTACAAAAAATAAAAAATAAAAGTTACAAACATTAAAAAAATATTACAAACAATTTTAAGATACTTACACCTAGTCTAAGCCCCCTAATAAAATAACAACCCCCCCCCCAAAAAAAACAAATGCCCTAGCCTATTCTACATTTAAAAAGTTCAAAGCTCTTTTGTGGGGGCATGCCCCAAAGAATTCAGCTCTTTTGCCTGTAAAAAGAAAAATACAACCCCCCCAACATTAAACCCACCACCCACATACCCCTAATCTAACCCAAACCCCCCTTAAAATAACCTAACACTTAATCCCCTGAAGATCATCCTACCTTTAGTCGTCTACACTCAGCCGAGCCACCGATGGAACTGAAGAGGACATCCGGACCGGCAGAAGTGATCATCCAAGGGGCGCTGAAGAAATCTTCCATCCAATGAAGTGATCCTCCAAGCGGCGCTGAAGAAATCTTCCATCCTGCCGATGGCATCTTCCAGGAGGCGCTGAAGAAGTCTTCTATCCAGGCGAGGTCATCTTCGAAGCCGGGTCTTGAATCTTCATCCCGCCAACGCGGAACATCCTTCTTTCCCGACGGACTACCGATGAATGAAGGCTCCTTTAAGGGGACGTCATCCAAGATGGCGTCCATTCAATTCCGATTGGCTGATAGGATTCTATCAGCAATCGGAATTAAGGTAGGAAAAATCTGATTGGCTGATTGAATCAGCCAATCAGATTCAAGTTCAATCCGATTGGCTGATCCAGTCAGCCAATGAGATTGAGCTCGCATTCTATTGGCTGATCGGAACAGATCAGAGCAGACATCATCAACCGCCACTTCAGACGGTAAATAATAGAGGTTAGATTTGAGTATTGTCAATATATGTGAATTCTAGGGAAATGACAAGTAGAGAATTGTGCAAACATGTTAGGGATTGGTTCATCAAATGATTCAAATTTTTACATTTATTAATATAGTGATGCTCTGGTCATTGGGGTCCTGTAACGACTTGCCACTTGGTTTTTAAAGACAACATCAGCTGGTAAGTAAAAATGTATGACTGTGGCTGGCAGGAATTTGGCACAAAAATACAGTCATATGGCATACATTTTCAAAACTAGTATTAGTTGACACATACTTAAATTTTGTATACTCAGAAAGGGATCCTCTAGCAAGACTATGGTTTCAAAGTCTGATTCAAAGTCAAACATTAGAGGTTAGGTCTGCTCAATATGACTCATCTTCACACTTGATTGATAGAACATAACACAAGATGCTACACACGCTTAGTAAGCTAGTGACAGAAATAGTTTCAGAAATGGGGTGTGGGAGAGGGGTGCAGAACTAATTCACACACTTGTAATTAATTGTTTGATTCACACTTTTTCCTGCCATTAAAGACTGAAAGTGAAGAATTCAAGACTGAAAGTGAAGAATTCAAGACTGAAAGTGAAGGAATTCAAGACTGAAAGTGAAGAATTCCCAGACTGAAAGTGAAGAATCCAGATTGAAAGTGAAGAATCCAAGATTGAAAGTGAAGAATACCAATGGGATCATGTCTGGCATTGTCTTTCAAATGTGCTGACCTGGAAAACCATACAAAGACACGTTCACATGGTAAGTGGCAACAATTTGATGGATTAAGGCTGTGGAGGCATCCTATTGGAGACACTTAGATTATTTTTTTATGATGGTATTTCACAATCCTCTATTTTGGAAATGATGAATAAGACACCTAATGAAGATAAACTGTTATTTTCAAGAGAATTGACTTTCAAAGACCATGCATAATCCAGGTTGGTTTGCCCAATGCATGCTAGTTAAGAATCACAGGAGGGAAGAATGTAAAAAATTAGGAAAAGGTACATGTCCTATATTAGAAGATTTGTATCTTACATACATTACCCCTACTTTGTGCTACAGAGGGAATCCAATTATGAACAATCAGACAAAGGAATACATATGATAGTTGATATAGGAGGTATTATTTGAAGGGACCATGAAATATTACATTTATGTTCATCATACATATATTGTTTTTTTTTTTTATTTATATGCATTATTTTGTATAATTTTAAATGCTGATTATTAAATGTAAGTATTGGTAATATTGATTAGACAATATAATGGTATTTTAAATGATGGGAAAGGTATAGATTTCATGTATGAATGTTTTTTTGTTTTTTTTTAAATATCTTTCGAAATATTTTAAAAATGTTAGATCATAGACACAAGATGATTTTTAAAGTTATTTTATTTAATGAATATTTTTAAGGACATGTGTGTATGAAATAACTAATGTTTATTATTATTTTTTTCTTTTTCAGAGTTTCATCTGTGAATGAATTACCACTTTTTTTATTTTAAAAAATTTAATTTATTTATCTGTCAATAAATATTTTTTAATCCTAAACATTTTTTATTTTATTTTATTTAAAGAGCATCTTTTTAACAGATTATAATAAATATATCCATCTAATCTGACAAGTAAAAAAATAATTGACTCCCATGACTGGTAGTTGTCTATTTGACAAGCACATGCCTGATATAAAATTATGCCTCATGGATTGAATTAATAATCGAAAATCCACTTATTCAGATAATGTTAAAGTCAAGTATCTTTTATAAAATAATTTGGGAGTTAAATCCATCAATGCTTTTATTGTGTAATTTATAGATGCTAAAATGTGTAAATGTTTATGAGGATATGTAGTCTGAATTCGACATAACAACTTTGTTCTTTTCACTTTTAAGAAAGGAAAGTGGTTAACTTACATTAAAGTGACAGTGTAGTTGAATGTTCAATTTGTTTTATAATATCTTGTATCTTCCTTAGGTATACAAAAACATTATTCTAATAAATATAGTTTCAAATTTATTTTATATGTTTAAAATGTTAAGTCAGTTAATTTCATTTTAGCACAAGTTAGTTATTGTATGCCATATTGATTACTTTTCTGTTCTAGTGGAGTCATTTGAAGGGTCATTTAACTATAGCTAGTTTGTAATATAATTTCAAAAAATTATTCATCTTACTTCTTGGTTAGATATCACATATCTATATGTATTTTCATTCCCCTTTAGTTTATTTCTACAATGTTAACTCCAGATATTCCTAATGGTTTGGTCCTTAAAGGGACATTCCAAACATATATCAGTTATTGAATTTTACACAATGCAAATTTATTTGAAAACAAATTTTAATGTACTATTATCGAATTACATTCAGTCTTTAAATATCCTTTGATAAAAAAATATCAATGCACATGGATTAGATAATGACATAAGGCATCTATGTGCAACCAACAATCAGCATCAAAAGAGCCTATCTAGCTATGCTTTTCAGCCAAGAATATAAATTTTAAAAAGCTAATGAGAGAATAAAACTAAATATGAAGTTGTTTTAATATTCTATTATCCATCGAAATCAGTAAAGAACATATAGCTTAATGTCCCTTTAAGCTGAAGATGGCTAAATACAGCCATTAGAATATATTTAATTCACAGTGGGGAAAACAATCCAGAAGGTAATATAAATATGCTTTAGTCACATGTTATACTAAGTTTGAGAAAGGGAGGTGCATAGGTTTATGATCTTTGAAGCATTATTGGGAAATGTCTCCTTAAAGGGACATGAACACAAAATATCCATTTGTGATTTAAAGAGTGTCTTTTACTTCTATTATCTCATTATCTTGACATACTTTTCATGAAAAGCATATCGATATAGGCTCAGTAGATGAAGATTGGTGGATGCACAGAGATGCCTTATGTGATTGGCTCAACCATCTGCATTGAAATTTCTTCTGTTAAGGATATCTAAATAAAAAGATAAATTGAGTTACATTTTAAAGTATAAACATTTATTCTCTCTCTGGATCATTTTTTGAAAATATTTGGTTGTAAAGTCTCTTTAAAAATAAAGACGCCATTGCACATTAACATATGTGAGCAGTTACAAATACAAGCTCGAGGTTTATTTACTAATAAGAAACAAACATGTATTTTAACATTTATAAACAGATTATCCAAGTTACGGACATTAGAACCAGAAATTGCGCATTTCAGAAATGTCGCGTGGGAAACGTATCTTGCAACACGAGATTCGCATCTTTACACATTCTAGTCTAATGTCACGCAATAGCACACAATCGATGTGCATTATAAATACATTTAATAGAGCAATGTCAATACTTCCCAATAAGTCACAAAATTGATTTAATGAACAATAAATACATACAATGTTAAATGTGTATTAATCCAACGTATTTGTATTAAAGAAACAGAACAATATTAAACCTAGAAATGTATACAACATTTAATAATGTGACAGTATTAGATTTTTACGATAATTGAAACATTAATATTTAACGGATCACGTATATTAAATCTGCGTCACACATCCGCATACACTGCCCATGAGTTACAAATAAGTATACATGAAAAATGTAGTAACAGCACCACCATGAGGTATGTGTATGGAAGTTACTAAGATATGAAACATTAAGGAACGGCCAATTAGAGTTCATCACACAAACATAACTTGAGTCAGGATGCTCTCACAGACATGATAACAATATTTCAAAATTGTATCCAATCAGATGTACAGATAACATGTCCCATTGTGCATCTCATGTTTACTTCACCATATAAAAGTCCATTACACGTTGCCATCTTTGTCAGTTCTCTAATGCCTGCTGGTGTATTTGTTTTTATATATTCAAAATATATTATATATACGCAACTCGGCAGGCATGACACCTCCCAGGTTCGCCAAGCAGGAGAGTGTTGCACTGGAAGTTTTATCCGCAGCTGTTTGGGAACAAGAAGAAGTCGACAGATGCGCATGTTAAGAAGGCCCTCTGGGAGTCAATCACCAATAAGGTTCAATTGGCGAAGGGCGTCCAGAGGAGCCAGGATCAGATCATGCGGAGGTTCGGAGATATGAGGTTGCATCTGCACAAAAAAGTGGACCTCATAAGGGAGTGGGTACAAGCCCGCAAAAGAGATGGTAAGAAAGTTGATCCAGAACGGAAACTCTACCTACTTCCTTATGAGGTCACTTTATGCGACCTCCTCAGTCTCCGGGTCCCAAGCAGATTTCGATCCTCTCCATCCTCGGCCTCTTCTTCTTCCCTAACAGCTGCTGGATCCCAAACTCCGGACCCGGGGGCCAGTGCAGCTGCTTCTCCATCCAGTGGCCTGGGAGGAGTTGAAATGGAGACTGAACAAGGTAAATATCCTACTTTATATAATATATTAATATTTGATTAGACTTTTAATAAATGTGTAGATAGTCATATTTTCAACCTATATAGATCTCACAACATAGGCTACATATGATGTTCAGATATCTGATTTTAGAATCGTCACACATGAAATAGGAGTGATGTTTCTTGCGCTCTCCAGAATATGCGTCACAGAGTGAAAATGGAATTGCGCATCCGTGAAATCCCTATCATCCGCCATTTCATACATTGACTCGAGAATCATAACCCAGTTATAAATATTATTTGTTATTGTTTAATATTAACAAATATACTATTTCAATCTTGTAATACACCCAATTGAAAATATATCATAAGTCTTTATGAAATGATAACACATTTATCGATATTTATATGGATACTCTAATTATCTTTTCTTGTTATTTTAAATTAAGAATCCCGAATCAAATTTTGGATTACATTGTAGTACAAATCAGAAATTATGACGGTTTGAAGATATCGCTTCTATTCTTGATATCTTCATTTTACTGTAAGATTAGTTTCATGGCTAATTTATATTCTGCCCCTGTGTAGTGCTTGTCATTTTTTGGATATATTTTGACAACAATGACACATTTTTGCATATGTTTCTGTTTTAAAAATATACATTACATACGTTTTTGGGTTGTTATCATTTAAGGGACATGAAAACCAAATTTTAAGTTCACGTGATTTTCACAAATGTTTAAAAATCACAGGCTGGATTTTATTTTCAAATTAATTCAATTACACATTTTGCGCTTCATGTCCCTTTAAGAGAGGATAATTAAAGAATCTTGATAATATCCTTAAATTACATATTTTATTGTTATTGCATGCTCAATACCATTCATTACATCAACATATGGATTCGAAAATTCATTAACAGCAAAATTGTCAAATTAAGATATTTAAATCTTAAAGGGACACTGACCACATATTATTTCTGTTGTCATTCACATACAGCATGCAATATTAATCAACTTTATTATTTACTCCTATAATCATATTTTCAACATTCTCTTGGTATCTTAATTTGAAAAGCAAGAATGTAATTTTAGATGCAGGTCCATTTTTGGTGACCAACCTGGGTTGTTCTTGCTGATTGTTGGATACCTTCAACGAGCAATATTTAATGAACCAAACAATTGCTTAGCTGCATTAAAAAAACAAAAACAAAGACAAATTTAGAATAGGAGTAAATGTAAAATTCAAAAAATATTTCATATTCGTTTTAAATCAATGTTTTAACAAAATTGAGGTCAGTGTCCCTTTAATAATCAATAGATTCATTCATCATTACATTGTTTGGATGAAACAATATTGATATCTAAATCACATATTCACTCTTGGACTTACTTTAGAGATATAAGCATACCCTAACAGCACCATGATTACATATTTTGATGAATAACTTCTGTTTTGCATTGTGATCAATATGTGTTGTGTCCTAAACAAGATTACTGTACATTGCACAAATGGATCGATGTGACACATGGCTTGGGTTCGATTTGTCACCAGTTTTTATTCCAAATGTTGTTTGTGTGTATTCTTTTAAAAACATTGATCAATGGGTATATTTAGATATGCAATAGAATCATATGAGATGAATTGTCTGTCTAATATAGTCAGAAATTAAACATATGTTAAAGACATCTTTTAATTCAGAATAACCTTGATTCACTCATGCATTTATTCTTCAGATTAGTGCTCTATTGTTCTCATTTCTAAGTATATTATTCTTAAAAATTGATAATGAGGTGATTTAGTGATGCCCAAACTGTGTTCACTAATAGATATCTATATCATTCATAGCTATAGTTGTTGTGGGGAGCCCAGGGGGATCCAGCACCGATGATGAGATGCCTTCCAAGCATTCTGGTAAGTCCATTGACTCATTCATATGTCATTGAAGGTGTATTTCTAATATATATTATGATCATGATTCTGATGAAGCATTACATTTGAATAAAATATATAATTTAGTCCTATGATTATATATCGATTTTATTTTAATATTGAAAGATTAAGATCTCAAAGCTTCTTAGTCTACACCTTTGTTCTTCTGAAGATGGATAACATATGTTTGTTTTTATTATAAATTTGGACAACAATCATGAAGTGATACACACATGAGAACTCTCAAATGTTCTATGTACGCTTCTTTTGTGAATTTATATGAAATCCAAACACTAAAATGAAATTCTTACTCATTGAGAATAACAAATCTAATGTCATTTGTATGCTCCATCAAAATGATGTAAATCATAACTTTGGATCAGTATATCTTTAATGCAACATTGATGTGTGTCTTGGAGCAACAGTAACATATGTTATAACGTGTACACAACATGTTATGTTTTCCAGATATTGATGTAACATGTGGGACGGAGGAGGAAGAGGCGGCCATGGAGTCTGATGGTATGTGAAAGCTATCTAACATGTATCCAACATGTATTATTATTTGTAAACATTCTTATGAAGAAAATCAAAGTCTACAGCTTTGGCACTTGAAAAAGGATTATTCCTTTTCTTTTAGAATACACTACTGCCCCCCTTTCCATATCATGCAGCATGAACATATGCTTGTATTATAATTTTATTTATGTCTGATTTGTAATTAATGACATCATGATGTTACATGCATATTCCATGACAAACCACAATAATCATCTTCTTATTGGACAGACACTCCTTGCTATTCATTTGAGTACCTATATGCAGACCATATCCTTATGTCATCATTCTTTATAAATTCCAAAACAATTCTAAGTATATATAAAACATAATCATGTTGAAATACGTTGCTTTGATTTCATGATGTAGAAGCCCCTGCCCAGGTCCCTCCCCAGGCCCCTGCCCAGACAGAAGACCCTCCTGGCCCTTCCCATTCCTCCAGGCCTGTCCCTCCAAGAAATTTCCCCGTGCGCCGCTCTCCCCGTATTTTGGCCCGTACAGTTCCCCGACCTGCCCAGTCCCCAACTCACCATGCCCATGAATCCCCAGCTGTACGGGCTCCCCCAGAGCGGCACACCAGCCCTCGCTATCCCAATCCAAGCCCTCGTCAGCCAAATCCCATCCCTCCCCCCTATCCCAACCTTCATTGTGCTAGGTGTCAGATCGTCCTTCCCAGGCACAGCTGTAAGTATCATTCTAAATCAACATTATAACATATTTAAAGTGACACTGAACCCAAAATATTTTTTTTGTGATTCAAATAGAGCATGCAATGTTAATCAACTTGATAATTTACTCCTCTTATAAATTTTTCAGAGTTCTCTTGCTATCTTTATTTTTATGTTGAAAGGCATCTAATTTTTAAAATATTGTGAACTCTGGAATGTTTATTTGTTTTATTGGTGGATTAATTTATCCACCAATCAGCAGGGACAACCAAGGTTGATAACCAAAAATGGTCCGAAATATAAAATTACATTATTGCATTTAAAATAAAGATACCAAGAGAATGTATTAGATTTGATAATAGGAGTAAATTAAATTTTTTAAAGAATTTTCATGGTCTATCTGAATCACGAAAGAAAATATTTGGGTTCAGTGTCCCTTTAATATCATCTCACTCCATATACCAATTACCACTACTTGGATAGAACAATAGAAATATAACTTTTTCATACCGTATCTCTTCTCTAAACCACTGGGAGTGTAATTTCTTCTGCTTGCTGTGTTTACACAGTTTTTCCTCAAGGCCAAAAGCTTTAAGTATAGGTGTGGATACCACAGGATAAATAAACTATTTAAATTTACAATGTATGGACAATGGAAATAATTTTTAACATATTAATACACTCAAGCTGGAAAAGTGGATCATTGTAAACAAATTAAAGGGGAGAACATTTTTGAGTAAACTTTCCCTTTAATGGTTTATGTCTGAAGAACATATTTCATGTGTAGATAATCAATATTGAATATTTGATTGTAAGAATGATTTCTCTTTCTTATTCCAATGTATATTTGATCTATTTATATTATGTTGTGTAATTATCATTAATATTCTTCTATTTCTTTCTTTTAGGTTGTGACTCAACATGGCTCATGCTCGAAAGTCTATCGCGTATAGAGCAGGCCGTGTTGAGGAACTCGCTGTTCCTGGGAAGGATACATGACACCATTCATACCCTGCTCCAGGTTCAGCATTCGACTCTACACCATATAAGGTGTTTAGAGTCAATGCCTGAATCTGGAGCAGAGCATGAAGAGGACAATGAAGGTGATGCCCAGTAAGTGGAGTATCTGGAGATGCTCCAAGGTCGCACTTAAGATTCTTCCGTCCACATGTTACTGTTTTGTTTTTTATTGTTGCCATTTGGCCTTTTTTGTTTATTGTTGTGCCTGTTGCACTCTTTTACCTTGTCAAATGGCTCCAATGGGGCTGTGTTGGCCCTGTCAACTCCCTCCAAGGACTGTGATGCACTTTTTTACCTTGTCAAATGGCTCCAATGGGGCTGTGTTTGCCCTTGTCAACTCCCTCCAAGGACTGTGATGCACTCTTTTACCTTGTCAAATGGCTCCAATGGGGCTGTGTTGGCCTTTGTTGGCCCTTGTCAACTCCCTCCAAGGACTGTGATGCACTCTTTTACCTTGTCAAATGGCTCCAATGGGGCTGTGTTGGCCTTTGTTGGCCCTTGTCAACTCCCTCCAAGGACTGTGATGCACTCTTTTACCTTGTCAAATGGCTCCAATGGGGCTGTGTTGGCCCTTATCAACTCCATCCAAGGACTGTGATGCACTCTTTTACCTTGTCAAATGGCTCCAATGGGGCTGTGTTTGCCCTTGTCAACTCCCTCCAAGGACTGTGATGCACTCTTTTACCTTGTCAAATGGCTCCAATGGGGCTGTGTTGGCCTTTGTTGGCCCTTGTCAACTCCCTCCAAGGACTGTGATGCACTCTTTTACCTTGTCAAATGGCTCAAATGGGGCTGTGTTTGCCCTTGTCAACTCCCTCCAAGGACTGTGATGCACTCTTTTACCTTGTCAAATGGCTCCAATGATGCTGTGTTGGCCTTTGTTGGCCCTTGTCAACTCCCTCCAAGGACTGTGATGCACTCTTTTACCTTGTCAAATGGCTCCAATGGGGCTGTGTTGGCCCTTGTCAACTCCCTCCAAGGACTGTGATGCACTCTTTTACCTTGTCAAATGGCTCCAATGGGGCTGTGTGGGCCTTGCCAACTCCCTCCAAGGACTGTGATTTACTCTTTTACCTTGTCAAATGGCTCCAATGGGGCTGTGTTGGCCTTTGTTGGCCCTTGTCAACTCCCTCCAAGGACTGTGATGCACTCTTTTACCTTGTCAAATGGCTCCAAATGGGGCTGTGTTTGCCCTTGTCAACTCCCTCCAAGGACTGTGATGCACTCTTTTACCTTGTCAAATGGCTCCAATGGGGCTGTGTTGGCCCTTGCCAACTCCCTCCAAGGACTGTGATGCATTCTTTTACCTTGTCAAATGGCTCCAATGGGGCTGTGTTGGCCCTTGCCATCTCCCTCCAAGGACTGTGATGCACTCTTTTACCTTGTCAAATGGCTCCAATGGGGCTGTGTTGGCCCTTGTCAACTCCCTCCAAGGACTGTGATTCACTCTTTTACCTTGTCAAATGGCTCCAATGGGGCTGTGTTGGCCTTTGTTGGCCCTTATCAACTCCCTCCAAGGACTGTGATGCACTCTTTTACCTTGTCAAATGTCTGCAATTTTACAGATGTTTCAACATGTTTTTTGTCAACGTTGTTTATGTTTTATGACATACTAATAAAATACATGTCATTCCACGATTCTTTGTCCTCTTTATTCATGTCATTGATTGAAATCTATAGTTTATGTGGTTAATCCTCAAAGGGACCTGAAACCAAATAATGGTCTTTCCGGAATCATAGATCTAATACATTTGTAAATGACTTTAATATTTGCATCTCCAATTTAATTAGATTCATTTTCTTGATATACTTTTCCTAAAGCTTTATCTTTGCAAGATTATGATTAGCATAGGAATGAATTTCTATATCTCTATATATATATCTTGCTGTTTGTATATATATATATATATATATATATATATGTATATTTTTAATTTCACATCCATGTGTTCATTTGTAAACTATTCGTGAATTGATGCACCTTTAACAAATGATTCCAGGATTGATAGAATGAGATAATTTCTGTAAAGTTGTATTTTTCTGTAAATAGTATCCTCTCTGTGAATCCTGAAACTCATTTTTTTTGTATTTCATGTCCCTTTAAGTAATGCTGAACACCAATTGTTAAGGAATGGATCAGCATTTCTAATGCGTTTTTGTCCTTTTTACCATGAACAAGGGACATATAATCTTATTTTAAAAGACTCTTATTTGAATGTGACAGCACATGTATTCCAATTTCAATTATATATTATTGTAGTAAGTGTAAACAAGTCAATCACTGTGTGTAATGCGCATATTTTAGATGATTAATACTTTCTATTAATAATTTTTCGCTTTAATTATCCTCTGATATATGGCTATAGGTAGGCTGACCATATTTCAACTTGAATAAGTGACACGTTTGATCAATACATGTATCATTATTGTTATTCCACAAACCATATAAACATATCTGAAAACATCAATGGACATATGTATTTTTCATGTGTACCTTTAAAATGTCTAAAGATGGACACCATAGCCTATAGTTAAAGGGACAGTCAAGTCCAAAAAGATGATTCATGATTTAAATAGGGCATGCGATTTTAACCAACTTCCTAATTTACTTTTATCACCAATTTTGCTTAGTTCTCTTGGTATTCTTAGTTGAATGCTAAAACTAGGAGGTTCATATGCTAATTTCTTCGACCTTGAAGACTGCCTCTAATCTGAATACATTTTGACTACTATAAGGCATTAGTTCACATGTTTCATATAGATAATATTGAGCTCATGCACGTAAAGTGACCTAGGAGTGAGCATTGATTGGCTAAACTGCATGTCTGTCAAAAGAACTGAAATAAGGGGGCAGTCAGCAGAAGCTTAGATACAAGATAATATCAGAAGTAAAAAGTATATTAATATATAACTGTGTTGGTTTTTCAAAAATGGGGAATGTATCATAAAGGGATTAGCTTTATTTTTAAACAAAGAAAATTCTGGGGGTGACTGTCCCTTTAACATATAATATATAACACATCCCTATTTTCCAAATGCATCTCCTAGCATAATTCTCAGTTAAAGGGACATGAAACACAATAATCCAAAGATTTGCCATTTTATTGTTACAATGTATTTCAAATTGCAATGTCGTACATAATCGTGTAACCTAAAATATTGTTTTCCATGTCTATTGTAAACCATGCTGCTTGGTAAATAGTTTAGTTAATAATCCTCAGCTTCTAATGAAATATCTCCTATTTTTAATAATGGATTCTATTTCATATATCACAGTATTACGTTATCTAGCGTGACATTCCTAGACTAGCAATATAGACACATACTAGTTTCTAAAATATAAATATGTTTCTTATTGATATGCCAAACTATCAAATGAGTCCTTGTATTGGCTGACCGTTTTTACTCACGATCTCGATGCGCCATGTTGCTTAAGATGTAACCTTCAGGCTGTCCCAATGAGTCCTTGTATTGGCTGACATTTCTTACGCGATCAAGGATGCGCCTTTTATTGGATGGCGTTTTTACGCGATCAAGGATGCGCCTTTTATCTGGATGGCGTCTTTACGCGATCAAGGATGCGCCTTTTATTGGATGGCGTTTTTACGCGATCAAGGATGCGACTTTTATTGGATGATGTTTTTACGCGATCAAGGATGCGCCATGTTAATTAAGACGTCACATGCCAAGGTGTAAAAACTGTCTGATTGGATTACGTAGTCCCGCAATACTTTGAATATGCACGTAACCCACGTTTGTGAATGAGAAGCCAAGTTTAAAGCCATGTTGAGTATGGATTGTGTGAATCATGTACCATTGTATGACCCATAGCTGATAAAGAACACAACATTCTCTTTGATGGCTGTCTGGTTGAATAACCGAATGAAAGCAAAAATGCTTTTCCCTGCATAAGATATTTTGAGGCAAGTGCAAATCCATGAATATAGTCCATCTTGTTTAATCTGTTGTCAACAATATGTTCCTTTTTATGAATAATGACTGTGTTGTGTTTAATTTTCAACATATCGAATTCCGAAATATGCGCTATTGTATTAGAATCAAGTGATCAATATGCAATTCTATCTTTATCATATGCTAAATATATTAGATGCCTACTTCTTCTAGAGGTTTATGTTGGGGTATAATTTTACTGAAAGGGTCAATATAACTCATTTTAAAACCATATGTTTTTCCAATCTATTTATATAGTCCTTTTTTCATAATCAATGCATCAGCTACCTTTACCAGCTTGCTCCTGTTTGTGTAAACGGGTATTTTCATATGCAAATGAAGGGGTATTGTCTTCTTTTCCACATGGAATGGGCTTTCCAGCTATCTTTTTCAATATAGATAAACATATATTCTAAGAAAGTGTTTCAACCCTTTTACTTATGGATTTTGATATCAGTCATGTGGTCATCCTGTTGTTTATCTAGTGTGTCTATTACATGCAGTTCTCTGAAAATTCTCTTGTATACTGTCCCTATAATGTAAATGTTGAGTATTGTGTCATGTATGAGTTCCACATTGGTTAATCTCCAAACTTTATTAGTGTGAGCATCTATTTGTTTATTCACTCATAAAAGGAACTTAAAAACCATATTCCTTCGTAAATAAAATGTCTTTCTAAAATAATTCAAACACAATAATGTCTCTTTAAGAAGTAGACTTTATTTAACACGTCAATAGAATCCTATTCCCAATACTTTCTTGTTTTGAACAAGTACATGTAGATATAACAACAATCACAAAAGATTATTGTATGTTAGCATATGTCTTTTTTTTAAAGGGACAGTGTTGAAACCCAATAACTGATTTTAATTATGAAAAATGCATTTTTTTTACATTTTCTCCAAATGTTTGTCAACAATTTATCCTAGTTTCTCTTGTTATTCTTAGTTGCTAGCTAAACCTAGGAGGTTCATGTGCTCATTTCTTAGAGCTTTGAAGAGTGCAATCCAGGGGTCGATCCGATAAAAATCGTCGCCCGCAAAAGCGCGTGACGCAATAATTGCACGGATTTGGTATCCTATATCGGCGTAAGCATAGAAGTTACGCGCGTCTATTTTCTGCCGTCGCCCCGCAGTTTTTTGGGCCATAGGCAGGTATACCAAACCCGCGCAGTTTGGATCCAATATGCAGCCGTAAGGACTTACGTGGCGAAAATGGAGAAAACTTACTCCATTTCACCTCGCCACAAAAAGCAGCCGTAAGAAAGCCTTACGCTGACTATTGGAGCCCCGTAACTTCCCTAAACTGGCTGCTAAAATAAACTAACACCTAACGCATGCGCCAATGTCTATCTCCCCTGTCAACCGCGATCTGCTAAAATAAAATCCTAAACACCTAACGCATGCGCAATGTCTATCCTTCCCTGTCAACCGCGATCTGCTAAAATAAACCTAACACCTAACGCATGCGCAATGTCCTATCTCCCTGCTCAACCGCGATCCCCCCACCCGAAATCCCTAATAAGTTATTACCCCCTAAACGCGCTCCCGGACCCCCGCCGCCATCTACATCAACTAAACCCCTACTGTGAGCCCCTAAAAACCGCCGCCATCTACTTATCTATCCCGTAATCTGGACCCCTTACACCGCCGCCACCCTATATAAAAATTATTAACCCCCTAATTTTATCTACCTACCCCGACGCCGCTATGTTATCTCTATTAACCCTAAGTATATTATAGTTAATATAGGTATTACATTATATATATTAACTATATTTAACCCCTAATTATATTAGGGTTAATATAGTTACTATAGTATTTATATTAACCTATATTAACTCTACTCTCAACCCCCTAACTAAATTTATATTAAAATTAATCTAATTCATTCTATAAACTCAAAATATTCCTATTCTAAATCTAAATCCCTTACCTATAAAATAAACCATAAGATAGCTACAATATCATTAATAAATACACTTGTAGCTATGCTTAGGGTTAATATTTATTTCTACAGGTAAATAGTTAATTATTTCTAACTAGGTATTAATAGATATTTAAATAGTTATTAACTATTTAATACTCTACTAGTTAAAATAATTACCCCAATTACCTGTAAAATAAATCCTAACCTAAGTTACCAAATCACCTACACTATCAATAAATTTAATAAACTACAAACATCTATCTAAAAATACAATTAAATTAACTAAACTAAATTACAAAAAAAAAAAAACACTAAATTACAAAAAAAAAAAAAGATTACAAGATTTTTAAGCTAATTACACCTATTCTAAGCCCCCTACTAAAATAATAAACCCCCAAAATAAAAAAAATTCCCTGCCCTATTCTAAATTAAACAAATTTCAAAGCTCTTTACCTTACCAGCCCTTAAAAGGGCCTTTTGTGGGGCATGCCCCAAAGAATTCAGCTCTTTTGCATTCAACAAATACAATCCCCCCCCCATTACAACCCACCACCCACATACCCCTATTCTAAACCCACCCAAACCCCCCTTAAAAAAGCCTAACACTACCCCCCTGAAGATCTCCCTACCTTGTCTTCACCACACCGGGCCGAACTCCTGATCCGATCCGGGCGATGTCGTCCTTCAAGCGGCAAAGAAGAATTCTTCCTCCGGCGATGTCATCCTCAAGCGGCAGCACAAGTCTTCATTCTTCCGGCGGCCATATTCAATCTTCTTTCTTCGCTCCGCCGCGCGGAGCATCCATCCCGGCGACTGCTGAACTTGGAATGAGGTACCTTCTAAATGACGTCATCCAAGATGGCGTCCGCCGAATTCCGATTGGCTGATAGGATTCTATCAGCCAATCGGAATTAAGTTAAAAAAATCTGATTGGCTGATTGAATCAGCCAATCAGATTCAAGTTCAATCCGATCTGGCTGATCCAATCAGCCAATCAGATTGAGCTCGCATTCTACTTGGCTGATCGAAACAGCCAATAGAATGCCTAGAGCTCAATCTGATGGTTGATTGGATCAGCCAATCGGAATTGACCTTGAAATCTGATTGGCTGATTCAATCAGCCAATCCAGATTTTTTTTAACTTAATTCCGATTGGCTGATAGAATCCTATCAGCCAATCGGAATTCGTGCGGGACACCATCCTTGGATGACGTCATTTAAAGGTTACCTCATTCAAGTTCAGCAGTCGGCTCGGGATGGATGCTCCGCGGCGGCGGAGGCGAAGAAAGAAGATTGAAGATGACCGCCGGAAGAATGAAGGACTTTGCCTGCCGCTTGGAGGATGACATCGCCGGAGAAGAATTCTT
This sequence comes from Bombina bombina, assembly GCF_027579735.1. Classification (NCBI taxonomy): domain Eukaryota; kingdom Metazoa; phylum Chordata; class Amphibia; order Anura; family Bombinatoridae; genus Bombina; species Bombina bombina. Next base: position 1,325,207,880 of record NC_069500.1, read on the forward strand.
CTTTGACGCTTGGAGGACGACCCACTCGCCGGATCGGATCAGGAGTTCGGCCCCGGTGTGGTGAAGAAGAGAGGTAGGGAGATCTTCAGGGGGGTAGTGTCTAGGCTTTTTTAAGGGGGGTCTTGGGTGGGTTTAGAATAGGGGGTATGAGGGTGGTGGTTGTAATGGGGGGGGGATCTGTATTTGTTGAATGCAAAAAGAGCCTGAATTCTTTGGGGCATGCCCCCACAAAAGGCCCCTTTTAAGGCGCTGGTAAGGTAAAGAGCTTTGAAATTTGTTTAATTTAGAATAGGGCAGGGAAATTTTTTTTATTTTGGGGGTTTACTTATTTTATTAGGGGGCTCTAGAATAGGTGTAATTAGCTTAAATATCTCTGTAATCTTCTTTTTAATTTTTTGTCATTTAGTGTTCTGTTTTTTTTCTGTAATTTAGTTCTAGTTAATTTAATTGATATTTTTAGATAGATGTTTGTAGTTTATTAAATTTATTGATAGTGTAGGTGTATTGTAACTTAGGTCTAGGATCTTATTTTACAGGTAATTGGGTCAATTATTTTAACTAGGTAGATATTAAATAGTTAATAACTATTATAATAATCTATTTATAACCTAGTTAAAAATAATTAACTATTTACCTGTAAAATAAATGTTAACCCTAACATAGCTACAATGTAATTATTAACTTATATTGTAGCTATCTTTATGGTTTATTTTATAGGTAAGTATATAGATTTAACTAGGTATATTTTAGTTTATAAACTTAATTAGATTAATTTAATATAAATTTAGTTAGCGTTAGATAGAGTTAATATAGTTAATATAACTACTATAGTAACTATATTAACCCTAATATCAATTTAGGGTTAATATAGTTAATATTTATAATGTAATACCTATATTAACTATAATATACTTAGGGTTAATATAGATAATATAGCTGGCGGCGGGGTAGGTAGATTAAATTAGGGGTTAATCATTTTAATAGAGATGGCGGCGGTGTAAGGGGCTTACATTAGGGGTTAATAATTTTAATATAGATGGCGGCGGTGTTAGGGGCTCACTTTAGGGGGTTATAGATATAATATAGCTGGCGGCGGGGTACGGGAGCGGCGGTTTAGGGGTTAATAACTTTATTAGGTTGCGGCGGGGTAAAGGAGCGGCGGTTTAGGGGTTAATAGCTTTTTTATTGTTAGGCTAGTGAGGGGGGATAGCGGATAGAGGGTTAGACAGTGCGGGCTATGTTAGGGAGGCGTGTTAGACAGTGCGGGCTATGTTAGGGAGGCGTGTTAGACAGTGCGGGTGTTTTAAACTTTAGTCAGGTTTTATAGGCGCCGGCAGATTCTAACGTGCCGCAAGTCACTGGCGACGCCAGAAATTTGTACTTACGCAGATTTCTGGACATCGCTGGTTTGTGAGACTTACGGCACGTTAGCATCTGACGGCGCCGTATATGGGATGGCTCGAGTTGCGAGCTGAAACTGCGGGCGACGCCGGTTCCCTCGCTTGCGCCGCAAACTGCGATCGATATCGGATCGCGCCCCAAATCGGAATGCATTTTGACCACTAGAGGGCATTTTGATAGCATTTTTCATATAGAAAACCTTGAGTTCATACAGCATATTTACCCTGGATTGATCATATAATTGTCTAAAATGTTGTTCTGTCAAAATAACCTAAATAAGTGGTCATTTTTCAGAGGCAATAGATACAGGGTCATCACATAAGTCACACGTGTATTTCTCCATGTTTTTGTTTCAAACTTGATAATGCATAATAAGTGTTTTCTTTGTAAACAACTAAAGTTCTGACTGTCCCCTTTAAGCTGCTGTTATTGGCATTCAAACACGTAATATGCCATACATGTATAATATGTATGGTCATTTTGTTGAGATTAGGGAAACAGTTTGGACATCCACATCACAGATACCCAATCAATATCATGAAAAGGATAGGTATGTGATGATGTGGTGTCCACACACTTATAACCACACTCTGCAAACAATCTGCCTCAATGGACCCCGGGTCCCATAGAACGAGATTATATACAGAGTGTGGTCCACAAGTGTATGAAAACCACATCATACATACCCTATCATTACACATAAATAAATACAAAACAAACATATCATCTCAAAAAATACCTTACTTCCTCTTCCTTCCCCTCTTCCCACGAGTACTGCAGGCTCTGGGCAGGGCAACTGCCCCCCTCCGATGAGTTCTCATCGGAGATGTTGTGGGAAGAGGGGAAGGAGGAGTACTGGGATGACCCCAAGCTGAGGAGGAGATGGAGGAGCTCCAAGATCGGAGGATGGACGCAGCAGCAGATGGCTCAGCAGCAGATGGCCCAGCAGCCGATGGCCCAGCAGCAGATGGCCCAAGCATGCGCCTCCTGGAAGAAATTAAACATATCTTCTAGACTATGCACAATCCGGTTTTGTCCTAGTTCAACTCCTCTAAGGACCCTGTATAATTCTCTTTGTCCTTCTTGAATGGCATGAAGATTTCTGTCATCTGACTTCGAGTTTCGAATACTTTTCCCTCCGGGAGGCACGCATCTGCTCTATGAAATCTGCAAACACCTGCAACCTCGGCCTATCTCCTCCTGTGCACGGCGGCCTGCTGGTGCACGGAGCCCGCCTGGGCCCCCCCCCTTGGTGCACGTGCCCGTCTGTGGTGCTTGAGGGGCCTCTTCTTCTTGTGCAGGGGGGGCCTCTGCCTTCTTGTGCCGGGGGGCCTCTTCCCTTTCTCTCTGAGGTGGCCGATTCATCCCCACCACTCTCATACCTGAGCAAAGGAGGAGCCTGTAGTTGATGTGCTGCCTCCTCCCCAGACTCTGTATATCTTCAAAAAGAAAGAAATGTATACATTAGCCTATTTCCAAATACAGATGTAAATGCTTTTGCTTACAATAGAATTACAAATGCAGCCTCATTAATCCACTATGAAATCTAACAATCAATACGATTTCCGCATTTTCCAAACAGTGTTTATGATATCTATCTGGTCAATCTGAATGTTTTTGCGTTTGTTTTCAGTCTGTTTAAATGCACACCTAACCTGTAGCCTAGATAGTAATGTAATCGCAAAGTAATTGTGAATGCGTTTACGTAATAACGTGTTAAACAGCCTAATAGCATTAACCATATCCTTAAATACATTCTTTATTTTGGATGTTAATAGATTCTTAAATGAGCTTACTGTCAGATGAGAGTGGCAGGTTCCCGGTATCGAATCCGCCGATCCCGACTATGGCCACCTCGGAGATGCTGAGACGCAACATTTCCTCCCATCGGGAATACTCCACGTTCATTGGAGGGCCGCCACCGGTCCCAGTTGCATGTTGGTACTCCCTGGTTATTTTTCTTTTCAGCTCCATCTTGCAGTCCCGGTAGCGATGTTTAATCGAGTCCATATCTCTGTTATGGCCCCCCACTGCATTCACTGCATCCATTATCTCCCGCCAGAGCTTCCTCTTGTCACTCGGGGTGGCCTTCTGAGCTTGCAGCCTCCTATACCTGTCCATATACACCTCTATGAGGGCCTCCTTCTCCTCCATAGTATACCTCGCCTCCCTAGTCGTCTTGGCCTTCCCCTGTGATGGTGCCCTCTGTTTCCCGGACTGTGAAGCCCTACTCTGTCCGCCACTGGGCCCAGCCACTTGTTCATCTTGAACCAAGTGGCTGGGCCCACCCAACGCTTCCTCCCCCGCTTCCTGACCCCCTTCCTGTCCTGTTCCTCCCCCCCTCCCTCTCCTCCCCCCTCTACCTCTCCCCTGACTAATCTCCTGCCTGCCCTCCTCTTCCATCTCTTCCCTAAACTAAGCCCAAACTACTCCAACAAAAAGTGACTGTGCCCAAATGAAAGGGGGTCAAAATAAAGAAATAAAAAGAACAAAAAAGTGCTCAAAGTATGAAAGGGATATAAATAAAAGAGGGTAAGGATTATTTAACCAACCAAAATGTATAAGAAGACTAAAAGGAGGATATGTAAACTAAATGTAACTAGGGGATGGAGATAGGATTAGAGGGAATGGGGTATGGGATTACAGGGAATGGGGTATGGGATTACAGGGATTGGGATGAAAGGGAATGGGACTTTTGGGAATGGGGTATGGAGTGTAGTATGAGAGGGTATGGGGTATGGAGTGTATGTAGTGTTATTGATAACTGTATGTATGTATTGAATGTGTTTGCGTGTAAATATGTTACGTATACAGAAATAGCACTCGCACACTCACCCAAACCAACTGTCACTCACTACCGCTCTCTTACTAACTCACGCTACCACTAACTCACGCTACCACTAACTCACACTACCACTAACTCACGCTACCACTAACTCACACTACCACTAACTCATGCTACCACTAACTCACACTACCACTAACTCACACTACCACTAACTTACACTACCACCTCACACTACCACTAACCCGCACAATAACACTAACTCACTCTCTCACACTAACACTAACTCACAATAAGGCCCTAAATCTCTCTAATTCTCCAAAAACCCACCAGCAACACAGTCAAAGAGAAGCCATGCTTGTGTGGTGCTTATATACCCTATGTAAATGTTTAATGATGTACCGGTTTGCCTTGTAAATTGTGTTCAGGTGTGTTTTGTTAGTAATTAGTATGCGTGCAATGTGTATTAGTTGTGTGAATTTGCGCATGCTCATATTGATGTAGTATTTGTGCAATGTGTAGAATGCGATGATGTCATAGTGATCGTTTTCCATAACATTGTCCAATAGTATTATCTGTAAATGTTAATTGGTGATGGTGTCGTATTTGTGAAGTGTTGTAAATGTACGTTTGTCCTAATATTCCGTAATGTTGAATGCGAGTATTTTGCTTGTGTATGAGTGTGCATTTATTTTTCCGTGTTGTTTTTTTCCGTAGTTCCGTATCGTAAGGTATATGTGTATTCCTCGTTTAGTGTAATTATTTTTTTCCCCATTTATGAATGTGTAATGCGTGTGTGCTATGTTTTGTGATTGTTGTTATGACATTTGCAGTGTGTTTTTGTTGTGCATTATGTGGTATACGTCATATGACCGAGCAGTGCGTATTTCTCGCGAGATCAAGTGTTAGGTGAAAAAAGCGTGTTTGTTTGATTACGCGTATTAAATAGACGCATTAGGAGTCGCGTTAGAAGGTTGTTTTTAAACTCTAAATACCAGCGTTAAAAACAACGTGCGTTAGAAAAAAAGACGCGTAGCTAACGCACCCCTTCGGCCGCAAAACTCTAAATCTAGGCATCAATGTTTTAACAAACCCTAGTTTACATTCTGGGCTTTCTGCACATGCTAACATGATAATAAAAGCCTTTTTACCATTTTTGCAAGCTTAGTTAACTAAATAGTATTTCAATTTAACTGAAAAAATTGACATATTTTTGTTGCTAACAATCTCACGCTTGCTCAGTACATCCTCAAAAAATGCTCACTATGAACATTGTCACCTATATTACGAGTTTTGCGCTAAACAGGGTTGAAACAAACAACAAAAAGTTGCGTTCTTTTACTCTCCATAGCGCTGTCATTACGAGTTACTAAAAAGCCTCCTTGTGCGTGCGATATGGTGGCGTTAAGCTCCATACTGCACAAAATCCAAGGGCTGCTTTGACGTGCTCGTGCACACTTTCCCCCATAGACATAAATGGAAAAAGAGTGTTAGAAAAAACACCTGAAGTGCGGAATGAAAAATCTCCATAACGCAACCCCATTGATGTCTATGGGGAAAAAAGTTAAGTTTAAACCTAACATCCTAACATAAACCCCAAGTCTAAACACCCCTAATATGCCGCCCCCGACATCGCTGACACTAATAAAAGTTATTGACCCCTATTCCGCCGCTCCTTGACATCGCTGACACTATAATACAGCTAATAAACCCTTAATCTGCCGCTCACTGACATCCCGACACTATAATAAAGTTATTAACCCCTAAACCTCCTGCCTCCCACATCACTGCCACTAAATAAACCTATTAACCCCTAAACCTCTGGCCTACCACATTGCCGCCACTAAATAAGCCTATTAACCTCTAAACCTCCAGCCCCCCACATCGCAAAACACTAAATTAAACTATTAACCCCTAAACCTAACACCCCCTAACTTAAAACTAAAATTACAATATAACTTTATTTAAATAAATAAAAACTTACCTGTTAAATTAAAATAAATAAAATAAAAAAATACCAATTAAAAAAACTAAATTACAAATTTAAAAAACCTAACACTATGAAAAAAGCCCTAAGTTAAACAGCTCTTTTACCTTTTAAAAAAATACAAAGTCCCCCCAACAGTAAAACCCACCACCCAACCAACCCCCCAAAATAAAAAACCTAACTCTAAAAAAACCTAAGCTACCCATTGCTCCTAAAGGGGCATTTGTATGGGCATTGCCCTTAAAAGGGCATTCAGCTCTTTTTCACTGCCCTTAAAAGGGCATTCAGCTCTTTTCACTGCCCTTAAAAGGGCATTCAGCTCTTTTCCAAAAGTCCAAAGCCCTAATCTAAAAAAAAAACACCTAAAAAAGAAGAAAAAAAACTAACACTAACCCCATAATATATACTCATGGTTCCTGAAGTCCAGACATCCATCTCCATCCAGGCGGCAAGAAGTCTTCCTCCATCCATCCCGGGGGCGTCTTCTTTAAATTCAAATCAGCCAATAGAATGAGAGCTACTGAAATCCTTTTGGCTGATTTGAACAGCCAATAGGACGTGCATGTACATGTGTCTGGAGCACTATATGGCAGCAGTTTTGCAAAATGTTATCCATTTGTAAGAGCAGTAGATAGCTGCACTATTTCCTGCCATGTAGAGCTCCAGACACCTACTATGTATCTCTATATACTTAAGAATACTACGGAAACAAAGAAAATTTCATAAAAGAAGTAAATTGGAAACTTTTTTTAAAATTGTATGCTTTGTCTGAATTACAAAAGAAGATTTTGGGGTTTCATATCCATTTTTCTGTGCCAGTCCAGAAGATGTTCACTTTTTAAATAAAATGTATTTACAAATAAAGATGATATCAATGAGCTTCTCTTTGTTTTTATGTTATGATATACAGAGAAATTATCATTTGAAAGTTTAATCAAAATATGCATTTCAAATTACTATAACTTCTTTCATAAAGTAAAGTTTATTAATCCCAGATTGTCACTATTAATATATTCCTATTGGCTGATAGAATTCTACCAGCCAATCGGAATGTAAGAGATGCCATCTTGGATGACGTACCTTAAAGGGAAACTTCATTCTACGTTGACCATCGTAAGAAGAGGATGCTCCGCACCGGATGTCTTGAAGATGGATCTGCTCCGCGCCGGATGGATGAAGATAGAAGATGCCGTCTGGATGAAGACTTCTGCCAGCTTCGATGAGGACTTCGGCCCACTTGGATGAAGATTTCTGCCGGCTTCGATGAGGACTTCTGCCGCTTGGATGAGGATGGATGTCCGGTCTTTGAAAACTGTAAGTGGATCGTCGGAGGTTAGTGTTAGGTTTTTTTAAGGGTTTATTGGGTGGGTTTTATTTTTAGAGTAGGGACTTTGGGCAGTAAAAGAGCTAAATGCTCTTTTAAGGGCAATACCCATACAAATGCCCTTTTCAGGGCAATGGGGAGCTTAGGTTTTTTTACAGGTAAACAAGCTTATTTCTTTGGGGCAATGCCCCACAAAATGTCCTTTTAAGGGCCATTGGTAGTTTATTGTAGGATAGGGTTTTTTTATTTGGGGGGGGGGGTATTTTGATAGGACTATTAGATTAGGTGTAATTGTTTTTATTTTTGATACTGTGGTTTTTTATTTTTTGTAACATTGTTTTTTATTTTCTGTAACAGCATAATTTTTTTGGTAATTTAGTAATTTTTAATTGTAGATTTAAATAATTTGAGTAGGGTTAAGTTTTTAAATATGTAATATAGTCAATTTAATTTGTAGTTTAATGTAATTTTAGTATAATAGCTAGGGAAGGTTAATTAATAGTTTAATATAATTTAATTTAATTCTACAGATAAGTTTTAATTTATTATAAGATAGAGATGTTGTAATTTTAATGTAAAGTTAGCGGGTTGTTAGTTTTAGGGGTTAATAGATTAATTTAGTTTATGGCGATGTGGGGGGCTGGCGGTTTAGGGGTTAATAGGTTTATTTAGTTTATGGCGATGTGGGAGGCCAGGGGTTTAGGGGTTAATACTTTTATTTAGTGGCGGCGGGGTCCGGGGGCGGCAGAATAGGGGTTAATAATATTATGTAGGTTGCTGCGATGTCGGTGCGGCAGATTAGGGGTGTTTAGACTCGGGGCTTATGTTAGGGTGTTAGGTGTAAACTTTACTGGTTTTCTACCATAGAAATCAATGGGATAGCTGGCAGCATCGAACATAAGCTTTCGCTGCTTTCAGACTCCCATTGATTCCTATGGCATCTGCGGCCTCCAGGGTGGCGGATTGAAAACCAGGTACGCTGGGCCAGAATAGCCGCGAGCGTACCGGTTAACTATTTGATAACTTGGAAAAGTTGTCAAATAGTGCCGAATTGACATTGGAATATCTGTAATGACGTAAGCATCGATCTGTGTCAGATTGAGACTGGCGGATCGTATGTTACGTCACAAATTTCAACTTTTGCCGGTCTGTAGGCTTTGAGAAATAGGTCGAATCAAGCTTGCCACAATTACGCTGCGGAATTCCAGCGTATTTACCATTGACGGCTTGATAAGTAGGCCTCAATAAGTTATTCATAAACAAAAGTACACACATTGTTTATAATGGCCCTGATTACTAGCGACATTGGGGCCAATTTATCAATGTCTGTCGGACATGATACGCTGTAGCATATCATGTCCGACAGACATCGCTGAAAACCGACAGCATACGCTGTCGGCATTTATCATTGCACAAGCAGTTCACCAGAACAGCTTGTGCAATACTGCCCCCTGCAGATTCACAGCCAATCGGCCGCTAGCAGGGGGTGTGAATCAGCCCGATCGTAGAGGATCAGGCGGATTGCAGAACGCAGCCTCAGAGGCAGCGGACCAGTTATGGAGCAGTGGTCTTTAGGCGGCTGCTTAATAACTGCTGTTTTCGGCGAGCCTGAAGGCTTGCGCAGAAACATGGGCATCAAACTCCATTCGGAGCTGGATAATTCGGCCCTATTGCATTCAAAGTAGTGGCTGTAAGAGAGAGAAATTAAAATACTTTTGATGTTTGGCAGATTATGGAACACACACCATTGAAATAATTGGTCTTATTTATAAATGTCAGATATAAGGAAACCAATTGATAGCCTTGTTTGTATTGAAGAGTTTTTAGAAAGCATTTAAAACACTGAAATCTGAAGTCTGATAAAGTGAGGGACAGAGTTCCAAAAGACAGGATTATTAAACTGTTCCATAAACATTTTTTTATTTACCTGTAAAAATTATCTATATATTTTTTAAGTAGGCAACCCAAGGTATTGATCTAGGGTCAATTTGGTATATTCCATGCCACCATTTCACAGCCAAATGCGATCATATAAAAAAAAATCTTAACTTTTTCACAAATTTTGGGTTCGGTGAAATTATTTACATACTGCTTGTGCAATCATGACACAAATGATTGTAAAAGCTTCTCTGGGATCCGCTTTGTTTAGAAATAGCAGACATATATGGCTGTGCCATTGATTTTTGGATTTCTAATGCGGCTAATTGCAGCTGTGCACCTCACTTCTATTCTTCCCGGCAGTGAAGGGGTTAATCAGGTAGCTTGTAATGTTAATTTTAGCTTTAGTGTAGAGATTACCCTCGTACCTGACACCTCCCACCCTGAACCCTACCTGATCCCTCCCAAACAGCTACCTTCCCTCTGTCACCCCCCCCCCCACACACACACACACACACACACACACACTGGACACCACCATTTAAGATACTGGCAGACAGTCTGCCAGTATGCAGTTTAAGTTGTCTTGTTTGTTTTTTTTTAATTATTATTTTTTCTTCTTAACCATCCCCCCTCCTAATCCCCCTAAATATCTCTCCTAACCATCCCCCTCCCACTAAATGGGGCCATCTTGAGTACAGGCAGCTGTCCGCCAATGCAATAAATATTTTTTATTTTTTTTATATTTGTTTACTGAGGTGTTTAGCAAACAAGTATGGACAGTCAGTACAATAAAATTTTCAGGACTTGTCATATAAAAAAGTGTGTAAATATCTCAAAATACAATGTTCTGCATAAAGGAAAGTAAAATAAATGTAACAAAATACAATATTCTGCATAGAAAAGAAAGTAATATGTCACAAAATACACTGCTCTGAACAATAAAGAAAATAAATAATTGCTACAGAACAAAATATGTCAGGAAATCTAAATGTCTCAAAATATAATGGTCTGTACGAAAAAATAAGCAAATGAAGCGAATTACTATTTTTTAATTATTTATACAGTAAATATAAGGGCTGTGTGAAGCCCCCCCTACAATCGGCACAAATAAAAAATCTGCTGTGTTTCGTTTGTGCTGTTTTGTTCCACAAAAATTAAGATTTGTGCTGTTTTATTTTTAACATAATAGGAATTGTTTTTGAGTTATTACAGATTAAATAAAGGTCACCCAATGGTCACCAAAGGTCCACCAGCCCCCCCCTACAAACAGTCAAAGACATGAAAACAGGGCTGGTTGGTTAGTGCTATGTTTGTGCTGGTTTGTGCCATTTAAATCTCTGTCCTATCTTGTTTAGTTTTTTACTTATTAGCGATTTAATAAAGTCCTAATTAACCTATTAACACCTAAACCGCTAACCCCCCACAATGCAAAGTACCTAATTAACCTATTAACATCTAAACTGCCAACCCCCAAAAATGCAAACTACCTTATTTACCTATTAACATCTAAACCGCCGACCCCCCCACAATGCAAAGTAATTAAACAATAACCTAAGCCCCGTACCCCTAACACCCCCTAAATTAATAACCAATTACAATACACTAACATAAAATAAAAAAATACTAACTACAATATAGAACAATAAACATTTACAAAAAAACTAAATTAATTTAAAAACCCTAACATTACTGAAAATAAAATAAAAAAAAAACCCTTACTCAAAATAAAAAACTAACAGTACACTTAAAAAAAAAACTAAAATTACAAAATATAAAAAAGCTAAGATTACAAAAAAGAACTAACTAAATTATCCAAAATAAAAAAGTTATTCCTATTCTAATACCCCCTTAAAAACAAAAAAAGCCACCCCAAAATAAAAACACCCTCTAATCTAAGAATAAACTACCAATAGTCCCTCCCCTGACAATACAAACCCTTACCCACCCAACCCCAAAAAATAAAAAACCCTAATATACACATTGCCCCTAAAGGGTCATTTGTATGGGCAATGCCCATGAAAATATAAAAAGCCCTAATCTAAAAAAAAAAAAAAAACACCCAAAAAAAAACTAACACTAACCCCGAAATAGGTACTCACCATATATGAAGTCCGGACATCCATCTTCTTCCAGGCGGAGAAAAGTCTTCACTCAGGCAGCGAAGGCAGAACTATCTTCAATCCTTATCCCGGTGGAGCGGAGTGTAGGGGATGAGCATTGACGCAGACATCCCACGTGGAGGATCCTCTTCATGTGATCGTCTGCCGCACACTGAAGATTGAATGCGAGGTACCCCTTTTATATTGGGGTACATTGCATTCCTATTTGCTGAAAATTTCATATCAGATGATAGGATGAGAGCTGCTTAAATCCTATTGGCTGTTCATATCAGCCAATAGGATTTAATAAGCTCTCATCCTATTGGCTGATTTGAAATTTTCAGCCAATAGGAATGCAAATGCCAGTTTGGTTTTGGAAATATTTATTATTATATTTAATCAGACTCCGCCCACTTTGCACCGCACATTATAAAATTTTAAAAACAAATATACCATTTGTATGTGTTGCCTTTGTGTTGATTTGTGCAGCAAAATCGAACATTTGTGCCAGTTTCACTTTTGAAATATTGAGCATTATATATGATCAAACTGCACGCACTTTGCACCACACATTATTACATCTTAAAAACAAATATATCATTTGTTTTTGCAGTTTCTGCTGGTTTGTTCTAAAAAGTTTTGCCGGTTTGGTTTTGGAAATATTGAGCATTATATTTAATCAAATCCTGTCTACCTTGCAATCCATGTTATTAAATTTTAAAAGCAAATATACCATTTGTTTGTGCTGATTTGTGCCACAAAAAACTATTGCCTAGATTACAAGTTTTGCCCTATAGAGGATGCAAAACGAACGCAACAAAAGTTGCGTTATTTCACCCACCATAGCGCTGCCATTACAAGTTTCTGAAAAGCCTCCTTGTGCATGGGATATGGTTGCGTTAAGCTCCATTCCGCACAAAATCCAAGGGCTGAGAATACGTGCTCGTGCATGCTTTCCCCATAGACATCAATGGGGAGAAGGTGTTAGAAAAAAACTAACACCAGGGGGTATATTTATTAAAGTGCGGACAGACATGATATGATGTAGCATACACTGTCGGCGGTTCTTGTGAACTGCTGGTGCAATACCGCCCCCTGCATATTTGCAACCAATCGGCCGCTAGCAGGGGGTGTCAATCAACCCGATCGGGTTGTTTTCTGTCTGCCGCCTCAGAGCAGATGCACAGGTTATGGAGCAGCGGTCTTTAGTGGTCAAGGTTTTTTAGGGGTTTTTTTTTACTTTTTTTTGGGTAGGGGTTTTTTAGATTAGGATTTGGGCTTTTTTAAAAGAGCTGAATGCCCTTTTAAGGGCAATGCCCATACAAATACCCTTTTCAGGGCAATGGGTAGCTTAGGTTTTTGTTAGAGTTAGGTTTTTTATTTTGGGGGTTGGTTTGGTAATGGGTTTTACGGTTGGGGGGTCTTTGTATTTTTTTTCAAAGTAAAAGAGCTGATTTCTTTAGGGCAATGCCCTACAAAAGGCCCTTTTAAGGGCTATGGTAGTTTATTGTAGGCTAGGGGGGGTTATTATTTTGGGTGGGATTTATTTATTTTATTGGGCTATTAGATTAGGTGTAATTGTTTTTATTTTTGATAATTTCATTTGTTATTTTTTGTAATTTAGTAATTTAGACTTAAATTGTTGTAGTAGTGTTATTTTTTTTTTAATGTGTAATTTAGTTGTTTTAATTGCTAGTTATTTTAATTTTAGTATAATAGTTATCTAGACAAAGAATTATAGTGTTCTGCTCCTCGTGACAAGATCGCACAGGCTCACTGGAGGTGAACGATAGTCCAACACAATCATTCCTAATATAAATATACAAAGTGCAAAGTAGGAGCGCCGTCTTCATAAGAAGAGTGGCTTAAGTGCGGCGTAGAAATGTATTATATATGCAAGTGTAACTTTATATAGAACATGCATACAGTACCTGGCAATATGTCTGACCATGTGCAGTTGCAGGATGCGCAAATTGTATCAGTTATATTTAATTATAATTGTTATATTCAATTATAAGCAAGAGCACGTGCTTGAGAAAAACTTATTAAACAAAATGGTATATTTCTTTTAAATGTAATAATGTGGGGTACAAAGTGGGCAGAGTTTGATTATTTATAGTGCCCAATATTTCCAAAACCAAACCAGCACAAACTGACGGCTAGATTACGAGCTTTGCGTTACGGTTTTTAATGCTGAAAAAAATGGCCATTTCAGTGTAAAAACAGTAACGCAGCCATTACAAGTCTTGTCAGTATAGCTGTAACGCAAGCATTTTAGCCTGTAACGCAACTTCAATACCGCACTCAAAAAATGTTTCACAAAACTCATAACTAAAATGTTACAAAGTAGACTAACACCCATAAACTACCTATTAACCCCTAAGCCGAGGCCCTCCTGCATGGCAAACACTATTTAAAATTTATTAACCACTAATCTGCCGCCCGCCCACATCCCCACCACTATAATAAAGTTATTAAACCCTATTCCTATGCTCCCCGCCACTGCCACCACTAACTAAATCTATTAACCCCTAAACCACCAGCCCCCCACATCGCCACTACTAAATAAACCTATTAGCCCCTAAACCGCCAGCCCCCCACATTGCCACTAATAAATTAAACTATTAACCCCTAAACCTATCACCCTCTAACTTTAAATTACAATATCCCTATCTTAAAATAAATAAAAACTTATTTGTGAAATTAAAAAAAACCTAAGTTTAAACTAACAATTAAACTAACAACTATTATACTATACAAAGTGCAAAGTAGGAGCGCTGTTTTCATAAGGAGAGTGGCTTAAGTGCAGTGTAGAAATGTATTATATATGCAACTTTATATAGATCATGCATACGGTACCTGGCAATATGTCTGACCATGTGCAGTTGCAGGATGCGCAAATTATATCAGTTATATTCAATTATAAGCAAGAGCACGTGCTTGTGAAACTTATTAAACAAAAAGTTATACACAAATCAACAGAAGAAAATCAAAAAATAAAACAAATTAACCAATAGAGAAATAAATCATAAAGGCTCCACTGTGTGCGATCGTGCAGTGTGCTAGAAATAATAAGTGGTTTGTGAAATAAATGTGACTAATCTAGAAGTCAAAACATCATAGCTACTTGTATATAAAAAAGTAACATATATAAAAGGAAAGAAAAGAGTGCCTTAAGGCTACTTTGTAGCAATGTGAAAAATGCAACACTGTCTATTGTAGATCACTGCATGTGCTAACGAACATATAATGTTATAAGAAATATAATGCTATAAGAAATATAATGTTATAGGAAATAGTGGGCATGGCTAATAAGAGCTGAGAATAGAAAGTCGAAAAATAATAGGGCATGATGTCTAAAAGAGTGTAATGTCTCTTGATGTAATATTGAATAATTGAGAATATCAGTCTTGGCAGATATCTGATAAACATACAACTAGTAATACAATAGTTTACTCTTAATGCTTTATTGGATAAAATGCATAATGAGTATGATATATCCCATATGTCTCATATAAACATATTGATGTAGTAGAACGTATTAGAATGTAATAGCGTACAGTAATATAACAGAGCATATAAAAATGTGATAACATATAAATGTATTAAACGTGGTAATTGCTGCAGTGTAAAAAATGTAAAAAATGAAAAAAATGTATTATAAAAATGCAAATGCAACAATAAAAAATATAAAAATGCCAAATGGAAAGAACAAAAAGTTCTGAACAAATCCAAATGCTGAAGGCTGATCTGTAGTAGAGAATCAAGGGTAATTTGGATCCGGAGACCTAAAAGGAAACAAGAAACACAACCAGAGGTCTGCTACTAGGACAAAACTTGTAAATGGAAATGTGCTCACCGTATGTCAGGCTGGTATGTCGAATGGGGTCTGTCTACGCGTTTCGGCCTGGAGGGACCTTAATCAAGACAATACCAGTGTGTGTATCTTTGAAGTATTTAAAGGCTAGTTTAGCCTATCAGAACCAAGGGGAGGTGAAAAATTTAGCTGCCCTCAGAAATATGGGTGTGTGAGGTTTTGACCAATGAGTAAGTATAGAATAATGGCGGCCATTTATAATATGGGCAAGGTTATATTTTTAGTAGTTCTTTGGTGTGGTTTAAAATAATATATAGATCTAAGGTTGTTGCGGCCATCTTTAAATGAGGTCATAGTGGCCATCTTTGAAATGGGCAAAGTGACAGTGTGGGCAGTTTACTGAAAATGGCTGAGAGCAAAGTGTTGGCTACCATCAAATCAGAGAACACATCCTGAAGATAGAAGGCAATAAAGATGAAGTACCTTTATATAAACACTTCTGAGATAAACACAACAGTGATATTAAGGCTCTCAAATATACAGGGTTACAAAAAGTACAAAAAATTGGAGAGGAGGAGACTTCGAGAAAATTCTTCTATTAAATGAATATAAATGGATCTTCGAACTAGACTGTCTGTACCCTAAGGGTCTTAATGTAGACTTCAAATTGGCACATCTTCTATAACACTCAATAGAAGTACAAAAAAACACCTACAGTATATGCAATTGACTATCAGCATAGAGGCAGTCTTCTCATTTTTTTCATTTTATTTTTTCTATTACTAGGACCCTCCCCATGGGAAGCAGTTCACATTACACATAGGTTTAGTATACACTCCTTTCATATAAGCACCATCAAATGCTCTATCACTTCAGAAAGCACGCCTATACACGTTGTAAACATTAGGCTAGACAGCTATATATATTCTTCTACATATTTCTATAATTTATTTTTATTTGGATCTTTAATCAAGTATAGTTAATATGTTTATCCATATGTTGATTTATTCTAAATACATATTTTTTTATATTATTTTGATATTATATTTATGCATGTTTGCAAATACATATATCCAATGTATTTATTTTATGTAATCAGCTTATGTATTTATTTCATTTATCAATCATTTTTTATGTACAAGTATAGCATATTGTTATGCTCTACTTATAATGAAAGGCTCAGTATAATTTGTAAAAGTGTGTCTCACCTTTTAGGCTAGGTCTAAAAAGTGCCCGAAATACATGGATCTATCTAAACCACCCTAGATAAATGTAGCATATATTTTTGTTAAATATAGGGTGTTTTCTATATCTGATATTTCAGCTGTAAGTCATAACATCCTCTTTCAGAAATAATCTTTTTCTAGCTATATATCTTTTTTTTATATATATTTTTAATAATAGACCAATCCACATAATTGCGGACACATGTCTAAATGTTAGGATTTATTTATATTCTTTATATTCTTCTCTTCCACTCTACATTTCAATTTTAGTTTAGCATAACTTTTCGTCTACTTTAAAGATGACTGCATATACTTTGCCCTTAGCCATGTCTTTTAGTACACTGCCCAAACTAATGTCACTTTGCCCATTTCAAAGATGGCCGCAATGACCTAATTTAAAAATGGCCATCAACACTTTGCTCTCAGCCATGTATTTCAATAAACTGCCCACACTAAGGTCACTTTGCCCATTTCAAAGATGGCCAGTATGACATCATTTAAAGATGGCTGCCACAACCTTAGATCTATATAATATTTGAAACCACACCAAAGAACTGTGAAATAAATGTGATAACAAAAATCATAAAAGGAAAACCAAATAAAGTTCTGAATAAAGGATATGTCTGTGTCCTCTGGATGAGTTTTTCAGCTTGTTAGCATTCCTCAGTGAGATCCCATAAAAAAGGAAACAGAAAATTGCAACATAGTGTGAATCTGTAATGGTACTTTGAGGAAGTAGTTGTTTTGTAACAAATGACTACTCACATTTGTTGGAGCTTTCCACTAAGCTCAAGGATATGCGCACTCCCACTTTATACTGATGGGAAAACAGTACACTAGGCAAAACTTGGATACAAATTTATTTTAAAATATATAAAAGCGTCACATAAGCCTTGATAACACCACAATGTAAGGGTACAAAAGCAGATATGCTGTAATAAATGCTTCAAATCGCCAAACTTGCAAAGAGGTAAATGGATCAGCAGGAGTGTGACCGCCGAAACCAAAACCTCTTTAGTAGCAAGACAGTAGCGCTAAGCCCCCAGGTGTCCTGGCTAGTGTAGAGACGTGATAAAACTCAATATAGAACAGTTCAGTTCCGACGTACGTTTCGCAGGTATGCTTTGTCAAGGAATGTTTGTGCGCATGTCCAAGAGTCCTTTTAAACAATCCATTGATGAGTTTCTGCCAGGTTTGTAGTTCCATCCTCCATTTTGGAAGTTGGCATTTAGGTAATTTGTCATTAAACAACTAGTATGTTTTTCAGCTTCTTTCAGTTTTATACATTTTGTTGATATATGCATAGATGTTAAGATGGATAACCAGAATTGGTAAATTATGCATTATAATGTTATAGCATTATACATATATGCAAAACTTCAAAAAACATAATCACATATATGCAAAACTTCAAAAAACATAATCACATTGTGCCTGCAATTGGTGTCTATACTGATGGTATATGTAGGTATTTGTTGTGTTTTTTTTTTTTTATTAACCCCTTATTGTGAAGGTATTAGTTATATCTTTTTTAGTTTAAGCGATGTTACTGACTATATGTCCTATGGACCATAATTAAACTACTAGCCTTATTATAAACCTAGTTGTATCGTAATGTTTTCAAAAATAGATTTTATTTGTTAGCATGTGGCATGTTTAAAAACATATATTGTACTTGTATGTGTTTGCGCTGAAAAGTTATGATAGGATGTTGAGGTTACTGTTTCTAACTATGTGTTTAATTTTACATTTGGGGTTCCATATATTGAAAATAAGTTTGTGAAACATTCTAAAACTACCTAGCACTGACAATATGAGTGTGGACAAAGAGGAGAAAAAAAATAAATAAATAAATAAAAAAAATAATAATAATAAAAAAATAAAAAAAAAATAAATAAAAAAAAAAAAAAAATTTAAAAAAATATAAAAATAAAAAAAAAAATAAAAAAAATAAATAATAAATAAAAAAATATTAAAAATTAAAAAAAAAATTTAATTTTTTTTTTTTTTTAAAATAAATATATATATATATTATAAATTAAAAAAAAAAATACAAATAAACTAAATAAATAATAAAAATAAAACAAGACATATATAGATTTTATAGCCTTCGTAGCTGTACTTATAAATAACTTTCACAAAAAGTGATGGATTTCAAAAATCTTTATTAAGACATTGGGTATCAAGCTATCCATAATATGGATCCACTTCATTTCCCAATTTGTCCCCAATCTATTCTGTGTGTCTCCCTCCCTTCCAATTCAGTTTCTAATTTCCTAATGCCCAGAAATTCCAAATCCTTTACATTTCTATTGTGCTTTTTATCAATGTGAGGACGTATACTGTATGATAGCATAACCCTTTTCCAATATTGTAAATATGCTCAATCATCCTAATTTTCAGAAGTCTAGTGGTACGCCCTATATAGATTAAATTGCATGAGCATCGATAACATGTATAATTACGTTTTTTGCTATTGCAAGTAATAAATTGATCTATACTGTTACTCCCTTTTGTTATCTCCAGAAAAGAATTTTTTACAGAATTTTGGAGTTTTTTTCATAAATTTGCAAGCATTGCAGAATTGGACACTTTCTAAAACCCATTTCAGATGGTAGCAACCAATTTTTTACTTTGTTGTTGTCTACTTCTTTAATACATTGGGATAGTTGAAATTTAGGTTGGGAACCTTTCTAAAATTATGTTAGGTCCATCGCCTAAAAATACATTTAATGCTGCACTCTCTTGTGAGGATTCCCCAGTGTTTTTGTATGATGTTCCTAAGTTCTCCACTCTGAGTGCTATGTTGGAAGATAAGTCTATTTGCTAGTTTATCATCAGTGAATTTCTTATTTCTGATTTTATATTTTAATAAATCTGACCTGTCATGTTGGTTACTTCTATTTTTTACATCTAGAAAATTAGCTGGATAATTCTTTCTCTAAAAAACGTTTTTTTAGGATTTGAGATTGAACCCTTTATACATATCTTGTTCTTTACAATTACGTCTCAGTCGGACGAATTGACCTTTAGGGACATTTTTAAGCCAATGTTTTTGATGACAACTTTTCGAGGCTTATGTATTTGTTTACGTCTATGCTCTTAAAAAAGTTTTTCGACTTCAACATTTCATTCTCAACTGTTTATATTCAAGGTCTAAAAATTCTACCCTTGGTTTGACTATAATCAAGTTAGAGCTACTTTGAACTCATTTATTTTCAAATATTCATGATTCAAGTAATTGGTTCTCACTTCCTGACCATATGAAAGAAAAGGTCATCTATGTAGCGATGATAAGACCACCAGAATTGCGCCCAGCTAGAGTTGTAACTATATTGATTTTCCCAATTGGCCATATATACAATTGGCATAGCTGGGCGCAAATCTGGTGCCCATCGCTGTGCCTCTACTTGCAAATAAATTGGTGGTTGAACCCAAAAGTAGTTGGTTTCTAGATTTATAGCTATGCTGTCTAAAATTAAACTCAAGTTGTTTCTTTACTCCAAAGAGTCATCTTTTTCTAGGATGTTTTTTTACTGATGCTATGCCAAGATTTTTGTCTATTATGGTATAAAGTGAGTAACATCACTAGTCACCAACCACCAATTTGGATTCCACTCGAGTTTTTCTAAATGGTTAAGGATACTTTAAGGTTATCTTTCAAATATGATTTTGTCTTCTACAACATAAGTCTGTAAAAATTGGTCTATATACGCCGATAAATTGCTTGTGAGGAATTGACCCCTGACACTATGGGTCTACCTGGGGGGTTAGATGGATCCTTGTGTATTTCTGGCAGTACTATAAAAAGTGGGAGGTTTTTGGAAATTGTTGTAGATATATTGATATTCTTTTTTATTCACAATGCTGTTTTTAAGCCTTTTTCTAAGTGAAGTTCAAGTCTTTTTTTAAATTTTATTATTGGATTACTATCAAGTTCGATATATACCTCAGTGTTTTTAAGTTGTCTAAGAATTCCTCATTGCTATTTAGTTTTATCCATGATAACTGTCCCTCCGCCCTTGTCCGCGGGCTTTATGACTATATCTTATCATTCATTTTTAAATCTGCCAAGGCTGTTTGTTCTAGTTTAGTGAGATTGGAAACCATAATAGTTTTCATATTTTTAATATCCCTGTGTACTAGTTCTAAGAATGTCTCCATAGGTGCTGATTTGCATGTTGTGTGGATTAATGGAGGACTTTTTATGTACCTCCTATATGTTTATATTTATTTATTTCTATAGAACTGTTACTGATTTGGATTGTTAGTGAAAACTTTTTCTATACATAGATTTCTAATAAACTTCTGAATTCCTATAAAGGCTTCAAATTTATTCATTCTGTAACTGGGAGCAAAATTTAGCCCTTTGTTTAAGACAGAGGTTTGGGCTTCTGATAGTGTGGTTACTAGACAGATTGAAAATACCATTATCTTTTTTATTTATTTGTTTATTATTGTGTTTATTACTTAGTAATCCGTTCTGTCCATGTTTTTGCGTCTTTTGTTGAACAGATCTGAATCCGTTCTTGTGTATTTTCTTTTTCCAGCCTCTATAAAAACCTCCTCCTCTTCTGAGTTATATCTTGCTAAAGCTCCAAATCTATTATGGGTGGTGGTTTCTTTTGGATATTGTTCTTTATGATTTTTAAAAGGATTTCTAGGTTGTTGCCAATTATTTTCTTCTCTTGCCCACTGTTCAGATCTATCCTGATTGTTTCTATAATTCATATTTTTATTATAAGTCATGTCATGATTTTTCTGTGGATATCTGTGATCTGCATAGGAAAAATCTTCCTTCCTTTTGTTATAGTAGCTCTATATAGTAATATAGAGTTATATTAAAGGAATTAAGGTAGGAAAAATCTGATTGGCTGATGGAATCAGCCAATCAGATTGAGCTCGCATTCTATTGGCTGATCGGAACAGCCAATTAAATGCAAGCTCAATCTGAGTGGCTGATTCCATCAGCCAATCAGATTTTTGCTATCTTAATTCCGATTGGCTGATAGAATCCTATCAGCCAATCGGAATTGAGGGGAACGCCATCTTGGATGACGTCCCTTAAAGGAGCTTCATTCGTCGTAGTCGTCGGTTGAAGAAGGAGGTTCCACGTCAGCGGGAGGAATATTCAAGACCCAGCTTGGAAGATGACATCGCCCGGATAGAAGACCTCTTCAGGCCTCTTGGAAGATGACATCGGCAGGATCAAGACTTCTTCAGCGCCGCCTGGATGATGACTTCATCGGATGGAAGATTTCTCTTCCTGCGCCGCTTGGAGGATTAACTTCTTCCGTCCGGATGTCCACTTCGGTTCCATCGCTGCTCGGCTGAGTGAAGACAAGGTAGGATGATCTTCAGGGGATTAGTGTTAGGTTTTTTGTAAGGGGGGTTTGGGTTAGATTAGGGGTATGTGGGTGGTGGGTTTTAATGTTGGGTGGGGGTTGTATTTTTATTTTTCAGCAAAAGAGCCTGAACTTTTGGGGCATGCCCCCACACAAATGGCCCTTTTAAGGGCTGGTAGGTAAAAGAGCTTTGAACTTTACTTTATTTAGAATTAGGGTAGGGCATATTTTTTTATTTTGGGGGGGTTGTGTTATTTTATTAGGGGGCTTCAGATTAGGTGTAAGTAGCTTAAAATTGTTGTAATATTTTTAAATGTTTTGTAACTTATTTTTTTATTTTTTGTAACTTAGCTTTTTTTATTTTTTGTACTTTAGTTAGTTTATGTAATTGTATTTAATTGTAGTTATTTGTAGGTAGTTTATTTAATTAATTTAATGATAGTGTAGTATTAGGTTTAATTGTAACTTAGGTTAGGATTTATTTTACAGGTAATTTTGTATTTCTTTTAGCTAGGTAGTTATTAAATAGTTACATAACTATTTAATAAAACTATTCTAACTAGCTAAAATAAATACAAAGTTACCTGTAAAATAAATATAAATCCTAAATAGCTAGAATATAATTATTATTTATATTGTAGCTATCTTAGGGTTTATTTTACAGGTAAGTATTTAGTTTTAAATAGGAATAATTTATTAAAGTATAGTGTAGTGTTAGGTGTAATTATAACTTAGGTTAGGATTTATTTTACAGGTAAACTTTCAGTTTATTTTAGCTAGGTAAGTTATTAAATAGTTAATAACTATTTAATAGCTATTGTACCTAGTTAAAATTAGTTGAAAGGTACCTGTAAAATAAAAATAAATCCTAAGATAGCTAGAATATAATTATTATTTATATTGTAGCTATATTAGGGTTTATTTTAAATGTAAGTATTTAGTTTTAAATAGGATTAATTTAGTTAATAATAAAATATTATTTAGATTTATTTAATTAATATTTAAGTTAGGGGGCGTTAGGGTTAGACTTAGGTTTAGGGGTTAATAATTTTATACAGTGGCGGCGGCGTAGTGGGGGGCAGGAAAGGGGTTAATAAATTTATTATAGGTGGCGACGGTGTAGGGGGGCAGGGATAGGGGTTAATAGGTTTAATATAGGTTGCGGCGGGTTCAGGGAGCGGCGGTTTAGGGGTTTTAAACTATTTATTTAGTTGCGGAGAGGTGCGGGATCAGCAGGAGAGGGGTTAATAACTTTATTATAGAGGGCAACGGCTGTAGGGGGGGCAGGATAGGGGTTACTAGGTATAATGTAGGTGGCAGCGGTATCGGGAGTGGCGGGTTTAGGGGGTTAATACATTTATATAGAGTTGCCGGCAGGGTCTAGGAGCGGCGGTTTAGGGGTTAATACATTTATAAGAGTTGCGGCAGGGTCTCTAGG
Source organism: Bombina bombina (assembly GCF_027579735.1). Lineage (NCBI taxonomy): Eukaryota > Metazoa > Chordata > Amphibia > Anura > Bombinatoridae > Bombina > Bombina bombina. Next base: position 1,325,231,183 of record NC_069500.1, read on the forward strand.
AGCGGCGGTTTAGGGGTTAGTAACTTTATTTAGTTGCGGGGGGCTCGGGCGGCGCCCGGCTATAGGGGTAGAACAGTGTAGTTTAGTGTGAGTGCTTAGTGACAGGCTAGCAATAAAGCTGGGAAAAAGCGAAGGGCAGCGAGATCGGATGAGTGATAACTCTCACAGTCCGCTGCTCATCGCCCCGCGGCTTTTTGACAGCTTTTGTTGATAACTTAGGCGAACGTATTCAAGGTCTGCTGGGAGGGCGAAGGTAGGCGAGCTTAGGCGGGCGTATTGGGCCGGCGAAGGCAGAAAAGTAGACGGCCTTGATAACTACCCCCCATGGTGAGCAACATTTCAATTCACGAGCTTTGTCTAGTAGCAGACTTATGGTTTGCATTTCTTGTTTCCTTTTAGGTCTCCAAATCCCAATTTAACCTTGATTCTCTACTACAGATCAGCCTTCAGCACCTTGGATTTGTTCAGAACTTTTTGTTCTCTCCATTTGGCATTGTTATATTTTTTATTGTTGCATTTAAATTTTTACAACTACATTTTTTTTATATTTTTTTCATTTTTTACGCTCTGAGTCGTTTTTATTGCTGCAGCAATTACCCACGTTTTAATACATTTATATGTTATCACATTTTTAATGCCTCTGTTATATTACTGTACGCTATTACATTCTAATACTACATTAATATGTTTATATGAGACATATGGGATATATCATACTCATTCTTGCATTTATCCAATAAAGCATTAAGAGTAAACTATTTGTATTACCTAGTTGTATGTTTATCAGATATCTGCCAGACTGATTTTCTCAATTACTTCAATTTTACATCAAGGACATTACACTCTTTTAGACATCACACCCTTATTATGTATTATTTTTCAACTTTCTATTCTCAGTCTTATTAGCCACTATTTCCTATAACATTATATTTCTTATTACATTATATTTCTTATAAATTATATTTCTTATAACATTATATTTCTTATAACATTATATGTTCGTTAGCACATGCAGTGACTCTACAATAGACAGTGTTGCATTGTTCACATTGCTACAAAGTAAGCTCTAAGGCGCACTCTTTCTTTTCCTTTTTATATATATGTTACTTTTTTATACACAAGTAGCTATAATGTTTTGACTTCTAGATTAGTCACATTTATTTCACAAACCATTTATTATTTCTAGCACATTGTGCACAATCGCACACAGTAAAAGGGTATTGCAGGATGCCTCCATATCGAGGTATCACTGCAATACCTGAGAGCGGCTGGAAAGCAATCGCAATCGATTCCAGCACTCTGTTAGACAAATGACGTACCAGGTATGTCTATTGTCATTAACGGTCAGTTTTTGTTGTTGTTAGGTTTAGGGGTTAATAGTTTAGTTTTTTGCTATGTGGGGGATTGGTGGTTTAGGGGTTAATAGATTTATTTAGTGGCAGTGATGTAGGATGCCAGAGGTTTAAGGGTTAATAACTTTTAGTGGTAGCGATTATTGGGGAGCGGCGGAATAGGGAGCTTAATAACTTATTAGTGGCGGCGATGTCGGGAGCGGCCAGTATTAGGGGTAAATAACTTTAATATAGTGCTTTGCGATGCGGGAGGGCCTCGGTTTAGAGGTAGTTTATAGGTGCTAGTGTACTTTGTAACATTTTAGTTATGAGTTTTGTTGCTCAATACTATAACTACTGCTCTCAGATAGCGGAATGGATCGTGTCGGTATAGGCTGAAACGCAAGCTTTTTAGCCTCCCGCACAGACTTGTAATGGCCTGCGTTACGGTTTTTACGCTGAAATGGCAATTTTTTCAGTGTTAAAACCGTAACGCAAAACACGTAATCTAGGTGATATGTTATTAAATTTCTCCTAACCAAGCCCCAATATTTTAGAAGTAGACTATTATCTACCTACTTCAGCTTGCTCCCTGTTTGTGTTAAAGGGTGTTTTTCGTATGCAGAGGAGGGGGGAGTGTCTGCCTCTTTTTGCTATCAGGACCATTTCAGCGGGTGTCTCAGTCTAACTTTTTATCAGTGCTAAACTGGGAGCTTCTAAGTAATTTTTTAAAAGGTTTTATACTGGATTTTTGTCTGCCTGTCAGAAGCGGACAGGGTTATGGAAGCAGCGGTCTTTAGAGCTTGATAAATGGGCCTTCAAATCAGCACAAACAAAATGGTATATTTCTTTTAAATGTAATAATGTGGGGTACAAAAGTGCGCAGAGTTTAATTATTTATAGTGCCCAATATTTCCCAAAACCAAACCAGAAAAACTGACGGCCTAGATTACGAGTTTTGCGTAACGGTTTTTAATGCTGAAAAAAATGGCCATTTCAGCGTAAAAACAGTAACACAGCCGGTATATCTTGTCGTTATAGCTGTAATGCAACCTCAACCCCACACTCAAAAAATGTTTCACAAAACTCATAACTAAAATGTTACAAAGTACACTAACACCCAATAAACTACCTATTAACCTCTAAACGAGGCCCCTCCTGCATCGCAAACCTATTTAAAAATGTATTAACCACTAATCTGCCACCCGCCCACCACATCCCCGCCACTATAATAAAGTTATTAACCCCTATTCCGCTGCTCCCCGCCACTGCCGCCCACTAACTAAACCTATCTAACCCCTAAATCGCCAGCCCCCCACATCACCACTAATAAATTAAACTATTAACCCCTAAACCTATCACCCTCTAACTTTAAATTACAATATCCCTATGTTAAAATAAATAAAAACCTTACCTGTGAAATAAAAAAAAACAAGTTTAAACTAACAATTAACCTCAACATAAACTGTTATACTATACAAAGTGTAAAAAAAGGAGCGCTGTCTTCATAAGGAGAGTGGCTTAAGTGCGGCATAGAAATGTATTATATATGCAAGTGTAACTTTATATAGAACATGCATACAGTATCCTGGCCATATGTCTGACCATGTGCAGTTGCAGGATACACAAATATATATCAGTTATATTCAATATATAACTGTTATATTCAATTATAAGCAAGAGCACATGCTTTGAGAAAACTTATTAAACAAAATGGTATATTTCTTTTAAATGTGGGGTACAAAGTGGGCAGAGTTTGATTATTTATAGTGCCCAATATTTCCAAAACCAAACCAGCACAAATTGACAGCTAGAAGTTATACACAAATCAACAGAAGGTGCAAAATCAAAAAATTAAATTAGCGATGGTGCGTTCGTTGTTGGGTGGGAGCTTACCTGGAGGCAGGTGGGCGGCCCATCGCTACCCGGCATACGGTAACTGCAATGTGCACACCGGGTGCCAGGAGCGTGGGGGGGGCCTGCGGGGGGCGGGCGCACACGCACGCGCACGCAGCAACCACTGCCACCAATGAACTTTAAATTGAGATGGAGGGGGGGAATAAACTAAAATTAATAAATCTAAAAGGATCTGGGAGGGGGAGGGGATGGGGGTATTGAGGGGGGCAGTCTTACACTACAGGAAAAGTTTTTCTAATTTTTTTTTTTTTAAAAATTAAACGTTGTTTTTGGGGGCAAACTGGGTACTGGCAGACAACTGCTAGTACCCAAGAAAGGGGCAAATAGGTAGTGGGGAGGGTTAGAGAGCTGTTTGGGGGGGGGATCAGGGAGGTTGGGGGCTAAGGGGGGATCCTACACAGCAGCATATGTAAATATGATATAAAAAAAAAAATCAGATACATTTTTATTTTAGTACTGGCAGAACTTTCTGCAAGTACTTAAGATGGCAGGGACAATTGTGGGGTGAGGGAGGGAAGAGAGCTGTTTGGAGGGATCTAGGGGGTGAGATACTGTCAGGTGGGAGGCTGAAATTAACCCTGCAAGCTCCCCTACAAGCTACCTAATTAACCCCTTCAATGCTGTGGTGCGCAGGCGGGCATTTGGCGGCCTTCTAATTACTAAAAAGCAACGCCATAAGCCATACTAAGTCTGTATTTCTGAACAAGGGGGGATCCCAGAAGAAGCATTTACAACAATTTGTGCCATAATTGCACAAGCTGTTTGTAAATAATTTCATGTGAGAAACCTAAAGTTTGTGACAAAATTTGTGAAAAAGTGAATGAATCATTTTTTTTATTTGATCGCATTTGGCGGTGAAATGGTGGCATGAAATATACCAAAATAGACCTAGATCAATACTTTGGGTTGTCTTCTAAAAATAATATATATATACATGTCAAGGGATATTCAGGGATTCCTGAATATATCAGGTGTTCCAATGTAACTAGCGTAATTTTGAAAAAAGTGTGTTGGAAATAGCAAAGTGCTACTTGTATTTATTGCCCTATAACTTGCAAAAAAAGCAAAGACCATGTAAACATTAGGTATTTCTAAACTCAGGACAAAATTTGAAACTATTTAGCATGGGTGTATTTTAGTGGTTGTAGATGTGTAACAGATTTTGGGGGTCAAATTCAGAAAAAGTGTATGTTTTTTTTTTCCATTTTTCCTCAATTTTTTTAAAAAATGTCTATAGTAAATTATAAGATATGATGAAAATAATGGTATCTTTAGAAAGTCCATTTAATGGCGAGAAAAACGACTATATAGTATGTGTGGGTACAGTAAATGAGTAAAGAGGAAAATTACAGCTAACACAAACACTGCAGAAATGTAAAAATAGCCCTTGTCCTTAAGGGTAAGAAAATTGAAAAATGGATCTGGTCATTAAGGGGTTAAAATAAATAAAAGCTTACCTGTGAAATGAAAAAATAAGTTTAAACTAACAATTAACCTAACAACTATTATACTAAAATTAAAAAAACTACCAAATAAATTAAATTACACATTAAAAAAACCTAACACTACTAAAAAAAACCTGAATTTACAATTACAAAGAAAAAAATACTAATTACAAAACATAACAAACAAAATTATCCAAAATAAAAACAATTATACCTAATCTAATAGTCCTATAAAAATAAAAAAGCCCTCCAAAATAAAAAACCCTAGCCTACAATAAATTACCAATAGCCCTTAAATGGCTTTTTGTAGGACATTGCCCTAAAGAAATCAGCTAGTTTACCTGAAAAAAAATACAACCCACCAAAATAAAAAATGATAGAAAGAGAAGAGGGTGCCTCATAGTGTATTAGGGATTTGCTAAAATTAGAACTATGGGCAAGTGAATGGAAAATGAGATTTAATACGGAAAAAATGTAAGGTTCTACATTTTGGAAGTAAAAATAAGCAGGCTACGTATTTTTTAAATGGGACAAGACTTAGCCAAACACAGGAGGAAAGGGTTTTGGGAGTAGTAATAGATAACAAGCTAAAGATGAGTGCACAATGCAGGGCAGCTGCTTCAAAGGCTAATAAGATACTAGCATGTATTAAAAGAGGCATTGATTCAAGGGAGGAAAGCATAATTCTGTCATTATATAAAGCCCTAGTAAGACCTCACCTTGAGTTTGGAGTGCAGTTCTGGGGACCGATTGCTAAAAAAGATATTGCAGAACTAGAAAAAGTTCAGAGAAGGGCCACAAAGCTAATAAGGGGATTGTAAAAATTAACCTATGAGGAGAGGCTAGCCAAACTGGGTCTGTTCTCTTTAGAAAAAAGGCGATTGAGAGGTGACATGATTACTTTATATAAATATATTCAAGGCCCCATATACAGAGATGGCAGAAGCTCTTTTTATTCCAAGAAAATTGTTTCTGACAAGAGGTCATAATTTAAGGTTGGAGGAAAGGAGATTTAATCTCCTGCAACGGCAACGTTTTTCACCTGTAAGAGCAATAAAATTGTGGAACTCATTACCAAAGGAGGTAGTGAATGCCAATACCATAGATACATTTAAAAATAGTCTGGATAAATTTCTGTATATAAACAAAATTCATGGATATGATTGCTAGTATTAAATGGGTCACATTTTAATGGGGTTATTTAAGCTTAACTGGAGCTTCTTGTAAGTATTTTAGATTTGTATAGGTTGAACTCGATGGACTTCAGTCTTTTTTCAACCTTATCTACTATGTAGATAGGTGTGTTAGGCTTACCAGATGAAGTTGCACCGTCCTAGGGATTCCAAGTTGTTACTTTAGAGGGAGTTTGGTGTGCTCCTGTTTCCACTAACGAACCAAAATAGATTTTCACATCGAAATGATGGTAAAAGACAACAGGGCTGCTACCAGTCGGCAAATAAGACAACTTCCAAATATAAAAGTTAAAAAGCAAGGCTTTATTTATTCCAGCAACGCGTTTCTCGACTGCCAAACGGGTCGTTTCATCAGGCAATAAAAAAGGGTACAATAGTCCTTGATTAACAACATTAAATACACTTTTTGAAATAAAAAACGGAAGTTGTCATGCACAGAAAGCCCCAATCAAATGTTCCACCTATTTGTATATACATTGACAATAAAACCCTTAACATAAAAGGTGATAGCATTCATAGTGTAACTATAATGCTATATAACATGAATCAGCATATCGCTATAACATCTGTGCATTTTATACAATGTATCAAAGCATTTTTGTGTCGAGTGCTTGACCTGTTTATACTTTAGCGATAAAACCCTTGACATGAAAGGCATTAACATTGAGTATACAACAATAATCATGTATATGTTATGTGTTGAGTGCTTCGCCTATTTCTTTATAAATTGGTGATAAAACCCTTAGCTTGGAAGGCATTAACATTAAGCATATAATGTTAATGCCTCCCCTTTTATTAGTAGAAATATGACCAGACTGTTGCATGAGATACATTGATTTTTTCAGCAATATGCTGATCTAACATATACAGTATATGATTATAGCTATATGCTTAATGTTAAAGGGACACTGAACCCAATTTTTTTTTTTTCTTTCATTATTCAGATAGAGCATGCAATTTTAAGCAACTTTCTAATTTACTCCTATTATCACATTTCTTAATTCTCTTGGTATCTTTATTTGAAATGCAAGAATGTAAGTTTAGATGCCGGCCCATTTTTTGGTGAGCAACCTGGGTTGTTGCTGATTTGTGGATAAATTCATCCACCAATGAACAAGGCTTTCCAGGGTCTGAACCAAAAAATAGCTTAGATACCTTCTATTTCAAATAAAGATAGCAAGAGAACGAAGAAAAAATGAAAATAGGAGTAAATTAGAAAGTTGCTTAAAATTCCATGGTCTATCTGAATCATGAAAGAAAAAATTTGGGTTCAGTGTCCCTTTAATGCCTTCCATGCTAAGGGTCTTATCACCAATTTATAAAGAAATAGGCTAAGCACTTGACACATAACATAAACATGATTATTGTTATATGCTCAATGTTTATGCCTTTCATGTCAAGGGTTTTATCGCTAATGTATAAACAAACAGGTCAAGCACTCGGCACAAAAATGCTTTGATACATTGTATAAAATGCACAGATGTTGTAGCGATATGCTGATTCATGTTATATAGCATTATAGTTACACTATGAATGCTATCACCTTTTATGTTAAGGGTTTTATCGTCAATGTATATACAAATAGGTGGAACATTTGATTGGGGCTTTCCGTGCATGACAACTTCCGTCATTTCAAACAAGTGTATTTAATGTTGTTAATCAAGGACTATTATATCCGTTTTTATTGCCTGATGAAAACTACCCGCTTGGCGGTCGAGAAACACGTTGTTTGAATCAAAGCCTTGTTTTTTAACTTTTATATTTGGAAGTTGTCTTGTTTGCTGACTGGGAGCAGCCCTGTTGTCTTTTACCATCATTTCGATGTGAAAATCTATTTTGGTTCGTTAGTGGAAACAGGAGCACACCAAACTCCTCTCTGAAGTACAACTTGAAATCCATAAACAGTGTACTGCCACTGAGTGCTAGCCTGCCTGCAGGCACTGGTCACAGGACGGTGCAACTTCATCTGGTAAGCCTAACACTGTTTACATGCATACACACCTATCTGGTATGAAATACACTATGAGGCGCCCTCTTCTCTTTCTATAATTTCTGCAGATTGCCTAACACACCGGGCCCAAGCGGAGCTGCCTCGAACCCACTAATTCAATCACACAGACCATCACGTCTACCTTTTAAATTTTGGGGGGGAATTTATTCTTTTGGAACTTATAACGCTATCAGCGTATTAACATTGGACTCGATCCATCACTGTCTAGGTGCGCCCCCCCATAAAATCTCCCTTGCAGGTTCTTACCCCAAAATAAAAAACCTAAGCTACCCATTGCCCTAAAAGGGCATTTATATGGGGATTGCCCTTAAAAGGGGATTTAGCTCTTTTGCGTATCCCTTAAAAGGGCATTTAGCTCTTTTAAAATAGCCCAAACTGTAATCTAAAAAAAAACACCCAAAAAAAGTTACAAAAAAAAAATAACACTAACCCCCGACGATCTGAAGTCTTCATCCAGGCGGCGTCTTCTATCTTCATCTCGGCGGCGTGGAGCAGGTCTAGCCTTCAAGACATCCGGCACGGAGAATCCTCTTCATACAGTTGCCACCGTACACTGAATCATCAATGCAAGGGAGCCTTTTCAAAATGGCATCCCTTGCATTCATATTGACTAATTCGATTTTTAAAATTAAAATCAGCCATTAGCATGAGAGCTACTGAAATCCTATTGACTGTTCAAATCAGCCAATAGGATGAGAGCTATTGAAATTCTATTGGCTGATTTAAATAGCAATGGGTAGCTTTGGTTTTTGTTAGAGTTAGGTTTTTTATTTTGAGGGGTTGGTTGGGTGGTGGGTTTTACTGTTGGGGGGTCTTTGTATTTTTTTTTCAGGTAAAAGAGATGATTTCTTTAGGGCAATGCCCTACAAAAGGCCCTTTTAAGGGCTATTGGTAGTTAATTGTAGGCTAGGGTTTTTATATTTTGGGGGGACATTTATTTTTATAGGGCTATTAGATTAGGTGTAATTGTTTTTATTTTGGATAATTTTATTTGTTTTGTTTTTTGTAATTTAGTGTTTGTTATTTTTTTTTTATTTTTTTTTTTTTATTTTATTTTTTGTAATTTTAGATTACATTTTTTTTTTTAGTAGTTTTAATTTTTTTTTAATGTGTAATTTAGTTTATTTAAATGGTAGTTTTTTTAATTTTATTATAATAGTTGTTAGGTTAATTGTTAGTTTAAACTTAGCTTTTTTAATTTCACAGGTAAGTTTTTTTATTTATTTTAAGATAGGGATATTGTTATTTTAATTTAAAAATAGTGGAGGGTTGTTAGGTTTATTTAGTGGCGTTGATGTGGGAGGCCAAAGGTTTAGGGGTTAATAACTTTATTTAGTGGTGGTGATGTCAGGGAGCCGCAGAATAGGTGTTAATAACTTTATTATAGTGTCAGCGATGTTGGGATGCAGGGGAATAGGGGTTAATAACTTTATTATTGTGGCGGCGATGACGGGGAGCAGCAGAATAGGGGTTAACTTTTATTAGTGGCGGCGATGTCAGGAGAAGCAAATTAGGGGTTAATAACTTTATTTAGGTGACGGCAATTTCGGGGAGTGGCGGATTAGGGGTGTTTAGACTTGGGGCTTATGTTACGGTCTTAGGTTTAAACGTAACTTCTTTTTTTTTTTTCACATAGACATCAAAGGGGTTGCATTACGGCGAACGCCATTCCTCGCTTCAGGTGTTAGCTTTTTCTAACACTCTCTCCCCATTGATGTCTATAGGGAAAGCGTGCATGAGCACGTCAAAGCAGCCCATGGATTTTGTGCAGTATGGAGCTCATCGTCGCCATATCACATGCACAAGGTGGCTTTTTAGAAACTCGTAATGGCAGCGATATGGAGGGTGAAATACCACAACTTTTGTTGCGTTCATTTCACACCCTCTATAGCGCAAAACTTGTAATCTAGGTGATAGATGGTAAAGTGGGCGGTGTTTGATCAAATATAATGCTCAATATTTCCAAAACCGGTACAAACATTAATTTTTTTAGCACAAATCGGCAGAAGCTCAGCACAAACGAATGGTGTATATAATATATATTTTTAAAAATTTAATAATGTGTGGTGCAAAGTGGGCAGAGTTTGATCATATATATATATATAATGCTCAGTATATTAAAAACAAAACTGGCACAAATGCGTGGTGCAAAGTGGACTGGGTTTAATCAATGATAATGCTCAATATTTCCAAAACCAAATTGGCATAAACATACTTTTTTAAATAAAAACAGAATATCTCACAGCGCTCTCACCATTAAAATTCCTTGTAGCTCCTTAGAGTATGGATACCTAGTTTATCCTATGTATGTAAATTAAAATAGAGGAATCTAAGGAGCGCCTATGACTAGGCTAAGGATGAGACTAAGACTATACTTGATAAAGGCCTAAGGAAGGGCCGAAACGTGTTGACACTTTATGGTAAGCCTCATTCTGATTATTTTTATATCATTTTAGCAGTATTGCACTATGTTGTATCTTTTTTAGTCACAGGATTTGTACTTAAAGAACTTTAGACTTTGGATACGTAAAAACTGGATCATTTTCACAAATAGCCCTTTTTAAACAACCAATATCACTTGGAGACCAATCACTAAGAAGAAATACAGCACCTAACAGTAACTTTTTTACACAATTTTTTATAACCTTTTTTTATATTTTTATATATATATTTTTGCAAACACATTTTTTTCACTAAGCACATATTTTTGTATTTTGGAATTTTTTGTATTTTTCCTTTTTTAAATTTTTACAACCGTTCACTCATCAGGTAATTGATCACTTACCATTTCATTTTTCAAACATTATATTTTTGCACTAATTTGAGGAAGGATCACTACATATTTTTTTAAGGATCCACTATCAGCGATTGCCACCCACCCCTACACACTGGAATAAGGGACAATCTGATACCACTAGGAATATCACTTTGTCATACGGACTAACAGGATTATTGCAACATTAACCATACATTCTACTCCATTCGTAATTATATGTTTTATATGTTTTATATTGTTAATAACATGGATCAATGATTTTATTGTTTTGGAATTATCTATAACGATATACGTATGTCAGTTTGATTGTTGAAAATAAATGCTTATATTGTGAATACATATCCTTAGCCTAGTCATAGGCGCTCCTTAGATTCCTCTATTTTAAACATACTTTTTTTGCAGCACAAATGCAGCACAAACAAATATATTTAAAGTATTTTAAAAAGGAAACTGGCACAAATGTTCATTTTTGCTGCACAAATTAGCACAAAGGTAGCACGTACAAATGGTATATTTGTTTTTAAAATTTTATAATGTGGGGTGCAAAGTGGGCGGAGTTTTATCAAATATAATAATCAATATTTCCAAAACCAAATCAGCACAAATGTTCATTTTTTTTTAGCACAAATCTACAGAATCTCAGCACAAACTAATGGTATGTTTGGGTGGCCTTTGGTGACCTTTATTAAATTGCTGATAACTCAAAAATGAAACAAGATAGAACGGAGATTTAAATAGAACAAATGTAGCACTAACCAACCAGTTTCATGCATTTTGGCTGTTGTAGGGCGGCTGGGTGACCTTTAGTGACCTTTATTTAATCTGTAATAACTCAAAAAACTTTTGCTATTATCTTAAAAATAAAAGCAGCACAAATCTTAATTTCTCCAACATTGGTGTGTCCGGTCGACGGCGTCATCCATAACTTGTGGGAATATTCTCTTCCCCAACAGGAAATGGCAAAGAGCACAGCAAAAGCTGTCCATATAGTCCCTCCTGGGCTCCGCCCACCCCAGTCATTCTCTTTGCCGTTGCACAGGCAACATCTCCACGGAGATGGTGAAGAGTATGTGGTGATTAGTTGTAGTTTTTTATTCTACTATCAAGAGTTTGTTATTTTAAAATAGTGCTGGTATGTACTATTTACTCTGAAACAGAAAAAGATGAAGAGTTCTGGAATATGATTTTAGCAGCAGTAACTAAAATCGTTTGCTGTTTCCACATAGCACTGTTGAGATGAAATAACTTCAGTTGGGGGAAACAGTTAGCAGACTTTTCTGCTTAAGGTATGACTAGCCATTTTTCTAACAAGACTGTGTAATGCTGGAAGGCTGTCATTCCCCTCATGGGGACCGGTAAGCCATTTTCTTAATCAAACAGAATAAAGGGCTTAATGTGGGCTATAAAACTGGTAGACATTTTTATGGGCAAGATCGATTGCTTTATTTGGACTTTTTATAAAGATTGATGTTGATATTCACACTTATAAAATTTGGGGAATGTTTTTTAACGTCAGGCACTGGTTTAGACACCTTTTCCGTCAGGAAGGGCCTTCCGTGTAGTAGGCTGAGCCTCATTTTCGCGCCATTACTGCGCAGTTTCTTTTGAGAGCAGGACATGCAGCTGCATGTGTGTGGGTCTGAAAATATTTGAAAAGGTTCCTAGAAGGCTTCATTTGGTATCGTATACCCCCTGGGTTTGGGTTTGGTAAAGTCGCAGCAAAGGCTGTAGCTGGGACTGTAGAAGGGTTAAAACTTTAACCGGCTCCGGTTTCTTCATTTTAAGGGTTAAAGGTCTCAAATTTGGGGTGCAATGCTTTGAATGCTTTAAGACACTGTGGTGAAAATTTGGTTAAATTTGAACAATTCCTTCAAAGTTTTCACATATTCAGTAATAAAGTGTGCACTGTTTAAAATTTAAAGAGACAGTAACGGTTTTGTTTAAAAACGGTTTTTGTATTTTATTGACAAGTTTAAGCCTGTTTAACATGTCTGTGCCTTCAGATAAGCTATGTTCTGTATGTATGGAAGCCAATGTGTCTCCCCCTTCAAAATTGTGTGATAATTGTGCCATAGCGTCCAAACAAAGTAAGGACAGTACTGCCACAGATAGTAAAGTTGCCCAAGATGATTCATCAGATGAAGGGAGTAGACATAGTTCTACATCATCTCCTTCTGTGTCTACACCAGTTTTGCCCACGCAGGAGGCCCCTAGTACTTCTAGCGCGCCAATGCTTATTACTATGCAACAATTGACGGCAGTAATGGATAACTCCATAGCAAATATTTTATCCAAAATGCCTGCATATCAGAGAAAGCGCGATTGCTCTGTTTTAAACACTGTAGAGCAGGAGGGCGCTAATGATAATTGCTCTGCCATACCCTCACACCAATCTGAAGGGGCCGTGAGGGAGGTTTTGTCAGATGGGGAAATTTCAGATTCAGGTAGAATTTCTCAACAGGCAGAACCTGATGTTGTGACATTTAAATTTAAATTAGAGCATCTCCGCGCACTGCTTAAGGAGGTGCTATCTACTCTGGATGATTGTGACAACCTGGTCATTCCAGAAAAATTGTGCAAGATGGACACGTTCCTAGAGGTTCCGGTGCACCCGACGCTTTTCCTATACCCAAGCGGGTGGCAGACATAGTGAATAAGGAGTGGGAGAAGCCCGGCATACCTTTTGTTCCCCCTCATATATTTAAGAAATTATTTCCTATGGTCGACCCCAGAAAGGACTTATGGCAGACAGTCCCTAAGGTCGAGGGGGCAGTTTCTACACTAGCCAAGCGCACTACTATTCCTATCGAGGATAATTGTGCTTTCAAAGATCCTATGGATAAAAAATTGGAGGGTTTGCTTAAAAAGATTTTTGTAGGCGGAGCCTGGCCACGCTGAGACATGGCTGCTTGAAAATTAGCTCCTATGCCCTGTGCCTGCTATATACAATTTAACATGTTGGGACCGGCTTAATTCTACCTAAATACCGGGGAGAGAGTTCACAATTGACACCTGTACAGTGTCCCTCACAGACAGAGTATATCTGCCTGATGAAACGACTATTTGTTGAGAAACGCGTTGCTGTACGCTTGTTTTTATCTGTTTGTACTCAATAAATGTATCCTTGAGTACATCACACCTGCCTGTTTTCTATTACTATTGCCGCTGGAGCAATTTGGTCACGTTCCTGATCCCCTTTGGAGGTCCGCTGTGTCGAGTTCCCTTCGACTCTATTGGTTCCCCTGCTGGGTTTACTCTGACGCTGCTTGCTGAGTGACGTTTGCCTAGCGTACCGAGCTTACGCCTGTCTGACGGGCGACTTTTGGTTCCGTCCTGCCTGTCTGGGTACACGTTTGTACCGCCGCTCTTGTGAGTAACACTCTGTGTGGGGGGTCCGCTGCTTATGTGTGTCCCTTTGCTGCCTAAAACGATACTTGTCCCATGAGGCGCCTCTTCCATCTGTCATCCACAGGTTCCCGCTGCCGTAGAAAACAAGCTCTGAGAAGTTGCGGCCTAATCGACCCTGTAAGCCTGTGGATAGCGGTTTACCTCACAGCCCCAGATACCCGCATCATCCTACCCAGAGAAGGGAACCCCTCCACGGACGGTATGCGACAGGGACAACTCACCGGCATCACCAGTGTCTGGCGGTAAACGTAATTTACAGCATTACCCTGTTCGCCGACAGTCGCCACAAACCCACTTCCCTGCAGCCGTCTGGAAGAGTGGTAGGGACTTTTTCTGGCTCATAACTCTAAGCTGAGTGCCGCATTGACCGGCGAACTGAACAACCGCAGGAAGGCTTGGAACATAGCTGTCACTGCGCGACCGGAGACCCGGGAAGATCAATCCAGGTAACTGCCTTTCCCCACGTGGGGCACTCCTAATAGCGCTTTACACTGGGCCTACAGCACCACACTACCCCTTGAGTATCTCTATAAACAGCAAATAGGTGACACAGCATAACAGAGTTCTTGGCTCATAAATTTATTCTGAATCTCTGTACTGAGGAGGGTTCCTCATCTAATTACTTTTGGCTCCCCTGGGAACTGAACAGGAACCTGAGTTAATCCTGCAGAGGAAACGTTAACTGTATAATAAACATAGTGTGCACCAGACTACAAAGGCACTTAGGATCACTTCAGCTTTGCATCCAATTGCCTGCACCACTCAGTATCCCCTACAGGACAATAATTATGGCAAGCAAGAAAAATACTAAAGGAGACAAAGGCCTTAAAAGCACCAGTATGACAAGCTTTCTAAAACTACCACCTGTGGGCCCTGACCATTTAGCTGCTGAAACGGTGACACCAGACCCTTTGTCACCCCCTACACCATATTCCTTACATGACATACAACCCCAGGAACCCCTGACTAGGGATGATTTAAATGTCATATCTTCTAAGGCTGACATTAAAAATGTGCTAACAGAGATGAGGTCTCTGTTCAGTGATCTGAAAAGGGACTTTCAACAGAGTAGCCAACAAGTTAACAACCTGGAAAAAAAACAGGATACCTTACAGGCCCAAGTAAACACTAACACACAGAGAGTCCATGAACAAGATGGGGACTTGCAATTTTTATTGTCTAAGGTGGAAGATCTGGACAATAGAGGGAGACGGAACAACCTACGTATCAGGGGAGTCCCGGAATCGGTGTCCAGCACAGCCATAGAAGGCTACTTGCAAGATCTGTTCCGCACCGTTAAAGGGACGCCGAACTCCCCTGATATCCCAATTGAACGAGCGCACCGAGCTCTGCACCCTAAACCTTCTCCCAAAGCCCCTCCGAGAGACATCATCATCAAATTTTTGAACTATAAGGATAAGGACACTATATCACAAAGAGCCCGTGCCATTAAGGATGTCACCCACGCGGGTATACCCATCCAGATCTTTTCTGACCTAAGTCACATTACCCTGCAGAAACAGAGGGACCTCAAGTTTATCACCAGTGTTCTCCAGCGGAACAAAATACAATATAAGTGGGGATTCCCTGTTTGTGTTATTGCCACACATAGGGGGAAACAAGCAATATACAGATCGCCAATGGATCTACAGGACTTTTGCAAAATACTAGAAGTGGACATTCCCGTTCCTGATGAAGATTTTCCCCACCCAAACGTCCGTAATTCACAGGACTCAAGTATTGTTAAATGATTTGGCCCCTACTATTCGGCCCTGTGCTGCCCTTTGATCTCCCCTAGCGATGTCTGGACTGACCTCAGATGAGTATCATACCCGTAATTTTTATCTCTCTCTGAATTTGATTGATATGGTTTTTTTTTTTTTTTATATACACTCATTATGCCAATCTTTGTTTTTTTATCACTGTTACTGTTATTCACTGCTTATACATTTGGGTGATTTCGAGCTCCCCCATTCACGGCACTTATAGTGGAGATCTACCCTACCTGATTTATATACAGTTATAGATTAGAATGAATCCCAAAATTGTGCTAGTCGTAATTACATATGCAATTGCCTCAGTATGCACCGATTTATCCTGCTGCAATGTGTTATGTTTGTATTTTCTGTTACACCTTGTGAATTGCCTACATAACTTCTCACAGCTCTAGTCCCTCGCAGAAACAAGGCTTTACCCACGTTTGAGCAGACTTTCTGCTCTCCTGAGAAGCCATATGGCATTAAGCCCCACTGGCTTAAACTACCTGGTTGAGGCCCACTCCTTGTGCCATGACCATTCACAATAGAATCTTTTACCCACTGTAACTGTAAATGGAGCCCTTGAGACAGGGATAGCCATCTTATACCAGGCCCCTCTCTCTAAAAGTAACCTGGCTTAACCGTCAATAATCAGTCTAATTGGAAAATGTCTCTTTACCCATTCATTTCCACACAACACCAACCACCAATATAGATTACCTTTACAGTTGTCGTCACCCTAGCTGTACTAATGTTGTTTCATTGATAGCTAAATCTAGCCAACTTACCCCCCAAAATCACCCAAATTCAGTCACTCATTCATCAATCACGTTCATCATGTTATGTTATACTTGTTATCATTGTATGTTCTAAGTTGAATTCAAGTTTTGTATCTAGACTTACTCGTCTTTATGTTTGACAATTATGAAGTCCTTATAGTTACACTCTCTCTCCCCCAACTCTCTCTAACCGTGCTTTATCCTTCCTAACTAATCATCTTTTACTAAAAATAACCATAGCAGGCATAGGGATACCTTTCCCTCATTCTCTAACACTTGACTTATCTTCTTCTCTCTGATAGTGGTGTTAGATTAGATTGCATCTTAGAGTGCATTAACTCCATCTCTATCCTATCTAGACATCTACTAGCAACAGGCTTTGGTGTCTGGACTACATCAAACTTTCTTTCTTTCCCTCTCATTGCCCCTTCTTTCTTTGACTACCCATCTTACCCTCCCCTTTTTTTTTTTTTTTTTCCTCTCCTTCTCTCTCCCTTCCCACTCCACAATGTGTCCACAAAGCGCACACACACTGACGCTGCTGACTATAAACACTAAAGGTTTGAATAAACCTGAAAAAAGATCACATCTACTCAGAGACGCTACTAGAATCCATTGTGACGTAGTCTTTGTACAGGAAACACACTTTCGCAGGGGGAGTGAGCCAACTTGGGTAAACCCAAAGTTTCCGACCACACTTTTTGCTTCGGGACCGACAAAAAAGAATGGGGTGGGAATCTTGTTCAAACACACTTCACCTTTTTCCCCTACTCACGTAGAACGTGATCCAGACGGTAGGTTTTTGATCGCGGTGGGCCTTCTACATAATAAGATGACTACCCTAGTAAACGCATACTTCCCGAATCAGGGACAGAATAAGTTCATGACTTCCCTCACCAATAAGATCCTAGACCTCCGTAAAGGGGCGTTAATATTGGGCGGTGACTTTAATCTCCCGTTGAACCCTGTCTTAGACTCGTCCAAAATGACAACGTCTACTCCTAAAAAGGTAGCCAGACAGTGTAACTCCAGGTTAGAAGAACTTGCAGTACATGACGTTTGGCGTACATTAAACCCCACCAAACGAGACTTTACCTTCTACTCCCACCCACACAAAGTGTACACTAGACTCGACTACTTTTTTACAGATCAGTCTACATTGGTGGGGGTCACGGACTCACAAATTCTACCCATGACGTGGTCTGATCACTCACCAGTTTTGTGCAAGATAAGTTGGCCCTCTATTCCAGACAGACCCTTTATTTGGAGATTTGATGATTTTCTCTTGAACAACCAAGTACTTAAATCCCAAATTGAGATGAGACTGCTAGAATACTTTCGTCTTAATAACACAGGTGGGGTGTCGGAACAGGTTTTATGGGAGTCACATAAAAGCGTAATGCGAGGTGAGTTAATAAAACAAAAAGCACTACACACCAAGCAGCTTAGAGCCCAATATTCTTCGCTGATTGTTAAGATCAGGGATCTAGAGAAAAAACACAAAAATTCACCCACAGATAAGACTGTTTGCAGTGCCTTGCAGCAAGCTAGAAAAGAGCTACAAGACATCCACACAATAGACCACCAGAAAAAAGCACTGCAACTACAACAGAAGTACTTTGAGTTTGGCGACAAACCTGGTAGACTTCTAGCGCAAGCTTTGAAAAGGAAACAACTGAAAAGTCACATACACTCCATGATAAACCACCACAACCAAAAGTGTGCTGATAGTGCCTCCATAGTGGCGATACTTAAAACATACTATCAGAAATTATACAACTTGCAGGGTACAGAAGCCCCACAACAGGGATCTGAGGGTAACACCCCACAACACCTTATTAATAAATACTTAGACTCCCTCACACTCCTCAAACTGTCAGATCAGGATAAGGAAGGACTTGACGCCCCCATATCAGTAGAGGAAGTAGCCAAAACAATAGATAACCTACAATCGGGCAAAAGCCCAGGCCCTGACGGCTTCAGTGCCAAATACTAAAAATTGTTTAGGGACGCCCTCACACCGCATTTGACAAATCTATTTAACAACATAGGCCCCACACAAGAATTCCCCTCCACTATGCTATTAGCTCATGTGGCCACTATCCCAAAACCCGGAAAACCCTCTGACCGCCCAGAAAACTTCAGGCCTATATCCCTTCTTAATGTGGATCTAAAGATCTACGCAAAGATTTTAGCCACAAGAATGAACCTCTTTCTCCCCCAGCTGGTCTCTCCAGATCAGGTGGGATTCATACCCGGCCGTGAGGCGAGAGATAACACTATTAAAGCCAATCTCCTAGTGAACTACGCCCGACATAATAATATCCCCTCGGTACTGGTTTCAAAAGATGCCGAGAAGGCTTTTGACAGGGTCAGCTGGGATTTCCTTAAAGCTGTCCTGTCAAAAATGAATTTCGGCCAACCTTTTATGCAAAAGATATTCGCCCTATACTCGAAGCCCACTGCCCAAGTCAAGATTAATAATATATTATCCGACCCTTTTTCTATCACAAATGGTACCAGACAGGGCTGCCCCTTGTCGCCATTGTTATTTGCCCTTTCAATCGAAGTCCTTGCACAAAAAATCCGTATTAATCAAAACATTACGGGAATAAAAATAAAAGATCAAGACCACAAGGTTTCGCTTTACGCGGACGATGTCCTGCTCTCTATCTCTGACCCCCTAGTCTCCCTTCCAGAGGTTCTTAGAGAATTCCATGAATATGGCGAGGTGTCCAACTTCCACTTGAATCACTCCAAATCAGAAATACTGAATATAAACCTGCCCCAAACTGACTTATGCCAACTTGCGAACATATGCAAACTCAAGATTAAAACCACTTCACTTAAATACCTGGGTGTCAACTTGACCCCGGACCCAGGCGGCTTATTTGACGCCAATTACCCTCCTTTGCTGAAGTCAGTTGTTGAGGACTTATCGGCATGGAAAAATAAAAGGATATCCTGGCTGGGGAGGATAGGCGTAGTTAAGATGAATATCCTCCCCCGCGTCCTATATTATCTACAGACCCTACCGATCCCCTTTCCGCCCAAGTTTCTGCATAAACTACAGAGACATCTAGAAGACTACATCTGGAGAGGCGGGAAACCCCGCATCTCCAGACACACGTTATACCTAAACAAGGAGAGAGGTGGACTGGGTATCCCGGACCTTCTCTCCTATAGGAAGGCTATCAATCTCCAAACTCAGGTGGAGTGGTGTGTCAATCCCCTTGATAAGGTGTGGGTTCAAATTGGGCGCTCTATTACGGGAGCACGGAATGTGGGGACTCTAGGCTGGATCACTAGCAGAAACAGGCCCAATATAATTGCTCACTTTTCATTCATAGATGAATTTTTCAAACAATGGGACAAAACTCTTGTAGCGCACCCACATATTTCCACTATCCCCTCCCCGCTGACCCCATTCATACATAACCCTGACATCATGTTCACACAGACACAACAAACAAACTGCAACGCTGCTCAAATAGACCAAATTATGTTCAACAGATTAATTTCAAATAAGAAACTTAAGTCACCAGAAGAAATCCACCAAACAGGGCTACACATCTCCTGGTTTTTTCACAGACAGATACAACATTACCTAAATACATGTGGGGGAGCAGATAACATCAAGAGAACACCTACATTGATGGAAACACTTTGTCTGCTACCGAGCCCCCCCAAACACCTAATTTCCACTATGTACAGCCTACTAATATCCCATAAAGGGAATGGTGATCCCTCATTTGTAAAACAATGGAACAAAGAGTTGGGCGGAGATCTAGCGGAGACGGACTGGCATACTATATTCCACAACCATAGCAAAGCGTCAGTCTCGGCTGGAGTCCTAGAGTCAAATTATAAATTTGTATCCCGTGGTACCTCACCCCCACCAAAATTAAAACTTTTTACAGGAGATCTGACGGCAAATGCTGGAGGGGGTGCGGTGAGACTGGCACTTTTCTCCACATCTGGTGGTCCTGTAGCCTCATCCAACCTTTCTGGTGTTCGGTGTTTGACACAATAGACACCAAACTAAACATCACACTAAATAGAAACCCGAACCTCTTGCTGTTCCATGGTATCCCTAAGTTAGTAGAAAAGCCCAAGAAACACCTTCTATATATCATGCTCAATAGCGCCAAAGCTCTCATCCCCAAGAACTGGAAGTCTGTTCACACTCCACAACATTCGGACTGGGTAGACCGAGTTGACAGATATTTATCACTAGAGAGATACCGTTACATGAGAGATGACAAAATTGAAATTCACGAATACATGAAAGAGCTTTGGAGACCCCTGATTAGATAAGTTTGCTTTGTGTGAATGTTAGTGCTAACATTGTGGATGGCATCTCCCTCCTGATCCCCTCACTTCCCTTCCCTCTCCCCCCTCTCCCCCCCCATACTATTTATTTATTTTTCCCCCCTTTTTTTTTTTTTTTTTTTTTTTTATTATATTTTCCCCTTCTCCCTCCCTCCCATCTTTTCTACCTCTTCTTTAATTCATCTTTTCTCCCTAATCTCTAAATCAATGGATACACACTAATAGCTAAGCTTTCTAGCTGTAGCCCGTAGGTGCACAACAAATCACCTACACAACATTGTCTGTAACCACTATAATGCTTGATTTGTGCCTTACTTCTCTTGGAACAGGAAGTCATTTTCCTTGTTGCTAATGTTTTGGTGTAATTCCTGTAACATAATTGAGAATTCCATTGTATTTTATTCTGCTCATTTTCATTGCATAACCTGTATGTTTACAATCTATAAATAAAGCTTTTTTGAAAACAAAAACAAAAAAAAAAGATTTTTGTACAGCAAGGTTACCTCCTGCAACCTATTTCGTGCATTATTCCTGTCACTACAGCAGCGTGGTCCTGGTTCGAAGAACTAGAAAAGTCGCTCAGTAGAGAGACTCCGTATGAGGAGGTTATGGACAGGGTTCACGCACTTAAGTTAGCTAATTCCTTTATTTTAGATGCCGCTTTGCAGTTAGCTAGATTAGCGGCGAAAAATTCTGGGTTTGCAATTGTGGCGCGCAGAGCGCGCTGGCTAAAGTCTTGGTCAGCGGATGTATCTTCCAAGACAAAATTGCTTAATATCCCTTTCAAGGGTAAAACTCTTTTTGGGCCAGAATTGAAAGAGATTATCTCAGACATCACTGGGGGTAAGGGCCACGCCCTCCCACAAGATAGGCCTTTCAAGGCCAAGAATAAGTCTAATTTCCGTTCCTTTCGCAATTTCAGGAACGGACCGGCCTCCAACTCTGCAGCCTCTAGACAAGAGGGTAATGCTTCGCAAACCAAACCAGCTTGGAAACCGATGCAAGGCTGGAACAAGGGTAAGCAGGCCAAGAAACCTGCTTCTGCTAACAAGACAGCATGAAGGAGTAGCCCCCAATCCGGGACCGGATCTAGTAGGGGGCAGACTCTCTTCGCTCAGGCTTGGGCAAGAGATGTTCAGGATCCCTGGGCACTAGAAATAGTTTCTCAGGGTTATCTTCTGGAATTCAAGGAACTACCCCCAAGGGGAAGGTTCCACATGTCTCACTTATCCTCAAACCAAATAAAGAGACAGGCATTCTTACATTGTGTAGAAGACCTGTTAAAAATGGGAGTGATACACCCAGTTCCAACCGTGGAACAAGGAATGGGGTTTTACTCAAATCTGTTTGTGGTTCCCAAAAAAGAGGGAACTTTCAGACCAATTCTGGATTTAAAGTTCCTAAACAAATTTCTCAGAGTGCCATCGTTCAAAATGGAAACCATTCGAACGATTTTACCTACAATCCAGGAGGGTCAATTTATGACTACCGTGGATCTAAAGGATGCGTATCTACATATTCCTATCCACAAAGATCATCATCAGTTCCTAAGGTTCGCCTTTCTGGACAAACATTACCAGTTTGTGGCTCTCCCATTCGGGCTAGCCACTGCTCCAAGGATTTTCACAAAGGTACTCGGGTCCCTTCTAGCGGTTCTAAGACCAAGGGGCATTGCAGTGGCACCTTACTTGGACGACATTCTGATACAAGCGTCGTCTCTTTCAAAGGCAAAGGCTCACACAGACATCGTTCTGGCCTTTCTCAGATCTCACGGATGGAAAGTGAACATAGAAAAAAGTTCCCTGTCTCCGTCGACAAGAGTTCCTTTCTTGGGGACAATAATAGATTCTTTAGAAATGAAGATTTTCCTGACAGATGTCAGAAAGTCGAAACTTCTAAACGCTTGTCAAGTTCTTCACTCTGTTCCATGACCTTCCATAGCTCAGTGCATGGAAGTAGTAGGGTTGATGGTTGCAGCAATGGACATAGTTCCTTTTGCGTGAATTCATCTAAGACCATTACAACTGTGCATGCTGAAACAGTGGAATGGGGACTATACAGACTTGTCTCCAGTGATTCAAATAGATCAGAAGACCAGAGACTCACTCCGTTGGTGGCTAACCCAGGATCACCTGTCCCAGGGAATGAGCTTCCGCAGACCAGAGTGGGTCATCGTCACGACCGACGCCAGTCTAGTGGGCTGGGGCGCGGTATGGGACTCCTTGAAAGCTCAGGGGCTATGGTCTCGGGAAGAGTCTCTTCTCCCGATAAACATTCTGGAACTGAGAGCGATATTCAATACTCTCAGGGCTTGACCTCAACTAGCAAAGGCCAGATTCATAAGATTCCAATCAGACAACATGACGACTGTTGCTTACATCAACCATCAGGGGGGAACAAGGAGTTCCCTGGCGATGAGAGAAGTGACCAAAATCATAAAATGGGCGGAGGATCACTCCTGCCACCTATCTGCGATCCACATCCCAGGAGTGGAAAACTGGGAGGTGGATTATCTGAGTCGTCAGACATTCCATCCGGGGGAGAGGGAACTCCACCTGGAGATATTTGCCCAGTTGACTCAATTATGGGGCATTCCAGACATGGATCTGATGGCGTCTCGTCAGAACTTCAAGGTTCCTTGCTACGGGTCCAGATCCAGGGATCCCAAGGCGACTCTAGTGGATGCATTAGTAGCGCCTTGGACCTTCAACCTAGCTTATGTGTTTCCACCGTTTCCTCTCATTCCCAGGCTGGTAGCCAGGATCAAGCAGGAGAGGGCCTCGGTGATCTTGATAGCTCCTGCGTGGCCACGCAGGACTTGGTATGCAGACCTGGTGAATATGTCATCGACTCCACCATGGAAGCTACCTTTGAGACAGGATCTTCTAGTACAGGGTCCATTCGAACATCCAAATCTAGTTTCCCTCCAGCTAACGGCTTGGAAATTGAATGCTTGATTTTATCTAAGCGTGGGTTTTCGGATTCTGTAATAGATACTCTGGTACAAGCCAGAAAACCTGTAACTAGAAAAAATTACCATAAAATATGGAAAAGATATATCTGTTGGTGTGAATCCAAGGGATTCTCATGGAGTTAGATCAAAATTCCTAGGATCCTTTCCTTTCTCCAAGAAGGTTTGGATAAAGGATTATCAGCGAGTTCTCTAAAGGGACAGAGTTCTGCTTTATCTGTCTTGTAACACAAACGACTGGCAGCTGTGCCTGATGTTCAAGCTTTTGTTCAGGCTTTGGTCAGGATCAAGCCTGTTTACAGACCTTTGACTCCTCCCTGGAGTCTGAATTTAGTTCTTTCAGTTCTTCAAGGGGTTCCGTTTGAACCTCTACATTCCATAGATATCAAAATGTTATCTTGGAAAGTTCGGTTTTTGGTTGCTATTTCTTCTGCTAGAAGAGTTTCTGAGTTATCTGCTCTGCAGTGTAATCCGCCCTATCTGGTGTTCCATTCAGATAAGGTTGTTTTGCATACTAAACCTGGTTTCCTTCCAAAGGTTGTTTCCAACAAGAATATTAACCAGGAAATAGTTGTGCCTTCTTTGTGTCCGAATCCAGTTTCAAAGAAGGAACGTTTGTTACATAATTTAGATGTAGTTCGTGCTTTAAAGTTCTATTTAGAAGCAACAAAGGATTTCAGACAAACGTCTTCTCTGTTTGTCATTTATTCTGGCAAGAGGAGAGGTCAAAAAGCTACTGCTACCTCTCTTTCCTTTTGGCTGAAAAGCATCATCCGATTGGCTTACGAGACTGCCGGACGGCAGCCTCCTGAACGCATCACAGCTCACTCTACTAGGGCTGTGGCTTCCACATGGGCCTTCAAGAACGAGGCTTCTGTTGATCAGATATGTAAGGCAGCGACTTGGTCTTCCCTGCACACTTTTGCCAAATTCTACAAATTTGATACTTTTGCTTCTTCGGAGGCTATTTTTGGGAGAAAGGTTTTGCAAGCCGTGGTGCCTTCTGTTTAGGTAACCTGATTGGCTCCCTCCCTTCATCCGTGTCCTAAAGCTTTGGTATTGGTTCCCACAAGTTATGGATGACGCCGTGGACCGGACACACCAATGTTGGAGAAAACAGAATTTATGCTTACCTGATAAATTACTTTCTCCAACGGTGTGTCCGGTCCACGGCCCGCCCTGGTTTTTTAATCAGGTTTGATGAATTTCTTTCTTTAACTACAGTCACCACGGCACCTTATGGTTTCTGCTGTTTTTTCTCCTGTTCGTCGGTCGAATGACTGGGATGGGCGGAGCCCAGGAGGGACTATATGGACAGCTTTTGCTGTGCTCTTTGCCATTTCCTGTTGGGGAAGAGAATATTCCCACAAGTTATGGATGACGCCGTGGACCGGACACACCGTTGGAGAAAGTCATTTATCAGGTAAGCATAAATTCTGTTTTTTGCGGCACATAACAGCACAAATGTAGCACTAACGAAACAGTGGATTTTTTTTATTTGTGACAATTGTAGGGGGGCCAGCTTCACACAGCCAAATATAAGTATGTATCGCCATCAAATATAGTTCAAGAATTAGTGGAAACAAATCCTCCAAATAGTAAACAATGACCTCTCATGGACCCCTAAAATATTACCTTTGACCTAAAGGGGGACATCAGTGGAAATAGAACAAATAGGGTCAGTTTTGGACCCATAAAGGTTAATTAAAGTCATATATCTTTATCATATACTAAGGATAGAAATCAATATATGAAATTAAATATATGGGGGCCAATTTATCATAATGTGAACGGACATGATACGATGTAGAGTATCATGTCCGCTACACATCGATACGTGCAGACAGTGATTAAATATGGCGTCCCTTGCATTCCTATTGGCTGTTTTGATTCTTCATATCAGCCAATAGGATGAGAGCTACTGAAATCCTATTGGCTGATTAGAACAGCCAATAGGACTTCAGTAGCTCTCATCCTATTGGCTGATTTGAATTTGAAGTATTAAATCAGCCAATAGGAATGCAAGGGACGCCATATTTAATCGCGTACCTTAAATTCACTATTCAGTGTACGGTGGTGATCATACAAAGAGGATCCTCCACGCTCCATGGTTTCACGGTCGCCGGTCTTCAGTTCCGCGGTCCAGGATGAAGATAGAAGAGGTTGCCGCTTGGAAGAAGACTTCACCGTCGGACTTCAGGAACTGTATCTGGGAGTTAGGGTTAGGATTTTTTTAAATTCCTTTTTTTTTTTTTTTTTTTTTTGATTGGGGATTTTGGGCAATCTTAAGAGAGCTGAATGCCCTTTTAAGGGCAATGCCCATACAAATGCCAATTTAGGCGCAATGGGTAGTTTAGGATTTTTTAGTGTTAGATTTTTTATTTTGGGGGGTTTTACTGTTAGAGGGGGACTTAGTATTTTTTTAAGGAAAAGAGCTATTTAACTTAGGGCAATGCCTTACAAAAGGTCATTTTAAGGGCTATTGGAAGTTTAGTATTAGATTAAGGGGTGTTTTTATTTTGGGGGGATTTTTTATTTTCATACGGCTAGATTTAGAGTTTTGTCGGTAACGACCCGCGCAGCTAACGCCGGCTTTTTTCTGGCCGCACCTTTAAAATAACTCTGGTATTGAGAGTCCACAGAATCGCTGCGTTAGGCTCCAAAAAAGGAGCGTAGAGCATTTTTAACGCAACTGCAACTCTCAATACCAGAGTTGCTTACGGATGCGGCCAGCCTCAAAAACGTGCTCGTGCACGATTCCCCCATAGAAAACAATGGGGCTGTTTGAGCTGAAAAAAACACCTGCAAAAAAGCCGCGTTCAGCTCTTAACGCAGCCCCATTGTTGTCTATGGAGAAACACTTCCTACATCTGCACCTAACACCCTAACATGTACCCCGAGTCTAAACACCCCTAACCTTACACTTATTAACCTCTAATCTGCCGCCCCCGCTATCGCTGACCCCTGCATATTATTTTTAACCCCTAATCTGCCGCTCCGTAAACCGCCGCTACTTACATTATCCCTATGTACCCCTAATCTGCTGCCCCTAACACCGCCGACAGCTATATTATATTTATTAACCCCTAATCTGCCGCACCCAACATCGCCTCCACCTACCTACAAAAATTAACCCCTAATCTGCCGAGCGGACCGCACCGCTACTATAATAAAGTTATTAACCCCTAATCCGCCTCACTAACCCTATAATAAATAGTATTAACCCCTAATCTGCCCTCCCTAACATCGCCGACACCTAACTTCAATTATTAACCCCTAATCTGCCGACCGGAGCTCACCGCTATTCTAATAAATGTATTAACCCCTAAAGCTAAGTCTAACCATAACACTAACACCCCCCTAAATTAAATATAATTTTAATCTAACGAAATTAATTAACTCTTATTAAATAAATTATTCCTATTTAAAGCTAAATACTTACCTGTAAAATAAATCGTAATATAGCTACAATATAAATTATAATTACATTGTAGCTATTTTAGGATTAATATTTATTTTACAGGCAACTTTGTAATTATTTTAACCATGTACAATAGCTATTAAATAGTTAAGAACTATTTAATAGTTACCTAGTTAAAATAATTACAAAATTACCTGTAAAATAAATCCTAACCTAAGTTACAATTAAACCTAACACTATACTATCATTAAATTAATTAAATAAAATACCTACAATTATCTACAATTAAACCTAACACTACACTATCAATAAATTAATTAAATACAATTCCTACAAATAACTACAATGAAATAAACTAACTAAAGTACAAAAAATAAAAAAGAACTAAGTTACAAAAAATAAAAAAATATTTACAAACATAAGAAAAATCTTACAACAATTTTAAACTAATTACACCTACTCTAAGCCCCCTAATAAAATAACAAAGCCCCCCAAAATAACAAAATGCCCTACCCTATTCTAAATTACTAAAGTTCAAAGCTCTTTTACCTTACCAGCCCTGAACAGGGCCCTTTGCGGGGCATGCCCCAAGAAGTTCAGCTCTTTTGCCTGTAAAAAAAAACATACAATACCCCCCCCAACATTACAACCCACCACCCACATACCCCTAATCTAACCCAAACCCCCCTTAAATAAACCTAACACTAAGCCCCTGAAGATCTTCCTACCTTATCTTCACCATACCAGGTTCACCGATCCGTCCTGAAGAGCTCCTCCGATGTCCTGATCCAAGCCCAAGCGGGGGGCTGAAGAGGTCCATGTTCCGGCTGAAGTCTTCATCCAAGCGGGAGCTGAAGAGGTCCATGATCCGGATGAAGTCTTCAAACAAGCGGGAGCTGAAGAGGTCCATGATCCGGATGAAGTCTTCTATCAACGGTTTCTTCAATCTTCTTTCTTCGGGAGCCATCATCTTCCATCCGACGCGGAACATCCTCTTCTCCCGACGCCTACTAGCCGAATGACAGTTCCTTTAAGGGACATCATCCAAGATGGCGTCCCTCGAATTCCGATTGGCTGATAGGATTCTATCAGCCAATCGGAATTAAGGTAGGAATATTCTGATTGGCTGACGGAATCAGCCAATCAGAATCAGGATCAATCCGATTGGCTGATCCAATCAGCCAATCAGATTGAGCTCGCATTCTATTGGCTGATCGGAACAGCCAATAGAATGCGAGCTCAATCTGATTGGCTGATTGGATCAGCCAATCATATTGAACTTGATTCTGATTGGCTGATTCCATCAGCCAATGAGAATATTCCTACCTTAATTCCGATTGGCTGATAGAATCCTATCAGCCAATCGGAATTCGAGGGACGCCATCTTGGATGACGTCATTTAAAGGAACCGTCATTCGTCGTTCAGTCGTCGGGCCGGATGGATGTTCCGCGTCAGAGGTCTTCAGGATGCTGCGGCTTCGCTCCGGATGGATGACGATAGAAGATGCCGCCTGGATGAAGACTTCAATCGGATGGAAGACCTCTTCTGCCCCGCTTGGATGAAGACTTCGACCGGATCATGGACATCTTCAGCCCCCCGCTTGGGCTTGGATCAGGACATCGGAGGAGCTCTTCTGGACCGATCGGTGAACCTGGCAGGGTGAAGACAAGGTAGGAAGATCTTCAGGGGCTTAGTGTTAGGTTTATTTAAGGGGGTTTGGGTTAGATTAGGGGTATGTGGGTGGTGGGTTGTAATGTTGGGGGGGTATTGTATGTTTTTTTTACAGGCAAAAAAGCTGAACTTTTTGGGGCATGCCCCGCAAAGGGCCCTGTTCAGGGCTGGTAAGGTAAAAGAGCTTTGAACTTTAGTAATTTAGAATAGGGTAGGGTATTTTTTTTATTTTGAGGGGCTTTGTTATTTTATTAGGGGGCTTAGAGTAGGTGTAATTAGTTTAAAATTGTTGTAAGATTTTTCTTATGTTTGTAAATATTTTTTTATTTTTTGTAACTTAGTTCTTTTTTATTTTTTGTACTTTAGTTAGTTTATTTCATTGTAGTTATTTGTAGGTATTTTATTTAATTAATGTATTGATAGTGTAGTGTTAGGTTTAATTGTAGGTAATTGTAGATATTTTATTTAATTAATTTAATGATAGTCTAGTGTTAGGTTTAATTGTAACTTAGGTTAGGATTTATTTTACAGGTAATTTTGTTATTATTTTAACTAGGTAACTATTAAATAGTTCTTAACTATTTAATAGCTATTGTACTTGGTTAAAATAATTACAAAGTTGCCTGTAAAATAAATATTAATCCTAAAATAGCTACAATGTAATTATAATTTATATTGTAGCTTTATTAGGATTTATTTTACAGGTAAGTATTTAGCTTTAAATAGGAATAATTTATTTAATAAGAGTTAATTAATTTCGTTAGATTAAAATTATATTTAATTTAGGGGGGTGTTAGTGTTAGGGTTAGACTTAGCTTTAGGGGTTAATACATTTATTAGAATAGCGGTGAGCTCCGGTCGGCAGATTAGGGGTTAATAATTGAAGTTAGGTGTCGGCGATGTTAGGGAGGGCAGATTAGGGGTTAATACTATTTATTATAGGTTTAGTGAGGCGGATTAGGGGTTAATAAGTTTATAATAATAGTGGTGCGGTCCGGTCGGCAGATTAGGGGTTAATAAGTGTAGGCAGGTGGAGGCGACGTTGAGGGCGGCAGATTAGGGGTTAATAAATATAATATAGGGGTTGTCGGTGTTAGGGGCAGCAGATTAGGGGTACATAGCTATAATGTAGGTGGCGGCGCTTTGGGTTCGGCAGATTAGGGGTTAATTATTGTAGGTAGTTGGCGGCGATGTTGTGGGGGCAGGTTAGGGGTTAATAAATATAATACAGGGGTCGGCGGTGTTAGGGGCAGCAGATTAGGGGTACATAAGTATAACGTAGGTGGCAGTCGTCAGATTAGGGGTTAAAAAATGTAATCGAGTGGCGGCGATGTGGGGGGACCTCGGTTTAGGGGTACGTAGGTAGTTTATGGGTGTTAGTGTACTTTAGAGTACAGTAGTTAAGAGCTTTATGAACCGGCGTTAGCCCAGAAAGCTCTTAACTACTGACTTTTTTCTGCGGCTGGAGTTTTGTTGTTAGAATTCTAACGCTCACTTCAGACACGACTCTAAATACCGGAGTTAGAAAGATCCCATTGAAAAGATAGGATACGCAAATGACGTAAGGGGATCTGCGGTATGGAAAAGTCGCGGCTGAAAAGTGAGCGTTAGACCCTTTTTTGAGTGACTCCAAATACCGGAGGTAGCCTAAAACCAGCGTTAGGAGCCTCTAACGCTGGTTTTCACGGCTACCGCCAAACTCCAAATCTAGGCCATAGGGATTAGGTTTTTTTTTATTTTATTTTTTTAAAATCTTGTTTATTATTTTATGTAATGTTAGACTTTTTTTTATTTTCTATAATTTTAGCTTAATTTAAACTTACTTTTAGCTATCGGTAGCTTACGGCTCCATTTTTAACGGCTCAATGGAAGCAAGCTCTTAGTTGTTAAATAAACACTATAAAAGGGTCTCCATTATTTCCAAAAATTTATTGGGAGACTGAGCACTGGATATTATGAGAAACATTGTATGAAAAAATGGTGAAAGACAGCACCTCTCTTTTCCTTTCTGGGGCACAGGAAAGGGTTAGCCAAACCCCAATATGTATTCAAAATAAAGTAGTTTTCCAGCCTCCAGTCAAGTTAAAAAGACCTTTATTAGTTTCTTACAGGGTCCATCACATCAACCAACAACGTTTCAAACCTATTCCAGGTTCTTAATCATGTCTATTGAATAGTGTACAGCTGTGTCTTTTATACCTGTCCAATCTTTTATCATTTTGCACACTAGTGCCATCTTGTGGTTAAAATTTAAAATTACATGTGATAAATAAGTTTTTAGATTTATAAATTTTTATTCTTTTCTAAGGATTTTAAATGTGTTTTTTAACTCCTTTTATTTATCACATGAAATATTAAAACCAAATTATAGTATATACAATTAAAACCCATACACATGATAATATCAGAATCAAAATGCTACAACAGATATATGCTATATTCTTTAGAAAAATAATGACCATTCAAAATCTTTATTCAGACCTTCAGGTATCATTGTATTTAATTTGTTTATCCAGTACATCTCCCTTCTTTTAAGCATTTGGTCCCTGTCCCCTCCCCTCCTGGGTCTGTCAACTTGTTCAATTACTTGAAACCTAAGTTGACTTATGTTATGACCCATGGAGAGGAAGTGACAGGAAACAGGAGCCTCCAAATTTTTATTCCTGATGTTGGACTTATGTTCAGTGATTCTAGTTCTTACTTCCCTACTTGTTTCACCTATATAAATTCTAGCACACGGACACTTGATAAGATATATAGCGTATGTGCTTCTACATGTAAGATGTTTCTTTATTGGATATTTGGTTCCTTTAATGGGATGAAAAAATTATTTCCCTTTGATTATTGAACTGCAGTGGCTACAGTGTAAGCAAGGGTAACAACCCCTATTATCTGACCCTATTGTTGTTTGTAGATCTTTCTTATTGCTACCTATATCTGCCCTTACCAATAAGTCTCTCAGATTTTTCGTTTTTTTGTAAGCTACTATGGGTATGTTTTTAAATTCATCAATTTGAGGATTACAGTCTTTCAATATGTGCCAGTGTTTATTTATAATGTGTGATATCTTTGTTCCTAATGAATTATATTGTGTGACAAATATCATTCTGTTATCTTGTGTCTCCTTTTTTGTATTTTCTTTCTGATTTTTACAGTATTCTAATTGTTTTGTGATTAATTCTTCTGGATACCCTCTTTTTTGGAATTTTTCTGCCATTTCTGTTAATCTGATGTTGCATTTCCTTTCGTCAGTTACTATTCTTTTTACTCTTTTGAATTGGCCTTGGGGTATTGCTTCTATTGTTTTTTTGAATGAAAGCTGTCATATTGTAGTACTTTATTTTTGTCTGTTGGTTTTACATATAGATCGGTTTTCAAAAAGCCTTTTTCTTTATACACAAAAGTGTCTAGAAAGGCTACTCCTGTTTCCTCCATGTTAAGTGTGAATGTAAGACCAGCAACAGATGTGTTAAGATCTTGTACAAATTGCAATAGGCTCCCAGTGTCACCCCACCATATGCCAAATATGTCATCCACAAATCTCCACCATGCTGCTCCATTTTGTAAAAATAATGGATGTGAATATACAAATTTCTCTTCTATGTGGGACATAAAAATGTTGGCATATGTTGGGGCAACACTGGAGCCCATTGCAGTACCTTGCTTCTGTAAATAAAAAGTGTCTTGAAATAAAAAATAATTTTGATATAATATGATAGATAACAGATTTGTTAAAAATTGTATTTCTTGCTCATTATATTTGTTGTTAGTTTTCAATGTGTTAGTTACTGCCTCAATTCCACTTGTATGCTTGATTGATGTATATAAGCTAGTAACATCTAATGTGTATAGGATACATTTATCTCCAATTTGTCCAATATCTTTTAATTTGGCTAGAAAGTCATTTGTGTCTTTTAAATATGATGATGTGTTTAATAGGTAGGGTTGTAATACTTTATCTAAAAATACTGCAATTTTAGAAAAAATGGAGTTTACTCCCGCCACTATTGGGCGTCCTGGTGGATGAATTTTGTCTTTGTGTATTTTGGGTGAGATATATATTACTGGTCTTACTGGGTTTTTTTCGATTAAACATTCTTTAAATTCATTTGTAATAATGCCATTCTTAATTGCTATATTTGTGATGTGTTCTATTTCTTTCCCTATTTGGATTGTAGGATCTCTAGTGAGGGCTTCATATACTGTAGTGTCATTTAGTTGTCTTTGTATCTCTTTCACATAATCTATTTTATTTAGTAAAACTACTGCACCGCCCTTATCTGCTTCCTTTATTGTGATTTCATTGTTATTTTTGAGCTTATTAATGGCTTCTTGTTGTTTCTTATCTATTTGTGCTAGTTCTCTTTTTTTGTTTCTTTTGAATAAGTTTTTTACTTCTTTTTGAACTAATTTTGCAAATGTGGCTACACTGTGTTGTAAGGGTGGATTAAATTTACTTTTTCCTTTAATGCCAAATGTTTTGGTGTCGTTAAATTTTATGTTCTTTTTTTTGTCATCAGTTTTACTTGTGATAGGTGTTTCTATCATGTTTTTAAATGTGGAGAAATGTACTTTGAGTTTCAATTTCCTGAAAAATCTCTCTAAATCTTGTTCTATAATAAATTCATCATGTGTGTTTGGTAAACAGTATGATAAACCTTTATTTCGAATTGCATGTTCAGTCTCTGATAAGGTGTAGTTGGAAATATTATGAACCAAGTCATCCTCCATGTTTTCTATATTGCAGTGTGACTCAGTATTGCCATTGATCATGGTGTTGACTTTAGTGTTAGTTTGTATCTCATTTAATTTAGTAGTATTGTGGTTATGAGTAGTATTATCCCTTATTAAGTTCACATTAGTGGTGTTTTCTTTATCTAGAGTGCTAATATCTTTACCAGTGTGACTATTTAGAATGCCATCAATTTTTAAAGTGCTTGTGTTTTCTGCAGCATTATTTATTAAAGTGTCGTGATTAATTGAAGTGATATCTAGTTTTAAAGTGCATATATTTGCTGCATTTCTACTCTCTAAAGTGCTCTCATTTTCAACATTGTTAGTTACAACATTCGTCAAAGTGTTATTTAATACTATAGTGCATACATTTTTTTCAACATTACTTTTTAAAGTGCTTTGGTTTGCAATACTTATTTCATTGTCAACATTCAACAAGGGATTTGTCATGTTAATATTTGTATTTGTGCAATATTGTGAGTCTTTAAATACATAGTTCTTTACTTTATTTTGTCCATCATTTCCTTCGTGATTGGTATCTTTTAAGTGTCTATACACAGTGTCTTTAGGTGCATTTACTTTACCCACATCTGTTGCACTCCTGCTGTGTCTTGTTCGTGCTTTGTTGGTGGTTAAGCTCGAGTACCTTAAATTTTCAGGATCCGTTATCTCCCCGTTCTCTTTGTCTGTTTCTTCTGGTATATTTTGCAGCTCTGTGCCGCTATTCAATAGCGGTATTGCCCCCGCTGGTATCCTCTCGTTCGTCGGGCTCTCTGGCGCTCCGGTTGTGACGTCGAAAGGTATGCGCCTCTTCCGATGCTTGCGCCCGGCGCGGTGTGATCTACGTCTGAATCCTCGGTTAAAAAACCGGCAGACGATTCTGAACCACTACCGCTGATGTCATCCTGAGCCGGGCGTTTTCTTGCTTCTCGCCTTCGATCTCTGATTTCTGCGTTGGGGGGTCTTTGGTTGCTGTTTCTCTGTCGCCATTTGTAGACGTTACCAGAAGAGTAATCCTGCTCATCTCTTATGAATTTGGTTCTTTTGCGGCACTCCAGTTGTTTACGGTACTCTTGTGTTGATTTTTCCACTTCTTTAATTAATTTGTTATATTCATCCAAGGAAATGTTGTGAATAAGTTGTTCTTTCTGTTTGTTGATGATTTCTTTGTATTTATTTATTTCTTTTTGTGCATATTCTACAGTCCATGTAATGATATCATATGAGCATTTGTTGAGAATGCTTTCAAATATTTCACAGTAATCTTTTTTATCTGAAAAAAGTGTAGGACAGGTAGACATCCTCAATCCTCTAGGTATCCTTTGGACTTTATGATATTCACTTAATGTTATGGCATGTAATTCTAAAATCATTTTTCTTTTGCTATTTTTTTCAAAGTTTCTACTTGTTGCTTCCCCAGATGAAATTTGTAAAAAAGTCTCTGTTACCTGATACCGTAGCATATACCTGTTGAGCTGATTCCTCATCGTATGCAAATGTTTTGGTAACCACTTCAATTGTTTTTTCAGCATTTTTTTCAGCCATATTGTTTGTTTGTTTGTTTGATCCTCTATAGATGCAAGTGCTTTCAAGGCTCCAAAGTATTGTATGAAAAAATGGTGAAAGACAGCACCTCTCTTTTCCTTTCTGGGGCACAGGAAAGGGTTAGCCAAACCCCAATATGTATTCAAAATAAAGTAGTTTTCCAGCCTCCAGTCAAGTTAAAAAGACCTTTATTAGTTTCTTACAGGGTCCATCACATCAACCAACTAATAGGTTTGAAACGTTGTTGGTTGATGTGATG
This sequence comes from Bombina bombina, assembly GCF_027579735.1. Lineage (NCBI taxonomy): Eukaryota > Metazoa > Chordata > Amphibia > Anura > Bombinatoridae > Bombina > Bombina bombina. The sequence continues at coordinate 1,325,266,734 of NC_069500.1, forward strand.
GACCCTGTAAGAAACTAATAAAGGTCTTTTTAACTTGACTGGAGGCTGGAAAACTACTTTATTATGAGAAACAAACATTTTCATCAACAATTGCATCAGTAACAAGAAAGTGAAATAAACCTTTTAAAAACTTAAAAATATGAAATGTACTGTTAGAATTCATTGGCATAAATTTTATTTTAACTTCAAGAAGACCATAATTTATGTGTCTAATAAAGAGGTAAATATAAAAAAGGCATATTGTATTATCTGCTTCTTAGATACATAGGAATTGCATGAACCAGTGTCCTGACAATGGTACTTGCACTAGCATCCTTAACGGCAAAATGCAAGGTGTGTAGCTTCTTGAAACTATTAGTTAATTCTATCACCGAGGAAAAGTATAATGCCGATTTATGATAACTTTGTGACGGAATAATCTAGATTTTATTAAAGAGACAGACGAGTATTTTGCTTATCTTTTCCTTTACTGCTCAAGACAGCAATTAAAAGCATAACATAGTGAAATAAATAACATTAGAAAAATATACACTGTAACCAATCAGAATACAGTAAATATGGTCAGACAACAAGTGACCAACAGCAGAACATACAGAATAATAACAGTCCAATGCTTTCCTTAAACATCCTCTTTGATCTTTGCAGTGAGAAGGCAAAAGAATGTTGGTATAAACAGAGAACAAAGGTCTGAAAAACTTGCAAATATACTAAATAAAATAATCAGGATCCAGAAAACTGGAACAAGGAGTTGAGATTTGATGAATGATGAACTTCAGGAACTATAGATTTTGAAAGGAATGCATCTTGAATATCCTGAGATGTAGAAGCTTGATAATTCTGTCTACTGGAATCCTGGATTTGTTGGACCTAGAGCTGATAAATATATATATATATATATATATATATATATATATATATATAATATATATATATACACACACACACACACTTGTGCTCATAAGTTTACATACCCTGGCAGAATTTATGATTTCTTGTCCATTTTTCAGAGAATATGAATGATAACACAAAAACATTTCACTCATGGTTAGTGTTTGGCTGAAGCCATTTATTATCAATCAACTGTGTTTACTCTTTTTAAATAATAATGACAACAGAAACTACCCAAATGACCCTGATCATTTTGGCCTGATAACATGCACACAAGTTGACACAAAGGGGTTTGAATGGCTATTAAAGGTAACCATCCTCACCTGTGATCTGTTTGCTTGTAATTAGTGTGTGTGTATAAAAGGTCAATGAGTTTATGGACTCCTGACAGACCCTTGCATCTTTTATCCAGTGCTGAACTGACGTTTCTGGATTCTGAGTCATGGGTAAAGAAATTGTCAAAGGACCTGTAGGAAAAAGGTTGTTGAACTGTATAAAATAGGAAAGGGATATAAAAAGATATCCAAGGAATTGAGAATGCAAATCAGCAGTGTTCAAACTCTAATAAAGAAGTGGAAAATGAGGCGTTCTGTTTGATAACATACTGCATTCATCTTGCCATCAATTCTGACCAAATTTCCTGTTCCTTTGCAGCTCACACATCCCCAAAACATTAGCAATCCACATCCGTGTTTCACAGTAGGAATGGTGTACCTTTCATCATAGGCCTTGTTGATTCCTCTCCAAATGTAGCGTTTATGGTTGTGGCCAAAAAGCTCAATTTTGGTCTCATCATTCCAAATGACTTTGTGCCAGAAGGTTTGAGGCTTGTCTCTGTGCTGTTTGTAAGTGGGATATTTCTCTTGTTAAGTGTATCCAGTCCACGGATCATCCATTACTTGTGGGATATTCTCCTTCCCAACAGGAAGTTGCAAGAGGATCACCCACAGCAGAGCTGCTATATAGCTCCTCCCCTAACTGTCATATCCAGTCATTCTCTTGCAAGCCTCAACCAAGATGGAGGTCGTAAGAGGAGTGTGGTGTTTTATACTTAGTTTATTCTTCAATCAAAAGTTTGTTATTTTTAAATGGTGCCGGAGTGTACTGTTTATCTCAGGCAGTATTTAGAAGAAGAATCTGCCTGCGTTTTCTATGATCTTAGCAGAAGTAACTAAGATCCATGGCTGTTCTCAGATATTCTGAGGAGTGAGGTAACTTCAGAGAGGGAATGGCGTGCAGGTTTTACTGCAATAAGGTATGTGCAGTTAATATTTTTCTAGGGATGGAATTTGCTAGAAAATGCTGCTGATACCGAACTAATGTAAGTAAAGCCTTAAATGCAGTTATAGCGACTGGTATCAGGCTTATTAATAGAGATACATACTCTTATAAAAATGTAATATAAAACGTTTGCTGGCATGTTTAATCGTTTTTATATGTATTTGGTGATAAAACTTTTTGGGGCCTAGTTATTTTCCACATGGCTGGCTTGAATTTTGCCTAGTAACAGTTTCCTTAGGCTTTCCACTGTTGTAATATGAGTGGGAGGGGCCTTTTTTAGTGCTTTTCTGTGCAGATAAAAATACTGACAGAGACATTCAGCTTCCCTCTGCATGATCCAGGACATCTCTGGAGGGCTCAAAAGGCTTCAAAGTCGTTTTTGAGGGAGGTAAAAAGCCACAGTAGAGCTGTGGCAGTTGTTGTGACTGTTTGGAAAAAAAAAAAAAAAACGTTTTTGTCTTTTATTATTTAGTTTTGGGTATTAAGGGGTCAATCATCCATTTGCAAGTGGGTGCAATGCTCTGCTAACTTGTTACATACACTGTAAAAATGTTGTTAGTGTAACTGCCTTTTTTCACTGTTATTTCAAATTTTGACAAAATTTGTGTTTCTTAAAGGTGCAGTAACGTTTTTAATATTGCTTGTAAACTTGTTTAAAGTGTTTTCCAAGCTTGCTAGTCTCATTGCTAGTCTGTTTAAACATGTCTGACACAGAGGAAACTACTTGTTCATTATGTTTGAAAGCCATGGTGGAGCCCCATAGGAGAATGTGTACTAAATGTATTGATTTCACCTTAAACAGTAAAGATCAGTCTTTAACTATAAAAGAAATATCACCAGAAGATTCTGATGAGGGGGAAGTTATGCCGACTAACTCTCCCCACATGTCAGACCCTTCGCCTCCCGCTCAGGGGATGCACGCTAATATGGCGCCAATAACATCAGGGACGCCCATAGCGATTACCTTGCAGGACATGGCTGCAATCATGAATAATACCCTGTCAGAGGTATTATCCAGGTTGCCTGAATTAAGAGGCAAGCGCGATTGCTCTGGGTTTAGGAGAAATACAGAGCGCGCAGATGCTGTAAGGGCCATGTCTGATACTGCGTCACAATATGCAGATCATGAGGACGGAGAGCTTCAGTCTGTGGGTGACATCTCTGATTCGGGGAAACCTGATTCAGAGATTTCTAATTTTAAATTTAAGCTTGAGAACCTCCGTGTGTTGCTTGGGGAGGTATTAGCTGCTCTGAATAACTGTAACACAGTTGCAGTACCAGAGAAATTGTGTATGCCGGATAAATACTATGCAGTACCGGTGTGTACTGATGTTTTTCCTATACCTAAAAGGCTTACAGAAATTATTAGCAAGGAGTGGGATAGACCGGGGGTGCCTTTTTCCCCACCTCCTATATTTAGAAAAATGTTTCCAATAGACGCCACTACACAGGACTTATGGCAGACGGTCCCTAAGGTGGAGGGAGCAGTTTCTACTTTAGCAAAGTGTACTACTATCCCGGTTGAGGACAGTTGTGCTTTTTCAGATCCAATGGATAAAAAATTGGAGGGTTACCTTAAGAAAATGTTTATTCAACAAGGTTTTATTTTACAGCCCCTTGCATGCATTGCGCCTGTCACGGCCGCGGCGGCATTCTGGTTTGAGGCCCTGGAAGAGGCCATCCATACAGCTCCATTGACTGAAATTATTGACAAGCTTAGAACACTTAAGCTAGCTAACTCATTTGTTTCTGATGCCATTGTTCATTTGACTAAACTAACGGCTAAGAATTCCGGATTCGCCACCCAAGCACGTAGGGCGCTATGGCTTAAATCCTGGTCAGCTGACGTGACTTCGAAGTCTAAATTACTCAACATTCCTTTCAAGGGGCAGACCTTATTCGGGCCTGGTTTGAAGGAAATTATTGCTGACATTACTGGAGGTAAGGGTCACACCCTTCCTCAGGACAGGGCCAAAGCAAAGGCCAAACAGTCTAATTTTCGTGCCTTTCGAAATTTCAAGGCAGGTGCAGCATCAACTTCCTCCGCTTCAAAACAAGAGGGAACTTTTGCTCAATCTAAGCAGGCTTGGAAACCTAACCAGTCCTGGAACAAAGGCAAGCAGGCCAGAAAGCCTGCTGCTGCCTCTAAGACAGCATGAAGGAACGGCCCCCTATCCGGTGACGGATCTAGTAGGGGGCAGACTTTCTCTCTTTGCCCAGGCGTGGGCAAGAGATGTTCAGGATCCCTGGGCGTTGGAGATCATATCTCAGGGATATCTTCTGGACTTCAAAGCTTCCCCTCCACAAGGGAGATTTCATCTTTCAAGGCTATCTGCAAATCAGATAAAGAAAGAGGCATTCCTACGCTGTGTGCAAGACCTCCTAGTTATGGGAGTGATCCATCCAGTTCCGCGGACGGAACAAGGACAGGGTTTTTATTCAAATCTGTTTGTGGTTCCCAAAAAAGAGGGAACCTTCAGACCAATTTTGGATCTAAGATCTTAAACAAATTCCTCAGAGTTCCATCTTTAAAAATGGAAACTATTCGGACCATCCTACCCATGATCCAAGAAGGTCAGTACATGTAAAGGTCAGTAAAATGTAATCGAGTGGCGGCGATGTGGGGGGACCTCGGTTTAGGGGTACGTAGGTAGTTTATGGGTGTTAGTGTACTTTAGAGTACAGTAGTTAAGAGCTTTATGAACCGGCGTTAGCCCAGAAAGCTCTTAACTACTGACTTTTTTCTGCGGCTGGAGTTTTGTTGTTAGAATTCTAACGCTCACTTCAGACACGACTCTAAATACCGGAGTTAGAAAGATCCCATTGAAAAGATAGGATACGCAAATGACGTAAGGGGATCTGCAGTATGGAAAAGTCGCGGCTGAAAAGTGAGCGTTAGACCCTTTTTTGAGTGACTCCAAATACCGGAGGTAGCCTAAAACCAGCGTTAGGAGCCTCTAACGCTGGTTTTCACGGCTACCGCCAAACTCCAAATCTAGGCCATAGGGATTAGGTTTTTTTTTATTTTATTTTTTTAAAATCTTGTTTATTATTTTATGTAATGTTAGACTTTTTTTTATTTTCTATAATTTTAGCTTAATTTAAACTTACTTTTAGCTATCGGTAGCTTACGGTTCCATTTTTAACGGCTCAATGGAAGCAAGCTCTTAGTTGTTAAATAAACACTATAAAAGGGTCTCCATTATTTCCAAAGAATTTATTGGGAATCGATATATGTTGTAATAAGAGGAATATATTTACAGAGATATATACATACATTTTACATCAAAACAGTCCTAATAATTACAGGAAAACTACTTCAATCCCAATTTGTGCAACACTGCTAAAATAATCACAGAATTTTATCCCAGGAATACTTGGCTAAATTCTCCAATGTGTCCAACATCAGCCATCATTTCAGCAGGAACAGAATAAGAGAGAGGAGAGTGAGAAAGAGAGTGTTTCCCAATTGTATTCTCAATTCAAAGGGTCTGGCCTATCACATGTCAGTCAAGGCTAATGGGAGTGTATTTAATTAAAGACCTAGCTCAGAGAGAAAGGTGTATCTGTGGGGAAGGGATTTTAAAACCAGCTATGTGAATTTTCCAGGGATAAAATTCTGTAAGCTATGGTCAACACACCAGTATGCTGAGGTTTGGCTGTATTGTGATGCTTGAACTAAGACAAACATCTCTGCTGTTTTTTTTAAAGACTGCATCTCAGGAGATGTAAAAGCTAGGGAGACACATAAGTTCATGTGAGATGCTGCAATGGCTGTTGACTCAAACCTTTCAAACAGACCTGCAAGTCGTTGGTGCATAGACCTAAGTAAAATACGAATTGCTTCTCCATCTTGGCAGATGTACGTTTAGGTTCAGCAGATTTACACACTGGCTATATGTGTGAATTTTATCAGTGTGTATAGCAAATAGGACCAGAAGTTTAAGGAAGTTTCCAATATTTCTCCACACTAGAAATAATAAATATAGAAGTTATGCCAATTTTCAACCTGTGACATTTAGACTGAGCACTGGATATTATGAGAAACATTGTATGAAAAAATGGTGAAAGACAGCACCTCTCTTTTCCTTTCTGGGGCACAGGAAAGGGTTAGCCAAACCCCAATATGTATTCAAAATAAAGTAGTTTTCCAGCCTCCAGTCAAGTTAAAAAGACCTTTATTAGTTTCTTACAGGGTCCATCACATCAACCAACAACGTTTCAAACCTATTCCAGGTTCTTAATCATGTCTATTGAATAGTGTACAGGTGTGTCTTTTATACCTGTCCAATCTTTTATCATTTTGCACACTAGTGCCATCTTGTGGTTAAAATTTAAAATTACATGTGATAAATAAGTTTTTAGATTTATAAATTTTTATTCTTTTCTAAGGATTTTAAATGTGTTTTTTAACTCCTTTTATTTATCACATGAAATATTAAAACCAAATTATAGTATATACAATTAAAACCCATACACATGATAATATCAGAATCAAAATGCTACAACAGATATATGCTATATTCTTTAGAAAAATAATGACCATTCAAAATCTTTATTCAGACCTTCAGGTATCATTGTATTTAATTTGTTTATCCAGTACATCTCCCTTCTTTTAAGCATTTGGTCCCTGTCACCTCCCCTCCTGGGTCTGTCAACTTGTTCAATTACTTGAAACCTAAGTTGACTGATGTTATGACCCATGGAGAGGAAGTGACAGGAAACAGGAGCCTCCAAATTTTTATTCCTGATGTTGGACTTATGTTCAGTGATTCTAGTTCTTACTTCCCTACTTGTTTCACCTATATAAATTCTAGCACACGGACACTTGATAAGATATATAGCGTATGTGCTTCTACATGTAAGATGTTTCTTTATTGGATATTTGGTTCCTTTAATGGGATGAAAAAATTCTTTCCCTTTGATTATTGAACTGCAGTGGCTACAGTGTAAGCAAGGGTAACAACCCCTATTATCTGACCCTATTGTTGTTTGTAGATCTTTCTTATTGCTACCTATATCTGCCCTTACCAATAAGTCTCTCAGATTTTTCGTTTTTTTGTAAGCTACTATGGGTATGTTTTTAAATTCATCAATTTGAGGATTACAGTCTTTCAATATGTGCCAGTGTTTATTTATAATGTGTGATATCTTTGTTCCTAATGAATTATATTGTATGACAAATATCATTCTGTTATCTTGTGTCTCCTTTTTTGTATTTTCTTTCTGATTTTTACAGTATTCTAATTGTTTTGTGATTAATTCTTCTGGATACCCTCTTTTTTGGAATTTTTCTGCCATTTCTGTTAATCTGATGTTGCATTTCCTTTCGTCAGTTACTATTCTTTTTACTCTTTTGAATTGGCCTTGGGGTATTGCTTCTATCGTTTTTTTGAATGAAAGCTGTCATATTGTAGTACTTTATTTTTGTCTGTTGGTTTTACATATAGATCGGTTTTCAAAAAGCCTTTTTCTTTATACACAAAAGTGTCTAGAAAGGCTACTCCTGTTTCCTCCATGTTAAGTGTGAATGTAAGACCAGCAACAGATGTGTTAAGATCTTGTACAAATTGCAATAGGCTCCCAGTGTCACCCCACCATATGCCAAATATGTCATCCACAAATCTCCACCATGCTGCTCCATTTTGTAAAAATAATGGATGTGAATATACAAATTTCTCTTCTATGTGGGACATAAAAATGTTGGCATATGTTGGGGCAACACTGGAGCCCATTGCAGTACCTTGCTTCTGTAAATAAAAAGTGTCTTGAAATAAAAAATAATTTTGATATAATATGATAGATAACAGATTTGTTAAAAATTGTATTTCTTGCTCATTATATTTGTTGTTAGTTTTCAATGTGTTAGTTACTGCCTCAATTCCACTTGTATGCTTGATTGATGTATATAAGCTAGTAACATCTAATGTGTATAGGATACATTTATCTCCAATTTGTCCAATATCTTTTAATTTGGCTAGAAAGTCATTTGTGTCTTTTAAATATGATGATGTGTTTAATAGGTAGGGTTGTAATACTTTATCTAAAAATACTGCAATTTTAGAAAAAATGGAGTTTACTCCCGCCACTATTGGGCGTCCTGGTGGATGAATTTTGTCTTTGTGTATTTTGGGTGAGATATATATTACTGGTCTTACTGGGTTTTTTTCGAATAAACATTCTTTAAATTCATTTGTAATAATGCCATTCTTAATTGCTATATTTGTGATGTGTTCTATTTCTTTCCCTATTTGGATTGTAGGGTCTCTAGTGAGGGCTTCATATACTGTAGTGTCATTTAGTTGTCTTTGTATCTCTTTCACATAATCTATTTTATTTAGTAAAACTACTGCACCGCCCTTATCTGCTTCCTTTATTGTGATTTCATTGTTATTTTTGAGCTTATTAATGGCTTCTTGTTGTTTCTTATCTATTTGTGCTAGTTCTCTTTTTTTGTTTCTTTTGAATAAGTTTTTTACTTCTTTTTGAACTAATTTTGCAAATGTGGCTACACTGTGTTGTAAGGGTGGATTAAATTTACTTTTTCCTTTAATGCCAAATGTTTTGGTGTCGTTAAATTTTATGTTCTTTTTTTTGTCATCAGTTTTACTTGTGATAGGTGTTTCTATCATGTTTTTAAATGTGGAGAAATTTACTTTGAGTTTCAATTTCCTGAAAAATCTCTCTAAATCTTGTTCTATAATAAATTCATCATGTGTGTTTGGTAAACAGTATGATAAACCTTTATTTCGAATTGCATGTTCAGTCTCTGATAAGGTGTAGTTGGAAATATTATGAACCAAGTCATCCTCCATGTTTTCTATATTGCAGTGTGACTCAGTATTGCCATTGATCATGGTGTTGACTTTAGTGTTAGTTTGTATCTCATTTAATTTAGTAGTATTGTGGTTATGAGTAGTATTATCCCTTATTAAGTTCACATTAGTGGTGTTTTCTTTATCTAGAGTGCTAATATCTTTACCAGTGTGACTATTTAGAATGCCATCAATTTTTAAAGTGCTTGTGTTTTCTGCAGCATTATTTATTAAAGTGTCGTGATTAATTGAAGTGATATCTAGTTTTAAAGTGCATATATTTGCTGCATTTCTACTCTCTAAAGTGCTCTCATTTTCAACATTGTTAGTTACAACATTCGTCAAAGTGTTATTTAATACTATAGTGCATACATTTTTTTCAACATTACTTTTTAAAGTGCTTTGGTTTGCAATACTTATTTCATTGTCAACATTCAACAAGGGATTTGTCATGTTAATATTTGTATTTGTGCAATATTGTGAGTCTTTAAATACATAGTTCTTTACTTTATTTTGTCCATCATTTCCTTCATGATTGGTATCTTTTAAGTGTCTATACACAGTGTCTTTAGGTGCATTTACTTTACCCACATCTGTTGCACTCCTGCTGTGTCTTGTTCGTGCTTTGTTGGTGGTTAAGCTTGAGTACCTTAAATTTTCAGGATCCGTTATCTCCCCGTTCTCTTTGTCTGTTTCTTCTGGTATATTTTGCAGCTCTGTGCCGCTATTCAATAGCGGTATTGCCCCCGTTGGTATCCTCTCGTTCGTCGGGCTCTCTGGCGCTCCGGTTGTGACGTCGAAAGGTATGCGCCTCTTCCGATGCTTGCGCCCAGCGCGGTGTGATCTACGTCTGAATCCTCGGTTAAAAAACCGGCAGACGATTCTGAACCACTACCGCTGATGTCATCCTGAGCCGGGCGTTTTCTTGCTTCTCGCCTTCGATCTCTGATTTCTGCGTTGGGGGGTCTTTGGTTGCTGTTTCTCTGTCGCCATTTGTAGACGTTACCAGAAGAGTAATCCTGCTCATCTCTTATGAATTTGGTTCTTTTGCGGCACTCCAGTTGTTTACGGTACTCTTGTGTTGATTTTTCCACTTCTTTAATTAATTTGTTATATTCATCCAAGGAAATGTTGTGAATAAGTTGTTCTTTCTGTTTGTTGATGATTTCTTTGTATTTATTTATTTCTTTTTGTGCATATTCTACAGTCCATGTAATGATATCATATGAGCATTTGTTGAGAATGCTTTCAAATATTTCACAGTAATCTTTTTTATCTGAAAAAAGTGTAGGACAGGTAGACATCCTCAATCCTCTAGGTATCCTTTGGACTTTATGATATTCACTTAATGTTATGGCACGTAATTCTAAAATCATTTTTCTTTTGCTATTTTTTTCAAAGTTTCTACTTGTTGCTTCCCCAGATGAAATTTGTAAAAAAGTCTCTGTTACCTGATACCGTAGCATATACCTGTTGAGCTGATTCCTCATCGTATGCAAATGTTTTGGGAACCACTTCAATTGTTTTTTCAGCATTTTTTTCAGCCATATTGTTTGTTTGTTTGATCCTCTATAGATGCAAGTGCTTTCAAGGCTCCAAAGTATTGTATGAAAAAATGGTGAAAGACAGCACCTCTCTTTTCCTTTCTGGGGCACAGGAAAGGGTTAGCCAAACCCCAATATGTATTCAAAATAAAGTAGTTTTCCAGCCTCCAGTCAAGTTAAAAAGACCTTTATTAGTTTCTTACAGGGTCCATCACATCAACCAACTAATAGGTTTGAAACGTTGTTGGTTGATGTGATGGACACTGTAAGAAACTAATAAAGGTCTTTTTAACTTGACTGGAGGCTGGAAAACTACTTTATTATGAGAAACAAACATTTTCATCAACAATTGCATCAGTAACAAGAAAGTGAAATAAACCTTTTAAAAACTTAAAAATATGAAATGTACTGTTAGAATTCATTGGCATAAATTTTATTTTAACTTCAAGAAGACCATAATTTATGTGTCTAATAAAGAGGTAAATATAAAAAAAGGCATATTGTATTATCTGCTACTTAGATACATAGGAATTGCATGAACCAGTGTCCTGACAATGGTACTTGCACTAGCATCCTTAACGGCAAAATGCAAGGTGTGTAGCTTCTTGAAACAATTAGTTAATTCTATCACAGAGGAAAAGTATAATGCCGATTTATGATAACTTTGTGACGGAATAATCTAGATTTTATTAAAGAGACAGACGAGTATTTTGCTTATCTTTTCCTTTACTGCTCAAGACAGCAATTAAAAGCATAACATAGTGAAATAAATAACATTAGAAAAATATACACTGTAACCAATCAGAATACAGTAAATATGGTCAGACAACAAGTGACCAACAGCAGAACATACAGAATAATAACAGTCCAATGCTTTCCTTAAACATCCTCTTTGATCTTTGCAGTGAGAAGGCAAAAGAATGTTGGTATAAACAGAGAACAAAGGTCTGAAAAACTTGCAAATATACTAAATAAAATAATCAGGATCCAGAAAACTGGAACAAGGAGTTGAGATTTGATGAATGATGAACTTCAGGAACTATAGATTTTGAAAGGAATGCATCTTGAATATCCTGAGATGTAGAAGCTTGATAATTCTGTCTACTGGAATCCTGGATTTGTTGGACCTAGAGCTGATAAATATATATATATATATATATATATATATATATATATATATATATATATATATATATATATATATATATATATATATATATATATATATATATCTATAATATATATATATACACACACACACACACTTGTGCTCATAAGTTTACATACCCTGGCAGAATTTATGATTTCTTGTCCATTTTTCAGAGAATATGAATGATAACACAAAAACATTTCACTCATGGTTAGTGTTTGGCTGAAGCCATTTATTATCAATCAACTGTGTTTACTCTTTTTAAATAATAATGACAACAGAAACTACCCAAATGACCCTGATCATTTTGGCCTGATAACATGCACACAAGTTGACACAAAGGGGTTTGAATGGCTATTAAAGGTAACCATCCTCACCTGTGATCTGTTTGCTTGTAATTAGTGTGTGTGTATAAAAGGTCAATGAGTTTATGGACTCCTGACAGACCCTTGCATCTTTTATCCAGTGCTGAACTGACGTTTCTGGATTCTGAGTCATGGGTAAAGAAATTGTCAAAGGACCTGTAGGAAAAAGGTTGTTGAACTGTATAAAATAGGAAAGGGATATAAAAAGATATCCAAGGAATTGAGAATGCAAATCAGCAGTGTTCAAACTCTAATAAAGAAGTGGAAAATGAGGCGTTCTGTTTGATAACATACTGCATTCATCTTGCCATCAATTCTGGTTTGAGGCTTGTCTCTGTGCTGTTTGTAAGTGGGATATTTCTCTTGTTAAGTGTATCCAGTCCACGGATCATCCATTACTTGTGGGATATTCTCCTTCCCAACAGGAAGTTGCAAGAGGATCACCCACAGCAGAGCTGCTATATAGCTCCTCCCCTAACTGTCATATCCAGTCATTCTCTTGCAAGCCTCAACCAAGATGGAGGTCGTAAGAGGAGTGTGGTGTTTTATACTTAGTTTATTCTTCAATCAAAAGTTTGTTATTTTTAAATGGTGCCGGAGTGTACTGTTTATCTCAGGCAGTATTTAGAAGAAGAATCTGCCTGCGTTTTCTATGATCTTAGCAGAAGTAACTAAGATCCATGGCTGTTCTCAGATATTCTGAGGAGTGAGGTAACTTCAGAGAGGGAATGGCGTGCAGGTTTTACTGCAATAAGGTATGTGCAGTTAATATTTTTCTAGGGATGGAATTTGCTAGAAAATGCTGCTGATACCGAACTAATGTAAGTAAAGCCTTAAATGCAGTTATAGCGACTGGTATCAGGCTTATTAATAGAGATACATACTCTTATAAAAATGTAATATAAAACGTTTGCTGGCATGTTTAATCGTTTTTATATGTATTTGGTGATAAAACTTATTGGGGCCTAGTTTTTTTCCACATGGCTGGCTTGAATTTTGCCTAGTAACAGTTTCCTTAGGCTTTCCACTGTTGTAATATGAGTGGGAGGGGCCTTTTTTAGTGCTTTTCTGTGCAGATAAAAATACTGACAGAGACATTCAGCTTCCCTCTGCATGATCCAGGACATCTCTGGAGGGCTCAAAAGGCTTCAAAGTCGTTTTTGAGGGAGGTAAAAAGCCACAGTAGAGCTGTGGCAGTTGTTGTGACTGTTTGGAAAAAAAAAAAAAAACGTTTTTGTCTTTTATTATTTAGTTTTGGGTATTAAGGGGTCAATCATCCATTTGCAAGTGGGTGCAATGCTCTGCTAACTTGTTACATACACTGTAAAAATGTTGTTAGTGTAACTGCCTTTTTTCACTGTTATTTCAAATTTTGACAAAATTTGTGTTTCTTAAAGGTGCAGTAACGTTTTTAATATTGCTTGTAAACTTGTTTAAAGTGTTTTCCAAGCTTGCTAGTCTCATTGCTAGTCTGTTTAAACATGTCTGACACAGAGGAAACTACTTGTTCATTATGTTTGAAAGCCATGGTGGAGCCCCATAGGAGAATGTGTACTAAATGTATTGATTTCACCTTAAACAGTAAAGATCAGTCTTTAACTATAAAAGAAATATCACCAGAAGATTCTGATGAGGGGGAAGTTATGCCGACTAACTCTCCCCATGTGTCAGACCCTTCGCCTCCCGCTCAGGGGATGCACGCTAATATGGCGCCAATAACATCAGGGACGCCCATAGCGATTACCTTGCAGGACATGGCTGCAATCATGAATAATACCCTGTCAGAGGTATTATCCAGGTTGCCTGAATTAAGAGGCAAGCGTGATTGCTCTGGGTTTAGGAGAAATACAGAGCGTGCAGATGCTGTAAGGGCCATGTCTGATACTGCGTCACAATATGCAGATCATGAGGACGGAGAGCTTCAGTCTGTGGGTGACATCTCTGATTCGGGGAAACCTGATTCAGAGATTTCTAATTTTAAATTTAAGCTTGAGAACCTCCGTGTGTTGCTTGGGGAGGTATTAGCTGCTCTGAATAACTGTAACACAGTTGCAGTACCAGAGAAATTGTGTATGCTGGATAAATACTATGCAGTACCGGTGTGTACTGATGTTTTTCCTATACCTAAAAGGCTTACAGAAATTATTAGCAAGGAGTGGGATAGACCGGGGGTGCCTTTTTCCCCACCTCCTATATTTAGAAAAATGTTTCCAATAGACGCCACTACACAGGACTTATGGCAGACGGTCCCTAAGGTGGAGGGAGCAGTTTCTACTTTAGCAAAGCGTACTACTATCCCGGTTGAGGACAGTTGTGCTTTTTCAGATCCAATGGATAAAAAATTGGAGGGTTACCTTAAGAAAATGTTTATTCAACAAGGTTTTATTTTACAGCCCCTTGCATGCATTGCGCCTGTCACGGCCGCGGCGGCATTCTGGTTTGAGGCCCTGGAAGAGGCCATCCATACAGCTCCATTGACTGAAATTATTGACAAGCTTAGAACACTTAAGCTAGCTAACTCATTTGTTTCTGATGCCATTGTTCATTTGACTAAACTAACGGCTAAGAATTCCGGATTCGCCACCCAAGCACGTAGGGCGCTATGGCTTAAATCCTGGTCAGCTGACGTGACTTCGAAGTCTAAATTACTCAACATTTCTTTCAAGGGGCAGACCTTATTCGGGCCTGGTTTGAAGGAAATTATTGCTGACATTACTGGAGGTAAGGGTCACACCCTTCCTCAGGACAGGGCCAAAGCAAAGGCCAAACAGTCAAATTTTCGTGCCTTTCGAAATTTCAAGGCAGGTGCAGCATCAACTTCCTCCGCTTCAAAACAAGAGGGAACTTTTGCTCAATCTAAGCAGGCTTGGAAACCTAACCAGTCCTGGAACAAAGGCAAGCAGGCCAGAAAGCCTGCTGCTGCCTCTAAGACAGCATGAAGGAATGGCCCCCTATCCGGTGACGGATCTAGTAGAGGGCAGACTTTCTCTCTTTGCCCAGGCGTGGGCAAGAGATGTTCAGGATCCCTGGGCGTTGGAGATCATATCTCAGGGATATCTTCTGGACTTCAAAGCTTCCCCTCCACAAGGGAGATTTCATCTTTCAAGGCTATCTGCAAATCAGATAAAGAAAGAGGCATTCCTACGCTGTGTGCAAGACCTCCTAGTTATGGGAGTGATCCATCCAGTTCCGCGGACGGAACAAGGACAGGGTTTTTATTCAAATCTGTTTGTGGTTCCCAAAAAAGAGGGAACCTTCAGACCAATTTTGGATCTAAGATCTTAAACAAATTCCTCAGAGTTCCATCTTTCAAAATGGAAACTATTCGGACCATCCTACCCATGATCCAAGAAGGTCAGTACATGACCACAGTGGACTTAAAGGATGCCTACCTTCACATACCGATTCACAAAGATCATCATCTGTTTCTAAGGTTTGCCTTTCTAGACAGGCATTACCAATTTGTAGCTCTTCCCTTCGGGTTGGCTACAGCCCCGAGAATCTTTACAAAGGTTCTGGGCTCACTTCTGGCGGTTCTAAGACTGCGAGGCATAGCGGTGGCTCCGTATCTAGACGACATCCTGATACAGGCGTCAAGCTTTCAAGTTGCCAAGTCTCATACAGAGATAGTTCTGGCATTTCTGAGGTCGCACGGGTGGAAAGTGAACGAGGAAAAGAGTTCTCTATCCCCACTCACAAGAGTCTCCTTCTTAGGGACTCTTATAGATTCTGTAGAAATGAAAATTTACCTGACGGAGTCCAGGTTATCAAAACTTCTAAATGCTTGCCGTGTTCTTCACTCCATTCCGCGCCCTTCGGTAGCTCAGTGTATGGAGGTAATCGGCTTAATGGTAGCGGCAATGGACATAGTGCCATTTGCGCGCCTTCATCTCAGACCGCTGCAATTATGCATGCTGAGTCAGTGGAATGGGGATTACACAGATTTGTCCCCTCTGCTAAATCTGGATCAAGAGACCAGAGATTCTCTTCTCTGGTGGTTGTTTCAGGTACACCTGTCCAAGAGTATGACCTTTCGCAGGCCAGATTGGACAATTGTAACAACAGATGCCAGCCTTCTAGGTTGGGGTGCAGTCTGGAATTCCCTGAAGGCACAGGGATCGTGGACTCAGGAGGAAAAACTCCTTCCAATAAATATTCTGGAGTTAAGAGCGATATTCAATGTTCTTCTGGCTTGGCCTCAGTTAGCAACACTGAGGTTCATCAGATTTCAGTCGGACAACATCACGACTGTGGCTTACATCAACCATCAAGGGGGAACCAGGAGTTCCCTAGCGATGTTAGAAGTCTCAAAAATAATTCGCTGGGCAGAGTACCCCTCTTGCCACCTGTCAGCAATCCATATCCCAGGCGTGGAGAACTGTGAGGCAGATTTTCTAAGTCGTCAGACTTTCCATCCGGGGGAGTGGGAACTCCATCCAGAGGTGTTTATTCAGTTGATTCATCATTGGGGCAAACCAGAGTTGGATCTCATGGCGTCTCACCAGAACGCCAAGCTTCCTTGTTACGGATCCAGGTCCAGGGACCCAGAAGCGACGCTGATAGATGCGCTAGCAGCGCCTTGGTTCTTCAACCTGGCTTATGTGTTTCCACCGTTTCCTCTGCTCCCTCGACTGATTGCCAAAATCAAACAGGAGAGAGCATCGGTGATTCTGATAGCACCTGCGTGGCCACGCAGGACTTGGTATGCAGACCTAGTGGACATGTCATCCTTTCCACCATGGACTCTGCCTCTAAGACAGGACCTTCTGATACAAGGTCCTTTCAATCATCCAAATCTAATTTCTCTGAGACTGACTGCATGGAGATTGAACGCTTGATTCTATCAAAGCGTGGCTTCTCCGAGTCAGTCATTGATACTTTAATACAGGCACGAGAGCCTGTTACCAGGAAAAATCTACCACAAGATATGGAGTAAATATCTTTATTGGTGTGAATCCAAGACTTACTCATGGAGTAAAGTTAGGATTCCTAGAATATTGTCTTTTCTCCAAGAGGGCTTGGACAAAGGATTATCAGCTAGTTCCTTAAAGGGACAGATTTCTGCTCTTTCTATTCTTTTGCACAAGCGTCTGGCAGAGGTTCCAGACGTCCAAGCATTTTGCCAGGCTTTGGTCAGATTTAAGCCTGTGTTTAAACCTGTTGCTCCCCCGTGGAGTTTAAACTTGGTTCTTAAGGTTCTTCAAGGAGTTCCGTTTGAACCCCTTCATTCCATTGATATTAAACTTTTATCTTGGAAAGTTCTGTTTTTGATGGCTATTTCCTCGGCTCGGAGAGTCTCTGAGCTATCTGCCTTACAATGTGATTCTCCCTATATGATTTTTCATGCAGATAAGGTAGTTCTGCGTACCAAACCTGGGTTTTTACCTAAGGTGGTTTCTAACAAGAATATCAATCAAGAGATTGTTGTTCCATCGTTGTGCCCTAATCCTTCTTCAAAGAAGGAACGTCTTTTACATCATCTGGACGTAGTCCGTGCCTTGAAGTTTTACTTACAAGCTACTAAGGATTTTTGTCAAACATCTTTCCTGTTTGTCGTTTACTCTGGACAGAGGAGAGGTCAAAAAGCTTCGGCAACCTCTCTTTCCTTTTGGCGTCGGAGCGTAATAAGCCTAGCCTATAAGACTGCTGGACAGCAGCTCCCTGAAAGGATTACAGCTCATTCTACTAGAGCTGTGGCTTCCACCTGGGCCTTCAAAAATGAGGCCTCTGTTGAACAGATTTGCAAGGCTGCGACTTGGTCTTTGCTTCACACTTTTTCAAAATTTTACAAATTTGATACTTTTGCTTCTTCGGAGGCTGTGTTTGGGAGAAAGGTTCTTCAGGCAGTGGTTCCTTCCGCTTAATCCTGCCTTGTCCCTCCCATCATCCGTGTACTTTAGCTTTGGTATTGGTATCCCACAAGTAATGGATGATCCGTGGACTGGATACACTTAACAAGAGAAAACATAATTTATGCTTACCTGATAAATTTATTTCTCTTGTAGTGTATCAAGTCCACGGCCCGCCCTGTCCTTTTAAGGCAGGTCTAAATTTTAATTAAACTACAGTCACCACTGCACCCTATGGTTTCTTATTTCTCTGTTTGTTTTCGGTTGAATGACTGGATATGACAGTTAGGGGAGGAGCTATATAGCAGCTCTGCTGTGGGTGATCCTCTTGCAACTTCCTGTTGGGAAGGAGAATACCCCACAAGTAATGGATGATCTGTGGACTGGATACACTACAAGAGAAATAAATTTATCAGGTAAGCATAAATTATGTTTTTGTGGCATTTGCGTAATAATGGCTTTCTTCTGGCGACTCGACCATGCAGCCCATCTTTCTTTAAGTGCCTCCTTATTGTGCATCTTGAAACAGCCACACCACATGTCCTGTATTTCACCTGAAGTTATTTGTAGGTTTGTCTTTGCACCTCAAACTTTTTTTTTCTGGCAGTTGTGGCTGAAATTTTAGTTGGCCTACCTGACCGTGGTTTGGTTTCAACAGGACCCCTCATTTTCCACTTCTTTATTGGAGTTTAAACACTGCTGATTTGCATTCTCAATTACTTGGATATCTTTTTATATCCTTTTCCTGTTTTATACAGTTCAACTACCTTTTCCCGCAGATCCTTTGACAATTCTTTTGCTTTTCCCATGAGTCAGAATCCAGAAACGTCAGTGCAACACTGGATGAAAGATGCACGGGTCTGTCAGGAGTCCAGAAACTCATTGACCTTTTATACACCCACACTAATTACAAGCAAAAAGATCACAGGTGAGGATGGTTACCTTTAATAGCCATTCAAACCCCTTTGTGTCAACTTGTGTGCATGTTATCAGGCCAAAATCACCAGGGTATGTAAACTTTTGATCAGGGTCATTTGGGTAGTCTCTGTTGTCATTATGATTTAAAGAGTAAACACAGTTGATTGATAATAAATGGCTTCAGCCAAACACTAACCATGAGTGAAAAAAGTTTTTGTTATCATTCATATTCTCTGAAAAATGGCCAAGAAATCATAAATTCTGCCAGGGTATCTAAACGTATGAGCACATCTATATCTATATCATGTAAGTAAAATACAAAATCAAATAGAAAGTGAAGGATACAAAACAGAGAAGGGAAAATACTTGTCTCTTTAATAAAATCTAGATTATTCTGTCATAAAGTTTGGATAATCTGAATTTTATTACAATTACTGAGACTACTATTTTGCAAGTTTAAAGCAAAACTATTCAAGAAACTAGATGGTGTGGAATAGATGAGATGGTTAAAAATAAAACTGACGAAAAATATTGTCAGAAGACCAATCTACAGCATTAACAATCTTTCGAAGAGAAGCAGATTTAGAAAAAGCTTTGGAGGCAGAAGCTCCTCTAATAGAATGAGCTGAAAAAGTATCTTCCATGCCAGCAAGATTCATAATCCATTTAATCCATCTACTGTTAGAAATAAAAGTCACAGGTAAATGAGGAGGAACATAGAAGATGAGAAGTTGGTTAAAATGAAAATATAGAGTTCTGGACTCACTCTTTTTAAGATAGGAGAGACAACAAAAAGTTTCGGATAGTCATGAAAATAAGGGTAGAAAATAGAAGATAGAGATTTAGTTCTTCTATAAAGAGAAAAAAATGACTCCTTGAGGAGAAAACATCTTTGAGTTATAATCTATAGCTCGGACATCTGATACTCTTCTACATGACAATAAACAAAGTAAAGTTGCTAATTTAGATGTTAATTGTTTCAAGGACAGTAAATCATCTAGCCAATTAAACAATTTTAGTACTAAATCAACGTCCCAAAAGTAATTGTGTTTTGGATGAGGAGGTTTTTTTGTGACAAATTGCTTTCATTAATCTGCAATCTATAGAATGCTGACCAATGGGAATGTTACAAATAAAAGAATGTCTGGCAGAAATAGCTGCACAAGCTACCTTAGTAGATCTGTAGGCCATTCCAGCCTCAAATAATGAAGTAAGGTAATTAATAACTTCACTCAGAAGGGAAACAGATCCCTGCTGCTGCACCAGCCAGACCACATAGACCAGGAGGAAAAACAAAATTTCTTGGTTCCTGGGGCCCATGAGTCTTGAAGAAAGAGTTTAGTTCCTGACAAAAGACCCTTGAAGGACCAGGATCCCCTGAAATTATCCATGCTATAAGACGGAGAGATCCTTGAACTAGGGAATGAGGGTCTCCGTTTGGATCTACCAGGATGTCTTCTAGAAGAGGAAGGAGTAATGGAGGCTGGAAGGACATCTCCAGAAGAGCTGGAAACTAAGACTGAGCTGGCCACCATGGAGTTATCAGTAGGTTAGAGAGAAGATTCCTCCTGACAAATGAGATGGTCAGAGGAATCATTGAAAAATGGGGAAATCTGCAGCTGAATTGTTCAGACCAGGAATATACTCTGTCTGAAGAAAATTATTGTGAGAAAGACAGAGATGAATTAATTCCGACAGAGTGTTTGCTGTAGTACCTCCTAAATGATTGAGGTACCTGATGGCAGAAATATTGTCCATCCGGAGTAAAACTGAAATAGGAAAACCGATTTTCACAAAACTCTTCACTGCAAAAGAACCAGCTAAGAGATGAATTAAATTGATGTGAAACTTCTGTTCTTCAGCAGACCATTTGCATGAGGACCAAATCTGGCTCCGCATACAGATTTTCTGGCATCTGATTCCAAAATGATATCCGGGGCATTGTCGAAAATGACTTTGCCATTCCAAGCTTCCATGTTTCCAACAAGTGTATATCCCAAGAATATCAGAGATTACGGGGATAAAAGATTTAATTGGTAGAATCTTATGGGGATAGGAGGTTTTTTGTTGAAATGATTGGGATATGAAATTTAGGTGAAGACTGGAAACAGCTTGGAGAACCCAAGGGTCTTAAGTTATCACATACCAGTTGTGAAGAAATAGAGAAAATCTGCCTCAAATTTTTGAGGGTGAAAAAGTAATGTAGGGATAAATGAGAAAATATTCCTGGGAGAGATCTTCTGGGAAATTGGGTGCGTTGATTTCTTCCTGTCCTTGGTCTCGATCTTGATGGGAAGAAATTGACATGGGATGTTGAGGGAGTTGCAAAATTGTGGAAGAAGGATCTTAAAATAGAATTGGGGCTCCTACCTCTCCAGACCCTGTCAAAAAATGTATTGTGTTGGTAAAAAATGTTTCGGGTCTTGGATTTAATGTTATTCAAAAAATTAAACATTAACATATTTTTGCAATTTTTGAATTCCAGCATCACCAAATAAAAGTCCATTAGCAAGGGGACCCATCTCCGTGGGGGCAAAATCTCCAATTTGGGGGGCAATTTTCCTTAAAATAATGCGCCGTCTTGTGTCGACTGAGCAGTATTTGCATTACCTCACAAGTAAACAATTATTTGGCATCATTCTCGCATAATAATGGATCTAGGTAAGGATCATCAGAAATGGCTTCCTCTGTAAGTTCAAAAAACTTGGTAATAGGGCCAAGAGTATCAAGAAGCTTATCCTGACAAGCTTTTGAAAACCTGTCAGGACCCTTTCAAACCAATACATTTTAAAATGTTCTGATCAATTTCAATTGTCATACAGGAGTTATGAGGAAGTTTAGGTCTTGGGCATTAAGTTTTAAGAATAGATTTTGTCGTTTTATTTAAGGGCTTACAAATGTAAAAATCAAAATTTTGCAATTCTTTTAGATGGCCTCTATTGCGAGGATCTAGGGTGCTGAAGCTCATTGCTGTCAGAAAATAAAATTTCAGAGTTATCATAAAGTTTAGGCTTTTGGTTAAACTCTTTTCTTCTTCTGAAGATTCAAAAAATTTCAAAAGAAAGAAGATGAAGAGTTAAATTTATTATCAAAATCATGAAAAAAATTATCTTTAAAATCTTCATCAGATTTAACATGAGAATCGTTATCAGATAAGGATTCTGAAGCTGGACAGATAGGTCAGCATGCTAAGGCACTGTGGCTGAGCTCTGTAGCAACTCAAGGGTTGCAGGTTCGATCCCCGGCGAGGTCCACTCAGCCTTTCATCCTTCCGAGGTTGATAAAAATGAGCAGCGCCTTGAGACCCTTATGGGTGATTAGCTGCACTTTACAAGTACCCAATACATACATACAAGGCTCGGTTGTAGAAACAAACTCTACGTCGGTTCTGCCTTTGTAATATATCTTAACATGTTTATTTAAATTATCCTCAGAATCTAAAATATCAGTGTAATTTTGTTCAATAAAAGAAAACTCAGTATTGTCTGAACCAGACAGACGTAGGTTAAGTTTTTTTTTTTATATTTTTTTTTATTTTAGGGACAATGAACCCAATTTTATTCTTCATGATTCAGAAAGCATTACATTTTAAGCAACTTTCTCATTTACTCCTATTATCAATTTTTCTTTGTTCTCTTGCTATCTTTATTTTAAAAGCAGAAATGTAAATCTTAGCAGCCAGCCCATTTTAGGTTCAGCACCATGGATAGCGCTTACTTATTGGAGGCTTACATTTGCCCACCAATAAGCAAGCATAACCCAGGTTCTCAGCCAAAAATGGGCCAGCTCCTATGCATCACATTACTGCTTTTTAAATAAAGATAGCAAGAGAATGAAGAAAAATTAATAGGAGTAAATTAGAAAGTTGCTTAACCCTTTGAGTGCTAAGCACTTTCACACCTGGGTTCTAAGCTTTTTCTAATTTTTTTTTTACATTTGTTTATTGTTTGAAAAAAATGTTTATATATTTTTTTTTATTTTTTTTTTATTTTTTTTCAGATCCCCAAGACTTAACATTGTTAAGTATAAATATTGTTGCGCGGTGACGTCGTCACGTCATTGCGTGTGACGTCATCGCACATAACGTGAAGCCCCAGTGATGCCTGTCACTATGCAGGCCAGATCGCAGGCTCAGAGCCGTCGTTAGCACTCAAGGGGTTAAAATTGTATGCTCTATCTGAATCAAGAAAGAAAAAATGTGGGTTTAGTGTACCTTTAAACGGACAGTCTAGTCCAAAATTAACTGTCATGATTCAGATAAAGGGGCCCATTTATCTAAAGACCGCTGCTCCATAACCTGTCCGCTCTGCTCTGAGCAGACGGACAGACATTGCAGCAATTCAACAAAAATGAGTACGATCGGGTTGAATGACACCCCCTGCTGGCGGCCGATTGGCTGCGAATCTGCAGGGGGCGGCGTTGCACCAGCAGCTCACAAGAGCTGCTGGTGTAATGCTGAATACGGAGAGCGTATTGCTCTCCACATTCAGCGAGGTCTGTCGGACCTGATCCGCACTGTCAGATCAGGTCCGACAGACCTTTGTTAAATAGGCCCCAGAGAATGTAAATTTAAACAATTTTCCAATTTACTTTTATCACCAATTTTTCTTTGTTTTCTTGGTATTCTTAGTTGAAAGCTAAACCTAGGAGGTTCATATGCTAATTTCTAAACCCTTGAAGGCCGTCTCTTAGGGAATTTTTACAGTTGTTCACCACTAGAGGTGTTAGTTCATGTGTGTCATATAGATAACATTGAGATAAATCTGTCAGGAGAAATTTAAAAGTGTTTTCTCTTATAAGTAGCTTTTTATGAATAAACGTTTGAGAATCTCTGACAGATGAAATAACAGATTGCATCTGTCGCTGCATTTTATTCTGAAAACTTTCCATGGAGGAGATTAAATTCTGCATAGCTTTTTAGGAGATTCCTGAGACATAGTTAAAGGGACATTAAATACTTTGGCCTAGATTTGGAGTTTGGCGGTAGCCGTGAAAACCAGCGTTAGAGGCTCCTAACGCTCGTTTTAGGCTACCGCCGGTATTTGGAGTCACTCAAAATAGGGTCTAACGCTCACTTTCCAGCCGCGACTTTTCCATACCGCAGATCCCCTTACGTAAATTGCGTATCCTATCTTTTCAATGGGATTTTTATAACTCCGGTATTTAGAGTCGTTTCTGAAGTGAGCGTTAGACATCTAACGACAAAACTCCAGCCGCAGGAAAAAAGTCAGTAGTTAAGAGCTTTCTGGGCTAACGCCGGTTTATAAAGCTCTTAACTACTGTACTCTAAAGTACACTAACACCCATAAACTACCTATGTACCTCTAAACCGAGGTCCCCCCACATCGCCAACACTCGAAAAAAAATTTTTAACCCCTAATCTGCCGACCGCCACCTACGTTATACTTATGTACCCCTAATCTGCTGCCCCTAACACCGCCGACCCCTATATTATATTTATTAACCCCTAATCTGCCCCCCACAACGTCGCCGCCAGCTACCTAGACTTATTAACCCCTAATCTGCCGACCGGACCTGAGCGCTACTATAATAAAGTTATTAACCCCTAATCCGCCTCACTAACCCTATAATAAATAGTATTAACCCCTAATCTGCCCTCCCTAACATCGCCGACACCTAACTTCAATTATTAACCCCTAATCTGCCGACCGAATCTCGCCGCTATTCTAATAAATGTATTAACCCCTAAAGCTAAGTCTAACCCTAATACTAACACCCCCCTAAGTTAAATATAATTTAAATCTAACTAAATTAATTAACTCTTATTAAATAAATTATTCCTATTTAAAGCTAAATACTTACCTGTAAAATAAATCCTAATATAGCTACAATATAAATTATAATTATATTATAGCTATTTTAGGATTTATATTTATTTTACAGGTAACTTTGTATTTATATTAACCAGGTACAATAGCTATTAAATAGTTAAGAACTATTTAATAGTTACCTAGTTAAAATAATAACAAAATTACCTGTAAAAGAAATCCTAACCTAAGTTACAATTAAACCTAACACTAGACTATCAATAAATTAATTAAATAAACTACCTACAATTATCTACAATTAACCTAACACTACACTATCAATAAATTAATTAAATACAATTGCTACAAATAAATACAATTAAATAAAATAGCTAAAGTACAAAAAATAAAAAAGAACTAAGTTACAAAAAATAAAAAAATATTTACAAACATAAGAAAAATATTACAACAATATTAAACTAATTACACCTACTCTAAGCCCCCTAATAAAATAACAAAGCATCCCAAAATAAAAAAATGCCCTACCCTATTCTAAATTACTAAAGTTCAAAGCTCTTTTACCTTACCAGCCCTGAACAGGGCCCTTTGCGGGGCATGCCCCAAGAAATACAGCTCTTTTGCCTGTAAAAAAAAACATACAATACCCAAGCCCCCCAACATTACAACCCACCACCCACATACCCCTAATCTAACCCAAACCCCCCCTTAAATAAACCTAACACTAAGCCCCTGAAGATCATCCTACCTTGTCTTCACCTCACCGGGTATCACACCGATCCGTCCAGAAGAGCTCCTCCGATGTCCTGATCCAAGCCCAAGCGGGGGGCTGAAGAGGTCCATGATCCGGCTGAAGTCTTCATCCAAGCGGGGCAGAAGAGGTCTTCCATCCGATTGAAGTCTTCATCCAAGCGGCATCCATCCGGAGCGAAGCGGCAGCATCCTGAAGACCTCCACCGCGGAACATCCATCCTGGCCGACGACTGAACGACGAATGACGGTTCCTTTAAATGACGTCATCCAAGATGGCATCCCTCGAATTCCGATTGGCTGATAGGATTCTATCAGCCAATCGGAATTAAGGTAGGAATATTCTGATTGGCTGATGGAATCAGCCAATCAGAATCAAGTTCAATCCGATTGGCTGATCCGATCAGCCAATCAGATTGAGCTCGCATTCTATTGAAACTTTAAAAAATACATCTACATGTTAGTCATGGACTAATCTTTTCTTTGAATGCATCATTCTATCTAGCATGTATTTAGTGTTTAATGTCCCTTTAATATGTGTAATTTAACCAATTTAAATATAGTTAAAATGTCAACGCATGAGAAAATTCTTAGGCTATATTCAATTAAAACAAAACACTGCCAAATACAAAATAAAATGTTAAAGTTACCGTGTAGTGGAAACGGTAATAATAACATTCAATAATAAGCAACATAAGTTACAAAATGATGAAAAGCAGCTGGCGAGCCGTTTTTTTTGCCAGCTGTGAGGAAAATCTGAGAGAAGACAGGGGGCGGGAGCGGAGCATCACCAGGAGGCGGGAAAATAAAGCCTGCTTTTTCATTGCAGAGCAAGAAGGAAGTTAGAATAGAAGGAGACTGAAAAGAAACACAGGAGGGTAAAGATGCGGCGGATCGCAACGCCAGGTAGGGAAAAATAATAAAAGCAGAATCAGATTTAAGTAGAGTTGGAAAGAAGTTATTTCAGCAAAAAAAATTAAACAAAATTAATAAAGCTAGAAATTAAACAAAATATACAATAAAATACAGGGAAAATACTAAGATAAACGTTCAACAAGAGGAACTAACAATTAATAACAACAAATATAATTTTAATGAAGAAAATAAATTGAGACACTTATCTTCTAGAGCAGCAATGTGAAAAGTGGATGTTTAAGGAAAGGATTGGACTGTTATTACTCTGTATGTTCTGCTATTGGTCACTTGTTTTATCTGACCATATTTACTGTATTTTGATTGGTTATATATTTTTCTTATGTTATTTCTTTTACTATGTTATGCTTTTAATTGATGTAAATGAAAAGATAAACAAGTCCTTGTAATAAAATATATTTTAACTCTACACAGTGTTCTTCAAGAACCATACTAGCTGTAATGTGTCAATGAAAATAAATAAATAAAAAGTTGACTTTTTTTTTTTTTTTTTTTAAGATACAGCTACTTGTTTTTGCCCTGCACAGAAATAACAGATGTTTTAAGAAACCTTCTTTGTTTTAGCTAACAGAAATAATATTAATCATGGCATGCAATGTACTGTGCTGTGCTAAGTAGCTGACACTAACCAGCTTACAAACTAAGGCTAACTAATATTAATGTTAATGGTATCTAGCTAGGTAATTAGTAAACATTACTTTTCACATTTAGGACTCCATGTACGAAGCAGCGTAAGCTGCTCCGGAGCCCTTGCGGGGCAGACCACTGCTTCTTACACCCTACGCCACCTCCGAGGTGGCAAGGGAAAATCACAGAGAGCTTGCTCGCTCTCAGTGATTGACAGCCCCTTTAGTCCCGTGATTGGTCGCGCGAATGAAGGGGCTGGCATTACACACTTCGATGAGTGTGTAATGATATATACGGGCAAGCGGATCAACAGATCTGCTGCCCGTGTGTAGCGAAGGCTGGTGGACAGCTTCGCGAGTTGAGAAGCTGTCCGCCCACCGCTTAGTACAGGGAGCCCTTAGTGCATATTCTGGCGATAAATCAGCTACGCTGTGGCATTCAGCAGAGGTACATTCATCTTCTGAGTCTGATTTAGATTGCATGTTTGGATCCTTGTCTTCTTGTCCTAACTTCTTCAAAGCATGACTTTAACCTTGTTCCACCTGTTATCTGTAATTAGTAGCTATACCTTGTGCGCTGGGATATCCTAAGCTTCCAGGATGCTATCAATACCTTCAGCTATTGGTTCCTCAGTTTGTGAATGGCAAATGTGATGTAAACTTAGCAAAGTTAGAAGGGAAATGGCTAAAGAATACAGATATCACCAAAAATGAGGCACCTTTTGACATTTTGGACAGTCAAATTGCTTTGTCAATAAAATGAATCAAGAAAATAAAGGAGGCATATGAATACTAAACATCTGAGGACATCGGAATCAGAAGGAAAAAATATACATTGAGATATCTAGATCATTAGGGGTTGAGGAAACTACTTTCAAGTGTAATATCAACCAGAAGTACTATATATATATATATATATATATATATATATATATATATATAGTGTATGAAGTTCAGTGATGTGCAAAGCAGAGTTATTATTATTATGATTATTATTATTATTATTATTATATACTAAAACAAAACAAAAACAATAACCAATTATTTAAAAATGAATGCCAGGTGAATAATATTTACTTGCATACAAATATAGTCTGGCTCATTAGAATACAAGATTCTATTCAAATGTGCTCTTTAATTGAAATTAAATTCCCCTTTACAGTTTAGGGGGGCGTCTTAAACATCCTAGCAGTTCATCCTGTTCATGGATATTACTTTGATTACTTACATAAGTTAAATGGAATTGAACTGCATGGATGACGCTTCACTTTAATCTGATAAGGGTCATATTAAATTAGAAGAATACATTGTTTTTCCAGAATTGCTCCATGAATTTCATTTAACCCTAAATACAATAAGAGGTCATTGAACTACAAAGGCCTATTGAAATAAATATTTATTTTTTGGGTTATCTTTAATCCACTTCTCCATCCATGGTTTTAATATATCTCTTAACCAATTTTATTGTGTAACCATTAAGTTATGTTTTAATTTATTTGTCCTTTATTTCTGCCTAGTGTCAGGGCAGAGAGTGCTAGTTTGCATTCTTTAGTGGGAATTCTCTTTCATTCCCACGTATTGTTTGAATGGTTCAGTTCTGTGAAGCACCCTTTCCTATAACATTATAAATAACAGTACTAACTCTAATGGGCTGTAAATTATATAGGGAGTTTGCCCCCTAGTGGTGCCATTGCTCTAAATCAGTTCACTGTTAGATTCTAATTAACCCCCGGCTAGATTTAGAGTTTTGTCGGTAAGGACCCGCGTATCTAATGCTGGCTTTTTTCTGGATGCACCTTTAAAATAACTCTGGTATTGAGAGTCCACAGAATGGCTGCGTTAGGCTCCAAAAAAGGAGCGTAGAGCATTTTAACGCAACTGCAACTCTCGATACCAGAGTTGCTTACGGACGCGGCCTGCCTCAAAAACGTGCTCGTGCACGATTCCCCCATAGAAAACAATGGGGCTGTTTGAGCTGAAAAAAAACCTAACACCTGCAAAAAAGCCGCGTTCAGATCCTAACGCAGCCCCATTGTTTGCTATGGGGAAACACTTCCTACGTCTGCACCTAACACCCTAACATGTACCCCGAGTCTAAACACCCCTAACCTTACACTTATTAACCCCTAATCTGCCGGCCCCGCTATCTCTGACACCTGCATATTATTTTTAACCCCTAATCTGCCGCTCCGTAAACCGCCGCTACTTACATTATCCTTATGTACCCCTAATCTGCTGCCCCTAACACCGCCGACCCCTATATTATATTTATTAACCCCTAATCTGCCCCCCACAACGTCGCCTCCACCTGCCTACACTTATTAACCCCTAATCTGCCGAGCGGACCGCACCGCTACTATAATAAAGTTATTAACCCTTAATCCGCCTCACTAACCCTATAATAAATAGTATTAACCCCTAATCTGCCCTCCCTAACATCGCCGACACCTAACTTCAATTATTAACCCCTAATCTGCCGACCGGAGCTCACCGCTATTCTAATAAATGTATTAACCCCTAAAGCTAAGTCTAACCCTAACACTAACACCCCCCTAAATTAAATATAATTTTAATCTAACGAAATTAATTAACTCTTATTAAATAAATTATTCCTATTTAAAGCTAAATACTTACCTGTAAAATAAATCCTAATATAGCTACAATATAAATTATAATTACATTGTAGCTATTTTAGGATTAATATTTATTTTACAGGCAACTTTGTAATTATTTTAACCAGGTACAATAGCTATTAAATAGTTAAGAACTATTTAATAGTTACCTAGTTAAAATAATTACAAAATTACCTGTAAAATAAATCCTAACCTAAGTTACAATTAAACCTAACACTACACTATCATTAAATTAATTAAATAAAATACCTACAATTACCTACAATTAAACCTAACACTACACTATCAATAAATAAATTAAATACAATTCCTACAAATAACTACAATGAAATAAACTAACTAAAGTACAAAAAATAAAAAAGAACTAAGTTACAAAAAATAAAAAAATATTTACAAACATAAGAAAAATCTTACAACAATTTTAAACTAATTACACCTACTCTAAGCCCCCTAATAAAATAACAAAGCCCCCCAAAATAACAAAATGCCCTACCCTATTCTAAATTACTAAAGTTCAAAGCTCTTTTACCTTACCAGCCCTGAACAGGGCCCTTTGCGGGGCATGCCCCAAGAAGATCAGCTCTTTTGCCTGTAAAAAAAAACATACAACCCACCACCCACATACCCCTAATCTAACTCAAACCCCCCTTAAATAAACCTAACACTAAGCCCCTGAAGATCTTCCTACCTTATCTTCACCATACCAGGTTCACCGATCCGTCCTGAAGAGCTCCACCGATGTCCTGATCCAAGCCCAAGCGGGGGGCTGAAGAGGTCCATGATCCGGCTGAAGTCTTCATCCAAGCGGGAGCTGAAGAGGTCCATGATCCGGATGAAGTCTTCATCCAAGCGGGAGCTGAAGAGGTCCATGATCCGGATGAAGTCTTCTATCAACGGCATCTTCAATCTTCTTTCTTCGGGAGCCATTATCTTCCATCCGACGCGGAACATCCTCTTCTCCCGACGCCTACTAGCCGAATGACGGTTCCTTTAAATGACGTCATCCAAGATGGCGTCCCTCGAATTCCGATTGGCTGATAGGATTCTATCAGCCAATCGGAATTAAGGTAGGTATATTCTGATTGGCTGATGGAATCAGCCAATCAGAATCAAGTTCAATCCGATTGGCTGATTCGATCAGCCAATCAGATTGAGCTCGCATTCTATTGGCTGTTCAGGTTACAGGTAATTTTGTAATTATTTTAACTAGGTAACTATTAAATAGTTCTTAACTATTTAATAGCTATTGTACCTGGTTAAAATAATTACAAAGTTGCCTGTAAAATAAATATTAATCCTAAAATAGCTACAATGTAATTATAATTTATATTGTAGCTATATTAGGATTTATTTTACAGGTAAGTATTTAGCTTTAAATAGGAATAATTTATTTAATAAGAGTTAATTAATTTCGTTAGATTAAAATTATATTTAACTTAGGGGGGTGTTAGTGTTAAGGTTAGACTTAGCTTTAGGGGTTAATACATATATTAGAATAGCGGTGAGCTCCGTTCGGCAGATTAGGGGTTAATAATTGAAGTTAGGTGTCGGTGATGTTAGGGAGGGCAGATTAGGGGTTAATACTATTTATTATAGGGTTAGTGAGGCGGATTAGGGGTTAATAAGTGTAGGCAGGTGGAGGCGACGTTGTGGGGGGCAGATTAGGGGTTAATAAATATAATATAGGGGTCGGCGGTGTTAGGGGCAGCAGATTAGGGGTACATAAGGATAACTTAAGTAGCGGCGCTTTGCGGTCGGCAGATTAGGGGTTAATTATTGTAGGTAGTTGGCGGCGATGTTGTGGGGGGCAGATTAGGGGTTAATAAATATAATACAGGGGTCGGCGGTGTTAGGGGCAGCAGATTAGGGGTACATAAGTATAACGTAGGTGGCGGTCGGCAGATTAGGTGTTAAAAAAATGTAATCGAGTGGCGGCGATGTGGGGGGACCTTGGTTTAGGGGTACATAGGTAGTTTATGGGTGTTAGTGTACTTTAGAGTACAGTAGTTAAGAGCTTTATGAACCGGCGTTAGCCCAAAAAGCTCTTAACTCCTGACTTTTTTCTGCGGCTGGAGTTTTGTCGTTAGATTTCTAACGCTCACTTCAGCCACGACTCTAAATACCGGAGTTAGAAAGATCCCATTGAAAAGATAGGATACGCAATTTACGTAAGGGGATCTGCGGTATGGAAAAGTCGCGGCTGAAAAGTGAGCGTTAGACCCTTTCCTGACTGACTCCAAATACCGGCGGTAGCCTAAAACCAGCGTTAGGAGCCTCTAACTCTGGTTTTCACGGCTACCGCCAAACTCTAAATCTAGGCCCCCATTATTTTACAATGGTCTGAAGTATAGCCAATTAGTTCTAATGAAACTAAGAAATGTAAAAACTTTCTTGTGATATAAGTTTGTTCCTACTTGCATGCCAACTAGATTGTGTGACTTGAAAAAAGTTTGTTTCATCTAAATGGTTTGTGGCAAAAATAAATGTGAATTATGATCCCATGGATGGATATTGGAAGAAATTACACTTTTTTTTTGTTTATGACTAAGATTCGTCTTGTTTATGACTAAAATTCTGGTGAACATGAAACTTTAATTGGCTGGCTGCTGTCAGAATTTGGCGGTTCTATACAAA
Source organism: Bombina bombina (assembly GCF_027579735.1). NCBI lineage: Eukaryota > Metazoa > Chordata > Amphibia > Anura > Bombinatoridae > Bombina > Bombina bombina. The sequence continues at coordinate 1,325,298,906 of NC_069500.1, forward strand.
TAAACATTAATAATAAAAAGAAAAATAATCTTCTTACTTTTGACAGTATAATAAATAAAAATGAAGTATCATTAATGGTATAGTGACATTAGTATCTAGATATGTGTTGCCCTTACTAAGTTAACAGTGAGTAGAAATGACAACTTTACTACATTAATTGTATTCACCAATACTTAGGATTAATTGTCATTAAATAGGGTGACATATTAGGACCAGAATATCTTCTTGTCTTTTCTAGGGGGGCGAATAATCATTGTGCGAGCGGACATGATCCGATATTGTGGATCATGTCCACTGCACATCGATAAATGCCAACAGCATATGCTCTCGACATTTATCATTGCAAAGTGCTGGTGCAATGCCGCCCCCTGCAGATTCACAGCCAATCGCCAGCTAGCAGGGGGTGTCAATCAACCCATTCATATTCGATCGGGTTGATTTCTGGCGATGTCTGTCCGCCACCTCAGAGCAGGCGGACAGGTTATGGAGCAGCGGTCTTTACACAGCTGCTTCATAACTTGTGTTTCCGACGAACCTGAAGGCTCGCCAGAAACACAGGGCATCAAGCTCTGTACGGAGCTTGATAAATATGCCCCTAGATCTCTACACACCAAGACCAATACTTATAAAAAACACATATACAATATTGTTTTTTGTAGGGCCTTCTATTTCAATTTATAAGATGAAACAAAAAAACTACAGTTTCAAATAAAATAATCTGCATCTTTTACAAAATGTCACTGTTGGTGTATTACTTGAAAAATATATATAAATATTGATTTTAAATTAAGAACAATAGTTTCCCTTTACAGGTTACTGGAAATACGATTTGAATAAAACTGGAACAAAATACTTATTAATAATAATTACTTATAATAATCTGTGCCACAACCAATGGCCTAGTCTCCATTGATGTGGTAAAGTTTGGTAACTGGTGATAAAAACCATTTATCTCCATTAAAGTCCATGGAGAATTTTTATGTAACCACCATTTTTCAAACTTTACCACCTTAATGGAAACTAGGCCCATGACTGGTTTCGGGAGTGCTGACTCTAATATTGGGTATGGTGTCGGTAAAAGAAAGACTGCATGTGGTAGTAAATGATGTTGATTGAATTAATGTTCCAGCTTAAAGCCCTTCAGATGTTGAGGCAACTAGAGCTTGCTAGGAGGGTTCTGGGAGATTAGTTGTAGCAGAATGATATACAGTAAATAAATATGAATAAAATGTTAGTTTAACCAGCAGTACAAATTATTTTTTTAACATCTCTGTATGAAATAATTAAAAAAATATATTATACTTATTGATGGCAGTCAAACTAGCTATTGTTCGCCTATGGAAACAAACTACACTCCCTACCTGGAGTGATATCACTAGAACAATGACCTATCTCAAGATGATGGAGTACCCTATCTTTACCTCCAATAACAAGATGAATCTTCACTATCAGACCTGGGAAGTCTGGACAAAAATTAAATAAAAGAAACGGGGTTCTCCATTCTTTTTTCTCCTGCTCTTGATTCTGCCTCCTTCTCCCCTTTTCCTCTCCCACCCTCTTCCCCCCCCCCATTCCTCTTTTCCCCCCACTTGCCATTCCGACACAATTTTTTCAGCATTTAACCTTATACATAAGTCTGTGTTTTTCTTTGTTTCTCTTATTGTCCTTGGTTGGAGACCTATTTGTGGGTAGATATCCTAAATTGCTGGATGCTGCCCTATAGACTATGCTTTATGTTCAACTGATTACCTGTCGTCAATGTATAACAATATTCATGCCATTTATTGTCTATTTGCTTTTACTTCAACAACTGTTGATGTCCTTGATCTTTAATGTTGTAACATTGATACTTGTTAATAAAGATTGTTAAAAAAAAATATTAGATTTATGACGCACATCAAAGATTATCTATACTGATTGTATTTTCATAATACCACTTTATTTAATTTGTTTAATTTGTTTAACCCATTATATGCTGAGCCACTGCACTGAGTTGCTTTGGAACTTTTAAATGCTGCTAATATTTTAGCACTACTAGAAACCCACATGTATACATCATTATATATAAGAATTACATAACACAAAGTGTGAAAATGATGCATTTTTTTGTTAAAATTGAAATAAACAAAACCCTATAGTCAAAAGAAGACTTTCATATAACTTGATCTGCACATAGGGGCTCATGAGCCTATACTGAAAAACAGGGAGTGCAGAATTATTAGGCAAATGAGTATTTTGACCACATCATCCTCTTTATGCATGTTGTCTTACTCCAAGCTGTATAGGCTCGAAAGCCTACTACCAATTAAGCATATTAGGTGATGTGCATCTCTATATCAGGTGTGCATAATTATTAGGCAACTTCCTTTCCTTTGGCAAAATGGGTCAAAAGAAGGACTTGACAGGCTCAGAAAAGTCAAAAATAGTGAGATATCTTGCAGAGGGATGCAGCACTCTTAAAATTGCAAAGCTTCTGAAGCGTGATCATCGAACAATCAAGCGTTTCATTCAAAATAGTCAACAGGGTCGCAAGAAGCGTGTGGAAAAACCAAGGCGCAAAATAACTGCCCATGAACTGAGAAAAGTCAAGCGTGCAGCTGCCAAGATGCCACTTGCCACCAGTTTGGCTATATTTCAGAGCTACAACATCACTGGAGTGCCCAAAAGCACAAGGTGTGCAATACTCAGAGACATGGCCAAGGTAAGAAAGGCTGAAAGACGACCACCACTGAACAAGACACACAAGCTGAAACGTCAAGACTGGGCCAAGAAATATCTCAAGACTGATTTTTCTAAGGTTTTATGGACTGATGAAATGAGAGTGAGTCTTGATGGGCCAGATGGAGGGGCCCGTGGCTGGATTGGTAAAGGGCAGAGAGCTCCAGTCCGACTCAGACGCCAGCAAGGTGGAGGTGGAGTACTTGTTTGGGCTGGTATCATCAAAGATGAGCTTGTGGGGCCTTTTCGGGTTGAGGATGGAGTCAAGCTCAACTCCCAGTCCTACTGCCAGTTTCTGGAAGACACCTTCTTCAAGCAGTGGTACAGGAAGAAGTCTGCATCCTTCAAGAAAAACATGATTTTCATGCAGGACAATGCTCCATCACACGCGTCCAAGTACTCCACAGCGTGGCTGGCAAGAAAGGGTATAAAAGAAGAAAATCTAATGACATGGCCTCCTTGTTCACCTGATCTGAACCCCATTGAGAACCTGTGGTCCATCATCAAATGTGAGATTTACAAGGAGGGAAAACAGTACACCTCTCTGAACAGTGTCTGGGAGGCTGTGGTTGCTGCTGCACGCAATGTTGATGGTGAACAGATCAAAACACTGACAGAATCCATGGATGGCAGGCTTTTGAGTGTCCTTGCAAAGAAAGGTGGCTATATTGGTCACTGATTTGTTTTTGTTTTGTTTTTGAATGTCAGAAATGTATATTTGTGAATGTTGAGATGTTATATTGGTTTCACTGGTAAAAATAAATAATTGAAATGGGTATATATTTGTTTTTTGTTAAGTTGCCTAATAATTATGCACAGTAATACTCACCTGCACACACAGATATCCCCCTAAAATAGCTAAAACTAAAAACAAACTAAAAACTACTTCCAAAAATATTCAGCTTTGATATCAATGAGTTTTTTGGGTTCATTGAGAACATGGTTGTTGTTCAATAATAAAATTAATCCTCAAAAATACAACTTGCCTAATAATTCTGCACTCCCTGTAAACACACATTTACGTCATGTGATTACAATAACCACAGATGTAATTTGTCTGTCCCACTGGTCTTTAAAACAAGGGTTCTTGGGGGTATTTATGCCTTTTTGATGGCCTGTTATGAGTTGCAAGAGACCCCCTGCTGATTTGCTGATGTTTATATTTTAATTTTGTAAAAAAAAAAAAAAAAGGGTTTAAACTTTATACCTATATACATTATATGAGATTGAAGGGTGTTTATATTTTTGCCCCACCCAGTGCCCTTCTACCTGCAACAAATCAGCACTTCCAGGTTTCTGGGTCTTGGTGATGTCACCACACCCACATATGGTGAAGTCACTGACATCCCAGAATTACCCTGGTGATGCTGAACTGCTCAGCCACCTGTTAATGGTCTCAAGTGTCGGAGGTGAGTATGATCAACTCTAAAGGAACACTCCCTACGATGATGATGTGGTTACCATACATACAAAAGTAAGTAGATGACGACCACTCTAAAGATAATGCTAAACTTTCATAAATCAGACAGGGGTCTAAAATATTGTATGATATTGTATACTAGAACAATGAAACAAAGGTAATCTAACAAAACCTTTTGATGTATTCTACAATTGGTGCAAACAGATCTGTTACCTAGCAGTAGAAACCAGGCGCTGCTTCATATACGGAGCTCTTGTAACTTGAGCGAAAGAAACTGGTTCTTTATAATTGTTTATTTGTCACTAAACAGTCAATATTGCAACAGTATGCATTTTCTGTGAGACCTTGTAATGGTCTAAAATATGGGAGGGGGTTGCATGGTCAGATCTGAAACCACACACCCCCACGCAGATGATGTGGTTGCCATCCGCACAAAAGGCATCATTAGGATGATGACTACACTAAAGATAAAATAATTTTTCTATGATTCAGACAGAGGTTTACAATAATGTATGGTACAATAGAACAATAACAAATAATCTAACAAAACCTTTTGATCTATTCTACAATTGACACAAACAGATCTGTTGCCTAGCAGTAGAAACAGGCACTGCTTCATAGACAGAGCTCTTGAAACTTGTGAGTAATCAACTGGTACTTTATAATTGTTTTTTTGCTAAATATTGAATATTGCAACATTGTGGTATTTCTGTTTAATTTTTAGGGATTGGGTCACATTTGTGAAATGCAGTGAAGACTGATGTGTTTCCTTTATTTAAATATATAGCATTAACTATTGTTAGATTGCTGTGCTCTGGTTTATCTATTATTGTAAAAATGATTTGTGATGTACATTTATTTACATACAATTCTATATCAGTCATGCTTGAATATGGTATGATTGTCACATGCACAACAATAGTAGTCTACTGCAATGACAAACAAAGGAGACATTTTATAATGAATTACACACTTAAAGGGACAACTCCAATTTTTTTATTGTTTAAAAAGATACGGCTAGATTCCAAGTTTTGCGTTATGAGGGGTGCGGTGTTAACTTGCACGTTATTGTCACCGCTCACTTACCTACAGAGCTGGTATTACAGGTTTTCAGAAACCCGGTGTTATTAGGCAAGAAGTGAGTGTAGAGCAAAATTGAGCTCCATACCGCACTCCAATATCAGCGCTGCTTAAGTCAGCAGTGAGCTGGTTGTACTTGCTTGTGCACGATTTCCCCATAGACATCAATGGGGAGAGCCGGGTGAAAAAAAGCCTAACACCTGCAAAAAAGCAGCGTAAAGCTCCGTAACGCAGCCCCATTGATTCCTACGGGGAAACTAAATTTATGTTTACACCTAAAACCCTAACATAAACCCCAAGTCTAAACACCCCTAATCTTACACTTATTAACCCCTAATCTGTGGCCCCCGACATTGCCGACACCTGCATTATACTTATTAACCCCTAATCTGCCGCTCCAGACATCGCCGACATCTACAATATATTTATTAATACCTAATCTCCCTCCCCAATGTCGCCGCAACCTACCTACATTTATTAACCCCTAATCTGCTGCTCCAACGTCGCCGCAAATATAACAAACATATTAACCCCTAAACTGTACTCCCGCCTCGCAAACACTAGTTAAATATTATTAACCCTTAATCTGCCACCCCTAACATCGCCGCAACCTACATTACAGTTATTAACCCCTAATCTTCCACCCCCAACGTCACCGCCACTATACTAAAGTTATTAACCCCTAAACCTAAGTCTAACTCTAACACCCACTAACTTAAATATAATTAAAATAAATCTATAGAAAAGCTACTATTCATAACTAAATAATTCCTATTTAAAACTAAATACTTACCTGTAAAATAAACCCTAAGATAGCTACAATATAACTAATAGTTACATTGTATCTAGCTTAGGGGTTTTTTTAGTTTACAGGCAGCTTTGTATTTATTTTAACTAGGTAGAATAGTTACTAAATAGTTATTAACTATTTACTAACTACCTAGCTAAAATAAATACAAATTTACCTGTAAAATAAAACCTAACCTGTCTTCCTCAACGAAGTGACAAGAAGTCCTCAACGAAGCCAGGAGAAGTCTTCATCCAAGCCGGGAGAAGTGGTCCTCCAGACGGGCAGAAGTCTTCATCCAGACGGCATCTTCTATCTTCATCCATCTGGCGTGGAACGGGTCCATCTTCAAGACATCCGGGGTGGAGCATCCTCTTCTTACGATGACTCCCGATGATTGAAGGTTCCTTTACGTGACGTCATCCAAGATGGCATCCCTTAGATTCCGAACAGCCAATAGAATGCGTAAACCGCCATCCTGAAACATCGCCGGCATGAACTAAACCTATTAACTTCTAAACTGCCGTTCCCAAACATCCCCAAAACTGAATTAAACCTATTAACCCCTAATCCGCCGTTCTCAAGCATCCCCAAAATTAAATAAACCTATTAACCCCTAAACAGCCATTCCCAAATATCCCTAAAATGAACTAAACCTATTAACCCCTAAACCGCCGGCCCCCATATTGCAACAACCTATATTAAACTATATTAACCCCTAAACACCCCCTAACTTTAACATAATTAAAATACACCTAAATTAAAGTTACAAATTATTAACTAACTATCTATTTAAAAATAAATACAAACTTACCTGTGAAATAAAACCTAAGATAGCTACAATATAACTAATAGTTATATTGTAGCTAGCTTAGGTTTTATTTTTATTTCACAGGTAAGTTTGTATTTTAACTAGGTAGACAAGTTAGTAAATAGTTAACTATTTACTAACTACCTAGTTAAAATAAATACAAACTTACCTGTGAAATAAAAATAAATCCTAAGCTGCCTTACACTAAAACCTAACATTATAAAACTAAAAAACCTAACCTTACAAAAATAATAAACAGTACACTATCTACAATTACACAAAATTAAAAAAACTACCATTACAAAAAAAATAATGAAATTATCCAAAAATAATAAAAAATATTCCTATTCTAATACCCCGTTTAAAAAAAAAAAAAAAAACACCCCAAAATAAAAAAAAAATAATCTATAAAAAAAAATACCAATAGCCCTTAAAAGGGCCTTTGTAGCGCATTGCCCTAAAGAAATCAGCTCTTTTGCTACAAAATAAAAACAAACACCCCCTAACATTACAAACCCCCACCCCCGAAACCCACAAAATAAAAAAAAACTAATCTACCAATTTGTATGGGCATTGCCCTTAAATGGACATTCAGCTCTTTTGCTACCCTTAAAGGGGCATTCAGCTCTTTTAAGATTGTCCATTAGCCCTAATCTAAAATAACAGTTACTGAAGTCCTGCTTGAACGATCTTCATCCCAGCAGCTCCATCTTCATCCATTGCGGGACCGGCATCTTCTTCATCCCTGCGGAGGCGGAGCAGTCGATGCATGGTGGCGGAGGCCCATCGATCTGACGTGGAGGTCCTCTTCATGCGATTGTACGCCAAACACTGAGGATTCAAATGCAAGGTACCCCTTTTATACTGGGGGTACCATTGCATTCCTATTGGCTGAAAATTGTTAATCAGCGAATAAGATTTAAGCAGCTCTCATTCCTATTGGCTGATTCAAATAAGCCAATAGGAATGAGAACTGCTTAAATCCTATTGGCTGATTTGAACAGCCAATAGGATTTAAGCATCTCTAATTCCTATTGGCTGATTCAAATTTTTCAGCCAATAGGAAAATCATGTTATCATGTTTGAGCTTTAAATGCAATTACATTAGAACGATCACATTTACGTTCAACTTGTAATACAAGCAGACATTGCTGCTCAACTCATGATAACATTAATTCTGTTTACGGATCATTTTACTAGTACTGAGACTCTTTTCATCTTTTTTGGTTTTAATTTAGTTTGTAGCGATGTGGGTGGGTGGTGGATTAGGGGTTAATAGGCTTAATATAGTATTTGCGCTACCGGAATAGCCGTACTGCATAACCTGTAATACAGGTGAGCTGAAGATTCCAGACTAAAAGGCCATTTTTTAAGTGTGGAATGGATCGTTGCGATATAGGCAAAATGCTAGTGGTATAGCCGTATCGCGCGACTTGTAATACGTGTAAGATGACTATTCCACTAGCATAGGCCAATTTTTAAGCGGTATAGCCATACCGCACAACTTGTAATCTAGATCTATGTTTCTAAACCAGAAAATTGTGCATTTTCAATCAATAATTGGAAATATTGAAGAAAAAAACAATACTTTTAAAATAGAAAAAGTGTCAATGTAATCATTGAGCAAACATGCCCAGATACAAATAGCATTCATATCGTTTACCAGTTATCTGGATGGATTAGAATTACAATTTGTTAACCTAACACATGTAAATAAGCACTTCCCTTTCACACTGTAGAAAGGTGTTCATTCAAAAGAACTGGAGCCTTAAGAGATGTGAAAGGGATATTGTATAGGTCAGTTTTGGTTAGATTCCCAGTTTTGATCCCGATAACAAGTACTTAATAACTAAAAACACATTGTCCAAAACTGTGTTGATGGGAGCGGATTTCTGAAACATTGTGTTTGACCCCATAGATAGAAAGAAAATAAAACCATATATTGCAGTATACACTGAAATGTAAAATTGTTCAGTTTAACTTTGAAACAGTAAGATAGGCTTAGCTATAACTTTAAAAAAAATCTTATAAAACAGTTCTGAAGAAAATGTGTACTCCTTCAACATACTTATTATTTAAAGGGACACTATTAAAGTCCAAATAAAATCCAGGAATCAGAGTATAAAGTTTTAAACAACTTTCCAATTTACTTCCATTAAGAAAATGTGCACAGTATTTTTATATTTATACTTTTTGAGTCACCAGCTACTACTGAGCATGTGCAAGAATTCATATAATATACGTATATGCATTTGTAATTGGCTGATGTCTGTCACATGATACAGGAGGAGTGGAAATTGATATAACTTTGAAATTTGTCAGAAAAAAAAATCTATTACTTATTTGAAGTTTAGACTAAGTGCTATTGAATTGTCTTTTTACCATTCATTTGTTGATTATGCAGATCTACTGTATTTACTGGTCCTTTAAAGGGACATTAAACACTAAATACATGCTAGATAGAATGATGCATTCAAAGAAAAGATTAGTCCATGACTAACATGTAGCTGTATTTTTGAAAGTTTCATTAGTTGTTTAAAAAGTGCCAAAATAAGTGTAAAGTTTTAGTGTCTATAAAACACTGGGACCTGCCATGTTGTAACTTGTGTTACCTTCTCTGCTCTGGCCAATTAGGGTCAGTTATAAATAGGTCACTAGAGTGTGCAGCCACTGGTTGTGCTGGCTTTAACAGTGTTCTGCACTTCCATTTCTAACAGGAACTGAAAAGCTCACAATTTCAGAATGGAATTACAGGCAAAGAGGACAAAATAAAAATGAAAGTATATTGCAGAGTTGTTTTATTATATACAATTTATCATTTTATTTTACCATCTCAAAGTGTTTAATGTCCCTTTAAGGGTTCTTATATCTGACTTTTATTAATAGATCGTTACTTGTACATAAAAATGTGACAATTAAAAATTTATAAATGTATAAACAGTTATTATAACAAGATTTACAGGTTTATACTACTGGATTTAGTAAATCTCATTTTTAAATTCCATAACTGTAAAAGTTTACAGTTATGGAATGGCCTACTATGACAGTATAGAAATATTAATTTATTTACCTGAAAGGTTTCACACAGTAAATCCACTCCTTGCACTACGTCAAAACCCAATCTCAACAACATTCTACATTTACAGCCTGTCAGCTTTGTGACATAGATGAGATATACCTAAGTGCCATATGCTGACTTTTTATCCTTCCCCAGTTTATCCTTCAGTATTCAATTGATGTTGGAGAACTTTCTTGCAATGGTGCATCAACTTAGGATATATAACGATGGACAGGGAAATCCTCACTGATCGTGTGCCACACATCCTACTTTTGTGCTCCAGAACTATTTTCCAAAAAAGTTCTGTTGAAAGAAGCACTGGATACTTCTTTCTGAACTCTACTCCACCTGTAACACAGTGTAAGGCACTCCACCCTCTAATATGGTAGCATTGTTCTACCATTTCTTTTAGGAATAACTTTTTTTTTTCTTGGTCAGTCATGTGTCAAACCATTCAACAAACTAGCAACGAAAAGATTTTCCAAACAGTAGAGTAGGTCAATTTTGGGGCAACAATTTTACCAATGCACTAGTATAAGTTAAAAAACTCCAACTTTTATTAGTAAACGTAAAACTTACAATTTGCAGAGGACACAAATGGAGGAGTGTAGGAATGAGGACACAGCCTACGTCATCTGGCGCATTTCACGCCTTGCTGGCGCTTTCTCAAAGACAGTGTCTTTTTGAACAGTGAACTCACGGGAATTTATGCTACCCAAAATTTCTATGGGCGGAGTTGAGCAGCAATGTCTGCTTGTATTTCAAGTTGAACGTAAATGTGATTACTCTAATGTAATCGCATTTAAAGCTAAAACTTTTCAGGTCACGTAAAGAATTTGGCCATAGGAAACAGTTACACTAAACTACTCTATTTACCCCTAAACCGCCACACCCCTACATCGCAAACTACTCCACTACACTATTAACCCGTAAACTGTCACAACTCCATCGCAAACTGCACCAATACACTATTAACCTCTAAACCACCACACCACTTGTCTGTGTAGACAAGAATACAAAGTAACTTGGTATTCTTGGTATTAACTCAGGCAAAAATGTGAATAAACTATAGACAAGAAACTTGGCAATAGCAGGCAGGATATGTAGATATGCTGTAGACCAAAACTTGACAGTTACAGGCAGGATATGAAGAGATGTTGTAATCAGGTAACTTTATAATAGCAGACAGGATACTTGCATATGCTGTAGACTGGAACTCTGTAGTAACAGACAGGAATGCCGATCTTTGTAATAACAGGCAGGATACTTGCATAGGCTGTAAACTGGAACTCTGTAGTAACAGGCAGGAATGTAGATCTTTGTAATAACAGGCAGGATACTTGCATAGGTTGTAGACTGGAACTCTGTAGTAACAGGCAGGAATGTAGATCTTTGTAATAACAGGCAGGATACTTGTATAGGCTATAAACTGGAACTCTGTAGTAACAGACAGGAATGCAGATATTTGTAATAACAGGCAGGATACTTGCAAAGGCTGTAGACTGGTAACTTTGTAGTAACAGGTAGGAATGCAGATCTTTGTAATAACAGGCAGAATACTTGCATATGCTGTAAACTGGAACTCTGTAGTAACAGGTAACAAGCAAGCAAAAGTACCTGAGGCAGTCTTTAGGAAATATCAGAGAATTAGCCAAGATCAAGTGCCAGGAAATCAGAACAGAAACAAAACACAGTGCCAAGGGAAAATCCAGAAAAGTAGTCTCAAAATAATGCAGAAACCAGGCACCAGGAATTCCAACAAATCTGTATCCAAACAGGAATCAGGACCAGAGGCTCTTTCAGTGTGCAACACTCAATGTCAAGGCCCAGAACTGAAAGCAAACCTGCCTAATATAGCAGGCTGCTAATTATATGATTTGTTACAGCTGGTAGGCAGGTGGAGCCAGAGAGCCAAAGTTTCAGAAAACAGAAAACCAATATTGTCAGCCTATGATCAAGCCATCTGGTGGCAAAGAGGTAAGACAGCAGGCTGGAAAAGAACAGCAGCAGGAATAGAAACAGGTCCCAGGTTCAATTCTAGGCTGGATCATGACAATATGATACAATCTGATAGGTACTATTTATATATTTATAGGAATATTATAAGTCGAATATACTCATGTTTGGTTTTGAATAATATATATTCAGTAGTATTAACTAGTTCCATATAGATTGAACGTATTGTTTTTTGATACTGGAAAATATAAGTGTATTTAATGAAAACATATAATAGAATATGTATCTGTAATATTTAATAAATGTTCAACCATGGGGGTTGGACTGCCATATGCATTATCAAAGGGCCATTGAGTGACAAGCTTCGATTAATGGCATAACCAAAATTTCACCAATTATTAGAAAAGAGGTGGGTTTTATCAGAGAGAGAAAAAAAACCTTGCACAGGAAGTAAAAGGGGGCTGGATGCTAAATGCTGGTGAATGCTGGTGGATCCTGCTTAACTTGGTGGTGTTGGTGACTTAAACTGCTGCCTTGGAAATACACAGTTTTGTAAGACATAATGGGCCTAACATTTACTTCCAGACTTGTGCATCCTCTTATATGATGGTGAAAATAATTTATCTGGAAAAGTTAAATTCTCATACTGGTTTGTTGGTAATGTATTAATGGTTATTTTAAATGTTTAATAGATTTTAGCAAATAAATTCTTTATAGCATAGTATAGTTGCAGCTGTGAGTTAAACGGTATCTTATTCTTATATTTAATATTGATTAGACTAGGGTAGTAGGTGTACTGGTTTTAAATATTATCATTAAGAAAGGATTTATATATTTTTATGTCATAAGTTAATTGCTGTTATTGTGATCTATTTTATAATGTGTTTTATTGTGGCTAAATAAGAAGTGTTTTCATGCTAGATTAATTAGCATATGTTGAATTGGTAGTATTGTGTAACAATCTCTGGGCTTAAGTGAAGTATATTAGATTATATTGGGTCGAAAAGAGTGAATTCTATTTCCCTGGTAATTCCATCAGATTTATTGAATCAGAGTTGCTGGCTAATTATAGATTGTTCTGGTATACTCATCTGTGATATTTTAATAGGTGATTCATTTGGAGTTAAAGTTAATTTATAGAAATATATTTTATGGTTTTGCTTTCTATAGAAAATTGTAACAGCATAGACATATATAATTGATTCATAATCTATTTTCTACATTAATTTATTCAATGTGTATAAGCTTAACTGATCAGATCTAAGGATTAAATGTTAAATTTTAGTTAGAATTATTGTTGTGTCAGTATATACCCACATCTTTGGAGGTTACTGATGAAATATAATAAATAATAGTGTAACCTAGGATATATATACAACATAACTGGAGTACACTGCTGGGATAATATTTATGGTGATATTCCATTAATAAAAGAACTAACACCCCCCAAAAAAAAAATCTAACCTTACCTGAAAAAAAACTAACCTTACCTGAAAAAAAACCTAACATCAAATGAAAGAAAAACTAAATTTACATAAAGAAAAACAATTACCAAAAATATAAAAACAGTTATGTCTACTCTAAAACTAAAAAGTCCAACTTAAAAAAAACCCTTAAAGTGAAAAGCCTATACCAACATTGATGCGTGCAGTGCTGACATCATCACCGCAGGCTCCTCTCTTTGATGCCGGTCCGGATTCCTGTGGCGCGAATCCTGCCCCTATGTAAGTTGCTCAGAACTCTGCTTGTCTGACCATTCTGCCTGTTAACTCCTAAATTGCTGGATTGCTGTACTGCTGCTGACCTCTGCTTGTCTGACCACTCTGCTTGATTAATCCCTATTGTTCTGGATTGCCTTTCTGTTGCCAAACCCTGTCTGCCTGACCATTCTAGTGGTTTACCCTTGGACTGCTTTACAGTTGCCAAACCCTGCCTGCCTGACCATTCTAGTGGTTTACCTCTGAACAGCCTTTCTCTGATTCCCTGCCTGTTGCCGCCGAAGACTATCCTGCCTGTGGTGAGTGCCGCTTACCTCATCTTGAGAACTTTCTCTGCTCTGGGATACTCCCTATCATTCCGGCTCGACACCAGGATAAGAAGAGTACTGGGCGAGTTTGATCTGTTAGTGGAATATCCCACAAGCATTACACTTAGTGGGTGTTAGGTTAGGGGGGTTAGCAGATTTAAAAATGTTAGTGAGTATTTTACGATAGCGTTGTCGCGGTTTAGAGGCTAATAGTGTAAAGGGGTATTTTCCAATGCGAGTTGTGGTGATTTAGGGGTTAATAGTGTAGGGGGTATTTTGAGATGGGATTGTGGCAGTTTAGGAGTTATTAGTGTGGGGGGAGTATTTTGTGATGTGGGTTGTGGCTGTTTAGGGTTTAATAGTGCAGTGGGGACTTTGCATGGGGCTATGTGGCAGGTTAAGGGTTAATATTGTAGTGGGGACTTTGCAGTGAGCTATGTAGCGGGCTAGGTGTTATTAGAGTAGGGGGCTAATGGCGATTATGGTTAGTGCTAGTATGGGTGTTAGTTTTTATTTTTTGAACCTTTTTCTCCATGTCAGAGTACTGTAACGTGGTCGCAATATTTGAACTTCTGCTCTTTGCGCATCAGGTTAACGAGCGAGCAAAAAACCTAAACTTTCAACTTGTAAGAGCAGAAGTCGAGCAGAGTTAGCGTGAGAGCGGGAGCTGTAATTACTGCTCCACTCGTAATCTAGCCCTAAATTAGCATGTTCATGGCAAGATTTTTATTGTATTTATTTTATAATGTATCAACTTGTCACTGCATCATAGTAGACATAATTATATTCAACAATTTTGTTTTTATAAATTTGATTTTCAATTCGCTGTTTGGACAGCTGTGGATGTATTCACATTGTAGAACAGCAATCTATAACTCATTTTTAATAAATGATTAAATAAAACCAGTTAGTGTTGGTGGACCCAGACATTTAGACCCTATTATTTTGGTCCCTTATCCTACCTAACTCTCAATTAACAAAAAAAAACACAATTTTTGTTACACGGATATTGGTAATTTGCTATGTGTGCCACCATATGTTTGTAATAGAAAAGTCAGTGAGCTTATGTGCCTTGCACACTAAGGGCTGGATTAGTGGTGAGCTCACTGTGAGCAAGTGAAAAGGGGTTTATTACGGCTCTTTGTGCACGTCGGAAGTAGCGAGCGTATTATAAGTTGAAAGTAAATGTGCTTGCTCAAGTGCAATTGAATTTAGCTGACGTCGGGATAGCACAACTTCTGAGCTCTGGTTAACGGTTACACTCGACTAAAAAGTTGCACGAAAAAAAAAACATTTTAAAAATTGCAATAAAAAGTTATAATGGCTCAAAGATATTAGGTATTCAGAGCACACAATTAAAAAAAAAAGTGTCCAATAAGCTTCAATTATCAAATTTTCTTTGTTATCGTGTTATTCCTTGTTGAAAAGCATTCTTAGATAGTGTCTGGAGCAGGACATATCAGCAAACACTGCTGCAACCCAGTGTTCTTCAAATGTATGAAAGCATTCTTGCAAAACTGCTGTCATATATTACTCCAGACACATGCATGCTCCTGAGCTACCTATCTGCTTTTTTTACAAGGAAAACCAAGACAACAAAGTAAATTTGATAATACAAGTAAACTGGAAACTATTTTTTTTAATTGTACACCCTATCTGAATCATGAAGGATAATTTGGTGTTTCATGTCCCTTTAATTTGATCTACTAATTCACTCTCCAAACTCTCATCCCAAAAATGTCTGTACAACTCCCCACAAAGCTGAGAAGCTTCATTTGAAATACTCACATTATTACACACCCTTTTTTTATCTAAACACTAACAATTCCCCATGTTCCCAAAGGCTGATTTAATGCTATTTGTATCCTCCTTTTTTCTCATCTGAAGCTTGAAATATAACTTTTTGTCCCTAACTCATTCATGCATTTTTTTTTTCACTACTTCAAACTTTTACTTTCTACACCCAAACCTCTATCTTCATTCCATAATCATAACATTTTTCTTATAACTTTTATTAATACAAAATTAATTTGTTACATACTTTCCCATTCCCACTATAAACATACTCAGATATTTTCTCTTTTTCTCTTTCATACATCTATACTATTTTTTACATCCTTATATTTTATCAAAAATATTTAGCTTCCAATTGCTTTTCCATACTTTATAAATTAAATGTCAAAGTTATTTTTCACTCTAGATAGCAGTGATCCATAATAGGTACTTTTATTAACTTACAGCATTAATTACCTGATCTGTAAACATGTTCCTTAGGTCTGACCTCTGAAATAATGAGGATAACTCTCTACATGTAACCACGCAGCACGGGCCATGTATTTCTTTAATGTTATTTTATGCTTGTTATATTCTGCGTGGGAAGCTGCAGTGTTTCTGAAATAACAAGTGACTCTTGTTCTATTTCATAATGATTACTAAATAGGTTTCTGAACAGAGGCCACACAGATCTTATCTGGCTTTAACATTTAGGAGAATCCCTCAATTGCTGCTTATGTTAGTGCTCACCACAAAATGAAAAATGTGTTGCACATATATCGTATAATTAAATGGCTCATAGCCCCAAATTTTCTTTCATGATTTAGATAGAGCATACAATTTAAACTACCTTCTAATTTACTTCTATTATTATTTTTTCTTTGTTTTGTTGGTATCTTTTGTTGAAAATCTGGGAAGTAAACTCAGGAGCCTGCCTGCCCATGCCTGGATCACTATATGGCAGCAGTTTTGCAAGAATGTTTTCCATTTGCAAGAGCAATAGATGGCAGCACTATTTCCTGCCATGTAGGGCTACAGACATCTACCTAGGTATCTCTTCAACAAAGCAAATTTGATAAGAGAAGTAAAAAAAAAATTTAAATTGTATTTTTTTGTTTCATATAATTTTAAAGGGACAGTAAAGTAAAAAAACATCTTTCATGATTTAAATAGGGCATGTAATTTTAAACAACTTTCCAATTTACTTTTATTACCAATTTTGCTTTGTTCTCTTGGTATTCTTAGTTGAAAGCTAAATCTAGGAGGTTCATGTGCTAATTTCTTAAACCTTGAAGACTGCCTCTAATCGGAAAGCATTTTGACTGTTTTTCACCACTAGAGGGCGTTAGTTCATGTGTTTCATATAGATAACATTGAGCAACGGTACGTGAAGCTCCTAAGAGCAAGCACTGATTGGCTAAAAATGCATGTCTGTCAAAAGAACTTAAATAAGGGGGCAGTTTGCAGAGGCATAGATACAAGGTAATCACAGAGGTAAAAGGTATATTATTATAACTGTGTTGGTTATGCAAAATTGTGGAATGGGTAATAAAGGGATTATCTACCTTTTTAAACAACACAAATTCTGGTGTTTACTGTCCCTTTAAGAGGAAAAGAAGCTGCATAAGGGGACATTCAAATCAATTTGTAAAAATGTATCAGAAATTAAAGCATGTAATTTTAGGACACTTTTAAAATCATTTCTATTTTCAAGTGTGCTTCATTCTCTTGGTATCCCTTGTTGAAAAAGAATATGCACATATCCTACACTAGTGGGAGCTTACTGCTGATTGGTGCCTGCACACATTTGTCTCTTGTGATTGGCTATCTAGATATGTTCAGTTAGCAAATTTGATAACAGAATTAAATTGAAAAGTTTTTTTTAAAATTGTATGTTCTATCCAAATCATGAAAAAATGGGGTTTCCTGTCCCTTTAAGCAGAGCATTACAAAAAATCTGCAACTAAAATAAAGTTTTAAAACTATTTAAAATGGTTGTGTTGAAAGCAAAATTTGTATTGTTTTTCAGTTAACTGACAAACCCTTAGAAATGCCTCTTCGGTGTCATTTATCTTATCTAGATTGCTGTGACCAGTTAGTGACAGATATAAATGAGCTCTTGCACATATCGACCAATCACTGTGCACTGATTTCTACAGAAAACACTTCAGCATTTCTGTCATAGAAATTAAAAACTAAAAAACCTAGCAGAGTTTAAAATTTTCACATAGCAGAGATTCTAAATTATTGTAAAGGGAGCAATATAAAAGCATATAAAGACATTATTCATGAGTGTACATGCCTGAAGGAGTAATAAAAGTTTGTTTATTATTTTTATTTTACTGAAAAGATGAGCCAGGAAAGGATATTGTAATTCTGATATCAAATGTGAAAAATAAAGCTAAATTAATAAAGTGCTCTGACCTATAAAGAGAGAGTATATAATTTTAATCAACTACATTAAACTCATACATGCAAAAAATAGCTGTGTGCTCAAGTAGTTTGCTGACAAGCTATTTTATTTGCAATAAACAATTCCACAAGATTAAAGTTAAGAGATTGTACCCAACGTAGGGGTGAATTTGGGCCTTGGTCAACTAGACCTTTGCATAGAGCAAATAAAAAAAAAGTCACTTAAAAAAGAAAAGAGCAGTGTAATAGTTACAATAAGATGTTGGCTAAAGGGCCATTAGAGTGGAAAAATGATATAGTCTAATTTGTAAGAGGGTATAATTTTAACACTAGTGACCCTGAAATACTATGGGCTAGATTACAAGTTAGGCACAAACGGTTTTGCGCTAGCGCAAAGGCCTTTTCGCGAGCCATTTTCATTCTGCTGATATTACAAGCTGAGGAAAATTGCAATTGTGCTAGTGCAATTGCCTTTTACGCTTCAATCCTTACCACAATCTCAGAGCTGTCATTAACTGGTTCCTGAAACTAAAAAGCTGCACAAAACACATCAAAAATACATTACAAAGTACACTTACACTTATAAATAAACTATTAACCCCTAAATCAGTTTCCCCCCACATTGCAAAGTACGTAAATATATTATTAAACCCTAAACCGACATCCCCCACATCGCAAAGTACCTAAATAAACTATTAACCCCTAAACCGACATCCCCCACATCGTAAAGTACCTAAATAAACTATTAACCCCTAAACCACCATCCCCACATCGCAAAGTACCTAAATAAACTATTAACCCCTAAACTTCCATCCCCCCACATCGCAATTTATCAAAATAATGTATTAACCACTAAACCACCATCCCCCCAAAATGCAAAGTACCTAAATACGTTATTACCCCCTAAACCGCCATCCCCCAACATGCAAATTATTTAAATAAACTATTAACCCCCTAACCTAACACATTAACCTAAATTAAAATACCCCTAAAGTTACAAAACAAATCAAATCAACTGCCTTAAAAAAATTACCTGCAAAATGAAATAAAAACCTAATCTTACCTTAAAAAAACCCTAACATTACTAAAAAAAAAACCTAACATTACAGAAAAAAACTAAAGTTACAGAAAAAAACTAACATTACAGAAAATTAAAAAAGTCTAACATTACAGAAAAAATACCTAAGATTACCAAAAATAAAAGGGATGAGCTATTTTTTTAAAAAAAAAACACTAACCCCTACAACATTACAACCCCCCCCCCCCCCCCCACCCCGCAAACTGTAAATACCTAGCTAAAAAAACAAAATTACCCATTGTCCTGAAAAGGGCATTTGGATGAGCATTGTCCTTATAAATAAAAAAACACTTAATCTATTAAAAAAAAAAAAAACTAACCCATAAAAGAACTCAAAGATAATGATGATGGCGGTGGTCCATCTTTATCCAGGCTGTGGTCAATCTTCTTTATCCAGGCAGTAGTGGTGGCAGCGGCAGTGGTCGACCTTTTGCGAGCTTCAACAAGGAGGTACTCTTGATACAGTCTCCAGCCGCACACTGAATGTGAGGTACCCCTTTTAAATAGCATCACTTGCAATCTGGCACAGTGTTATCTAAAGAATTTATATTTATAATAGGGTGTTTTTATAGATGTATTGATTACTTTAAAACAAATCTAAAGCAGTACAAAGCTCAAACTTGTTATAAAGTATGTTTGACTAGCAGCCACAATTTAGCCAACCAGTGCTTTTAATCTGTCCTCCTCATTTCCCTATCCCACACTATCCCTATAACCTTCCTATTAATACTGAGGAAGTCAGGCTTTACCCTGATGAAACAGGTCTAGAAATGTCTGCAAATTACTAGAGGAAAGTAGAGCAGGACGGGCCAGAGATAGTTTTTATAAAAACAAGGAACAAAGCCCCCATCCATCCTATACTAAAGGTCCCAGTTTATGAGCACTGTTGTGTTGTCCCTCCAACTTCCAACTATATGCCATACTTTTTCCATGTCCTGGTTTTAAAAAGTAAACAACCACATCCCTGGATCAATAAGCAATTCTCTCAGACTGTATTCTACCCTATGTCCTGAAGAGAAGAAAATAATGTAAGGTATGCAGGAATACAAGAGCAAGTGTATGCTGCTGAATTTCTCATGCATTGTGCTGTTTCTGCAACACTCAGGGCCGGACTGGAGATAAAAAGTAGCCCTGGAAAAATATGAAGACCAACCCTATTTTCTGTTGAGTCAGTAGAGTGCACATTCCCAATTTTTCTCAAAGGGGTTTACTGGGATACGCTTTCCCCCAATATTTTTTTCAGAATTAAATTATATTAGTTTGTATTTTAAAAAATCACCCTGCTGCAGCCCACCTGAAAATCTCCTGGTATCCTGGTAGGCCAATCCAGCCTTGGCAACACTATTGTTTACTAGTTGGTAAACAGGTCAGGTTGTGAAATAGTATCCTAGTAGCAAGGACTGAAATCTACCTGGTCCCTACAGTATCTACTCCCGCTCACTAATATGCATAAGCATAGACACCAAAAGTTGGGTGAAAAGGCCGAAATCATTTTATTAATAATCATAAATAACATTTAACAGAATCATTTAACCATTTTTTGAACAATAAAAGTTTACCAAATAAACAACCTGTGCTTGCTACCGCTGTCAGGCACGCCCATTATAAAATTCTCTACTACAATAACAGGCAGGAGGTACCCACGTCAACGTAATAAATTAAAGACAGGAAAACAGCCCACCACCAACCTACTGTGACTCAAAACTTAAAAACAGGTGAGAGTGGGAGGGGAGATTCTCCTTGCACGTGCTGATCCTTCCTAATTCCCAAAAGCCAGACTTTCACAGGCCACATACGGCTCAATAACCCCTCCCTCCATTCGCCCGACAGGGTTTCCAATCGCTATACTGATAGAACAGAGATGTACCCTTGTGGGGCTTATGATTACTAATATCTGTTATGTATCACTAATCTTAATGATTTTTAAAGCCCATAAAAAATAATTGCACCTGAAAATCTTCTCTCTGTTTGAGTGTTTTTTACTAACAGGTCTATAGCTCTCAGTGGGGATCTGGGTTTCAAGGTTTGTGCATATGTAGAGTTTTAGAATTTAGATTGTGGTTTGTGCATACATATATTTTTAACTGATAATACATTGTAGCAACTGAAACATAAATCTAATGTTTTCTCTTATTTGAAACTTGGTTACTTGTGTTAAAGAAAGAGTTGTTTGGTATGACAAGGACGAATGTCTGGATTATGCCTCTATTCAAAAATCACATTTATGACGTTTTTATGTGACTGCAGTTATAAACTGTATATACAGAAGAAGGCTTTTTTGGCACTGGAGAACTTTGTGCACAAGAGAACTAAAAAGGAATTTTATCACCTTTTTATTTCCTGTAGTTTCTAATCTTGCCACACAGTGGGAGTTTAGTTATCGTTGTATAGAACAATTTGCCACCTAAAGTGTGTAACATTGAAATGTCGTCAATCTCTTGTAGTGTGATGTGCATTAAAATCATGAGAAATGAAGAACTTGATGTTTTGAGTCATATGTTGAACGTCACACTACTGTAATATCTGAGATGATCACATTAACTATATATATATATATATATATATATATATATATATATATATATATATATATATATATATATATATATACTAGTTTACATGGTTAATGCATCTTGTCAGCCTCAAAAAGAGTACAGATATATGGAGCCTTTAGACTTTTCTTTTCTTTTTGTCTATTGCATATGCACTGTATGGATTATATTTGGTACTAAAATGGCTTGCAATAGAGAGCATTAGTTTTCATATGCCTGGCCGTCAGATGCTAAAGTGCCATAAGTCGGATAAACCAGCGATGTCCAGAAATCTGCGTAAGTACAAATTTCTGGAGTCGCCAGTGACTTACGGCACTTTAGAAACTTCCGGCACCTACAGAACCTTACTAAAGTATTAAATCTCCCGTACTGTCTAACACGCCTCCCAAACATAGCCCGACACGTCTAACCCTCTATCCGCTATCCCCCCTCACTCTCCTAATAATAAAAAGTTTATTAACCCCTAAACCGCCGCTCTCGGACCCCGCCGCACCTAATAAAGTTATTAACCCCTAAACCGCCGCTCCCGGACTCCGCCGCCACCTACATTAACTACCCCCTAATGTGAACCCCTTACACCGCCACCATCTACATTACCTACCCCCTAATGTGAGCTTCTACCCCGCCGCCATCTACATTAACTACCCCCAAATGTGAGCCCCTTACACCACCGCCACCTACATTAACTACCCCCTAATGTGAGCCCCTTACACCGCTGCCACCTACATTACCTACCCCCTAATGTGAGCTCCTACCCCGCCGCCATCTACATTAACTACCCCCTAATGTGAGCTCCTACCCCGCCGCCACCTACATTAACTACCCCCTAATGTGAGCCCCTTACACTGCCGCCACCTACATTAACTACCCCCTAATGTGAGCTCCTACCCCGCCGCCACCTACATTACCTACCCCCTAATGTGAGCCCCTTACACCGCCGCCACCTACATTAACTACCCCCTAATGTGAGCTCCTACCCTGCCGCCAGCTATATTAAAATTATTAACCCCTAATCTAATCCCCCTACCCCGCCGCCAGCTATATTAAAATTATTAAACCCCCTCCTGAGAGAGGTTCTGATGCATTTTGGGTTCACGTCGTCTATCTGCACTAAAATCTTTGCGTTATATTCCAACCCTTCAGCTCGAGTGAGAGGTTTGGGGTTTTTGTCCCCTGAATTCAAAATTACGAACGGAACCCGGCAAGGGTGTCCGTTGTCCCCCTTGCTTTTCGCTCTTATGATGGAGCCACTTGCGGAGGCTATTAGGATGTCCGGTGAAATAAAGGGAATTACATTACATGACACTACCCAAAAGGTAGTTTTATTCGCGGGTGACCTAACTGTGTTGGTTACCGATCCGCTGGAATCACTACCAAAACTATTCGATCTATTAGAAACTTTTTCCAACATTAGCATGTACAAACTTAACTACCCTAAAACTGAGGCATTCACTTTAAACATCCCCAATTCGGACTTTCAGACCTTAAAGCGACGATTCCCTTTTGTTTGGTCCTCTACGCGGCTAAAACATTTGGGAGTCTATCTATCGCAAAATATCTCTACCATTATATTGTCTAATTTTCACCCCCTACTATGTAAGTTTAAAGAATATTTTGTCAAATGGGACTCACCTAATATTTCTTGGTGGGGCAGGATAGCCGCTATTAAAATGAACCTCTTACCAAAACGGACATACCTTTTCTGGTGCCTGCCTCTCCCTATTCCCAAGAGCATAATCTCACAGTTCCAGCAACTGTGCAACAATTTTATTTGGAAAAGTAAGCGTCCTAGAGTAGCGATGAAAATCATGACATATCCAATACTAGCTGGCGGAGCAGCAGCTTCCAATATAGCGGTTTACCATGAGGCTTCTAGGTTAGCCCATATCACAGCTTGGGGTTTGGAGTCTTCTGAAAGTAGGTGGGCAGAGCTTGGGCAGGCATCTCTACCAAAGGGACTTAACCTGCGGGATCTCATTTGGATCCCAAAACACTCCAGGAAACCAGAGCTAAGTCTAAACTACATTATAGCTTCTAACTTAAAGTTTTGGGATAAAATTCACCATAGGAATGCAATAGCTCCGCATCCCTCCCCGACCCACTCTATTGCGGGTCTCTTGGGGGCCTTAGCAGATTCACATCCCCTGGAGTGGAAGGCACTACAGATTCGGACCGTAGAGGAATTGATCTCGGATACAGGTTTACTTTCAGTCACTCTTTTTCAAAGCAGATTTTCCCCCTCACCCCTGATGAGTTTTGAGTTCTTTCGATTACGAAACTTTCTGCGTGTTTGGGGCTTTACCTCAGGACCTCTAAGATCCCGAACTGTGTGGGAGAAGCTTTGGGACGCAAAATATCTCGCCCCAAGGGTGTTCTCTCTGGGCTACTCCGCCCTCATACAAGCACCTATATATAACAAATCTTTCTATATCATGCATTGGGAGGGTGCTCTGCATTTTAACGCTTCTGAGGAGGAATGGAGGTCTGCAACCCTGTTAACTAAAAATGCGGTTCATAGTACTACCTATTTTGAACTTTATTTTAAGATCCTGACACAATGGCATTACACTCCCTTACGCTTATTTCAGATCTCCAAAACAAATTCTTCTATGTGTTGGAGGGGATGTGGCAAAGTGGGATCCCCTGCCCATATGTGGTGGGAGTGTCCTAAGATTCAGAGAATCTGGACCAGGGCATTCTATTACTGCACCAAACTAGGTTTGGTGGAATCTAATCGGCCAGCTGCAGCACTATTTCATTTATTCTCTGACACGATACCTCGACACTTAAAATACTTGTGTATATATATTTTCATGTCTGTTAAGCTAAATATCACTATGGCATGGCTCCAATCTAAGGGCCCTAGATGGAGCCAGATTAAGTCTACAATGGCACATATTGAAACTATGGAATGCGTGATCTTTGCAGCTAACAACAAAATCCCGATTCACTGTTTATGTTGGGAAGCCTGGCGACAATGCCTAGAAGGAGAGATTATCACGTGCTAGCAATGCTTTGTGCCTTATGTAATAGGATTATAGATGACATCAGACATAGGGTGTAGAGGCCGATTGCCGGTGGGTTCTCCTGTAGGGATCCAGAGCTTTTGGGACATTTAGAACTAGAGACAGGGAGTCAACCTCCCACCCACCCTCCTCACCCTCTACCCTCCTCCTCCCCCTTTTTTTTTTTTTTTGTCTTCCCCTCTCCTCTTTTCCTAAATTATGTGCTATACATTTGTTGAGTTGCTCTTTTTCTCGCTTGATATCAATAACCAACTCGTTAATTCATGTCTGTATTATATGGTGTTATCTATTGACTGTTAATGAACCGTTGTGTTAAGTACTACAAAAGTAAAAAATTGTATGAGGTTTGTCTTATATTGGAACTCTACACATGATATAATATCGTCTAATTTTATTCTGTCATTGGAAACTATTATATAATATGCTACTAGTAACCTGTAACTGATAGCTACTGAGCTCTTAATGTATAATGATGTTTCCCGTTGTTACATGAGTTTTGCCTGTAATTGTATTTGCATGTCATTTTATCATAAACCTCAATAAAAAAATTATTTAAACAAAAAAAAAAAATTATTAACCCCTAATTTAAATCCCCCTACCCCGCCGCCAGCTATATTAAATTAATTAACCCCTAATCTAAATCCCCCTATACCGCCGCCACCTATATTACATTTATTAACCCCTAAAATACTAAACTATCCCTACCACTAAAACTAAGTCTAACCCTACAAATAGCCCTGAAAAGGGCTTTTTGCATGGCATTACCCCAAAGTAAACAGCTCTATTGCCAGCCCTTAAAAGGGCTTTTTGCAGGGCTTTGCCCCAAAGTAATCAGCTCTTTTACCAGCCCTTAAAAGGGCTTTTGGCGGGACTTTGTCACAAAGTAAACAGCTCTTTTGCCTATAATCTAAATCCCCCTACACCGCCGCCACCTATAATAAATGTATTAACCCCTAATCTAATCCCCCTACACCGCCGCCACCTATATTAAATACATGAACCCCTAATCTAATCCCCCTACACCGCCGCCACCTATATTAACTATATTAACCCTAATTATATTAGGGTTAATATAGTTAATATAGTTATTATATTATATATATATTAACTATATTAACCCTAATTATATTAGGGTTAATATAGTTAATATAGTTATTATATTATATATATATTAAGTATAACAACCCTATCTAACTCTAACACCCCTAACTAAATTCTTATTAAAATAAATCTAATTAATATTAAAATTATTAATTAAAATATTCCTATTTAAATCTAAATACTTACCTATAAAATAAACCGTAAGATAGCTACAATATAATTAATAATTACATTGTAGCTATTTTAGGGTTCCGATCAGCCAATAGAATGCGAGCTCAATCTGATTGGCTGATTGGATCAGCCAATCGGATTGAACTTGAATCTGATTGGCTGATTGAATCAGCCAATCAGATTTTCTTACCTTAATTCCGATTGGCTGATAGAATCCTATCAGCCAATCGGAATTCGACGGACGCCATCTTGGATGACGTCATTTAAAGGAAACTTCATTCGTCGTTCAGTCGTCGGGCCAAATGGATGTTCTGCGTCGGAGGGCTGAAGAAAGAAGATTGAAGATGCCGCTTGGAGGAAAACTTCGCCCCGATGGAGGACCTCTTCTTTGCAGCTTGGATGAAGACATCGCCGGGATGGAAGCCTTCTTCTTTGCCGCTTGGATGAAGACATCACCGGATGGGAGACTTCTTCTTTGCCGCTTGGATGAAGACATCGCCCGGATTGGATGAAGAGTTCGGCCCGGCTGGGTGAAGACGACTCAAGGTAGGGAGATCTTCTGGGGCTTAGTGTTAGGTTTTTTTAATGGGGGTTTGGGTGAGTTTAGAGTAGGGGTATGTGGGTGGTGGGTTTTAATGTTGGGGGGAGGTATTGTGTTTTTTTTTTACAGGCAAAAGAGCTGTTTAGCTGTTGTTTTGCCCCGCAAAAGGTAATAGAGCTGTTAAGTTTTGTAATTTAGAATAGGGTAGGGAATTTTTTTTATTTTGGGGGGCTTTATTATTTTATTAGGGTGCTTAGAATAGGTGTAATTAGCTTAAAATTCTTGTAATCTTTTTTTATTTTTTGTAATTTAGTGTTTGTTTTTCTTGTAATTTAGTTTAGTGTATTTAATTGTATTTTAGTTTAGAGATTTGTAGTTTATTTAATTTATTGATAGTGTAGGTGTATTTGTAACTTAGGTTAGGATTTATTTTACAGGTAAATTGGTAATTATTTTAACTAAGTAGCTATTAAATAGTTATTAACTATTTAATAGCTATTGTACCTAGTTAAAATAAATACTAAGTTACTTGTAAAATAAATATAAACCCTAAAATAGCTACAATGTAATTATTAATTATATTGTAGCTATCTTAGGGTTTATTTTATAGGTAAGTATTTAGATTTAAATAGGAATATTTTAATTAATAATATTAATATTTATTAGATTTATTTTAATAAGAATTTAGTTAGGGGTGTTAGAGTTAGATAGGGTTATTATACTTAATATATATATAATATAATAACTATATTAACCCTAATATAATTAGGGTTAATATAGTTAATATATATAATATAATAACTATATTAACCCTAATATAATTAGGGTTAATATAGTTAATATATATAATATAATAACTATATTAACTATATAACCCTAATATAATTAGGGTTAATATAGTTAATATAGGTGGCGGTGGTGTAGGGGGATTAGATTATCACATGCTTTTTAAATCTCTTTTCAACACAAAGAGACAGAAAGTACACGTGGGACATATAGATAACACTGTGTTCAGGCACAGGAGGTTATTTAAGATTTAGCACAAAACAATGCTAAATTTAAGACAAGAGATAATTAACAGTCACAGTCATGTGATTAGGGGGCTGGAAGAAGGTTCCTAGATACAAGGTAATCACAGAGGTAAAAAGTATATTAATATAACAGTGTTGGTTATGCAAAACTGGGGAATGTGTAATAAAGGGATTATCTATCTTTTAAAACATTAACAATTCTATGGTAGACTGTCCCTTTAAGGGCTGGCAATAGAGCTGTTTACTTTGGGGTAATGCCACGCAAAAAGCCCTTTTCAGGGCTATTTGTAGGGTTAGACTTAGGTTTAGTGGTAGGGATAGTTTAGTATTTTAGGGGTTAAATAATTTAATATAGGTGGCGGCGGTATAGGGAGATTAGATTAGGGGTTTATAATTTAATATAGGTGGCGGCAGTATAGTGGGATTAGATTAGGGGTTAATAATTTTAATATAGCTGGAGGCAGGGTAGGAGCTCACATTAGGGGGTAGTTAATGTAGGTGGCGGCGGTGTAAGGGGCTCACATTAGGGGGTAAATAATGTAGATGGCGGCGGTGTAAGGGGCTCACATTAGGGGGTAGATAATGTAGGTGGCGGTGGTGTAAGGGGCTAACATTAGGGGGTTATACATTTAATGTAAGTGGCGGCGGGGTCCGGGAGCGGCGGTTTAGGGGTTAAATACTTTATTAGGGATTGCGGCGGGGGATCGTGGTTGACAGGTAGATAGACATTGCGCATGCGTTAGGTGTTAGGTTTTATTTAGCAGTTCGCGGTTGACACGTAGATAGACATTGCGCATGCGTTAGGTTTTATTTAGCAGCTAGTTTAGGGAGTTACAGGGCTCCAATAGACAGCGTAAGGCTTACTACGCCTGCAATTTGTGGCGAGGTAAAATTGGAGTAGAATTTCTCCATTTTCGCCACGCTGTATATTGGATACCAAACTGCGCTGGTTTGGTATACCTGTCTATGGGCCAAAAAACTACGGCCGAAGGCAGAAATATACAAGCGTAACTTCTATGTTACGCCGTATATGTGATACCAAACCAGCGCAAAATTTGGCGTCGCCGGCTTTTGCGGGCGACGCTGCATATCGAATCGAGGCCCTGGAGTATTATACCAAAATGTTTATTCACTTTTTAATTATAAGTACCTTACCCGGTATAATTTGTGTTAAAGGGATATGAAACAGTGTCCCTTTACTAATATATATATATATATATATATATATATATATATTTTTTTTTTTAAATAAAGGATCAGTGATAAGCGCTATCTATATACCCTGGTGGGTATAATATGGTGTTCCTTAGAGCAGCTAAGTTCTGTATATGTGTACTTGTAACCACTAACAAGTGAGGTAAAGAATTAAATAGAAGGATTATAAAACTAGCGCTAAAGGTACCAAAAACAATGGTCTTAGTGTAATTAGCTGATATAGTGTAGGCTTATGTAACCACAACAAAATGTTTTATTTTTATTTGATTTGATTTGTTGTATAAAAATGAGGAATTAAAATCTTATTTATAAAATAATAAGATTTTAATTCCCCATTTTTATACAACAAATCAAATAAAATTAAAATAAAACATTTTGTTGTGGTTACATAAGCCTACACTATATCAGCTAATTACACTAAGACCATTGTTTTTGGTACCTTTAGCGCTAGTTTTATAATCCATCTATTTAATATATATATATATATATATATATATATATATATATATATATATATATATATATATATATATATATATATAATAAATCTAAGTAAACATACAAATAAATAGTTTGTGTAAAAAAACAACAACCAGCACAATTTTCTTGCAAAATAAGCACTTAGAAATTCTCATTGTAGCTAATGCCTATAGTAATATAAGGGAGAAAACATGCTTAAAACTTAAGTTGTATTCCGCTTCTTCTAAGCATGGGCAAAAAACTGACTTTCTGTTTCTCTAACATTTATTGAATTGTAAACAAGTTCATATTGCTCTTGTAGAGACCCCAGCCCCTTGTCAAGATGTGAAAGGAAGTAATGGTCCTTGCCAAAATTAAGTAAAAAAAAAAAAAAAAAGAAAGAAAATGTAAAATCCTTTTAAAATTATGTTTTTTTATATCTCTTTAATAAACACTAACAATAAAAAGAGACATTTTTTCTATTGATTACATAATGATTCTCACTGTCTATGACAACTATTTTAAATAATGAATACATCTACCTATTATTTCCCAGTATCTCTAAGGGCCTGTTAATTAAAAATCTCACCTGCATAGAGACAAATAATGCAAATAATGCAAATGATGAGCTTTGTAATACCTTAATTATGTATACTGTAATACTTAGACTTTCTATCCCATGTTGGCTAGGGCAGTTGAGCAGATAATATTACATAACACATCATAAATAGAATATACAATATAATTTAATACATGTATTTTGTTGATAATGTAATCAACATTTAATTTAAGCATTTTAAGATAAGTGTTACATAAGCAATGTCCAATAACTGGGACACTGAAACAAAATGAAACTCAAAATGAAACTCAAAATTTTTCTTTTATGATTCAGATAGAGAATACAATTTTAAAAGTTTCCAATTTACTTATATTATAGAATTAGCTTTGTTCTCTTGTTATTCTTTAACAAATATTCTGCTATTCCCACCTCCTATAACCTCCGATCCAATAACAGCACATTATTTAGCTTGCCTCAATACAAAAAAAAAGCAGCTCGATCCTCCTTTTCCTACAGAGCGCCACAATTATGGAATGACCTCCCTCACACTTTAAAAACTTCCCCAAGCCTAAAATCCTTTAAGAGATCCCTCTATACATATCTCAAAACAGAATGCTCCTGTCATGGATAAATATTTCATACCTGCTCTATGTTAAATGTTTGCATATAATGTGTATTTTTATTATTGTTTTTGTATTTTATTGTACCCTATTGTATCAATGCAATGTTTTGTGATCCCAGGACATACTTGAAAACGAGAGAAATCTCAATGTATCCTTCCTGGTAAAATATTTTATAAATAAATAAATAAATAAATTCTTTAACAAAGAGATATATAGATGGGTAGCGTGCACATTTCTGTAGCCCTACATGACAGAAATAGTACTGCCATTTAGTAAATTGAAACAGAAAAAAAAAACAGATGCAACCCAGGTGCAAATCATTTAATAATAATACGTAAGTGCACAAACAACAAATGGCAACTTACAAGATGCTAAAACAAAGTCTGCATGTATAAAATCATGTAGTGTAAAACAACATGCTCTCTCGTTATACTCCAAAGATCCCTCGCAATTCTCTCCCACCACAGGCGTAAAAACCAAAAGAAGGTGCAGGTAAGGAACCTTCGTCTCTACCGGACCTGCTGACAAACATATACATGCACCTTCTTTAACACTTGGGCCCCTATTTATTAAATGTCTTGCGGACCTGATCCGACAGTGCAGATCAGGTCCGCAAGACCTCGCTAAATGCGGAGAGCAATGCGCTCTCCGCATTTAACATTGCACCAGCAGCTCACAAGAGCTGCTGGTGCAACGCTGCCCCCTGCTGACTCACGGCCAATCGGCCGCCAGCAGGGGGTGTCAATCAACCCGATCATACTTGATCGGGTTGATTTCCGGCGATTCCTGTCCGCCTGCTCTGAGCAGGCGGACAGGGTTATGGAGCAGCTGCTTCATAACTGGTGTTTCTGGTGAGTCTGAAGACTCGCCAGAAACACGGCCCTTCAAGCTCCGTACGGAGCTTGATAAATATTTTTACAGCTGTGCAGAGGATCGCGAGGGATCTTTGGAGTATAGCAAGGACCGGAGAGAGCATGTTGTTTTACACTACATGGTTTTACACATGCAGACTTTGTTTTAGCATCTTGTACGTTGCCATTATTAAATGATTTGCACCTGAGTCGGGTTGCGCCTGTTTTAGTTTCAGTTTTCTATTGCTGAGTGGATCAAGAAGAAATATCCTCTGGCATTTCCAGCTGCAACCGACCTTCCAAGGAACCCATGGAGGCGATAGTAATCCGTTTCCTCATCTTGTTTCTTTGAATAACACCCATTTGGGACAACCGGCTTTACATTCCAGCGCTGATACTGGTACTCTTGTTCTCTTGCTGCCATTTAGTGCTCTTGTTAATGTGTAACATTGTTGTAAAACTGCTGCCATATAGTGCTGCACACACGTGTACACTCCTGAACTTAACTTCCTGCTGTTCAACAAAGGATAATAAGATAACAAAAGAATTTGATAATAGAAACAAATTGGAAAGTTATTTAAATGTGTATCTTTAAAGCAGTAACCTCACCTGGTTACCCAGGATCCCCTAATGCATGTCGCCTCCATGGGCTTTTTAGGGTAGCAGGCTGCTGTTAATTTGAAATATTCATGCAATAAGCTCCAACTTCATTTGATCAGATGAGTTTACTGCCAAAGCTACTTATAATTGTAGTTAGATTATGATGTCATTTAGTACGGCTGCGCATTCTTTTTGTTATGAATTCCAATTCATAATGAAAATGCAGATATTTGTTTCATTTTAACAAAACAAATATCCGAATGAATTCACTTACTAATTTAAAGGGACATAAAACCCCAATTTTATCTTTCATGATTCAGATAAAACATACAACTTTCCAATTTACTTCTATTATCAAATCTTATGCTTTGTTTAAATGTAGAAAGGTGAGCTCAGGAGCATGCATGTGTCAGCAACATTCTATGGCAGCAGTGTTGTAACAATGTTATACATTAGCAAGAACACCAGATGGCAGCACTATTTCCTGTCATGTAGTGCTTCAGACATGTGCACGCTACCTATTTAGATATCTCTTCAACAAAGAATAACATGAGAACGAGGCAAATTTGATAAGAGAAGTAAATTGGAAAGTTGTTTAAAATTGCATTCTCTATTTGAATCATGAAAGAAAAATGTTAGGTTTCATGTCCCTTTAACCCCTTAAGAACCTACAAAAAATGTCACTTAACGATCAAGGACGTCCTCAGGGGTTTCAAGTGGTGGAAGTGATCCTGATTGCTTCCAGCCGCTTTCAAGGTATTGCCGTGATACCTCGATATTAAGGCATCATTGCAATACCTTTTTTTGCACAACGATGCAGAGAGGGCCACTCTGTATCGGCCAGCGATGGTGCCGATTGTTGGTGGGTGGGAGCAGCTGCAGGGAGGTGGGTGGGTGGCCCATCGCTGGACTAGTTCCGGCCACTGTTCCAGGAAGGGGGTGGAAACGGGCGAGGGGGGGGCGCGCGCACACGACCAATCTGTGTTAATCCCGAGGGAGAGGGAGGGGGGAAATAATTGTTTGTAATGGGATCTGGGAGGAGGAGGGGGGTAGGATATTGAGGGGGGCAGCTACACTACGGAAAAATGGGGTAAAATAAAAATAACAAATTAAATGAGCAAATTTGTTAAGAACCTGGGTACTGGCAGGCAGCTGCCAGTACCTAAAAATGGCCACAAATAGGAAGAGGGGGGAGTTTAAGAGAGCTGTTTGGGGGGGATCCTGGAGGTTGGGGGGAACCTACACTGCAGAAACTATTTATATATTTTTAAAAAATGCTTTAAAAAAAAACGGCTTTTATTTTCGTACTGGCAGACTTTCTGCCAGTACTTAAGATGGCGGTGACAATTGTGGGATGGGGGAGGGAACAGAGCTGTTTGTGAGGGGCCATGGAGGGATCAGGGGGTGGGATGTGTCAGGTGGGAGACTGATCTCTACACTAAAGCTAAAATGAACCCTACAAGCTATCTAATTAACCCCTTCACTGCTGGGCATAATACAAGTGTGGTGCACAGCGGCATTTAGCTGCCTTCTAATTACCAAAAAACAATGCCAAAGCCATAAATGTCTGCTATTTCTGAACAAAGGGGATCCCAGAAAAGCATTTACAACCATCTGTGCCATAATTGCACAAGCTAATTGTAAATAATTTCAGTGAGAAACCTAAAGTTAGTGAAAAAATTTGTGAAAAAGTTAGTTTTTTTTTTTTTATTTGATCGCATTTGGCGGTGAAACGGTGGCATGAAATATACCAAAATGGGCCTAGATCAATACTTTGTGTTGTCTACTACACTAAAGTTAAAATTAACCCTACAAACTCCCTACAAGCTACCTAATTAAGCCCTTAACTGCGGGGCATAATACAAGTGTAGTGCGCAGCAGCATTAAGCGGCCTTCTAATTACCAAAAAGCAATGCCAAAGACATATACTGTATGTCTGCTATTTCTGAAGAAAGGGGATCCCAGAGAAGCATTTGCAATCATTTGTGCCATAATTGCACAAGCTGTTTGTAAATAATTTCAGTGAGAAACCTAAAGTTTGTGAAAACATTTGTAAAAAGTTAACTTTTTTTTTATTTGATCGTATTTGGCGTTGAAATGGTGACATGAAATATACCAAAATGGACCTAGATCAATACTTTGGGTTGTCTACTAAAAAAAAATATAGATATACATGTGAAGGGATATTCAGGGGTTCCTGACAGATATCAGTGTTACAATGTAACTATCGCTAATTTTGAAAAAAAATGGTTTGGAAATAGCAAAGTGCTACTTGTATTTTTTTGCCCTATAACTTGCAAAAAAAAGCACATGTAAACATTTGGGGCGCGATACGATATACGGCGTAGGTTTCGGCACAAGCGAGGGAACCCGCGCCGCCCATAGTTTCACCTTGCACATCGGGGTATTACATATACCCGCCGGCAGTACCTAAAGTGCCGTAAGTCAGATAAACTAGCAATGTCCAGAAATGAGCGTAACTACAAATTTATGGAGTCGCTAGTGACTTACGGCACTTTAGAAACTGCCTGCGCCTAAGAAAAGTAACTAAAATATTTAATCTCCCGTAACCGTCTAACACGCCTCCCAAAAATAAGCCCGATACGTATACCCTTATATCCGCAATCCCCCCTCTCACTCTTAATAATAAATGTATTAACCCCTAGACCGACAACCCCCCACAACGCAATAAGCCTAATTATTAACCCGTAAACCGCCATAGCCCACACCGCAATAAGCCTATCCTAGTATTAACCCCTAAATCGCCAAAACCCACACTGCAAAACACCTATTCTATTATTAACCCCTAAGCAGCCGTAGCCCACATAGCCTATTAAATCTATTAACCCCTAATCTGCCACCGCCAACGTCGCCGCCACTATAATAAAGTTATTAACCCCTAAACCTAAGTCTAACCCTAACACCCCCCTAACTTAATTATTATTTAAATAAATCTAAATAATATTACTATTATTAACTAAAGTATTCCTATTTAAAACTAAATACTTACCTATAAAATAAACCCTAAGATAGCTACAATATAATTAATTATTACATTGTAGCTATTTTAGGATTAATTTTTATTTTACAGGCAACTTTGTATTTATTTTAACTAGGTACAATAGCTATTAAATAGTCAATAACTATTTAATAGCTACCTAGTTAAAATAATTACAAAATTTCCTGTAAAATAAATCCAAACCTAAGTTACAAATAAAATACACCTAACACTAAACTATCAATAAATAAATTAAATTAATTAATTACAATTAGCTAAAATTAAATACAATTAAATTAAATAAACTATAGTACAGAAAAACAAACACTAAATTACAGAAAATTAAAAAAAATTACAAGAAGTTTAAACTAATTACACCTAATCTAAGCCCCCTAATAAAATAAAAAAGCCCCCCAAAATAATAAAATGCCCTACCCTATACTAAATTACAAATAGCCCTTAAAAGGGCTTTTTGCGGGGAATTGCCCCAAAGTAATCAGCTCTTTTACCTGTAAAAAAAAATACAATACTCCCCCCAACATTACAACCCACCACCCACACACCCCTATTCTAAAACCCACCCAATCCACCCTTAAAAAAACCTAACACTACCCCATTGAAGATCACCCTACCTTGAGCCATCTTCACCCAGCCGGGCACAAGTGGTCATCTGATCCGGGCAGAAGTCTTCATCCGATGGGGCAGAAGAGGCAACGCTGCATATCGGATCGGGCCCTTGGTATTTCTAAACTCAGGACAAAATTTAGAAACTATTTAGCATGGTTGTTTTTTGGTGGTTGTAGATGTGCAACAGATTTTGGGGGTCAAAGTTAGAAAAAGCGTGTTTTTTTCCATTTTTTCATCATATTTTATACTTTTTTGTTATAGTAAATTATAAGATATGATGGAAATAATGGTATCTTGAAAAAGTCCATTTAATGGCGAGAAAAACGGTATATAATATGTGTGGGTACAGTAAATAAGTAAAAGGAAAATTACAGCTAAACATAAACACGGCAGAAATGTAAAAATAGCCCTGGTCCCAAACGGTCAGAAAATGGAAAAGTGGTCTGGTCACTAAGGGGTTAAAAAATAACTAATATAATTCATGAGCTCATGCTCCTATTAGTGCAGCTACCCAGCGTGTCTCCTTTAGTGCAGGCGGGGGGCACGCTAATCCATACTAATAGGAGAATTGGGCCCTGGAATCTGTGAAGAAGGATTAAATTAGAAGTAAGTATTAAGGGCTAGATTTATTAAAGCCCTACGGCTGCAAGTTCTCATAAGAACTTGCTCGCCGTAATTTATCAAGCAGCTGTCACCAGACCGCCACTTCCCTAACCTCTGCGCCACCTCTAAGGTGGCGAAATTCAATCTCCTCAGTCTAGTCAGACAGAGGAGATTGACAGCAGCTCCTGCTGGCTGTGCGCGGGCAGGGGGCGGGATTGCACGCAAGCGCAAAATTGCGCTCGTGTGCAATGGCGAATACCTGCGGGTAATTTCGCCCCACCACAGGCGAGCTGAGGCATACAGGGGCGCATATATGTGCCCCTGTCCGCCTCAGCTTTAATAAATCTAACCCTAAAGGTGAAATGAGTAGATAACATTTGCATTCTTATTAACGAAAACAAATGTAAATGTTAACCAAAATTCAGTATTCGGTTTGTTTTAAATTATCTGAATACCGAATAGAACACAAATATTTTGAAACTTATTTTTTTCATAATATTCATTCCAAATAATTAATCTGAAACAAATGATTCAGTGCTGCACAAGTCTATTGAGTGAAAGTTCAAAGTGAGGAAATAGTCAATAAATGTTTTATGCTTTGTTGAGGTAAAAAAGCGCCCTCGGCTTCATGGTAGTTAGTTTTACAGCCAATCCAGAGAATTATAGGAGTAATTTATCAGATCACTCATGGGAAGTAAAAAGGCTATGGTGACTACAATGTTTTTACATGGAGTAGATAAAGTGCCGTAAGTCGGATAAACTAGCGATGTCCAGAAATGAGCGTAAATACAAATTTCTAGATTCGCCAGTGATTTACAGCACTTTAGAAACTGCCAGCGCCTAAGAAAAAAAAAAAAAAAATCTCCCGTAAAAGTCTAACCTCCCTCCCAAAAATAAACCTGACACGTAAAAACCACTATAACCACAATCTCCCCACATTGCAACTAATAATAAAAGTATTAACCCCTAAACCGACAACTCCCCACAATGCAATATGCCTAATTAAACTATTAACCCCTAATCCGCCTTTTACATACATCGCAATCTACCTGATAAAAGTATTATACCCTAAATCCGCCAACCCCAGTGTCCGAAAACTACCTAATAAATGTATAAACCCCGAATCCGCCATTCACCCACATCGCAAAGTCCCTATTAAAACTATTAACCCCTAATCTGCCATTAACCCACATCGCAAAAGTACCTAATAAATGTATTATCCCCTAATCCGCCATTTACCCACATTGCAAAGTCCCTACTAAAACTATTAACCCCTAATCCGCCATTAACCCACATAGCAACAAACCTTATAAAACAATTAACCCCTAAACCACCAAACCCACACAACACAATAATGCTAATAAAACTTTTAACCCCTAATCCGCGAAACCCCCACAATCCAAGTACCCTAATTAACCTATTAACCCTTAATCCACCAAACCCCCACAACACAAATAACTAATTAAATTACTAAGCCCCCTAACCTAACACCCTCTAAATTAACCCCAATTACCTAAACTAAAAAATACTAAATTACAATTAAAATAAAAAAGCTAACATTACTAAAAAATAAAAAAAATCTAAGATTAAACTAATCTAAGATTACAGAAAAAATAAAAAGTCTATCATTTTACTGTTAGAGGTGGGACTTAGTATTTGTTAAGGTTAAAGAGCTGTTGGTAGTTTAGCATTAGATTAGGTGGTGTTTTTATTTTGGGGGGCTTTTTTATTTTCATAGGTATTAGGTGTAAATATTTTATTTTTGATCATTTGGATTATTATTTTATGTAATATTAGACTTTTTTATTTTTTGTAATCTTAGATTAGTTTAATCTTAGTTTTTTTTTATTTTTAAGTAATGTTAGCTTTTTTATTTTAATTGTACTTTTTAATTTAGGTAATTGGGGTTAATTTAGGGGGTGTTAGGTTAGGGGGCTTAGTATTTAATTAGTTATTGCGTTGTGGGGGTTTAGCGGATTAGGGGTTAATAGATTTATTAGGATTATTACGTTTTGTGGGTTTGGAGGATTAGGGGTTAATAGTTTTATTAGGTTTATTGCAATGTGGGTTAATGGCGAATTAAGGGATAATACATTTATTAGGGTGATTGCGATGTGGGTTAATGGCTGATTAGGGGTTAATACATTGATTAGATTTATTGCGATGTGGGTGAATGGCGGATTAGGGGTTAATATACATTATTAGTTATTGTGGTGGGGATTTGCAGTTAACAGGTAGATAGACATTGCGTATGCGTTAGGTGTTAGTTTATATTTTCAGGCAGTTACGGGAGTTAGGGTGCTCACATTTTAATCACAAGGCTTGCTGTGCCTGCCTATATGTGGCGAGGTGAAAATGGAGTAAAATTTCTCAATTTTCGCTGCGTAAGTCCTTGCGATGAATATGTGATACAGATTTGCAACGCTGTTCTATGTTAGCTTATGGGAATAAAAATTGCGGGCGACGGGTGAAATATACGTGCCACATTTATATGCAGCGCGGTATATGTGATACCAAAACCCTGGAAAAAAACGGCCACATATGTAATCTTGTCCAATGTGCTTCAAATTACTTGTTATACCAGCTGCAGAAATTAAACTAACTAATGTCCTTTAGTTAGATTTGAATATCAAATAGCAGCTTCTGCTAATTAAACCCACAAGTAGCAACATATCAAGTAGTAAGCTGGAGTTTAAAAGAAGTTAAAATCCAGTAAACAAAGACATTACAATTCCTATCCATAGAATCTCGTAGACACCATCTTGTTTGCAGTTTATGCCAAAATGGAAATGGCCATTTAACAAACAAGAGAAATTAATCTTTAAAAGATTCCTGTTTAAAGTTGCAAAACGACCATATAGCAATAAAAAGTGGTGCACAGTGTGCCCATCCTAACAACCATGCATTTAGATGGGTTAGCAGTGGTGTGGATGGAAACGGATGCAATAGTTAACTATGACTCTCCTTTCAAATAACAATTTTCATAACAGCAGTACTGTATGTGACAATCACGACAGTGCAAGTGAGAATCAAATATTAAAAATGCAATATAAGAACAAGCCATTTGTAGATGTTGTTGTCCTGAAGTGTCTAAATAAATATGCCTATCATGCTAAGATACATATAACATTCATATGGAGGATGTATTGAGTTGTGTTGAGGATGTATTCTGATGACAATGAGTATTTTCCTTGTAGAAAAAAAGGGGTTTACATAAATAGAGCTTTGCTATAACATTAAAGGGACATTCCAGCCAAATTTGTAATCCACATGAATGCATTTCAGTTTTGAGTCATTTATGTAATATACATGTAGTAGCAAAAACGCTTCTAATAAAAACTATAGCTGTTTAAAATGCATATTTAAATATGCACCGTGCACCAGCATTTTAAACACAGCACTTGCTCAGAGACAACAAGGAACTAAAGAATAAATAGCTCATTCAGTTTATCCATTTACATATACATTACAGTCCACTCAGTAAATCCGTATATATCCAAGCAATAGGATTCAAGTGAACACTTCTTTGTATATATGTTTGAAAAATAAGTATTCAAAGTGCTGTAGCAGTTGTTAGCGTGTGAGACAGTTTGTATCCTAAATGCATCAGTTGTTGCTAAACACTTCACTTACCTTTGAGGTGCAGATCGGTCTGTGTTATTCAAGTAGGAAAATACCTCTTATCGCCTGCTCCAGTTTTTTTAGACGGAGTCCCTAGTGATGTATCTGGAGGTCAGGTGTTTAGCACGGCGTTCTCTGTTCCATCCGCCGTCTCACATGGGTAGCTGTTCTCCTACGTTGTGGGGGCGTGTGCTCCTCCTGAATGACCCAGGATAGGCTCTAAATTTCAGCTGTTGGTGTGTAACAGGTCGTTCAATGTTAATTGCTGACATGATACAGTATGCAGCTTCAGTATTTGAAATGCTGATGCACTAAGAATATCTAGCTATGCTTCACATTCACGTGCAAAGAACAAAAATGTTAACACTAAAACAGTGATAACTTTTACTAGAAGCATTTTTGCCAATACATGTATATTATATATATTATTATATATTATATTATTTAAATTTTGACCGGAATGTCCCTTTAAGAACTGTTAATGGGCTATTTTTTGAGTCAGTTTTGATTTTGAATTCAGGTACTTCTGATGAAAACTCATTTGTGGATGTGGGGTTTTAAAGGGATACCCAAAAAAATTTTTTATTCATGATTCATTTCAGATAGAGAATACAATTTAAAAAAAAATTCCAATTTACTTCTATTATGAAATGAGTTTTTTTTCTCATGTTTTTCTTTGGTGAAGAGATATCTAGATAGGTAAAGTGCACGTCTAAAGCTCAGCATGACAGGAAGTAGTGCTGCCATCTAGTGATATTGTTGATGTATAACATTATTGGAAAACTGCTGCCGACATCCTGAGCTCACTTTCTATCTTTTCAACAAAGAATAACAAGAAAATAAAGAACATTTAATCATGAAAGATTTTTTTTTTAGGTTGCAAAAGGATATAGGATTGTGATCACTCGAGAAACTCGGCTCCCAATTCAGTTGGAAAGCAAAAAACACTGCTATATTGTAATCAAGGCCCTAGTCAAAGGATATGCGTGACCCTTGGAGCGAGGAGAAAAATAAGTAAATATGTACAGTAATACCAAAATGTTTAACATCCCATTGTGAAATATAACAATGTTTGTGCAGCTAAAAAAGCATAATATGTGAGGGCTAAACGCATAGATACCAGTGATAATAAAAAGCTTTTAACAAATTAAAGGATTTGCTTACAGCAGTAC
This sequence comes from Bombina bombina, assembly GCF_027579735.1. Classification (NCBI taxonomy): domain Eukaryota; kingdom Metazoa; phylum Chordata; class Amphibia; order Anura; family Bombinatoridae; genus Bombina; species Bombina bombina. The sequence continues at coordinate 1,325,339,775 of NC_069500.1, forward strand.
AATTCTATTTTTTTAATGTTTTTTCAATAAACTTCCAACTATTTAATAACATATTATTTATTAATACATAAACAAGCAAGAACAGAAGCTACCAAAGGAGTTTAAAAGAGAACATGACCCCATACTTAGGCACTATCTTCCCAACCCATAAATTCACACACAGTAAACTGGGGTTATAAAGGCCGCAGCCATTCTATTTAATTATCAAACTTATAAACACATAAATAACATGTAAACCGCTTGCCTTTTCATTGAATAACAAAAGCCCATTAGTGCTTGCTCCAAAGGAGCTTAATATTCTTAAAACCCAAACAAGTAACATCTTGTAAACCTCTCCTGAACCCACAGGAGGTACCAACATTTACATCCACCTTCTTAAACAGCAAACACACCGCCACACTCTCACAACCCTGCCGTAATAACAGGGAGGGAGGGAGGGAGCTTCTTTTCGCCTGCTGGTCCATAAATGAAGAGACCACCACTTCCTCAACTACTTCTACGTATAATTACCTAAACACCTCCCACTTATCACTTCCCTAACTTCTACTTTGGCCTGCTCTGGGGTAAAAAGCTCCTCCCTCTCATTCAATCGTCCAGGGCTGCCTTGGCCCCATACTTAGGTACTATCTTCCAAACCCACAAATTCAAACACACACAGTAAACTAGGGTTATAAAGGCCGCAGCCATTTTATTTAATTATCAAATTTATAAACACATAAATAACATGTAAACCGCTTGCCTCGTCATTGACTAACACAAGCCCATTAGTGCTTGCTCCATAGGAGCTCAATATACTTAAAATCCAAACAAGTAACATCTTGTGAACCTCTCCTGAACCCACAGGAGGTACCAAGTTTTACATCCACCTTCTCAAACAGCAAACACACCGCCACAGACATGGCCATCCGCCGAGCCCCGCCAACCTCCCAAGGCCTTTAGAACCCCTTCTTTCAAGTTAAAATTAAATAACTGAAACCCCACTTCATTCAGATGCACTCCGTCTCTCAAAAAAAAATAATCTACCTGACTCCTCTTCAACCTCTACGTGCCAAATAGACCCCCCCCCCTTTTGCCTCACAAAGCTACTTAAAACCCTGTTAATTTTCCTCCTGGACGTATCCAACCTCTTACTATCCCATGCCGCCCTCCAGAGGACCCTAGGCTCAATTTCAGATCACACAACCTGCAGCCGAGGAAATAGTTCCCAAATCCTCCCTAAATCCCTATTTATCTTGGACACCAAATCTTTTTGTGCCGTAAAACCCAGATCGTTACCTCCTGCATGAATCACCTAAAATGTCTGAAGGGTGGAACATCCGCAAGTACTCAACCACTTTCAAAATTACCTGCTCCCATTTTCAAGCCCCAAAACCCCAGCCAACGAAAAAAACCACCTCAGACGTTAGCAAATCCAAACGGCACCCAATGTCTTTCACTGCAGCTGCTTTTCTGGCTCAATAGATGTAGGAGTGCCCTATAACCCAACAATCCACAGCACCTAGGAAAACGACAAACAAACAAACTACAAAACTAAATTGTTACACACATAAGATTTAAACCTCCCAGAAGACCACCTCCCACCCAGACATATAGTTTGACGCTTCTCCAACTGGTCCGTCTTTGACCTACTCAACCAAATCACCACTTGCCTATCCGAAACCACCACATCACACACCTGGAAACCATGCTTGTCTTTTTTATTAACCGCCACTACTTCCGAAATACAGAAGGCCGCAAAAAAAGTTAGCACAACAGCAGTACTAAATAAAGCAACCTCATACTCATCCAAGCACACACAGGGCAGTACTTCAACCACCTTGTTTAAAATATAAACAACCACTACCTACCATCAGAGATTGCACGCCCCTTACACACACCCCGGGCTGCTAACCACAACAAAAATATTTAGTAACATCACTCAAGCCCAGTAACTGACACAAGAAAGCAAGAGCAGTCAAACACTTCTGGACCAAAGCCTTAGAGATCCTCACACGTCTCCACGCCACCACCCACCATGGCAATGCCCAAATCCAACCATCATCTGAAAAGGGGTAATTCCCTCCCCTTAAGACCAAATGCAAGCTCCCCATACATGCACATATGCTTTCCAGGTACTCTTGGCTAATGCTGCCCTTACCACACTCAGCAGCTTACCGCATGGCCGCTTAGCCACCACTTCCAGTGACCTTCCTCCAGCTTCCACCGAGACTCAGAGTATCTCCTCCTCTCTGCCATCCACCCATGGCAATGACTTCAGCAGTCCCGCCTCTAAAAATGGCCGTGCCTCCTCTCCTAACCCAGAGCGGGTCTCCAGCTCCAGCCGCACCTGTCCTGCACTCTTGGCTCCTGCCGGTCGTCTACCCTGGCCCCTGGACTTCCTCTGCCCAACACTGGATCCACCACGTGATCGCCGCAAAGGCGCATCTGGGCTGAGTCGTTCAGACACTTTGGAATGGGTTAGGGGTTAATATGTTTATTATAGTGGCGGCGATGTCCAGAGCGGTAGATTATGGGTTAATAATTTTATTATAGTGTTTGTGATGCAGGAGGGCCTCGGTTTAGGGGTTAATAGGTAGTTTATGGGTGTTAGTGTACTTTTTAGCACTTTAGTTATGAGTTTTATGCTACAGCGTTATAGTGTAAAACTCATAACTACTGACTTTAAAATGTGGTAAGAATCTTGACGGGATAGGGTGTACCGCTCACTTTTTGGCCTTCCAGGACAAGCTTGTAATACCGGCGCTATGGAAGTCCCATTGAAAATAGACTATACGCAATTTGTGTAAGTTGATTTGTGGTAAGGCCAAAAAAGTGTGTGATGCCCCTATATCTGCAAGACTCGTAATACCAGCGGCAGTAAAAAAGCAGCATTATGAGGCTTAAAGGGACAGTAAACCTTAAAAATAATGTTATATAATTCTGCACATAGTGCCAAACATTTATAAAACATAATAAACCCTATTAATTTTTTTTTTTTAAACGCTGTTTTACAGACCCGCTCTCTGTACTCTGCTGAGCGGGTCTGTTATATTTTACTCAGCGCATCGGGCCAGCTGTATAGTCACAGCCCGGCCCGACCGCGCCATAAGACTAAGTGCAGCTCGCTCCTGCTCTGTCAGACAGCAGGAGCGAGCTGCACTTAGTGCTATGGCGCGGTCGGACCGGGTTGTGACTATATAGCTGGCCGATGCGCTGAGTAAATATAACAGACCCGCTCAGCAGAGTACAGAGAGCGGGTATGTAAAACAGCGTTTTAAAAAAAAAAAAAAAATATGGTATATTATGTTTTATAAATGTTTGGCTAATATAATGTTATATAATTCTGCACTATGTGCAGAATTATATAACATTATTTTTAAAGTTTACTGACACTTTAATGCTGCTTTTATACTCATAACGCAAGACTCGTAATCTAGCCGAGTGTTTGACTTTGTGAAGTGCAAAATTATTTTTGTAGTGCACCTGCGGCTTAGCACAACTTTGGGTTAGAGCTTGAGCGAAAGCAAGGACCTGAGTGTTGTCGCTCACCACATATAAGTATATTAGGGGCCAGTTGATCTAAAGATCTCCCTTCAGGTGAGATGACCTAAGAAGTCTCATCAGTATAACGAGATCCCTCAAACAATTTTAGAAACACAAATTTTAATAGATAGATAGATAGATAGATAGATAGATAGATAGATAGATAGATAGATAGATAAATAGATAGATGTGTATATAATGGTAATGGAGTGTCACTCCACAACTTGCTGGTGTGCCAGTTAATATGTATAAATAAAGCTATCCTTGTCACCATTCATACATGCAAGAAACTGCACTCTCTAGACTTCAACAAAACGCACAAACATATTATTGTGACATTTCGTGGGAAAACAATAGTGTAAGAAACAGCGGTCACAAGATTGCTGCTTCTTATATTGCGGGAATCAGGCTCACACGCTTACGCTGCTTAGTGCATTGAGCTCAGTATGTTTGGGTTCAGCAAAATGACGTGTAACAGGATGCTCTGAAGTACATGCATATACATCTTTCCCAGTCCAACCCTTTAAAGTCCAACATCTTGTCATGTGCCATATCCCTTTATGTCACTGTTAAAACATTTGTATTACTTTTATATATTTATATATATATATATATATATAAAAGTAATACAAATGTTTTAACAGTGACATAAAGGGATATGGCACATGACAAGATGTTGGACTTTAAAGGGTTGGACTGGGAAAGATGTATATGCATGTACTTCAGAGCATCCTGTTACACGTCATTTTGCTGAACCCAAACATACTGAGCTCAATGCACTAAGCAGCGTAAGCGTGTGAGCCTGATTCCCGCAATATAAGAAGCAGCAATCTTGTGACCGCTGTTTCTTACACTATTGTTTTCCCACGAAATGTCACAATAATATGTTTGTGCGTTTTGTTGAAGTCTAGAGAGTGCAGTTTCTTGCATGTATGAATGGTGACAAGGATAGCTTTATTTATACATATTAACTGGCACACCAGCAAGTTGTGGAGTGACACTCCATTACCATTATATACACATCTATCTATTTATCTATCTATCTATCTATCTATCTATCTATCTATCTATCTATCTATCTATCTATTAAAATTTGTGTTTCTAAAATTGTTTGAGGGATCTCGTTATACTGATGAGACTTCTTAGGTCATCTCACCTGAAGGGAGATCTTTAGATCAACTGGCCCCTAATATACTTATATGTGGTGAGCGACAACACTCAGGTCCTTGCTTTCGCTCAAGCTCTAACCCAAAGTTGTGCTAAGCCGCAGGTGCACTACAAAAATAATTTTGCACTTCACAAAGTCAAACACTCGGCTAGATTACGAGTCTTGCGTTATGAGTATAAAAGCAGCATTAAAGTGTCAGTAAACTTTAAAAATAATGTTATATAATTCTGCACATAGTGCAGAATTATATAACATTATATTAGCCAAACATTTATAAAACATAATATACCATATTTTTTTTTTTTTTTTAAAAACGCTGTTTTACATACCCGCTCTCTGTACTCTGCTGAGCGGGTCTGTTATATTTACTCAGCGCATCGGGCCAGCTATATAGTCACAACCCGGTCCGACCGCGCCATAGCACTAAGTGCAGCTCGCTCCTGCTGTCTGACAGAGCAGGAGCGAGCTGCACTTAGTCTTATGGCGCGGTCGGGCCGGGCTGTGACTATACAGCTGGCCCGATGCGCTGAGTAAATATAACAGACCCGCTCAGCAGAGTACAGAGAGCGGGTCTGTAAAACAGCGTTTAAAAAAAAAAATTAATAGGGTTTATTATGTTTTATAAATGTTTGGCACTATGTGCAGAATTATATAACATTATTTTTAAGGTTTACTGTCCCTTTAAGCCTCATAATGCTGCTTTTTTACTGCCGCTGGTATTACGAGTCTTGCAGATATAGGGGCATCACACACTTTTTTGGCCTTACCACAAATCAACTTACACAAATTGCGTATAGTCTATTTTCAATGGGACTTCCATAGCGCCGGTATTACAAGCTTGTCCTGGAAGGCCAAAAAGTGAGCGGTACACCCTATCCCGTCAAGATTCTTACCACATTTTAAAGTCAGTAGTTATGAGTTTTACACTATAACGCTGTAGCATAAAACTCATAACTAAAGTGCTAAAAAGTACACTAACACCCATAAACTACCTATTAACCCTAAACCGAGGCCCTCCTGCATCACAAACACTATAATAAAATTATTAACCCATAATCTACCGCTCTGGACATCGCCGCCACTATAATAAACATATTAACCCCTAACCCATTCCAAAGTGTCTGAACGACTCAGCCCAGATGCGCCTTTGCGGCGATCACGTGGTGGATCCAGTGTTGGGCAGAGGAAGTCCAGGGGCCAGGGTAGACGACCGGCAGGAGCCAAGAGTGCAGGACAGGTGCGGCTGGAGCTGGAGACCCGCTCTGGTTAGGAGAGGAGGCACGGCCATTTTTAGAGGCGGGACTGCTGAAGTCATTGCCATGGGTGGATGGCAGAGAGGAGGAGATACTCTGAGTCTCGGTGGAAGCTGGAGGAAGGTCACTGGAAGTGGTGGCTAAGCGGCCATGCGGTAAGCTGCTGAGTGTGGTAAGGGCAGCATTAGCCAAGAGTACCTGGAAAGCATATGTGCATGTATGGGGAGCTTGCATTTGGTCTTAAGGGGAGGGAATTACCCCTTTTCAGATGATGGTTGGATTTGGGCATTGCCATGGTGGGTGGTGGCGTGGAGACGTGTGAGGATCTCTAAGGCTTTGGTCCAGAAGTGTTTGACTGCTCTTGCTTTCTTGTGTCAGTTACTGGGCTTGAGTGATGTTACTAAATATTTTTGTTGTGGTTAGCAGCCCGGGGTGTGTGTAAGGGGCGTGCAATCTCTGATGGTAGGTAGTGGTTGTTTATATTTTAAACAAGGTGGTTGAAGTACTGCCCTGTGTGTGCTTGGATGAGTATGAGGTTGCTTTATTTAGTACTGCTGTTGTGCTAACTTTTTTTGCGGCCTTCTGTATTTCGGAAGTAGTGGCGGTTAATAAAAAAGACAAGCATGGTTTCCAGGTGTGTGATGTGGTGGTTTCGGATAGGCAAGTGGTGATTTGGTTGAGTAGGTCAAAGACGGACCAGTTGGAGAAGCGTCAAACTATATGTCTGGGTGGGAGGTGGTCTTCTGGGAGGTTTAAATCTTATGTGTGTACCAATTTAGTTTTGTAGTTTGTTTGTTTGTCGTTTTCCTAGGTGCTGTGGATTGTTGGGTTCTAGGGCACTCCTACATCTATTGAGCCAGAAAAGCAGCTGCAGTGAAAGACATTGGGTGCCGTTTGGATTTGCTAACGTCTGAGGTGGTTTTTTTCGTTGGCTGGGGTTTTGGGGCTTGAAAATGGGAGCAGGTAATTTTGAAAGTGGTTGAGTACTTGCGGATGTTCCACCCTTCAGACATTTTAGGTGATTCATGCAGGAGGTAACGATCTGGGTTTTACGGCACAAAAAGATTTGGTGTCCAAGATAAATAGGGATTTAGGGAGGATTTGGGAACTATTTCCTCGGCTGCAGGTTGTGTGATCTGAAATTGAGCCTAGGGTCCTCTGGAGGGCGGCATGGGATAGTAAGAGGTTGGATACGTCCAGGAGGAAAATTAACAGGGTTTTAAGTAGCTTTGTGAGGCAAAAGGGGGGGGGGTCTATTTGGCACGTAGAGGTTGAAGAGGAGTCAGGTAGATTATTTTTTTTTGAGAGACGGAGTGCATCTGAATGAAGTGGGGTTTCAGTTATTTAATTTTAACTTGAAAGAAGGGGTTCTAAAGGCCTTGGGAGGTTGGCGGGGCTCGGCGGATGGCCATGTCTGTGGCGGTGTGTTTGCTGTTTGAGAAGGTGGATGTAAAACTTGGTACCTCCTGTGGGTTCAGGAGAGGTTCACAAGATGTTACTTGTTTGGATTTTAAGTATATTGAGCTCCTATGGAGCAAGCACTAATGGGCTTGTGTTAGTCAATGACGAGGCAAGCGGTTTACATGTTATTTATGTGTTTATAAATTTGATAATTAAATAAAATGGCTGCGGCCTTTATAACCCTAGTTTACTGTGTGTGTTTGAATTTGTGGGTTTGGAAGATAGTACCTAAGTATGGGGCCAAGGCAGCCCTGGACGATTGAATGAGAGGGAGGAGCTTTTTACCCCAGAGCAGGCCAAAGTAGAAGTTAGGGAAGTGATAAGTGGGAGGTGTTTAGGTAATTATACGTAGAAGTAGTTGAGGAAGTGGTGGTCTCTTCATTTATGGACCAGCAGGCGAAAAGAAGCTCCCTCCCTCCCTCCCTGTTATTACGGCAGGGTTGTGAGAGTGTGGCGGTGTGTTTGCTGTTTAAGAAGGTGGATGTAAATGTTGGTACCTCCTGTGGGTTCAGGAGAGGTTTACAAGATGTTACTTGTTTGGGTTTTAAGAATATTAAGCTCCTTTGGAGCAAGCACTAATGGGCTTTTGTTATTCAATGAAAAGGCAAGCGGTTTACATGTTATTTATGTGTTTATAAGTTTGATAATTAAATAGAATGGCTGCGGCCTTTATAACCCCAGTTTACTGTGTGTGAATTTATGGGTTGGGAAGATAGTGCCTAAGTATGGGGTCATGTTCTCTTTTAAACTCCTTTGGTAGCTTCTGTTCTTGCTTGTTTATGTATTAATAAATAATATGTTATTAAATAGTTGGAAGTTTATTGAAAAAACATTAAAAAAATAGAATTGTACTGCTGTAAGCAAATCCTTTAATTTGTTAAAAGCTTTTTATTATCACTGGTATCTATGCGTTTAGCCCTCACATATTATGCTTTTTTAGCTGCACAAACATTGTTATATTTCACAATGGGATGTTAAACATTTTGGTATTACTGTACATATTTACTTATTTTTCTCCTCGCTCCAAGGGTCACGCATATCCTTTGACTAGGGCCTTGATTACAATATAGCAGTGTTTTTTGCTTTCCAACTGAATTGGGAGCCGAGTTTCTCGAGTGATCACAATCCTATATCCTTTTGCAACCTAAAAAAAAAATCTTTCATGATTAAATGTTCTTTATTTTCTTGTTATTCTTTGTTGAAAAGATAGAAAGTGAGCTCAGGATGTCGGCAGCAGTTTTCCAATAATGTTATACATCAACAATATCACTAGATGGCAGCACTACTTCCTGTCATGCTGAGCTTTAGACGTGCACTTTACCTATCTAGATATCTCTTCACCAAAGAAAAACATGAGAAAAAAAACTCATTTCATAATAGAAGTAAATTGGAATTTTTTTTTAAATTGTATTCTCTATCTGAAATGAATCATGAATAAAAAATTTTTTTGGGTATCCCTTTAAAACCCCACATCCACAAATGAGTTTTCATCAGAAGTACCTGAATTCAAAATCAAAACTGACTCAAAAAATAGCCCATTAACAGTTCTTAAAGGGACATTCCGGTCAAAATTTAAATAATATAATATATAATAATATATAAATATACATGTATTGGCAAAAATGCTTCTAGTAAAAGTTATCACTGTTTTAGTGTTAACATTTTTGTTCTTTGCACGTGAATGTGAAGCATAGCTAGATATTCTTAGTGCATCAGCATTTCAAATACTGAAGCTGCATACTGTATCATGTCAGCAATTAACATTGAACGACCTGTTACACACCAACAGCTGAAATTTAGAGCCTATCCTGGGTCATTCAGGAGGAGCACACGCCCCCACAACGTAGGAGAACAGCTACCCATGTGAGACGGCGGATGGAACAGAGAACGCCGTGCAAACACCTGACCTCCAGATACATCACTAGGGACTCCGTCTAAAAAAACTGGAGCAGGCGATAAGAGGTATTTTCCTACTTGAATAACACAGACCGATCTGCACCTCAAAGGTAAGTGAAGTGTTTAGCAACAACTGATGCATTTAGGATACAAACTGTCTCACACGCTAACAACTGCTACAGCACTTTGAATACTTATTTTTCAAACATATATACAAAGAAGTGTTCACTTGAATCCTATTGCTTGGATATATACGGATTTACTGAGTGGACTGTAATGTATATGTAAATGGATAAACTGAATGAGCTATTTATTCTTTAGTTCCTTGTTGTCTCTGAGCAAGTGCTGTGTTTAAAATGCTGGTGCACGGTGCATATTTAAATATGCATTTTAAACAGCTATAGTTTTTATTAGAAGCGTTTTTGCTACTACATGTATATTACATAAATGACTCAAAACTGAAATGCATTCATGTGGATTACAAATTTGGCTGGAATGTCCCTTTAATGTTATAGCAAAGCTCTATTTATGTAAACCCCTTTTTTTCTACAAGGAAAATACTCATTGTCATCAGAATACATCCTCAACACAACTCAATACATCCTCCATATGAATGTTATATGTATCTTAGCATGATAGGCATATTTATTTAGACACTTCAGGACAACAACATCTACAAATGGCTTGTTCTTATATTGCATTTTTAATATTTGATTCTCACTTGCACTGTCGTGATTGTCACATACAGTACTGCTGTTATGAAAATTGTTATTTGAAAGGAGAGTCATAGTTAACTATTGCATCCGTTTCCATCCACACCACTGCTAACCCATCTAAATGCATGGTTGTTAGGATGGGCACACTGTGCACCACTTTTTATTGCTATATGGTCGTTTTGCAACTTTAAACAGGAATCTTTTAAAGATTAATTTCTCTTGTTTGTTAAATGGCCATTTCCATTTTGGCATAAACTGCAAACAAGATGGTGTCTACGAGATTCTATGGATAGGAATTGTAATGTCTTTGTTTACTGGATTTTAACTTCTTTTAAACTCCAGCTTACTACTTGATATGTTGCTACTTGTGGGTTTAATTAGCAGAAGCTGCTATTTGATATTCAAATCTAACTAAAGGACATTAGTTAGTTTAATTTCTGCAGCTGGTATAACAAGTAATTTGAAGCACATTGGACAAGATTACATATGTGGCCGTTTTTTTCCAGGGTTTTGGTATCACATATACCGCGCTGCATATAAATGTGGCACGTATATTTCACCCGTCGCCCGCAATTTTTATTCCCATAAGCTAACATAGAACAGCGTTGCAAATCTGTATCACATATTCATCGCAAGGACTTACGCAGCGAAAATTGAGAAATTTTACTCCATTTTCACCTCGCCACATATAGGCAGGCACAGCAAGCCTTGTGATTAAAATGTGAGCACCCTAACTCCCGTAACTGCCTGAAAATATAAACTAACACCTAACGCATACGCAATGTCTATCTACCTGTTAACTGCAAATCCCCACCACAATAACTAATAATGTATATTAACCCCTAATCCGCCATTCACCCACATCGCAATAAATCTAATCAATGTATTAACCCCTAATCAGCCATTAACCCACATCGCAATCACCCTAATAAATGTATTATCCCTTAATTCGCCATTAACCCACATTGCAATAAACCTAATAAAACTATTAACCCCTAATCCTCCAAACCCACAAAACGTAATAATCCTAATAAATCTATTAACCCCTAATCCGCTAAACCCCCACAACGCAATAACTAATTAAATACTAAGCCCCCTAACCTAACACCCCCTAAATTAACCCCAATTACCTAAATTAAAAAGTACAATTAAAATAAAAAAGCTAACATTACTTAAAAATAAAAAAAAACTAAGATTAAACTAATCTAAGATTACAAAAAATAAAAAAGTCTAATATTACATAAAATAATAATCCAAATGATCAAAAATAAAATATTTACACCTAATACCTATGAAAATAAAAAAGCCCCCCAAAATAAAAACACCACCTAATCTAATGCTAAACTACCAACAGCTCTTTAACCTTAACAAATACTAAGTCCCACCTCTAACAGTAAAATGATAGACTTTTTATTTTTTCTGTAATCTTAGATTAGTTTAATCTTAGATTTTTTTTTTTTTTAGTAATGTTAGCTTTTTTATTTTAATTGTAATTTAGTATTTTTTAGTTTAGGTAATTGGGGTTAATTTAGAGGGTGTTAGGTTAGGGGGCTTAGTAATTTAATTAGTTATTTGTGTTGTGGGGGTTTGGTGGATTAAGGGTTAATAGGTTAATTAGGGTACTTGGATTGTGGGGGTTTCGCGGATTAGGGGTTAAAAGTTTTATTAGCATTATTGTGTTGTGTGGGTTTGGTGGTTTAGGGGTTAATTGTTTATAAGGTTTGTTGCTATGTGGGTTAATGGCGGATTAGGGGTTAATAGGTTTTAGTAGGGACTTTGCATGTGGGTAAAGGCGGATTAGGGTTAATACATTTATTAGGTACTTTTGCGAGTGGGTTAATGGCAGATTAGGGGTTAATAGTTTTAATAGGGACTTTGCGATGTGGGGTGAATGGCGATTCGGGGTTTATACATTTATTAGGTAGTTTTCGGACACTGGGGTTGGCGGATTTAGGGTATAATACTTTTATCAGGTAGATTGCGATGTATGTAAAAGGCGGATTAGGGGTTAATAGTTTAATTAGGCATATTGCATTGTGGGGAGTTGTCGGTTAGGGGTTAATACTTTTATTATTAGTTGCAATGTGGGAGATTTGTGGTTATAGTGGTTTTTTACGTGTCAGGTTTATTTTTGGAGGGAGGTTAGACTTTTACGGGAGATTTTTTTTTTTTTTTCTTAGGCGCTGGCAGTTTCTAAAGTGCTGTAAATCACTGGCGAATCTAGAAATTTGTATTTACGCTCATTTCTGGACATCGCTAGTTTATCCGACTTACGGCACTTTATCTACTCCATGTAAAAACATTGTAGTCACCATAGCCTTTTTACTTCCCATGAGTGATCTGATAAATTACTCCTATAATTCTCTGGATTGGCTGTAAAACTAACTACCATGAAGCCGAGGGCGCTTTTTTACCTCAACAAAGCATAAAACATTTATTGACTATTTCCTCACTTTGAACTTTCACTCAATAGACTTGTGCAGCACTGAATCATTTGTTTCAGATTAATTATTTGGAATGAATATTATGAAAAAAATAAGTTTCAAAATATTTGTGTTCTATTCGGTATTCAGATAATTTAAAACAAACCGAATACTGAATTTTGGTTAACATTTACATTTGTTTTCGTTAATAAGAATGCAAATGTTATCTACTCATTTCACCTTTAGGGGTTAGATTTATTAAAGCTGAGGCGGACAGGGGCACATATATGCGCCCCTGTATGCCTCAGCTCGGCCTGTGGGGGGCGAAATTACCCGCAGGTATTCGCCATTGCACACAGAGCGCAATTTTGCGCTTGCGTGCAATCACCCGCCCCTGCCCGCGCACAGCCAGCAGGCGCTGCTGTCAATCTCCTCTGTCTGACTAGACTGAGGAGATTGAATTTTCGCCATCCTTAGAGGTGGCGCAGAGGTTAGGGAAGTGGCGGTCTGGTGACAGCTGCTTGATAAATTACGGCGAGCAAGTTCTTATGAGAACTTGCAAGCCGTAGGGCTTTAATAAATCTAGCCCTTAATACTTACTTCTAATTTAATCCTTCTTCCAACAGATTCCAGGGCCCATTTCTCCTATTAGTAAAGGATTAGCGTGCCCCCCGCCTGCACTAAAGGAGACACGCTGGGTAGCTGCACTAATAGAGCATGAGCTCATGAATTATATTAGTTATTTTTAACCCCTTAGTGACCAGACCACTTTTCATTTTCTGACCGTTTGGGACCAGGGCTATTTTTACATTTCTGCCGTGTTTATGTTTAGCTGTAATTTTCCTTTTACTTATTTACTGTACCCACACATATTATATACCGTTTTTCTCGCCATTAAATGGACTTTTTCAAGATACCATTATTTCCATCATATCTTATAATTTACTATAACAAAAAGTATAAAATATGATGAAAAAATGGAAAAAAACACGCTTTTCTAACTTTGACCCCCAAAATCTGTTGCACATCTACAACCACCAAAAAACAACCATGCTAAATAGTTTCTAAATTTTGTCCTGAGTTAGAAATACCAAGGGCCCGATCCGATATGCAGCGTTTGCCCTCTTCTGCCCCATCGGATGAAGACTTCTTGCCGGATCAGATGACCACTTGTGCCCCGGCTGGGTGAAGATGGCTCAAGGTAGGGTGATCTTCAATGGGGTAGTGTTAGGTTTTTTTAAGGGTGGATTGGGGTGGGTTTTAGGAATAGGGGGTGTGTGGGTGGTGGGTTGTAATGTTGGGGGGAGTATTGTATTTTTTTTTACAGGTAAAAAGAGCTGATTACTTTTGGGGCAATTCCCCGCAAAAAGCCCTTTTAAGGGCTATTTGTAATTTAGTATAGGGTAGGGCATTTTATTATTTGGGGGGCTTTTTTATTTTATTAGGGGGCTTAGATTAGGTGTAATTAGTTTAAACTTCTTGTAATTTTTTTTAATTTTCTGTAATTTAGTGTTTGTTTTATCTGTACTATAGTTTATTTAATTTAATTGTATTTAATTTTAGCTAATTGTAATTAATTAATTTAATTTATTTATTGATAGTTTACGTGTTAGGTGTATTTTATTTGTAACTTAGGTTTGGATTTATTTTACAGGAAATTTTGTATTTATTTTAACTAGGTAGCTATTTAAATAGTTATTGACTATTTTAATAGCTATTGTACCTAGTTAAAATAAATACAAAGGTTGCCTGTAAAATAAAAATTAATCCTAAAATAGCTACAATGTAATAATTAATTATTTGTAGCTATCTTAGGGTTTATTTTATAGGTTAAGTATTTAGTTTTAAATAGGGAATACTTAGTTAATAATAGTAATTTTAGTTATATTTATTTTAAATAATAATTAAGTTAGGGGGGTGTTAGGGTTAGACTTAGGTTTAGGGGTTAATAACTTTATTATAGTGGCGGCGACGTTGGCGTGGCAGATTAGGGGTTAATAGATTTAATAGGCTATGTGGGCTACGGCTGCTTAGGGGTTAATAATAGAATAGGTGTTTTGCAGTGTGGGTTTTGGCGATTTAGGGGTTAATACTAGGATAAGGGCTTATTGCGGTGTGGGCTATGGCGGTTTACGGGTTAATAATTAGGCTTATTGCGTTGTGGGGGGGTTGTCGGTCTAGGGGTTAATACATTTATTATTAAGATGAGAGGGGGGATTGCGGGATATAAGGGTATACGTATCGGGCTTATTTTTGGGAGGCGTGTTAGACGGTTACGGGAGATTAAATATTTTAGTTACTTTTCTTAGGCGCAGGCAGTTTCTAAAGTGCCGTAAGTCACTAGCGACTCCATAAATTTGTAGTTACGCTCATTTCTGGACATTGCTAGTTTATCTGACTTACGGCACTTTAGGTACTGCCGGCGGGTATATGTAATACCCCGATGTGCAAGGTGAAACTATGGGCGGCGCGGGTTCCCTCGCTTGTGCCGAAACCTACGCCGTATATCGTATCGCGCCCCAAATGTTTACATGTGCTTTTTTTTGCAAGTTATAGGGCAAAAAAATACAAGTAGCACTTTGCTATTTCCAAACCATTTTTTTTCAAAATTAGCGATAGTTACATTGTAACACTGATATCTGTCAGGAACCCCTGAATATCCCTTCACATGTATATCTATATTTTTTTTTAGTAGACAACCCAAAGTATTGATCTAGGTCCATTTTGGTATATTTCATGTCACCATTTCAACGCCAAATACGATCAAATAAAAAAAAAGTTAACTTTTTACAAATGTTTTCAAAACTTTAGGTTTCTCACTGAAATTATTTACAAACAGCTTGTGCAATTATGGCACAAATGATTGCAAATGCTTCTCTGGGATCCCTTTCTTCAGAAATAGCAGACATACAGTATATGTCTTTGGCATTGCTTTTTGGTAATTAGAAGGCCGCTTAATGCTGCTGCGCACTACACTTGTATTATGCCCCGCAGTTAAGGGCTTTTTAGGTAGCTTGTAGGGAGTTTGTAGGGTTAATTTAACTTTAGTGTAGTAGACAACACAAAGTATTGATCTAGGCCCATTTTGGTATATTTCATGCCACCGTTTCACCGCCAAATGCGATCAAATAAAAAAAAAAAAACTAACTTTTTCACAAATTTTTTCACTAACTTTAGGTTTCTCACTGAAATTATTTACAATTAGCTTGTGCAATTATGGCACAGATGGTTGTAAATGCTTTTCTGGGATCCCTTGTTCAGAAATAGCAGACATTTATGGCTTTGGCATTGTTTTTTGGTAATTAGAAGGCAGCTAAATGCCGCTGTGCACCACACTTGTATTATGCCCAGCAGTGAAGGGGTTAATTAGATAGCTTGTAGGGTTCATTTTAGCTTTAGTGTAGAGATCAGTCTCCCACCTGACACATCCCACCCCTGATCCCTCCATGGCCCCTCACAAACAGCTCTGTTCCCTCCCCCATCCCACAATTGTCACCGCCATCTTAAGTACTGGCAGAAGTCTGCCAGTACGAAAATAAAAGCCGTTTTTTTTTAAAGCATTTTTTAAAAATATAAATAGTTTCTGCAGTGTAGGTTCCCCCAACCTCCAGGATCCCCCCCAAACAGCTCTCTTAAACTCCCCCCTCTTCCTATTGTGGCCATTTTTAGGTACTGGCAGCTGCCTGCCAGTACCCAGGTTCTTAACAAATTTGCTCATTTAATTTGTTATTTTTATTTACCCCATTTTTCCGTAGTGTAGCTGCCCCCTCAATATTCCTACCCCCCTCCTCCTCCCAGATCCCATTACAAACAATTATTTCCCCCCTCCCTCTCCCTCGGATTAACACAGATTGGTCGTGTGCGCGCGCCCCCCCCTCGCCCGTTTCCACCCCTTCCTGGAACAGTGCCGGAACTAGTCCAGCGATGGGCCACCCACCCACCTCCCTGCAGCTGCTCCCACCCACCAACAATCGGCACCATCGCTGGCCGATACAGAGTGGCCCTCTCTGCATCGTTGTGCAAAAAAAGGTATTGCAATGATGCCTTAATATCGAGGTATCACGGCAATACCTTGAAAGGCTGGAAGCAATCAGGATCACTTCCACCACTTGAAACCCCTGAGGACGTCCTTGATCGTTAAGTGACATTTTTTGTAGGTTCTTAAGGGGTTAAAGGGACATGAAACCTAACATTTTTCTTTCATGATTCAAATAGAGAATGCAATTTTAAACAACTTTCCAATTTACTTCTCTTATCAAATTTGCCTCGTTCTCATGTTATTCTTTGTTGAAGAGATATAAATAGGTAGCGTGCACATGTCTGAAGCACTACATGACAGGAAATAGTGCTGCCATCTGGTGTTCTTGCTAATGTATAACATTGTTACAACACTGCTGCCATAGAATGTTGCTGACACATGCATGCTCCTGAGCTCACCTTTCTACATTTAAACAAAGCATAAGATTTGATAATAGAAGTAAATTGGAAAGTTGTATGTTTTATCTGAATCATGAAAGATAAAATTGGGGTTTTATGTCCCTTTAAATTAGTAAGTGAATTCATTCGGATATTTGTTTTGTTAAAATGAAACAAATATCTGCATTTTCATTATGAATTGGAATTCATACAAAAAGAATGCGCAGCCGTACTAAATGACATCATAATCTAACTACAATTTAAGTAGCTTTGGCAGTAAACTCATCTGATCAAATGAAGTTGGAGCTTATTGCATGAATATTTCAAATTAACAGCAGCCTGCTACCCTAAAAAGCCCATGGAGGCGACATGCATTAGGGGATCCTGGGTAACCAGGTGAGGTTACTGCTTTAAAGATACACATTTAAATAACTTTCCAATTTGTTTCTATTATCAAATTCTTTTGTTATCTTATTATCCTTTGTTGAACAGCAGGAAGTTAAGTTCAGGAGTGTACAGTGTGTGCAGCACTTATGGCAGCAGTTTTACAACAATGTTACACATTAACAAGAGCACTAAATGGCAGCAAGAGAACAAGAGTACCAGTATCAGCGCTGGAATGTAAAGCCGGTTGTCCCAAATGGGTGTTATTCAAAGAAACAAGATGAGGAAACGGATTACTATCGCCTCCATGGGTTCCTTGGAAGGTCGGTTGCAGCTGGAAATGCCAGAGGATATTTCTTCTTGATCCACTCAGCAATAGAAAACTGAAACTAAAACAGGCGCAACCCGACTCAGGTGCAAATCATTTAATAATGGCAACGTACAAGATGCTAAAACAAAGTCTGCATGTGTAAAACCATGTAGTGTAAAACAACATGCTCTCTCCGGTCCTTGCTATACTCCAAAGATCCCTCGCGATCCTCTGCACAGCTGTAAAAATATTTATCAAGCTCCGTACGGAGCTTGAAGGGCCGTGTTTCTGGCGAGTCTTCAGACTCACCAGAAACACCAGTTATGAAGCAGCTGCTCCATAACCCTGTCCGCCTGCTCAGAGCAGGCGGACAGGAATCGCCGGAAATCAACCCGATCAAGTATGATCGGGTTGATTGACACCCCCTGCTGGCGGCCGATTGGCCGTGAGTCAGCAGGGGGCAGCGTTGCACCAGCAGCTCTTGTGAGCTGCTGGTGCAATGTTAAATGCGGAGAGCGCATTGCTCTCCGCATTTAGCGAGGTCTTGCGGACCTGATCTGCACTGTCGGATCAGGTCCGCAAGACATTTAATAAATAGGGGCCCAAGTGTTAAAGAAGGTGCATGTATATGTTTGTCAGCAGGTCCGGTAGAGACGAAGGTTCCTTACCTGCACCTTCTTTTGGTTTTTACGCCTGTGGTGGGAGAGAATTGCGAGGGATCTTTGGAGTATAACGAGAGAGCATGTTGTTTTACACTACATGATTTTATACATGCAGACTTTGTTTTAGCATCTTGTAAGTTGCCATTTGTTGTTTGTGCACTTACGTATTATTATTAAATGATTTGCACCTGGGTTGCATCTGTTTTTTTTTTCTGTTTCAATTTACTAAATGGCAGTACTATTTCTGTCATGTAGGGCTACAGAAATGTGCACGCTACCCATCTATATATCTCTTTGTTAAAGAATTTATTTATTTATTTATTTATAAAATATTTTACCAGGAAGGATACATTGAGATTTCTCTCGTTTTCAAGTATGTCCTGGGATCACAAAACATTGCATTGATACAATAGGGTACAATAAAATACAAAAACAATAATAAAATACACATTATATGCAAACATTTAACATAGAGCAGGTATGAAATATTTATCCATGACAGGAGCATTCTGTTTTGAGATATGTATAGAGGGATCTCTTAAAGGATTTTAGGCTTGGGGAAGTTTTTAAAGTGTGAGGGAGGTCATTCCATAATTGTGGCGCTCTGTAGGAAAAGGAGGATCGAGCTGCTTTTTTTTTGTATTGAGGCAAGCTAAATAATGTGCTGTTATTGGATCGGAGGTTATAGGAGGTGGGAATAGCAGAATATTTGTTAAAGAATAACAAGAGAACAAAGCTAATTCTATAATATAAGTAAATTGGAAACTTTTAAAATTGTATTCTCTATCTGAATCATAAAAGAAAAATTTTGAGTTTCATTTTGAGTTTCATTTTGTTTCAGTGTCCCAGTTATTGGACATTGCTTATGTAACACTTATCTTAAAATGCTTAAATTAAATGTTGATTACATTATCAACAAAATACATGTATTAAATTATATTGTATATTCTATTTATGATGTGTTATGTAATATTATCTGCTCAACTGCCCTAGCCAACATGGGATAGAAAGTCTAAGTATTACAGTATACATAATTAAGGTATTACAAAGCTCATCATTTGCATTATTTGCATTATTTGTCTCTATGCAGGTGAGATTTTTAATTAACAGGCCCTTAGAGATACTGGGAAATAATAGGTAGATGTATTCATTATTTAAAATAGTTGTCATAGACAGTGAGAATCATTATGTAATCAATAGAAAAAATGTCTCTTTTTATTGTTAGTGTTTATTAAAGAGATATAAAAAAACATAATTTTAAAAGGATTTTACATTTTCTTTCTTTTTTTTTTTTTTTTTACTTAATTTTGGCAAGGACCATTACTTCCTTTCACATCTTGACAAGGGGCTGGGGTCTCTACAAGAGCAATATGAACTTGTTTACAATTCAATAAATGTTAGAGAAACAGAAAGTCAGTTTTTTGCCCATGCTTAGAAGAAGCGGAATACAACTTAAGTTTTAAGCATGTTTTCTCCCTTATATTACTATAGGCATTAGCTACAATGAGAATTTCTAAGTGCTTATTTTGCAAGAAAATTGTGCTGGTTGTTGTTTTTTTACACAAACTATTTATTTGTATGTTTACTTAGATTATTATATATATATATATATATATATATATATATATATATATATATATATATATATATATATATATATATATATATTAAATAGATGGATTATAAAACTAGCGCTAAAGGTACCAAAAACAATGGTCTTAGTGTAATTAGCTGATATAGTGTAGGCTTATGTAACCACAACAAAATGTTTTATTTTAATTTTATTTGATTTGTTGTATAAAAATGGGGAATTAAAATCTTATTATTTTATAAATAAGATTTTAATTCCTCATTTTTATACAACAAATCAAATCAAATAAAAATAAAACATTTTGTTGTGGTTACATAAGCCTACACTATATCAGCTAATTACACTAAGACCATTGTTTTTGGTACCTTTAGCGCTAGTTTTATAATCCTTCTATTTAATTCTTTACCTCACTTGTTAGTGGTTACAAGTACACATATACAGAACTTAGCTGCTCTAAGGAACACCATATTATACCCACCAGGGTATATAGATAGCGCTTATCACTGATCCTTTATTTAAAAAAAAAAATATAATATATATAATTTATATATATATATATATTAGTAAAGGACACTGTTTCATATCCCTTTAACACAAATTATACCGGGTAAGGTACTTATAATTAAAAAGTGAATAAACATTTTGGTATAATACTCCAGGGCCTCGATTCGATATGCAGCGTCGCCCGCAAAAGCCGGCGACGCCAAATTTTGCGCTGGTTTGGTATCACATATACGGCGTAACATAGAAGTTACGCTTGTATATTTCTGCCTTCGGCCGTAGTTTTTTGGCCCATAGACAGGTATACCAAACAGCGCAGTTTGGTATCCAATATACAGCGTGGCGAAAATGGAGAAATTCTACTCCAATTTTACCTCGCCACAAATTGCAGGCGTAGTAAGCCTTACGCTGTCTATTGGAGCCCTGTAACTCCCTAAACTAGCTGCTAAATAAAACCTAACGCATGCGCAATGTCTATCTACGTGTCAACCGCGAACTGCTAAATAAAACCTAACACCTAACGCATGCGCAATGTCTATCTACCTGTCAACCACGATCCCCCGCCGCAATCCCTAATAAAGTATTTAACCCCTAAACCGCCGCTCCGGACCCCGCCGCCACTTACATTAAATGTATAACCCCCTAATGTTAGCCCTTACACCACCGCCACCTACATTATCTACCCCCTAATGTGAGCCCCTTACACCGCCGCCATCTACATTATTTACCCCCTAATGTGAGCCCCTTACACCGCCGCCACCTACATTAACTACCCCCTAATGTGAGCTCCTACCCTGCCTCCAGCTATATTAAAATTATTAACCCCTAATCTAATCCCACTATACTGCCGCCACCTATATTAAATTATAAACCCCTAATCTAATCTCCCTATACCGCCGCCACCTATATTAAATTATTTAACCCCTAAAATACTAAACTATCCCTACCACTAAACCTAAGTCTAACCCTACAAATAGCCCTGAAAAGGGCTTTTTGCGTGGCATTACCCCAAAGTAAACAGCTCTATTGCCAGCCCTTAAAGGGACAGTCTACCATAGAATTGTTAATGTTTTAAAAGATAGATAATCCCTTTATTACACATTCCCCAGTTTTGCATAACCAACACTGTTATATTAATATACTTTTTACCTCTGTGATTACCTTGTATCTAGGAACCTTCTTCCAGCCCCCTAATCACATGACTGTGACTGTTAATTAT
This sequence comes from Bombina bombina, assembly GCF_027579735.1. Lineage (NCBI taxonomy): Eukaryota > Metazoa > Chordata > Amphibia > Anura > Bombinatoridae > Bombina > Bombina bombina. Next base: position 1,325,361,297 of record NC_069500.1, read on the forward strand.
CTCTTGTCTTAAATTTAGCATTGTTTTGTGCTAAATCTTAAATAACCTCCTGTGCCTGAACACAGTGTTATCTATATGTCCCACGTGTACTTTCTGTCTCTTTGTGTTGAAAAGAGATTTAAAAAGCATGTGATAATCTAATCCCCCTACACCACCGCCACCTATATTAACTATATTAACCCTAATTATATTAGGGTTATATAGTTAATATAGTTATTATATTATATATATTAACTATATTAACCCTAATTATATTAGGGTTAATATAGTTATTATATTATATATATTAACTATATTAACCCTAATTATATTAGGGTTAATATAGTTATTATATTATATATATATTAAGTATAATAACCCTATCTAACTCTAACACCCCTAACTAAATTCTTATTAAAATAAATCTAATAAATATTAATATTATTAATTAAAATATTCCTATTTAAATCTAAATACTTACCTATAAAATAAACCCTAAGATAGCTACAATATAATTAATAATTACATTGTAGCTATTTTAGGGTTTATATTTATTTTACAAGTAACTTAGTATTTATTTTAACTAGGTACAATAGCTATTAAATAGTTAATAACTATTTAATAGCTACTTAGTTAAAATAATTACCAATTTACCTGTAAAATAAATCCTAACCTAAGTTACAAATACACCTACACTATCAATAAATTAAATAAACTACAAATCTCTAAACTAAAATACAATTAAATACACTAAACTAAATTACAAGAAAAACAAACACTAAATTACAAAAAATAAAAAAAGATTACAAGAATTTTAAGCTAATTACACCTATTCTAAGCACCCTAATAAAATAATAAAGCCCCCCAAAATAAAAAAAATTCCCTACCCTATTCTAAATTACAAAACTTAACAGCTCTATTACCTTTTGCGGGGCAAAACAACAGCTAAACAGCTCTTTTGCCTGTAAAAAAAAAACACAATACCTCCCCCCAACATTAAAACCCACCACCCACATACCCCTACTCTAAACTCACCCAAACCCCCATTAAAAAAACCTAACACTAAGCCCCAGAAGATCTCCCTACCTTGAGTCGTCTTCACCCAGCCGGGCCGAACTCTTCATCCAATCCGGGCGATGTCTTCATCCAAGCGGCAAAGAAGAAGTCTCCCATCCGGTGATGTCTTCATCCAAGCGGCAAAGAAGAAGGCTTCCATCCCGGCGATGTCTTCATCCAAGCTGCAAAGAAGAGGTCCTCCATCGGGGCGAAGTTTTCCTCCAAGCGGCATCTTCAATCTTCTTTCTTCAGCCCTCCGACGCGGAACATCCAGCTGGCCCGACGACTGAACGACGAATGAAGTTTCCTTTAAATGACGTCATCCAAGATGGCGTCCGTCGAATTCCGATTGGCTGATAGAATCCTATCAGCCAATCGGAATTCGACGGACGCCATCTTGGATGACGTCATTTAAAGGAAACTTCATTCGTCGTTCAGTCGTCGGGCCAGATGGATGTTCCGCGTCGGAGGGCTGAAGAAAGAAGATTGAAGATGCCGCTTGGAGGAAAACTTCGCCCCGATGGAGGACCTCTTCTTTGCAGCTTGGATGAAGACATCGCCGGGATGGAAGCCTTCTTCTTTGCCGCTTGGATGAAGACATCACCGGATGGGAGACTTCTTCTTTGCCGCTTGGATGAAGACATCGCCCGGATTGGATGAAGAGTTCGGCCCGGCTGGGTGAAGACGACTCAAGGTAGGGAGATCTTCTGGGGCTTAGTGTTAGGTTTTTTTAATGGGGGTTTGGGTGAGTTTAGAGTAGGGGTATGTGGGTGGTGGGTTTTAATGTTGGGGGGAGGTATTGTGTTTTTTTTTTACAGGCAAAAGAGCTGTTTAGCTGTTGTTTTGCCCCGCAAAAGGTAATAGAGCTGTTAAGTTTTGTAATTTAGAATAGGGTAGGGAATTTTTTTTATTTTGGGGGGCTTTATTATTTTATTAGGGTGCTTAGAATAGGTGTAATTAGCTTAAAATTCTTGTAATCTTTTTTTATTTTTTGTAATTTAGTGTTTGTTTTTCTTGTAATTTAGTTTAGTGTATTTAATTGTATTTTAGTTTAGAGATTTGTAGTTTATTTAATTTATTGATAGTGTAGGTGTATTTGTAACTTAGGTTAGGATTTATTTTACAGGTAAATTGGTAATTATTTTAACTAAGTAGCTATTAAATAGTTATTAACTATTTAATAGCTATTGTACCTAGTTAAAATAAATACTAAGTTACTTGTAAAATAAATATAAACCCTAAAATAGCTACAATGTAATTATTAATTATATTGTAGCTATCTTAGGGTTTATTTTATAGGTAAGTATTTAGATTTAAATAGGAATATTTTAATTAATAATATTAATATTTATTAGATTTATTTTAATAAGAATTTAGTTAGGGGTGTTAGAGTTAGATAGGGTTATTATACTTAATATATATATAATATAATAACTATATTAACCCTAATATAATTAGGGTTAATATAGTTAATATATATAATATAATAACTATATTAACCCTAATATAATTAGGGTTAATATAGTTAATATATATAATATAATAACTATATTAACTATATAACCCTAATATAATTAGGGTTAATATAGTTAATATAGGTGGCGGTGGTGTAGGGGGATTAGATTATCACATGCTTTTTAAATCTCTTTTCAACACAAAGAGACAGAAAGTACACGTGGGACATATAGATAACACTGTGTTCAGGCACAGGAGGTTATTTAAGATTTAGCACAAAACAATGCTAAATTTAAGACAAGAGATAATTAACAGTCACAGTCATGTGATTAGGGGGCTGGAAGAAGGTTCCTAGATACAAGGTAATCACAGAGGTAAAAAGTATATTAATATAACAGTGTTGGTTATGCAAAACTGGGGAATGTGTAATAAAGGGATTATCTATCTTTTAAAACATTAACAATTCTATGGTAGACTGTCCCTTTAAGGGCTGGCAATAGAGCTGTTTACTTTGGGGTAATGCCACGCAAAAAGCCCTTTTCAGGGCTATTTGTAGGGTTAGACTTAGGTTTAGTGGTAGGGATAGTTTAGTATTTTAGGGGTTAAATAATTTAATATAGGTGGCGGCGGTATAGGGAGATTAGATTAGGGGTTTATAATTTAATATAGGTGGCGGCAGTATAGTGGGATTAGATTAGGGGTTAATAATTTTAATATAGCTGGAGGCAGGGTAGGAGCTCACATTAGGGGGTAGTTAATGTAGGTGGCGGCGGTGTAAGGGGCTCACATTAGGGGGTAAATAATGTAGATGGCGGCGGTGTAAGGGGCTCACATTAGGGGGTAGATAATGTAGGTGGCGGTGGTGTAAGGGGCTAACATTAGGGGGTTATACATTTAATGTAAGTGGCGGCGGGGTCCGGGAGCGGCGGTTTAGGGGTTAAATACTTTATTAGGGATTGCGGCGGGGGATCGTGGTTGACAGGTAGATAGACATTGCGCATGCGTTAGGTGTTAGGTTTTATTTAGCAGTTCGCGGTTGACACGTAGATAGACATTGCGCATGCGTTAGGTTTTATTTAGCAGCTAGTTTAGGGAGTTACAGGGCTCCAATAGACAGCGTAAGGCTTACTACGCCTGCAATTTGTGGCGAGGTAAAATTGGAGTAGAATTTCTCCATTTTCGCCACGCTGTATATTGGATACCAAACTGCGCTGGTTTGGTATACCTGTCTATGGGCCAAAAAACTACGGCCGAAGGCAGAAATATACAAGCGTAACTTCTATGTTACGCCGTATATGTGATACCAAACCAGCGCAAAATTTGGCGTCGCCGGCTTTTGCGGGCGACGCTGCATATCGAATCGAGGCCCTGGAGTATTATACCAAAATGTTTATTCACTTTTTAATTATAAGTACCTTACCCGGTATAATTTGTGTTAAAGGGATATGAAACAGTGTCCCTTTACTAATATATATATATATATATATATATATATATTTTTTTTTTTTTTAAATAAAGGATCAGTGATAAGCGCTATCTATATACCCTGGTGGGTATAATATGGTGTTCCTTAGAGCAGCTAAGTTCTGTATATGTGTACTTGTAACCACTAACAAGTGAGGTAAAGAATTAAATAGAAGGATTATAAAACTAGCGCTAAAGGTACCAAAAACAATGGTCTTAGTGTAATTAGCTGATATAGTGTAGGCTTATGTAACCACAACAAAATGTTTTATTTTTATTTGATTTGATTTGTTGTATAAAAATGAGGAATTAAAATCTTATTTATAAAATAATAAGATTTTAATTCCCCATTTTTATACAACAAATCAAATAAAATTAAAATAAAACATTTTGTTGTGGTTACATAAGCCTACACTATATCAGCTAATTACACTAAGACCATTGTTTTTGGTACCTTTAGCGCTAGTTTTATAATCCATCTATTTAATATATATATATATATATATATATATATATATATATATATATATATATATATATATATATATATATATATAATAAATCTAAGTAAACATACAAATAAATAGTTTGTGTAAAAAAACAACAACCAGCACAATTTTCTTGCAAAATAAGCACTTAGAAATTCTCATTGTAGCTAATGCCTATAGTAATATAAGGGAGAAAACATGCTTAAAACTTAAGTTGTATTCCGCTTCTTCTAAGCATGGGCAAAAAACTGACTTTCTGTTTCTCTAACATTTATTGAATTGTAAACAAGTTCATATTGCTCTTGTAGAGACCCCAGCCCCTTGTCAAGATGTGAAAGGAAGTAATGGTCCTTGCCAAAATTAAGTAAAAAAAAAAAAAAAAAGAAAGAAAATGTAAAATCCTTTTAAAATTATGTTTTTTTATATCTCTTTAATAAACACTAACAATAAAAAGAGACATTTTTTCTATTGATTACATAATGATTCTCACTGTCTATGACAACTATTTTAAATAATGAATACATCTACCTATTATTTCCCAGTATCTCTAAGGGCCTGTTAATTAAAAATCTCACCTGCATAGAGACAAATAATGCAAATAATGCAAATGATGAGCTTTGTAATACCTTAATTATGTATACTGTAATACTTAGACTTTCTATCCCATGTTGGCTAGGGCAGTTGAGCAGATAATATTACATAACACATCATAAATAGAATATACAATATAATTTAATACATGTATTTTGTTGATAATGTAATCAACATTTAATTTAAGCATTTTAAGATAAGTGTTACATAAGCAATGTCCAATAACTGGGACACTGAAACAAAATGAAACTCAAAATGAAACTCAAAATTTTTCTTTTATGATTCAGATAGAGAATACAATTTTAAAAGTTTCCAATTTACTTATATTATAGAATTAGCTTTGTTCTCTTGTTATTCTTTAACAAATATTCTGCTATTCCCACCTCCTATAACCTCCGATCCAATAACAGCACATTATTTAGCTTGCCTCAATACAAAAAAAAAGCAGCTCGATCCTCCTTTTCCTACAGAGCGCCACAATTATGGAATGACCTCCCTCACACTTTAAAAACTTCCCCAAGCCTAAAATCCTTTAAGAGATCCCTCTATACATATCTCAAAACAGAATGCTCCTGTCATGGATAAATATTTCATACCTGCTCTATGTTAAATGTTTGCATATAATGTGTATTTTTATTATTGTTTTTGTATTTTATTGTACCCTATTGTATCAATGCAATGTTTTGTGATCCCAGGACATACTTGAAAACGAGAGAAATCTCAATGTATCCTTCCTGGTAAAATATTTTATAAATAAATAAATAAATAAATTCTTTAACAAAGAGATATATAGATGGGTAGCGTGCACATTTCTGTAGCCCTACATGACAGAAATAGTACTGCCATTTAGTAAATTGAAACAGAAAAAAAAAACAGATGCAACCCAGGTGCAAATCATTTAATAATAATACGTAAGTGCACAAACAACAAATGGCAACTTACAAGATGCTAAAACAAAGTCTGCATGTATAAAATCATGTAGTGTAAAACAACATGCTCTCTCGTTATACTCCAAAGATCCCTCGCAATTCTCTCCCACCACAGGCGTAAAAACCAAAAGAAGGTGCAGGTAAGGAACCTTCGTCTCTACCGGACCTGCTGACAAACATATACATGCACCTTCTTTAACACTTGGGCCCCTATTTATTAAATGTCTTGCGGACCTGATCCGACAGTGCAGATCAGGTCCGCAAGACCTCGCTAAATGCGGAGAGCAATGCGCTCTCCGCATTTAACATTGCACCAGCAGCTCACAAGAGCTGCTGGTGCAACGCTGCCCCCTGCTGACTCACGGCCAATCGGCCGCCAGCAGGGGGTGTCAATCAACCCGATCATACTTGATCGGGTTGATTTCCGGCGATTCCTGTCCGCCTGCTCTGAGCAGGCGGACAGGGTTATGGAGCAGCTGCTTCATAACTGGTGTTTCTGGTGAGTCTGAAGACTCGCCAGAAACACGGCCCTTCAAGCTCCGTACGGAGCTTGATAAATATTTTTACAGCTGTGCAGAGGATCGCGAGGGATCTTTGGAGTATAGCAAGGACCGGAGAGAGCATGTTGTTTTACACTACATGGTTTTACACATGCAGACTTTGTTTTAGCATCTTGTACGTTGCCATTATTAAATGATTTGCACCTGAGTCGGGTTGCGCCTGTTTTAGTTTCAGTTTTCTATTGCTGAGTGGATCAAGAAGAAATATCCTCTGGCATTTCCAGCTGCAACCGACCTTCCAAGGAACCCATGGAGGCGATAGTAATCCGTTTCCTCATCTTGTTTCTTTGAATAACACCCATTTGGGACAACCGGCTTTACATTCCAGCGCTGATACTGGTACTCTTGTTCTCTTGCTGCCATTTAGTGCTCTTGTTAATGTGTAACATTGTTGTAAAACTGCTGCCATATAGTGCTGCACACACGTGTACACTCCTGAACTTAACTTCCTGCTGTTCAACAAAGGATAATAAGATAACAAAAGAATTTGATAATAGAAACAAATTGGAAAGTTATTTAAATGTGTATCTTTAAAGCAGTAACCTCACCTGGTTACCCAGGATCCCCTAATGCATGTCGCCTCCATGGGCTTTTTAGGGTAGCAGGCTGCTGTTAATTTGAAATATTCATGCAATAAGCTCCAACTTCATTTGATCAGATGAGTTTACTGCCAAAGCTACTTATAATTGTAGTTAGATTATGATGTCATTTAGTACGGCTGCGCATTCTTTTTGTTATGAATTCCAATTCATAATGAAAATGCAGATATTTGTTTCATTTTAACAAAACAAATATCCGAATGAATTCACTTACTAATTTAAAGGGACATAAAACCCCAATTTTATCTTTCATGATTCAGATAAAACATACAACTTTCCAATTTACTTCTATTATCAAATCTTATGCTTTGTTTAAATGTAGAAAGGTGAGCTCAGGAGCATGCATGTGTCAGCAACATTCTATGGCAGCAGTGTTGTAACAATGTTATACATTAGCAAGAACACCAGATGGCAGCACTATTTCCTGTCATGTAGTGCTTCAGACATGTGCACGCTACCTATTTAGATATCTCTTCAACAAAGAATAACATGAGAACGAGGCAAATTTGATAAGAGAAGTAAATTGGAAAGTTGTTTAAAATTGCATTCTCTATTTGAATCATGAAAGAAAAATGTTAGGTTTCATGTCCCTTTAACCCCTTAAGAACCTACAAAAAATGTCACTTAACGATCAAGGACGTCCTCAGGGGTTTCAAGTGGTGGAAGTGATCCTGATTGCTTCCAGTCGCTTTCAAGGTATTGCCGTGATACCTCGATATTAAGGCATCATTGCAATACCTTTTTTTGCACAACGATGCAGAGAGGGCCACTCTGTATCGGCCAGCGATGGTGCCGATTGTTGGTGGGTGGGAGCAGCTGCAGGGAGGTGGGTGGGTGGCCCATCGCTGGACTAGTTCCGGCCACTGTTCCAGGAAGGGGGTGGAAACGGGCGAGGGGGGGGGCGCGCGCACACGACCAATCTGTGTTAATCCCGAGGGAGAGGGAGGGGGGAAATAATTGTTTGTAATGGGATCTGGGAGGAGGAGGGGGGGTAGGATATTGAGGGGGGCAGCTACACTACGGAAAAATGGGGTAAAATAAAAATAACAAATTAAATGAGCAAATTTGTTAAGAACCTGGGTACTGGCAGGCAGCTGCCAGTACCTAAAAATGGCCACAAATAGGAAGAGGGGGGAGTTTAAGAGAGCTGTTTGGGGGGGATCCTGGAGGTTGGGGGGAACCTACACTGCAGAAACTATTTATATATTTTTAAAAAATGCTTTAAAAAAAAACGGCTTTTATTTTCGTACTGGCAGACTTTCTGCCAGTACTTAAGATGGCGGTGACAATGGTGGGATGGGGGAGGGAACAGAGCTGTTTGTGAGGGGCCATGGAGGGATCAGGGGGTGGGATGTGTCAGGTGGGAGACTGATCTCTACACTAAAGCTAAAATGAACCCTACAAGCTATCTAATTAACCCCTTCACTGCTGGGCATAATACAAGTGTGGTGCACAGCGGCATTTAGCTGCCTTCTAATTACCAAAAAACAATGCCAAAGCCATAAATGTCTGCTATTTCTGAACAAAGGGGATCCCAGAAAAGCATTTACAACCATCTGTGCCATAATTGCACAAGCTAATTGTAAATAATTTCAGTGAGAAACCTAAAGTTAGTGAAAAAATTTGTGAAAAAGTTAGTTTTTTTTTTTTTATTTGATCGCATTTGGCGGTGAAACGGTGGCATGAAATATACCAAAATGGGCCTAGATCAATACTTTGTGTTGTCTACTACACTAAAGTTAAAATTAACCCTACAAACTCCCTACAAGCTACCTAATTAAGCCCTTAACTGCGGGGCATAATACAAGTGTAGTGCGCAGCAGCATTAAGCGGCCTTCTAATTACCAAAAAGCAATGCCAAAGACATATACTGTATGTCTGCTATTTCTGAAGAAAGGGGATCCCAGAGAAGCATTTGCAATCATTTGTGCCATAATTGCACAAGCTGTTTGTAAATAATTTCAGTGAGAAACCTAAAGTTTGTGAAAACATTTGTAAAAAGTTAACTTTTTTTTTATTTGATCGTATTTGGCGTTGAAATGGTGACATGAAATATACCAAAATGGACCTAGATCAATACTTTGGGTTGTCTACTAAAAAAAAATATAGATATACATGTGAAGGGATATTCAGGGGTTCCTGACAGATATCAGTGTTACAATGTAACTATCGCTAATTTTGAAAAAAAATGGTTTGGAAATAGCAAAGTGCTACTTGTATTTTTTTGCCCTATAACTTGCAAAAAAAAGCACATGTAAACATTTGGGGCGCGATACGATATACGGCGTAGGTTTCGGCACAAGCGAGGGAACCCGCGCCGCCCATAGTTTCACCTTGCACATCGGGGTATTACATATACCCGCCGGCAGTACCTAAAGTGCCGTAAGTCAGATAAACTAGCAATGTCCAGAAATGAGCGTAACTACAAATTTATGGAGTCGCTAGTGACTTACGGCACTTTAGAAACTGCCTGCGCCTAAGAAAAGTAACTAAAATATTTAATCTCCCGTAACCGTCTAACACGCCTCCCAAAAATAAGCCCGATACGTATACCCTTATATCCGCAATCCCCCCTCTCACTCTTAATAATAAATGTATTAACCCCTAGACCGACAACCCCCCACAACGCAATAAGCCTAATTATTAACCCGTAAACCGCCATAGCCCACACCGCAATAAGCCTATCCTAGTATTAACCCCTAAATCGCCAAAACCCACACTGCAAAACACCTATTCTATTATTAACCCCTAAGCAGCCGTAGCCCACATAGCCTATTAAATCTATTAACCCCTAATCTGCCACCGCCAACGTCGCCGCCACTATAATAAAGTTATTAACCCCTAAACCTAAGTCTAACCCTAACACCCCCCTAACTTAATTATTATTTAAATAAATCTAAATAATATTACTATTATTAACTAAAGTATTCCTATTTAAAACTAAATACTTACCTATAAAATAAACCCTAAGATAGCTACAATATAATTAATTATTACATTGTAGCTATTTTAGGATTAATTTTTATTTTACAGGCAACTTTGTATTTATTTTAACTAGGTACAATAGCTATTAAATAGTCAATAACTATTTAATAGCTACCTAGTTAAAATAATTACAAAATTTCCTGTAAAATAAATCCAAACCTAAGTTACAAATAAAATACACCTAACACTAAACTATCAATAAATAAATTAAATTAATTAATTACAATTAGCTAAAATTAAATACAATTAAATTAAATAAACTATAGTACAGAAAAACAAACACTAAATTACAGAAAATTAAAAAAAATTACAAGAAGTTTAAACTAATTACACCTAATCTAAGCCCCCTAATAAAATAAAAAAGCCCCCCAAAATAATAAAATGCCCTACCCTATACTAAATTACAAATAGCCCTTAAAAGGGCTTTTTGCGGGGAATTGCCCCAAAGTAATCAGCTCTTTTACCTGTAAAAAAAAATACAATACTCCCCCCAACATTACAACCCACCACCCACACACCCCTATTCTAAAACCCACCCAATCCACCCTTAAAAAAACCTAACACTACCCCATTGAAGATCACCCTACCTTGAGCCATCTTCACCCAGCCGGGCACAAGTGGTCATCTGATCCGGGCAGAAGTCTTCATCCGATGGGGCAGAAGAGGCAACGCTGCATATCGGATCGGGCCCTTGGTATTTCTAAACTCAGGACAAAATTTAGAAACTATTTAGCATGGTTGTTTTTTGGTGGTTGTAGATGTGCAACAGATTTTGGGGGTCAAAGTTAGAAAAAGCGTGTTTTTTTCCATTTTTTCATCATATTTTATACTTTTTTGTTATAGTAAATTATAAGATATGATGGAAATAATGGTATCTTGAAAAAGTCCATTTAATGGCGAGAAAAACGGTATATAATATGTGTGGGTACAGTAAATAAGTAAAAGGAAAATTACAGCTAAACATAAACACGGCAGAAATGTAAAAATAGCCCTGGTCCCAAACGGTCAGAAAATGGAAAAGTGGTCTGGTCACTAAGGGGTTAAAAAATAACTAATATAATTCATGAGCTCATGCTCCTATTAGTGCAGCTACCCAGCGTGTCTCCTTTAGTGCAGGCGGGGGGCACGCTAATCCATACTAATAGGAGAATTGGGCCCTGGAATCTGTGAAGAAGGATTAAATTAGAAGTAAGTATTAAGGGCTAGATTTATTAAAGCCCTACGGCTGCAAGTTCTCATAAGAACTTGCTCGCCGTAATTTATCAAGCAGCTGTCACCAGACCGCCACTTCCCTAACCTCTGCGCCACCTCTAAGGTGGCGAAATTCAATCTCCTCAGTCTAGTCAGACAGAGGAGATTGACAGCAGCTCCTGCTGGCTGTGCGCGGGCAGGGGGCGGGATTGCACGCAAGCGCAAAATTGCGCTCGTGTGCAATGGCGAATACCTGCGGGTAATTTCGCCCCACCACAGGCGAGCTGAGGCATACAGGGGCGCATATATGTGCCCCTGTCCGCCTCAGCTTTAATAAATCTAACCCTAAAGGTGAAATGAGTAGATAACATTTGCATTCTTATTAACGAAAACAAATGTAAATGTTAACCAAAATTCAGTATTCGGTTTGTTTTAAATTATCTGAATACCGAATAGAACACAAATATTTTGAAACTTATTTTTTTCATAATATTCATTCCAAATAATTAATCTGAAACAAATGATTCAGTGCTGCACAAGTCTATTGAGTGAAAGTTCAAAGTGAGGAAATAGTCAATAAATGTTTTATGCTTTGTTGAGGTAAAAAAGCGCCCTCGGCTTCATGGTAGTTAGTTTTACAGCCAATCCAGAGAATTATAGGAGTAATTTATCAGATCACTCATGGGAAGTAAAAAGGCTATGGTGACTACAATGTTTTTACATGGAGTAGATAAAGTGCCGTAAGTCGGATAAACTAGCGATGTCCAGAAATGAGCGTAAATACAAATTTCTAGATTCGCCAGTGATTTACAGCACTTTAGAAACTGCCAGCGCCTAAGAAAAAAAAAAAAAAAATCTCCCGTAAAAGTCTAACCTCCCTCCCAAAAATAAACCTGACACGTAAAAACCACTATAACCACAATCTCCCCACATTGCAACTAATAATAAAAGTATTAACCCCTAAACCGACAACTCCCCACAATGCAATATGCCTAATTAAACTATTAACCCCTAATCCGCCTTTTACATACATCGCAATCTACCTGATAAAAGTATTATACCCTAAATCCGCCAACCCCAGTGTCCGAAAACTACCTAATAAATGTATAAACCCCGAATCCGCCATTCACCCACATCGCAAAGTCCCTATTAAAACTATTAACCCCTAATCTGCCATTAACCCACATCGCAAAAGTACCTAATAAATGTATTATCCCCTAATCCGCCATTTACCCACATTGCAAAGTCCCTACTAAAACTATTAACCCCTAATCCGCCATTAACCCACATAGCAACAAACCTTATAAAACAATTAACCCCTAAACCACCAAACCCACACAACACAATAATGCTAATAAAACTTTTAACCCCTAATCCGCGAAACCCCCACAATCCAAGTACCCTAATTAACCTATTAACCCTTAATCCACCAAACCCCCACAACACAAATAACTAATTAAATTACTAAGCCCCCTAACCTAACACCCTCTAAATTAACCCCAATTACCTAAACTAAAAAATACTAAATTACAATTAAAATAAAAAAGCTAACATTACTAAAAAATAAAAAAAATCTAAGATTAAACTAATCTAAGATTACAGAAAAAATAAAAAGTCTATCATTTTACTGTTAGAGGTGGGACTTAGTATTTGTTAAGGTTAAAGAGCTGTTGGTAGTTTAGCATTAGATTAGGTGGTGTTTTTATTTTGGGGGGCTTTTTTATTTTCATAGGTATTAGGTGTAAATATTTTATTTTTGATCATTTGGATTATTATTTTATGTAATATTAGACTTTTTTATTTTTTGTAATCTTAGATTAGTTTAATCTTAGTTTTTTTTTATTTTTAAGTAATGTTAGCTTTTTTATTTTAATTGTACTTTTTAATTTAGGTAATTGGGGTTAATTTAGGGGGTGTTAGGTTAGGGGGCTTAGTATTTAATTAGTTATTGCGTTGTGGGGGTTTAGCGGATTAGGGGTTAATAGATTTATTAGGATTATTACGTTTTGTGGGTTTGGAGGATTAGGGGTTAATAGTTTTATTAGGTTTATTGCAATGTGGGTTAATGGCGAATTAAGGGATAATACATTTATTAGGGTGATTGCGATGTGGGTTAATGGCTGATTAGGGGTTAATACATTGATTAGATTTATTGCGATGTGGGTGAATGGCGGATTAGGGGTTAATATACATTATTAGTTATTGTGGTGGGGATTTGCAGTTAACAGGTAGATAGACATTGCGTATGCGTTAGGTGTTAGTTTATATTTTCAGGCAGTTACGGGAGTTAGGGTGCTCACATTTTAATCACAAGGCTTGCTGTGCCTGCCTATATGTGGCGAGGTGAAAATGGAGTAAAATTTCTCAATTTTCGCTGCGTAAGTCCTTGCGATGAATATGTGATACAGATTTGCAACGCTGTTCTATGTTAGCTTATGGGAATAAAAATTGCGGGCGACGGGTGAAATATACGTGCCACATTTATATGCAGCGCGGTATATGTGATACCAAAACCCTGGAAAAAAACGGCCACATATGTAATCTTGTCCAATGTGCTTCAAATTACTTGTTATACCAGCTGCAGAAATTAAACTAACTAATGTCCTTTAGTTAGATTTGAATATCAAATAGCAGCTTCTGCTAATTAAACCCACAAGTAGCAACATATCAAGTAGTAAGCTGGAGTTTAAAAGAAGTTAAAATCCAGTAAACAAAGACATTACAATTCCTATCCATAGAATCTCGTAGACACCATCTTGTTTGCAGTTTATGCCAAAATGGAAATGGCCATTTAACAAACAAGAGAAATTAATCTTTAAAAGATTCCTGTTTAAAGTTGCAAAACGACCATATAGCAATAAAAAGTGGTGCACAGTGTGCCCATCCTAACAACCATGCATTTAGATGGGTTAGCAGTGGTGTGGATGGAAACGGATGCAATAGTTAACTATGACTCTCCTTTCAAATAACAATTTTCATAACAGCAGTACTGTATGTGACAATCACGACAGTGCAAGTGAGAATCAAATATTAAAAATGCAATATAAGAACAAGCCATTTGTAGATGTTGTTGTCCTGAAGTGTCTAAATAAATATGCCTATCATGCTAAGATACATATAACATTCATATGGAGGATGTATTGAGTTGTGTTGAGGATGTATTCTGATGACAATGAGTATTTTCCTTGTAGAAAAAAAGGGGTTTACATAAATAGAGCTTTGCTATAACATTAAAGGGACATTCCAGCCAAATTTGTAATCCACATGAATGCATTTCAGTTTTGAGTCATTTATGTAATATACATGTAGTAGCAAAAACGCTTCTAATAAAAACTATAGCTGTTTAAAATGCATATTTAAATATGCACCGTGCACCAGCATTTTAAACACAGCACTTGCTCAGAGACAACAAGGAACTAAAGAATAAATAGCTCATTCAGTTTATCCATTTACATATACATTACAGTCCACTCAGTAAATCCGTATATATCCAAGCAATAGGATTCAAGTGAACACTTCTTTGTATATATGTTTGAAAAATAAGTATTCAAAGTGCTGTAGCAGTTGTTAGCGTGTGAGACAGTTTGTATCCTAAATGCATCAGTTGTTGCTAAACACTTCACTTACCTTTGAGGTGCAGATCGGTCTGTGTTATTCAAGTAGGAAAATACCTCTTATCGCCTGCTCCAGTTTTTTTAGACGGAGTCCCTAGTGATGTATCTGGAGGTCAGGTGTTTAGCACGGCGTTCTCTGTTCCATCCGCCGTCTCACATGGGTAGCTGTTCTCCTACGTTGTGGGGGCGTGTGCTCCTCCTGAATGACCCAGGATAGGCTCTAAATTTCAGCTGTTGGTGTGTAACAGGTCGTTCAATGTTAATTGCTGACATGATACAGTATGCAGCTTCAGTATTTGAAATGCTGATGCACTAAGAATATCTAGCTATGCTTCACATTCACGTGCAAAGAACAAAAATGTTAACACTAAAACAGTGATAACTTTTACTAGAAGCATTTTTGCCAATACATGTATATTATATATATTATTATATATTATATTATTTAAATTTTGACCGGAATGTCCCTTTAAGAACTGTTAATGGGCTATTTTTTGAGTCAGTTTTGATTTTGAATTCAGGTACTTCTGATGAAAACTCATTTGTGGATGTGGGGTTTTAAAGGGATACCCAAAAAAATTTTTTATTCATGATTCATTTCAGATAGAGAATACAATTTAAAAAAAAATTCCAATTTACTTCTATTATGAAATGAGTTTTTTTTCTCATGTTTTTCTTTGGTGAAGAGATATCTAGATAGG
The DNA here is from genome assembly GCF_027579735.1 of Bombina bombina. NCBI lineage: Eukaryota > Metazoa > Chordata > Amphibia > Anura > Bombinatoridae > Bombina > Bombina bombina. The sequence continues at coordinate 1,325,376,909 of NC_069500.1, forward strand.
TAAAGTGCACGTCTAAAGCTCAGCATGACAGGAAGTAGTGCTGCCATCTAGTGATATTGTTGATGTATAACATTATTGGAAAACTGCTGCCGACATCCTGAGCTCACTTTCTATCTTTTCAACAAAGAATAACAAGAAAATAAAGAACATTTAATCATGAAAGATTTTTTTTTTAGGTTGCAAAAGGATATAGGATTGTGATCACTCGAGAAACTCGGCTCCCAATTCAGTTGGAAAGCAAAAAACACTGCTATATTGTAATCAAGGCCCTAGTCAAAGGATATGCGTGACCCTTGGAGCGAGGAGAAAAATAAGTAAATATGTACAGTAATACCAAAATGTTTAACATCCCATTGTGAAATATAACAATGTTTGTGCAGCTAAAAAAGCATAATATGTGAGGGCTAAACGCATAGATACCAGTGATAATAAAAAGCTTTTAACAAATTAAAGGATTTGCTTACAGCAGTACAATTCTATTTTTTTAATGTTTTTTCAATAAACTTCCAACTATTTAATAACATATTATTTATTAATACATAAACAAGCAAGAACAGAAGCTACCAAAGGAGTTTAAAAGAGAACATGACCCCATACTTAGGCACTATCTTCCCAACCCATAAATTCACACACAGTAAACTGGGGTTATAAAGGCCGCAGCCATTCTATTTAATTATCAAACTTATAAACACATAAATAACATGTAAACCGCTTGCCTTTTCATTGAATAACAAAAGCCCATTAGTGCTTGCTCCAAAGGAGCTTAATATTCTTAAAACCCAAACAAGTAACATCTTGTAAACCTCTCCTGAACCCACAGGAGGTACCAACATTTACATCCACCTTCTTAAACAGCAAACACACCGCCACACTCTCACAACCCTGCCGTAATAACAGGGAGGGAGGGAGGGAGCTTCTTTTCGCCTGCTGGTCCATAAATGAAGAGACCACCACTTCCTCAACTACTTCTACGTATAATTACCTAAACACCTCCCACTTATCACTTCCCTAACTTCTACTTTGGCCTGCTCTGGGGTAAAAAGCTCCTCCCTCTCATTCAATCGTCCAGGGCTGCCTTGGCCCCATACTTAGGTACTATCTTCCAAACCCACAAATTCAAACACACACAGTAAACTAGGGTTATAAAGGCCGCAGCCATTTTATTTAATTATCAAATTTATAAACACATAAATAACATGTAAACCGCTTGCCTCGTCATTGACTAACACAAGCCCATTAGTGCTTGCTCCATAGGAGCTCAATATACTTAAAATCCAAACAAGTAACATCTTGTGAACCTCTCCTGAACCCACAGGAGGTACCAAGTTTTACATCCACCTTCTCAAACAGCAAACACACCGCCACAGACATGGCCATCCGCCGAGCCCCGCCAACCTCCCAAGGCCTTTAGAACCCCTTCTTTCAAGTTAAAATTAAATAACTGAAACCCCACTTCATTCAGATGCACTCCGTCTCTCAAAAAAAAATAATCTACCTGACTCCTCTTCAACCTCTACGTGCCAAATAGACCCCCCCCCCTTTTGCCTCACAAAGCTACTTAAAACCCTGTTAATTTTCCTCCTGGACGTATCCAACCTCTTACTATCCCATGCCGCCCTCCAGAGGACCCTAGGCTCAATTTCAGATCACACAACCTGCAGCCGAGGAAATAGTTCCCAAATCCTCCCTAAATCCCTATTTATCTTGGACACCAAATCTTTTTGTGCCGTAAAACCCAGATCGTTACCTCCTGCATGAATCACCTAAAATGTCTGAAGGGTGGAACATCCGCAAGTACTCAACCACTTTCAAAATTACCTGCTCCCATTTTCAAGCCCCAAAACCCCAGCCAACGAAAAAAACCACCTCAGACGTTAGCAAATCCAAACGGCACCCAATGTCTTTCACTGCAGCTGCTTTTCTGGCTCAATAGATGTAGGAGTGCCCTATAACCCAACAATCCACAGCACCTAGGAAAACGACAAACAAACAAACTACAAAACTAAATTGTTACACACATAAGATTTAAACCTCCCAGAAGACCACCTCCCACCCAGACATATAGTTTGACGCTTCTCCAACTGGTCCGTCTTTGACCTACTCAACCAAATCACCACTTGCCTATCCGAAACCACCACATCACACACCTGGAAACCATGCTTGTCTTTTTTATTAACCGCCACTACTTCCGAAATACAGAAGGCCGCAAAAAAAGTTAGCACAACAGCAGTACTAAATAAAGCAACCTCATACTCATCCAAGCACACACAGGGCAGTACTTCAACCACCTTGTTTAAAATATAAACAACCACTACCTACCATCAGAGATTGCACGCCCCTTACACACACCCCGGGCTGCTAACCACAACAAAAATATTTAGTAACATCACTCAAGCCCAGTAACTGACACAAGAAAGCAAGAGCAGTCAAACACTTCTGGACCAAAGCCTTAGAGATCCTCACACGTCTCCACGCCACCACCCACCATGGCAATGCCCAAATCCAACCATCATCTGAAAAGGGGTAATTCCCTCCCCTTAAGACCAAATGCAAGCTCCCCATACATGCACATATGCTTTCCAGGTACTCTTGGCTAATGCTGCCCTTACCACACTCAGCAGCTTACCGCATGGCCGCTTAGCCACCACTTCCAGTGACCTTCCTCCAGCTTCCACCGAGACTCAGAGTATCTCCTCCTCTCTGCCATCCACCCATGGCAATGACTTCAGCAGTCCCGCCTCTAAAAATGGCCGTGCCTCCTCTCCTAACCCAGAGCGGGTCTCCAGCTCCAGCCGCACCTGTCCTGCACTCTTGGCTCCTGCCGGTCGTCTACCCTGGCCCCTGGACTTCCTCTGCCCAACACTGGATCCACCACGTGATCGCCGCAAAGGCGCATCTGGGCTGAGTCGTTCAGACACTTTGGAATGGGTTAGGGGTTAATATGTTTATTATAGTGGCGGCGATGTCCAGAGCGGTAGATTATGGGTTAATAATTTTATTATAGTGTTTGTGATGCAGGAGGGCCTCGGTTTAGGGGTTAATAGGTAGTTTATGGGTGTTAGTGTACTTTTTAGCACTTTAGTTATGAGTTTTATGCTACAGCGTTATAGTGTAAAACTCATAACTACTGACTTTAAAATGTGGTAAGAATCTTGACGGGATAGGGTGTACCGCTCACTTTTTGGCCTTCCAGGACAAGCTTGTAATACCGGCGCTATGGAAGTCCCATTGAAAATAGACTATACGCAATTTGTGTAAGTTGATTTGTGGTAAGGCCAAAAAAGTGTGTGATGCCCCTATATCTGCAAGACTCGTAATACCAGCGGCAGTAAAAAAGCAGCATTATGAGGCTTAAAGGGACAGTAAACCTTAAAAATAATGTTATATAATTCTGCACATAGTGCCAAACATTTATAAAACATAATAAACCCTATTAATTTTTTTTTTTTAAACGCTGTTTTACAGACCCGCTCTCTGTACTCTGCTGAGCGGGTCTGTTATATTTACTCAGCGCATCGGGCCAGCTGTATAGTCACAGCCCGGCCCGACCGCGCCATAAGACTAAGTGCAGCTCGCTCCTGCTCTGTCAGACAGCAGGAGCGAGCTGCACTTAGTGCTATGGCGCGGTCGGACCGGGTTGTGACTATATAGCTGGCCCGATGCGCTGAGTAAATATAACAGACCCGCTCAGCAGAGTACAGAGAGCGGGTATGTAAAACAGCGTTTTAAAAAAAAAAAAAAAAATATGGTATATTATGTTTTATAAATGTTTGGCTAATATAATGTTATATAATTCTGCACTATGTGCAGAATTATATAACATTATTTTTAAAGTTTACTGACACTTTAATGCTGCTTTTATACTCATAACGCAAGACTCGTAATCTAGCCGAGTGTTTGACTTTGTGAAGTGCAAAATTATTTTTGTAGTGCACCTGCGGCTTAGCACAACTTTGGGTTAGAGCTTGAGCGAAAGCAAGGACCTGAGTGTTGTCGCTCACCACATATAAGTATATTAGGGGCCAGTTGATCTAAAGATCTCCCTTCAGGTGAGATGACCTAAGAAGTCTCATCAGTATAACGAGATCCCTCAAACAATTTTAGAAACACAAATTTTAATAGATAGATAGATAGATAGATAGATAGATAGATAGATAAATAGATAGATGTGTATATAATGGTAATGGAGTGTCACTCCACAACTTGCTGGTGTGCCAGTTAATATGTATAAATAAAGCTATCCTTGTCACCATTCATACATGCAAGAAACTGCACTCTCTAGACTTCAACAAAACGCACAAACATATTATTGTGACATTTCGTGGGAAAACAATAGTGTAAGAAACAGCGGTCACAAGATTGCTGCTTCTTATATTGCGGGAATCAGGCTCACACGCTTACGCTGCTTAGTGCATTGAGCTCAGTATGTTTGGGTTCAGCAAAATGACGTGTAACAGGATGCTCTGAAGTACATGCATATACATCTTTCCCAGTCCAACCCTTTAAAGTCCAACATCTTGTCATGTGCCATATCCCTTTATGTCACTGTTAAAACATTTGTATTACTTTTATATATTTATATATATATATATATATATATATATATATATACATACATATGTGGGCCAGATTACGAGTGGAGCACAATATTGCACTTATGTGAGCTCGATATTTGGGCTCCACTCAGTAATGCCATTGCACGTAAATGTGTTTGCATTGCCGAAAGCATAGGCTAAAAAAGGGACCCTCGTTTTCATGCCGACAGCCATGGCAAACTATCTTGTGCAGGGGGCAAATCGGGCAGCGTTGGTAAGCGATGTTTTGTTATTCTTTAATTCTAGTCCTAACACTTTACTTCAGGTCACCAGGCACACTAAATCTTTCAGCGTTACACGATTCACCACTTGTAATATGTGCAGTTAGCAAACCCCAACCTATCTATGGAACATAAATGGCTTCTAAACAAATTGTCAGCTGCGCTAATATTCTTTGGTAAAAATATTTTTCCATTCACTTGTCACATCAGATTGTGCACAATTATTATCGCAGGGACTAGATATTTATAGCGCACCCTGCACTATCAGTTGCACTCCACTTGTAATCTAGGCCTATGTTTTAACCTCTGCAAAGGGATTAAACACATTGTTAAAGTCAGCTCTGGAGTAGCAATGCATTAGTGGGAGCTAGCTCAACACATCTGGAGAGCCAATGAGAAGAGGCATATGTGAGTAGCCATCAATCACCTGCTAGCTGCCATTAGTGCATTGCTGCTGCTGCTGGTATGCTTTTCAACAAAGTAAATTTGATAACAATAAACAAATTTAAAGGAACAATCTACTCCATAATTTTTTTTTTATTATTATTATTTTTATAGCACTTCAGTATGTCATTGTGTTTTAATTTTTTAATTTTTTTTAATACATTTTTTATTGAGGTTTTTAGAAACACGTACAAATCTTGTAACATTGCCTTAACTTAAGGAATACAGGTGTTAAAATGAAATTCACAATAAGAAAATGATAAACTTTCACAGTTACATAAAAGCACAATATAAAATAGGCAAAGATAGCTGAAACCTCTTTTTTATGTTTATGTAGACCTCCTTTGGTACTAATAGGCCACTTTTGGACCTATGTGAAATAACAATACTCAATGGAGGTGAACTACCCTCTTAAAACTAATGAGGCCACTTTTTGACCTTGAATGTAGTTTACAAGTCATACAGTATATAAGGAGGGTTATATTTTAATAAGGCCACTTTTGGACCTTCGAACAAATCAACTGTAAATATAACTAGTATATATGAACATTCATAGTATATGATAAACAATTCAAATGTTAAAAACTCTGAATGGCAGCCCAGTCTGAGGAATAAGATAGAGGGGGTGTCAGGATAAAGCCAACTTGGAAAGACAAAGAGCTACAAAATATTGAGAAATCTGGGAGCTTATATCTTTGTAGTAGCAATATATAGTATACAATGTGATTGCACTTTATTTTAAATACTATGGTGGTAGGGGATAATAATAAGAACTAATTTAGGAACTTAAAACTCTGGTTGTAGTAATGTGGAAACTCAAGCAGTAGATCTATGATAGGGACTAAACTCCCCCAACTCGGCCGCTTACAGGGAGAAATGGCACCATACACAAACAAACTGCATATAGGGTCTAGGTAAGCATGTAAAGAACTAGAGTTCAAGTTAAGCAATTTTAGTGACTAAGATTTAATTAGAGAGTTAGGTAGTATAGTTGTGCTTTTGCTGTTAGAATCCTAGGTCAACCCAATTTAATGCATATAGTATCAGTAAAGTATAGTAGAATAACATCTCAAGTAGTATACACATTTACAGTGTTAAAGTGAAATAAACAGGTGAAAGCAAACACATAATGAGTATTTACAACTATTCCCTGGATGAACTAATACTAACAGAATATTATGTCAGCTATATTCAATGTATATGGTATCAGAAAGGTTTAGCAGAATGTCATCACTAGCAGTCTAAACCCAGGAGGCATAAGTATTTGTGATGTAATTAAACTGGGCTATGTATTCAAGTCTAGAGTGACGATCCTTTACTATATCCAACTAAGTGATATGTACTGACACCTAGAAAATAACATGTGACACCAAAATGATCTCTCAGGAGAATATACATACAGAGAAAATTTAATAGCAAGAGAGGTTAACATTTTATGAGACTATTTATGAGAGACTACAAAAAAATCTCCTTAGCGCAATTAATGTTCATAGTCCCCAAGATTCAAGCCTAAAGGACCAGGTTGTTATCAAGGCTAAGTAGTCCAGCTATGATGGATACTGCGGTTGGACCCGGTACCTGATTTTAAAGCATCAGGGTTATGCAGTCCCCAAATTGGTGGCAGACCATATAACTTAATTTTCAGACTATAGTGTCTTTATGAGGTGTGCTGTCCCACTGTATGTAGGGGGAGTTGAAGGGGGCCAAACATGATATGGGTGGTGAATTCTGTCATTTGGGGTCTAATAGAATGGATACCTCTACATATATATAATAATGAAAAATCAAATTTATGTGTGAAAATTTTGAACTACGCAGCACAAACTGCAATTAACTCCAGATTATTAGTTTGGACAGCTCTTCATGCATTTACCTACTGTTGTCCACTTAAATCAAAGGATAAAGTCCAGGGTCCCAAACCAGTGAATGAAAAGCCTCTATGAAAGCCGTTGGCTGAAAGATAACCCCGATTTTCTCCGTGTTCACTAAGTGGGTTTTGTAGGGTGCGGGTTACTCAGACGCCATTCCAGTCATCCCTGAGCACACTGCAGCATTACAAAATACTTTCAGATCCTGCTCCTGCCCGATCTAAAGCCTCCTTTGGAGGTCTCCTTGGGCTCTTCCAGAGCCTGCTGTGTTTTAGTGGTAAGTCCCTGTTGGTCAGGTTGTAGGTTTTCCACTTCTGGATGCGGATGTAGGCTTCCCCATTCTCTTGCGATAAGTGCAGAAAGTAGCTCGCAATGATCATTCAAGAGATCCTCTACTTCTCGGGGGAGAAGGTAAGTAGCAGGCGCCATTTTAGAATAAAGTCGAACACCTCTGCCTATATTTTTTGCAATACTATCTTCTTCTAGTACTGATAGATACAGGCTTTTCTTTAGTATTCAGTTTGAGTCTCAAGATGAGTTATAGATATGATAGGTGAAATGGCAGTCAATACGAACTGCTCAACCCGGATAAACCGGGGGGGTTAGGTAAAGGCCGCAGGCACTTGTGTGCCGCCACTGAAGACCCTACCGTTCTGGTACTAAGGGCTAGAAATCGGGCAAACTACTCACAACAGGTTTCTTAGTAAGGTCCAAATGTTTAGAATTTAATATTATTATGAGTCGATGACACCCTGAGTCGCTGATAATCAATGGGTTTATCTTCTTGTCCTTGTAGCCTCAAAGTAAAGCAGCCATCTTGGCTGAAGCCTGGAAGCGTCCCCCTACTCCATAATTTTTATTGTTTATAAAAATAGATAATCCCTTTATTACCCATCCCTCAGTTTGACTTAAACACAGCAATATTAATATACTTTTCACCTCATTGATTACCTTGTCTCTAAGCCTCTGCAGACTGCGTTTTTATTTCATTTCTTTTGACAGACTAGCATTTTAGCCAGTCACTGCCCTCTTGTAAGTAACTCCACGGTGTGAGCACAATGTTATCTATATCGCACACATGAATCTAGCTGTGAAAAACTGTCAAATGCATTCAGATAAGAGGCGGCCTCCAGGGGCTTAGAAATTAGCATATAAGCCTACCTAGATTTAGCTTTCAACTAAGAATACCAAGAGAACAAAGCAAATTGGATGATAAAAGTAAATTGGAAAGTTGTTTAAAATGAAATGCCCTATCTGAATCACGAAAATTTAATTTTGTCTAGACTGTCCCTTTAAAAAGACATGCTATATCTGAATCATGAAAGTTTAATTTTGACTTTTATGTCCCTTTAACCTGCCTACTATTTTTAAAAGAATTAACATTGAATCGATCCCTTTGTTAAGGTTTCCACTTAATCTGTCATCAAATTCTTTTATCTACAAAGAGTGAACTGTAGTTTATTTCATTAAAATACCACGCTGTGTGCACAGGCCTTAGACTGAACAAGAACTTATACATTTCTTTGTATTGAGTTTTTAAATATATAAGTATTTTATCCCCTCAAACGTGCCTTGTTTCTCAAGTAAACAGACTATTGTGTCGGTTTTCCATTTCATCAATCTTGTTGCTCCTTCTCTGAACTCTATTTCTAGTTTCACAATGTCTTTATCTAAAGCAGTGCTTCTCACTTCTTAATGAAATCAAGACTTTGTAAAGGCTCTATATTGTAGCAGAACTGCATTACCTTTCAATTCATACAAATCAATTTTTATGCAGAATAGCATATAAGCATTTGAGACCACTGCAAAATGATCAGTTTCTCTGGTTTTACTATTTATAGGTGTGAGTTTGAGTAAAATGAAATTTTTTGTTTATTCTATAAACTACTAAGAACATTTCTCCCAAATTCCAAATAAAAATGTTCAGCTACATTACGAGTTTTGAGAGCTATAGGGATTTTAACGACGTTATTTCACCTCCCTATAACGCTGCTATTAAAAGTATTTAAAAAGCAGGCTTGTGCAGGCGATATTGTTGCGTTGAGCTCCATACCGCATCGAAATCACGTGCTCATGCATGATTTCCCCATAGACATCAATGGGGAGAGCCGGCAAAAAAAAAGCCTAACACCTGCGATTGCGGAATGAAAAGCTCTGTAACGCAGCCCCATTGATGTCTATGGGGAAAGAAAAAGTTACGTTTAAACCTAACACCCGACATCGCAGCCACCTACATACAGTTATTAACCCCTAATCTTCCACCCCCGACATTGCCGCCACCTACATACAGTTATTAACCCCTAATCTGCCACCCCCGACATTGCCGCCACCTACATACAGCTATTAACCCCTAATCTGCCACCCGCAACATCGCCACCACCTACATAAAACTATTAACCCCTAATCTGCCACTCCCGATGTCGCCGCCACTATTCTAAAGTTATTAACCCCTAAACCTCTGGCCTCCCACATCACTACCACTAAATAAATCCATTAACCCCTAAACCTAACCCTAATGTAACCATACGCCTGAGACCCCCTAACTTTAACATAATTAAAATACAGCTAAACTAAAGTTACAATTATTAACTTAATAATAACTATTTTAAACTAAATACAAACTTACCTGTAAAATAAAGCCTAAGCAAGCTAAAATATAACTAATAGTTATATTGTAGCTAGCTTAGGTTTATTTTCACAGGTAAGTTTGTATTTATTTTAACTAGGTAGACTAGTTAGTAAATAGTTATTAACTATTTACTAACTACCTAGTTAAAATAAATACAAACTTACCTGTGAAATAAAACCTAAGCTGCCTTACACTAAAACCTAACATTACAAAAAATATAATAAACACTAAAATTACTAAAAATAAAAATAACTAAATTATATTTAAAAACCCCCACTAAATTTAAAAAAATAAGAAACAAATTAGAAGAAGAATTACACCTAATCTAATAGCCCTATCAAAATAAAAAAGCCCTCCAAAATAAATAAAAAACCCTAGCCTACAATAAACTACCAATGGCCCTTAAAAGGGCCTTTTGTGGGGCATTGCCCCAAAGAAATCAGCTCTTTTACCTGTAAGAAAAATACAAACACCCCCCCAACAGTAAAACCCACCACCCCCACAACCAACCCCCCCAAATAAAATAACTATCTAAATAAACTAAGCTCCCCATTGCCCTGAAAAGTGAATTTGTATGGGAATTCCCCTTAAAAGGGCATTTAGCTCTTTTACATGCCCAGACCCTATACTAAAAATAAAACCCACCCAAAAAACCCTTAAAAAAACTAACACTAACCCCCGACGATCCACTTACAGTTATTGAAGTCCCGATTGAAGGATCCAGCCGGCAAACTCATCCTCCATGCGGCAAGAAGTCCTCATCCAGGCAGCAAGAAGTCTTCATCCAGACGGCATCTTCTATCTTCGTCCATCCGGTGTGGAGCGGGTCCATCCTAAAGACATCCGGCGCGGAGCATCCTCTTCATCCATCCAAGAAGGCGTCCCTTGCATTCCTATTGGCTGAAATATTTCAATCAGCCAATAGGATTAGAGCTGCTAAAATCCTATTGGCTGTTCCAAACCCCTAAGTTATGAGTTTTATGTAACAGTTTTGTAGCGTAAAACTCATAACTACTGACTTTAGATAGCGGTACAGATCTTGTGATATAGAGTACCGCTCACTTTTTGGCCTCCCAGGCCAACTCGTAATACCGGCGCTATGGGAGTCCCATTGAAAATAAGTACTGACGTTGCGTGACAGGCTAAAAGGTGTACGGTACACCTATACCGACAAGACTTGTAATAGCAGCGTTAGGGAAAATGAAGCTTTATGGGCAATAACGATGCTATTTGACTCCTAACGCAAAACTCGTAATCTATCTGATTGTTATGTAGAGCAGTGTATTTCAACCGCTGTCCTCAAGTACCCCCAACAGACCAGGTTTTCATTATAGCTGAATCAGTGCACACGTGAAATAATCAGCTGATCAGTAACTATGGTTACTAACCTGCTCTCACCCATCAGTTGATTATTTCACCTATGTACTGGTTCAGCTATAATTAAAACCTGGCCTGTTGGGGGTACTTGATGACCGTGGTTTAGGAACAATAATTTAGAGCATTTATTATATTATATATACCAATGCTGTGGTCCTCATTATCCCCTTGCAATAGGACCAGCTGGATGGCAAAAACATTGCTAATAGTATCTCAAAAATAATTAGAATAACAAAATAGCTATTAACCTTTCTAAAGGAGTTGAAAAGAAAAGTTTTGAGTGAGTAAACTAAGGGTTCAATTCTGGCTATACTGGCAGAGGGATATAGTGAGTTTCAAGTTGCTTCCATCCTTAAAATTTCAACAGCGGATCATAAGAACAAGATCAAGCTGCAGGGATTGTGGACAACAAAGCTACTTACCAGCAGAGGGCAAAAACGACTCTCCACTGCCCGAAGTAACCACCAACTAATTTGAACAACCATAGGATTACATCGAGTGAACTACAAAATGAATGGCAAATAGCAGCTGGAGTGAAGTGCAAAGTGAGGACGGTTCAAAACAGGGTCCTAGGGACAGGGCTGAAGTTGTGCAAAGCTAGAAAAAGGGGCCAGATTTGCAAAAGACCATAATGATTGGAATGTAGAGGGCTGGAGTAAGGTCATCTTCTCTGATGAGTCCAATTTTAAGCTTTGCCCAACACCTGGTTGTCTAATGGTAAGACGGAGACTTGGAGAGGTGTACAAGCAACAGTGTCTGGCACCCACTCGGAAATTTGGGGGAGGATCGGTGATAATCTAAGAGTGCTTAAGCAAGGCTGGAAGATTTATCTTTGTGAAGGACACATTAATCAAGTCATATGCAAGGTTATCCTGGAAGAAAACTTGCTTCCTTCTGCCCTGACAATGTTCCTCAACTCGGAGGATTGTTTTGTCCAGCAAGACAATGCTCCATGCCACACAGCCCAGTCAATCAAGGTGTGGATGGAGGACCATCAGATCAAGACCCTGTCATTGCCAGCCCAAACTCTAGACCATAACCCCATTAAAAACTTCTGGCATGTGATCAAGAGAAATATGGATGTCACAAAACATCAAAGTTGAGCTGCTTGAATTTCTGTGCCAGGAGTGGCATAAAGTCACCCAACATGGTGGAGAGCATGCCAAAATGCATGAAAGCTGTTATTGAAAATAAGGGTTATTCCACCAAATATTTATTTCTTAACTCTTGCTAAGTTAAACATTATGTTATATAATAAAGATAGGGATAGTGGTAATGGAAGTTGTATTTAATGATTCCCCGTCAAGTATTAGCTTACCACAATTTAACCAATAAAAGTAGTCACTCAAATTGGGGACAATAATACTAATATCTGATATAATGAAGTATAGACTAGTAATACCAGGGGAGGGTGCTCACTGTTCAAGTAAATGTAGAAAAAATAGGAGACAAGCGAACAGAAAGTAGAGCACTCGCAAAGGGAGACTAGTATAAGTGGCTATTCAGTGGGTATATAATATTAAAACTTAACATTTATTATTTTTAAAAAAATGATAAAAAAACTACTATATAAGTAGTGATTAATACTTAGATTAAAACACAAACAAATAATAAATGGCTGTATATCCACAATGACCCCAGAATGTATACCATAGAAACTCAGAAAAGAGTAGGAGGGATTTTTAGGCAGATATACACCAAAAAATGGTTCACGGATTGCACCAAAATCCTATGACAAAATTAGTATAGTGACTAAGAGGGGAAGTGTAGGTAGCAAGATTCACATAGTTCATACATTCAGCATATTACACAGACCCATTTGTATAGGCAAGAGTGAAGTGTTCACAAACACAAATTAAACCAAAAATACGATCAATAAAAGGTAATATGATTCTATAGATATGTTATAATAAACACATTGACTAGTGAAATGTGACTTGCATAGTTACACTTAGTGGTTGATACAGCCGTAGGAAGAGTGCCTGATGTACATTTCGCCTGACATTTCGCCTGACTTGTAACTATGCAAGTCACATTTCACTAGTTAATATGTTTATTATAACATATCTATAGAATCATATTACCTTTCATTGATCGTATTTTTGGTTTAATTTGTGTTTGTGAACACTTCACTCTTGACTATACAAATGGGTCTGTGTAATATGCTGAATGTATGAACTATGTGAATCTTGCTACCTACACTTCCCCTCTTAGTCACTATACTAATTTTGTCATAGGGAATATTTTGGACAGACCTACACCGGTCCAGTATTGCACTAGATAGTATAATTTTGTTTGAGGTCAATCCTCTTTTTTAGATAGATTTTGGTGCAATCCGTGAACCATTTTTTGGTGTATATCTGCCTAAAAATCCCTCCTACTCTATTCTGAGTTTCTATGGTATACATTCTGGGGTCATTGTGGATATACAGCCATTTATTATTTGTTTGTGTTTTAATCTAAGTATTAATCACTACTTATATAGTAGTTTTTTATCATTTTTTTTGAATAATAAATGTTAAGTTTTAATATTATATACCCACTGAATAGCCACTTATACTAGTCTCCCTTTGCGAGTGCTCTACTTTCTGTTCGCTTGTCTCCTATTTTTTCTAAGTTAAACATTAGTATTGTGTTGTTTAAGAATCAATAGGAACGATCAACCACAAGTCTATGAGTATAGCTCTGCTGAGCTGAAACGTGTCAGACCTGGTTGTTTCTGACACTTCTTTTATGTTTTGGATTACCCTGGATCACCCTGACTTACATGCTGTTTAGTTTTAATTGGCATCAATAAACTTACCTGTTACTGGAGCACCGTTTGGATACCTTTCCCTTTGTTTTGGCTGTAAGAATAAATATGAACTTGTTTTCTTTGCATTATTCAAGATTTGTTATTTTGACAAGTTCTCATTATCTGCAAATACAAGCTCTAAATGACAATATTTTTATTTTGGAATTTGGGAGAAATGTTGTCAGTAGTTTATAGAATAAAACAATAATGTTGCTTTTAATGAAACACATACCTATGAACAGGGCCGCCATCAGGGGGTGACAGGGGTGACTCCTGTCAGGGGCCCAAGGGGCCAGGGGGCCCCATGAGGCAAGAACAACTATTTATTTTTTATTTTATTTTTACAATTTGGTAGTTACCAGAGGGTACTACAGCAGAGTGCCATTGAGCATGGGAAATGTTATTACAAGGAGTACATCATTAGCATTTGAGAGGATTTCTGAGTGTGCACTAAACCACTATGCACAGTGTGAGACAGACTTTGCACTTAAAGGGCCATTATACACTCATTTTTTCTTTGCATAAATGTTTTGTAGATGATATATTTATAAAGCCCATAAAGTTTTTTTTTTTTTTTTAAATGTATAATTTTGCTTATTTTTAAATAACATTGCTCTGATTTTCAGACTCCTAACCAAACCCCAAAGCTTTATTTGAATACCGTCAGCTACCTTCTCCAGCTTGCTCCTGTTAGTGTAAAGGGTCTTTTCATATGCAAAAGAAGGGGGAGGGGGGGTGTCTTATTTCCCACTTGCAGTGGGCTTTCAAACTGCCTTTTCCAACAGAGCTAAACTGAAAGCTTCTAAGTACGTTTTTAAACCATTTTATACTGGATTTTTATATCAGTATCTGTGCATCTTATTCTTTATAGTAGTGTCTATTACATGCAGCTATATGAAAATGAGTGTATACTGTCCCTTTAAGTTTGTACAATGTGTGCCTGATTTAGACTGCAGATCACTTTCATTTGCAGAGGAGGTAGGACTTACTTAGTAAATGTGTTTTATTTCTTAGTGCAATTTCGGATTGTAACTTCAGTGTGGTAGTAGTTGTCCATAAAAACACATTGTTTTAGAAATATGCAGCAGTGTATTTATAATTATTTGACAATGCTGCAGAAACTCTATATTTGAAGCCATGCAGAAATGTTTCCTCCTCAATACACAAATGGTAGGTGCCCTTTTGGCAGATATGAGTTTTTTTATTAATATATATATATATATATATATATATATATATATATATATATATATATATATATATATATATATATATATTTATATTTTAATTACATTCCAGTTTACTGCCCCTTTATACAAGGACTTTCCAGATTCAAGGAGGTATTTTATCTAACATTTTCACATTTGCATAAAATGTTATACTCTCAGACTAAGATTGCTCAGTGTTTGAAATGAGACAGGTTAACTTAACACTGTTCAGTTTACACTACAACTGACTTAATTTTGAAATTCATACAAACAAGCCTAAAAGGGCACCTACCATTTTTGTATTGTGTATTTCTTTGTGCATTTTCTGTGGATGTCTGTGAGGGTGTGTGCGTATGTCTATGTGCTTTTTCTATGGGTGTCTCTGTGAGGGTGTGTGTATGTCTGTGCATTTTCTGTGGGTGTCTCTGTGAGAGTGTGTGTATGTCTTTGTGTGTTTTCTGTGGATGTCTCAGTGGTGGTGTGTGTGTATGTATGTCTTTGTGTGTTTTATGTAGTTGTCTGTGTGTGTGTATGTCTTTGTGTGTTTTCTGTGGGTGTCTCTCTGTGTGTGTGTATGTCTTTGTGTGTTTTCTAAGGCTGTCTCTGTCGTGTTTCATTGGGTGTATGTGCAAGTTTGTGTTTGAGTTTGTGTGTGTGTGTGTGTCTATTGTCTGTTGCTTTTTAGGACATTTTGACCTTACTACTGATTATTCAGATCTTTCTACAGAATTTGAGACTGAGACCTTTCCAGAAATCACCAATCTACCATTTAACCTTTAAATTAATGTTTAGGCCGTTCATGGCCCTTCCTTTCAGCCACTGTATGCTGTTGTCATCATTTAGTTGGCATCTTCCTTGACAAAAAGATAATGAGAACTCCATATTTTGTTTTGTAAATTTCCTTTTTTGATAAAACTGTAGCCTACCTCATTACTTGTCAGGTCAATGTAAACAAGTGCTGAGTATCTGTGTGGGTGTCTGTGTCTGAGTGTGTTTGTGTGCTTCTTTGCGTGTCTGCTAGAGTGTTTATATGTGAATACTTATTTGTGTGTGTATTTCAGTGTATGAGTGTGTCTGTGTGTTTCTGTGTTTGTGTGTTACTACCTTAACAACATTTCCAAGTTTGACTACACTTAAGATTAAAGTGCATATACGTTTTAGTCACTTGGTCAAAAATTGCACATGTCAAAGGGGGGGGGCCTGATCAATGGTTAAGTCAGGGGCCCCAACATTTCTAGTGGCAGCCCTGCCTATGAATAGTAAAACCAGGGAAAGTGATAATTTTGCAATGGTCTCTTACTTTTTTCCAGAGCTGTATTTTAACACTCAGAATTCTAGATCGTACGTGTATCTTATGTCAAACTTTGCCCACAATTTTTCAGACTTTTCCTACAGTTATATGTTGAGAACAAAAATTTCCATCTATTATTACCTGAAATTCACAAACAAGGGGAAAAATATCATGCCAACCCTTAAAATCGGCAGACCTCACTTAGGGCTAGATTACAAGCTGAGTGTTAATTTATCGCACTCTCGTAAACGAGCAAATTCGACCGTTTACGGGCACATGATAAATAACCAGCCATTACAAGTGGCTGGTTATTGCTATCGCGAGCTGGCGGTAGCAATTAATGCTCAAAAAATTAACCAGAGGTCAAACCTCTGCTTAATTTTTAAAACGTGGACCAATTGCCCCCAAAACAATTGTGTACTGCATTTTTGCAAATAAAATATATGAGCTATACACATATTAACACAAAAAAATTATATGTATATATTCATATCCATACATATTTATATTTGCTAGCTTTTGCTGCACGACTAACCCCCTTTGTTGCACTAGTTCTCATGCCGTGTCTGACGGAATGAGAACGAGGTTCCTATTGGAGCCTATTGAGCACAAAGCTTCCAAGCAATGAGAACGTGAGCTCGTTCTCATTACCCATTCCTCAGTTTTACATAATGAACACTGTTATATTTATATACTTTTTACCTCTGTGATTACCCTGTATCTAAACCTCTGCAGACTGCCCTCTTAAAGCTTGTTTCCATTGAGCCGTAATTAGGTTTGCTTGTGCTCGCAAAATGATAAATATGCTGTCGGAAGCAATTTTGTTCACCTACTGCTTCCAACTGCCCGTTATATCTAAATTTCGGCAACCGGAGATCCAGCTGCCAAAATCATTTTCTTGTTGCTAATCTATAAACTTTACCAGGTTTCCAATGACAGCACAAACCGATACATTGAGAAAAATTACACCCTGCTCAACTAGGTGTAAAAGAGTAAAAAGGAGCTTTTTGATGCCTGGTTCCCATTGAAATTTAACCCACCTTCCAAAAATAAACCCGACACGTCAAAACCCCTCTATCCGCCATCCCCCCACATTGTTACTAATAATATAGATTTTTATAGAATTAGATCTTTTTTATTTTAGGGGGTTGGGTGGGGGGAGGTTTACTATAAGGGGTTATTTGGTAATTTTTTTTTAGGTAAAAGAGTTGATTACTTCAAAAGGCACATTTAAGGGATATTGGTAGTTTAGTCTTAGATTAGGGGGTGTTTTTACTTTGGGGTGTCTTTTTTGTTTTTATAGGGGTATTAGATTAGGTTTAAAAA
Organism: Bombina bombina; assembly: GCF_027579735.1. Classification (NCBI taxonomy): domain Eukaryota; kingdom Metazoa; phylum Chordata; class Amphibia; order Anura; family Bombinatoridae; genus Bombina; species Bombina bombina. Next base: position 1,325,394,662 of record NC_069500.1, read on the forward strand.
TATATTTTGGATAATTTCATTTATTTTTTTATTTAATCTTAGATATTTTTATTTTTTGTGATCATAGATTTTTTATTTTATGTAATAGATTTTGTATTTAAATTTAATCTTAGGTTTTATGTTTTATTTAATGTTAGGATTTTTTATTTTAATTTAAAATTAGGATTTTTTATTTTGGTATTTTTAATTAATTTATTAGTTTAATATTCTTTTTTTTATTTTATGTAATTGGGTTAACTTAGGGGGTGTTAGGTTAGGGGGCTTAGTTATTAGAATAATACTTTGCGTTGTGGGGAATGGCAGTTTAGGGGTTAATAGGTTAAATAGGTACTTTGATAATAACAAAGACTATACAGATATGTTAGATGTTAACAACACAATGTACAGAATGACTAAAATAGAGCACAATACTCCCCTCTTAAGTGACCGCTGCCCTCTAACAGTCTCTCCCAACAGGACTGTGAGTAGAATATAGATCAAATGTATAGAGGCGCTGGTCTTGAATCTCGTGTATATTGACGTGCACACTGAAGAAAGAAACTTAACTTGTGATTTGCAGGAGTTAACAACAAAATAATGTGCAGTATACTCACTCCGAAAAATTTCAGAGTTCAGCTTCTTCAAAAGGATCTCTGTCCCAGTTTTCCCATACTGTGCTTTAGTATCTGTAGATAATGGAAATTGCACTGCAGGTAATTGTATCTTTTACTGAATAAAATGTGCAATATACTCACTCCGATAAATTCGGAATCCGGCTCCTCAAAAAGTGGTAGGTAGCTTTAAATTACTTCCAAGAAAGGTAGCAAAATACTTGTTGTAACAAACAAATATTTATTAAAACATAATTAAAAGGCTCTTTTTGGCTTGGCTCTACGCGTTTCAACGACTGAATCGTCTTTTTCAAGAGCAGTAAAAAACAATTGGAAGTGCTGCCTTAGGAGTATTACAGGTGTATTTATACAGGTAATCATTGTTCCTGTTCCGGTGATAAACACCGGAATAGGACTCACAAATAGAACATTTTATTTTTGTTTTTATCCCTATCCGATTGTGTTTTGAGAGTGATGCATTTTTTGTATATGCTTAAGCTATTTCGCTCAAAATCTCAATAATTAGCCAAATCGGATCGGTATAAACAAGTTAAAAGTTATTTGACCAATCAAAATGAAGTAATGATGAAGTTCCCTTTCGAGTCCCGATTCTGTATAGTTCCCTTTAAGGTCCGCCAAACGATGCGTAGTCATGTGTTCCAATCCGACCAATCAGGTGGAGAGCGTTGTTCCAGATACTTTATATGTGAAAAACTGGTTCCGGTTTTGTCCGATCAGTTCTGTACCACATGTCTCGGATTGGCCAATCTCTTTGTGAGCGATGTTTTCACTATATTCCCATAGTAACCGATACTTTGAATTTTCTCTAAGGGGTATGTAATGGAAAGTGCAGGTCACTTTGGGTCATGTATATTTCAAATATAGAAACGATTGCAATAAAATCACTTCTTTGACAAAATACCTTAGGATTGAATATCTGATGTTTTAACATAAATTATCATTGATTCTAACTATATTACATATTATATGTCAAAATAAACTAATTATAATATTGGAGAATTCTAACCAATAAGGGTTTAGTCTCCTTCATACAAATGTAACAAGGACTCAAATATAGGTTTTGAACATTTTGATATTTTGAAACAATTCTATTTTAACATAAAACAAAATTCTACATCCATGATTACAATAAAATATATTATATATAAAATATAAAATTGCCCACTATATGACAAAAAACATCTATCATGGATTGGCATAGAAAAAGTTTCATTACATTGGAGAGGGGGGGAGATAGAAAAAGAACTCAATAAAAGAGAACTATGGTGGATACACACATTAAAAACATATGGACACTATGGTTTAAATAAAGATATTAGAGTGGCAGCATTCATTTAATTTAATATGGAGAAACTATATATCTGCATGTTTAATTTTATTTGTTTTATTTTATTTTATTTTAATTTATTTATATAATGTATTAATTTCATATTTAAATATTATTTTATATATAATATATTTTATTGTAATCATGGATGTAGAATTTTGTTTTATGTTAAAATAGAATTGTTTCAAAATATCAAAATGTTCAAAACCTATATTTGAGTCCTTGTTACATTTGTATGAAGGAGACTAAACCCTTATTGGTTAGAATTCTCCAATATTATAATTAGTTTATTTTGACATATAATATGTAATATAGTTAGAATCAATGATAATTTATGTTAAAACATCAGATATTCAATCCTAAGGTATTTTGTCAAAGAAGTGATTTTATTGCAATCGTTTCTATATTTGAAATATACATGACCCAAAGTGACCTGCACTTTCCATTACATACTCCTTAGAGAAAATTCAAAGTATCGGCTACTATGGGAATATAGTGAAAACATCGCTCACAAAGAGATTGGCCAATCCGAGACATGTGGTACAGAACTGATCGGACAAAACCGGAACCAGTTTTTCACATATAAAGTATCTGGAACAACGCTCTCCACCTGATTGGTCGGATTGGAACACATGACTACGCATCGTTTGGCGGACCTTAAAGGGAACTATACAGAATCGGGACTCGAAAGGGAACTTCATCATTACTTCATTTTGATTGGTCAAATAACTTTTAACTTGTTTATACCGATCCGATTTGGCTAATTATTGAGATTTTGAGCGAAATAGCTTAAGCATATACAAAAAATGCATCACTCTCAAAACACAATCGGATAGGGATAAAAACAAAAATAAAATGTTCTATTTGTGAGTCCTATTCCGGTGTTTATCACCGGAACAGGAACAATGATTACCTGTATAAATACACCTGTAATACTCCTAAGGCAGCACTTCCAATTGTTTTTTACTGCTCTTGAAAAAGACGATTCAGTCGTTGAAACGCGTAGAGCCAAGCCAAAAAGAGCCTTTTATTTATGTTTTAATAAATATTTGTTTGTTACAACAAGTATTTTGCTGCCTTTCTTGGAAGTAATTTAAAGCTACCTACCACTTTTTGAGGAGCCGGATTCCGAATTTATCGGAGTGAGTATATTGCACATTTTATTCAGTAAAAGATACAATTACCTGCAGTGCAATTTCCATTATCTACAGATACTAAAGCACAGTATGGGAAAACTGGGACAGAGATCCTTTTGAAGAAGCTGAACTCTGAAATTTTTCGGAGTGAGTATACTGCACATTATTTTGTTGTTTACTCCTACAAATCACAAGTTAAGTTTCTTTCTTCAGTGTGCACGTCAATATACACGAGATTCAAGACCAGCGCCTCTATACATTTGATCTATAAATAGGTACTTTGCATTGTGGGGGATTGCGGATTAGGGGTTAATAGTTTAAATAGGTGGATTGCATTGTGTGGGGGATGACGGATTAGGGGTTAATATCTTAAATAGGTAGATTGCATTGTGGGGGATGGTGGATTAGGGGTTAATAGTTTAAATAGGTAGATTGCGTTGTGAGGGGATGGCAGATTAGGGGTTAATAGTTTAAATAGGTAGATTGCGTTGTGGGGGGGGTGGCGGATTAGGGGTTAATAGTTTAAATAGGTACTTTGCATTGTGGGGGGATGGCGGTTTAGAGGTTAATACATTTTATTCTTCGGGGGTTAATAACTTTAATAGATACTTTGCGATATGGGGGTTGGCGGATTAGGGGTTAATACATTTATTAGTTATTGCAGTAGGGGATGGCGGTTGAGAGGTACATATTGCTCATGCGTTAGGTGTTTGCTTTTAGGGAGTTACGGTGCTCATATACTCAGCGCAAGGCTTGCTGTGCCTGCCTATGTGTAGCGAGGTGACAATGGAGTAAAATTTCTCAATTTTCACCTTGTAAGTCCTTGCGCTGAATATATGATACCCACTTGGGACGCCGGTTCTATTTATGTTAGTTTATGGGGGTCATAACAGCGAGCAATGGGTAAAATATAAGCGCCACACTTGTATGCGGCACTGTATATGTGATCAAGTCCCATAGTGTGAGGCCGGGTTACCATAGTAACTAATTAATTTTCAAGAAATCCGGCATCGGATGGAAGCATTAACACAACGCTAACTTACACCTACACGAAAGGGTCTTACACCTACACGAAATGGAAACCTGGTTCTAAAATAGAGCCGTCAATTACTTTTAGCTGCCGGCACCTTCGGTAGCTTACGGCTCCATTTTAACGGCTCAATGGAAATGAGCCCTTATTCAGTTCTTTTGATGCTGGCTCATGCATAACTCTAAAGGAGTGAACACAATGGCACACACGAACTAGCACTGTGTAGCTTAAAAATGCACTGACACGGCTTAGAAATGAGCCAATGAGCCTACCTACAGTAGGTTTAGCCTTCAACAAAGACTACCAATAGAAATTTGATGATAAAAGTAAATTGGAAAGTTGTTTAAAATTGCATGCCCTATCTGAATTATGAGAGTTTAATTTTGACATTACTGTTCCTGTAAATAGTCTTGACTCACCTTACAACTGACTGCGGAAGTGTACCAAATCACTAAAAGTAGGCCTATACCACGCAAGTACAACTATTCTAGGCTTGCTGTATTTTATATATATATATGTATATATAATTATATAAAAAGATAGATATAGTAGATAGATAGAGATAGATAGATAGATAGATAATAGAGAGAGAGAGATACAAGTTCTATCTTTATGGGCTAGATTACGAGTGGAGCACTATTAAACGATCCCGCTAGCGCGCTAACTCTGCTTAACTTGGGCTCTTAGCGCACGTATTACAAGATACATTTATTTTCGCTAGTGTGTTAACCTAACTCAGTTAAAGAGCTGAAGTTAAAATATTGCGACTGCGTTAATGTGCTCCTCCATAGACTTCAATAGAGAGAAAAAAACACCCATACTCCTGCGCTAACCCGAATTGCTATTAGCCCCCTATTCTAATAACCCCTAAACCACCACATTGCCCACCACAAAGTACCCCACTACACTAATAACCCCTAAACTGTCACATAGCCCACCGCAAATTACCCCACTACTGTACTTCTACACTATTAACCCCTAAAATGACACATAGTCTATCACAAACTACCCCACTACACTATTAACCCCTAAACTGCCACAACCCCATCGCAAAATACCCATCTACAATAATAACCCCTACAACAAACCCATTGTAAAATACCCACTAACATCTAAACCAGCAAACCCCCCTACTAATAATGTAGTGGGTTACTTTAAGGTGGGGTTGCGGCGGTTTAAGTGTTAATAGTAATAGTGTAGAGGGGTAGCTTGCGATGTTGGGTGTGGTGGTTTAGGTTAATAGAATAGTTTAGTGCAACGGTTTCCACCAGCCAAACTCTTTACGCAAAATTTCAGGTCACGTAAAAAGCACTTTAAATTGTGTTTGTTGTATTTTTATTATTTTATTGCACTATTTAATGCCAACCAATTTACTAAATACAGTGACTGAAAGATGTTACAATATTTAAATGTTATTGTCAATCAAACTAGTACATTATGCTTGTTATTTTTGTTTATGGTTAAATAACAAATTGAAGGGGGAGACTATATTTGGTCCCAGTCTGGCCCTGCTTTAATTGTATCCTTTATTAAATAAGCAGCAATGCACTATTTAGGGCTAAATTAACCCATTGGGTGAGCCAATCAGCAGCTAGCTACCTAGATATGTTTTTCAACAAAGAACAAAGCAAATTAGATAATAGAAGTATATTGGAAAGCTGTGCATGCTGAATCATGAAAGTTTAGTTTTGACTTTACTGCCCCTTTAAAGGGATAGACAGGTCAAAAATGAAATATGCATGTTTGCATTTCAGTGTGGAATATAAGCAGTTTTGAATTATACTTCCATTAGTAAAAATGCTTCTAGTAAAAGTTATTACTGTTTTTTGCAGCATATGCACATATCCTGTGAAGGCCCGTGCCCCAGTGTTCAAACAAAACATCTTCTCAGAGAGTCTGCAGTAGCTGACAATGGCACAAATTACATTTTCAGAAGCAATACGCACCACTGCCAGTAAGGTGTGCTGTTTAAATACTAGTGCAAGGGCCCTCGCAGGATACGTGTGTATGCTAATGAAAGGCAGTAATAACTTTTATAAGAAGATTGTTTGATAATTGAAGTATATTGGAAAAATGCTTCTATTTCAAATTGAAATGCGCCCATGCATAGTTCAATTTTGCAGTTATATGCAATTACATTAGCTGCTAATTTATCTATCCATAGCTCACACGCAGAATTATACAGTTGCAATTTTTCAATCTTAGCATATTAGCCCCATTACTATCAAACAATTACTTTCAGCTGTCTAAATGATCAGGTTACTAATAACATGGTTCTATTTAAAAGGCCTTCAAGTCCACATAAGATTACACTAAAGTTAATTTGGTAAAAGCAAGACCTCCAGAGACTCCTCCACTCCACAAGATTTTCAACATAAATTATTTATAGGAGGGTAATGATAAAGAATAGTAAGGGTACAAAGCCCTTTTCTATAGGTAATACTGCAGTTCTAAATGTCTCATATTTTATAACTCATAGAGTTCCAAATTACGATTGACGCACTTACAGTTACGTGCGAGCAATAAGGGGTTAATCGTGGCTGTTTGCGAGAGTTGGGTTTTCCGCTCGTATTACAAGTTGAACGTAAATGTGATTACTTGAGTGCAATTGAAGTTAAAGGACACTGAACACAAATGTTTTCTTTCGTGATTAAGATAGAGCATGACATTTTAAGCAACTTTCTAATTTACTCCTATTATCAAATTTTCTTCATTCTCTTGGTATCTTTATTTAAAATGCAAGAATTAAGTTTAGATGCCGGCCCATTTTTGGTGAATAACCTGGGTTGTTCTTGCTGATTGGTGGATAAATTTATCCACTAATAAAAAAGTGCTGTTCAGAGTCTGAACCAAAAAAAGCGTAGATGCCTTCTTTTTCAAATAAAGATAGCAAGAGAACGAAGAAAATTGATAATAGGAGTAAATTAGAAAGTTGTCTAAAATGTCATGCTCTATCTGAATCACAAAAGAAAAATTTGGGTTCAGTGTCCCTTTAATGAGGCTGAGAAAATAAACTGTTTGGATCCACAGGACTCTTTTGGCTGTGATGTTTTGTATATATTTTGCACTCAGCATTGCATTTTAATTCTTCAAATAAAAGTTATTTTTATACCATAACTGGTCCATTGTATTCTGGGACTTTTCAAACATTGAAGAAAATAAACTGTTAGATTGGACTATCAAGTAAACATTTCAAAAAGGCCAATATTATTTAAAATAAAATAAAAAAATGAATATGTATTAATGAATTTCTCTTTATGCATTTTAGAATTAAACTCTAAAATAAAAAAAATCTGCAATCAAAAAAAAAAGTAAAATGTAGAATACTCTGTGCAATAAGATTTTTATTCTTTTAAAGGCATATGAAATCTTGATTTTTATTTCTAATTATTATGTATAGTGAATTAAAAAAACTGAATACAAAACAGCTAAAGGACCACTCAATGCAGTAGAATTGCATAATTAACATTTGCATTATAAAAAAAATTGGACAAATATATTTTTTCTCCCATTTTCCGTCCAACCTGTATCATGTGACAGACATCAGCCAATCACAGACTAGTATACGTATACCCTGTGAGCTTGTGCACATGCTCAGTAGGATCTTGTTCCCCAGAAAGTGTGAATATAAAAAGACTGTGCAAATTTTGATAATGGAAGTAAATTGGAAAGTGTCTTAAAACTGCATGCTCTTTCTGAATCATAAACGTTTATTTTGACTTGAGTGTCCCTTTAAAATGAATACTTTTGGAACACCCAATGATTCGGAATACCCAATAGAAAGAGCCCATAGAGCTCTCAGACCCAAAACCAAACCGGATCAGCCTCCAAGAGATGTTATCATCAAAATGCTACGGTTCCCAGACAGAGGATACTTCTAGCAGCCAGACAAAATCCCACATTTAAATTTCAAGGAAATATCATCCAATTCTTTCAAGACCTCTGCGTTAAAACCCTACAGCGACGAAATGCACTGCGACCTCTTACTCTCCTTTTGAGGAAAAATCAGATCTCATACAGATGGGGTTTTCCTTTTGCACTGCAAGTGGTGCGGAACGGAAGAATGTTATCTATTAAGACAATAGAAGAGATACCTGACATCTGTAAATTTCTTGACCTAGAACCCCCAGACGCCTCAACTGGAGAAACACCAGCACGTCCGCCTGATTCGTCTCAAGTTCGTCCGAAACCTCAAAGATCAAAATGGAAGAAAGTTACCAAGAAGAAAACGAAAACTTGAAATTGCTTGACAAAAAACACACGAGTTAGAGGAGAGTATCTATGCTTTCTTATGACAAACCCGGGGTTTACCCGGATTTGATAACCTCTGACTTAGCAAGGGGGTTAATTGCTTGGACGTTCTAAAAAGACCTGATATAAATATATCACCCACTAAGAAAAAAAATGTGTTATGGTTTCTGGTAAGACTACCTGTTTGCCATTATTTATATTTGTTTTGATACATGTTTATCTTAAAAATATGTCAATATCAGTTAATGTTGATTTTATGTTTGTTTACGTTTATGTTATATAGAGTTGTAAGACACTGTACACTGAATGTTTGCTCATCAGTGGAGGCTGATTTAGGGAAATACTGGAGATGGGAAGAGAACCAAAGACCCCTAGAATACTGGAAGAGGAATGATGACAACCCTTATGACAAAAGACTACTACATCCCACACTAGTGCAGACTGTAAGGGGTAAGATATTAACATATACACATATCAGGGACAATGACGTTACCTAGGATTGTATTGATCTCGCACAGTGGCGTCGCTACAGGGGGGCAATGGGGGCATGTGCCCCCCCTAGAAAATGTCTTGCCCCCCCGTTTGCCCCACCACCACCCGGGCTGCAGTATAGCTGATTTTTTTTTTTTTTTTAATTGTTTTAATTACGATTGGGCCCTCCACCAAGTGGTCATCACGTGACCACAATTGCACCCAATACCGGCACAGTCAGTCAGTGCAATTGTTGGCGCACGTGACTACATGTGCTGACTAGTAAACTGGCCTGACTCAGTACGGGCAGCAAGGCATGCGGGCAGGGTCGGGGAACAACGGTCTCAAGGACTTGAAGCCTGGAGTCTTCTTGTCACTGTGCTGTGGCAAAGTGTGTCTGAGGATGCCAGTGATCTAGGTCTAGTCCAGGACTCAGGAGGTGGGTAAATCTGAAACAGACTGTGTATTTACGATTACGAAGCACAATAACATTATGTGAAGTGAATAAGTAAAAATATATCTGCATAACATTTGCGGTACATTAATATTAAATCCGGTATTAGCAATGTGATTGTATTACAACCACTTATCACATTGCTAATACCGGATTTAATAATAACTTATCTTTCTATGCAGATTGTCACTAATATAATCATTGTAATTTTCTGACTCCTGCTGCCCCCTCCCTTCATTGATAACTAAGAGAAGTCACTCAGGATGGAATGGTTTTGTAGGCTGTGGGGGCGCGTGTCCGAGCCTGCACCATAGATAAAAAAACATGTACATCAAACTGCCTCAGTGTCAAGAGCGGTACATGCTGGGTCCTGTAAGAGGATACAGGCTATGACCCATCTGTGTACTGTGTGTGTGTGTGTGTGTGTGTGTGTGAATATGTGTATGTTGTGTAGTGTGTGTATGAATGTGTGTGCATACATGTATATGTCATATGTGTGTGTACATGTGTATGCTGTTTGTGTACATGTATATGTAGTATGTGTGTGCATACATGTATATGTAGTATGTGTGTGTCAGTGTCTACATGTATATGTGTATGTGATGTAGTGTGTGAATGTGTGTATATGCTGTGTAGTGTGTGAATGTGTATGCTGTGTAGTGTGTGCATATGTGTGTGTGTGTGTGTGTGAATGTGTGTGTGTATATATGTGTATGCTGTGTAGTATGTGTATGTATGTATATATGTGTATGCTGTGTGAATGTGTGTGTATTTATTTATTTATTTTCTAGTACATACATTCACATTTAACAAAAATATCCTAAATTACACAAATTCCATCATGTATAACCTACAGTAGAGAATATTTTTTTTTTCACTGTTTAAATAAAGTTTTACACTGACTACTAATTAAAGGGACAGGAAACCCCAACATTTTCTTTCATAATTCAGAGCAAGGGATGTGATTTTAAAAAACTTTCTAACTTCTGTTATCTAATTTTCTTTGTATCCTTTGTTGAAAGTCATACCTAGGTAGGCTCAGGAATATTAATGCACTACTGGGAGATAGGTGCTTATTGGTTTTTATTAAGATTGTGGCTGTAGCCTGGGGTTTAAAGGGCTCCATTAAATGTGAGCAATTGATCTTCCAGCCCTCAGTATTACCCAACTGTCATATACACACACACATAAACACTGGCATATACACTAGAATTGACACCTTTTCTTCAAGCCAAACCAGAACACTAACGGCAATCATAAAAAAAAACTGAATAAAAAGGCTAAATCTGGATCACAACTTCATCATAAACCTGGACACATAATTCAAAACCCAAACTGTCCGGGTCAATCCTGGACAGGTGACAACTCTTATATATACACACATAAAGACTGACATATACACACATACATAAAGACTGACATATACACACACATAAACACTGACATATATACACACACACACATAAACACTGACATATATACACACACACACATACACTGACATATACACACACACATACACTGACATACACACATCTACAAAAAAATTGCAGCGTGGCACTAGTTTTCAGATTTGGCTTGAAGAAAAGGTGGCAACCCTACACGAGGCAGCCGCCTAATTATTAGTGCCCCCCCAGTTTTGACTGTTCTATCTTATGTGCCCCCCCTATATTTTGTTCCTAGAGTCGCCACTGATCTTGCATAATGAGAGAGGTCTTAACACGGACATTAAAAGGAGGATGGCTATGACTAATTATAAACGACTAAAGGCCACTATTATGTATCTTCAGGAAACCCACTTTCTTAAAAATACTATACCAAAATACTGGGCAAAAGACTATCCACAGCAATTCCACTCCACCTTAGATTCCAAAAAAAGAGGAGTTTCTATCTTGATACATTCATCCATACCATTCTTACACAAAGAAACCATCTCAGATGTGGAAGGTAGATATCTATTAGTGTTAGGTAGGATAGGGGAAATAGATGTGCTTCTGTGTAATGTCTATGCTCCTAACGAGCAACAAGATACATTTTTTGACAATATTTCACATTTATTGACTAGCTGGTCTAGAATGCGAATACTACTGGCGGGAGACTTTAATATTGATCTTCAGGCATTAGTAAAACAAAATCTTACCCTGTCATCTAAAAAAAAAGCATCGTCAAAAGACGACTGCTAAAAACATCCTAGGCTTACTTGAGCAACATACTCTGCAGGACACTTGGCTGACATTGAATGGAGGATCTGGAGGCACGACTTTCTACTCTTCAGCCCATGATAGTTACAGTAAAATAGACTATGTATTTACAAGTCAGATCCTACAGCCTACAATACAATCTATAGACATACATTAGTGCGTGTGGTCTGACCACTCCATTACGCAACTAAATTTAGGTAATCTCTCAGACCCAAACAGAATAAAGACCTGGACATACGACCCATCCTGTACGAAAAATCCATTCGTAAAGAATAACATACTTAGACACTTAGAAGAGTATTGGCAGATTAACATAGATTCCACAGTGAATTCGATCACGCCATGGGCGGCACATAAAACAGTGTTGAGAGGGATCCTTATTAAGGAGAAAACTCAATACAAGAAACAAATTAAATCTCACATAAAGCAGATTGAGGCAGAAATTAAATCTTTAGAAACACTACATAAACAAACCCAGTCAAAAGCTACACTGACGCGACTCACTAATAAAAGACAGAGTTTGCACTCGTTATTAAATGAACATTCTTTAAGAGCTGCACATAAACTAAAAACAAACTACTTTATATTTTCTAATAAACCAGACAAATATTTAGCGAAGAAAATTAGGGATAATTACCAGGCTCTTGCTATACCACAGATACAGGGTTCTAATGGACAGATGACCTCCCACCCTCAGGATATTGTTGATATATTTGCCTGGTTCTATAGTGAGCTATATGATGGCTAAAAAGTGCAACACAATCCCTCCACACAAGAGATATTTGATTCCTTCCTCTTAAAAGCAAAATTAACGCCAATAACTGAGATAGAGGTGTTCTAAATGCCAAAATCACGCACACGGAGGTGTTGACGGCTATTAAAGAACTTAAGCCAGGTAAAGCCCCGGGACCCGACGGGTTCCCAGGGGAATATTATAAAGCATTTAAAGAGATATTGGTGCCTCATTTAGTAGTATTCGCAAACCATATTATGGAGGGAGTGGAAATACCTAAAGACCTTCTTCGTGCTAGGATAGTGGTCATACCGAAACAGGGGAAAGACCCTAAATTTTGTGCTAGTTATAGGCCGATTTCTCTTATCAATCAAGACCTCAAAATAGTTACAAAAATATTGGCCAACAGATTAAAACATATTTTACCCTCTATTATACATGCAGAACAGGTTGGGTTTATTAAGGATAGGGAAGCCCCGGATAATATTCGTAAAATGGTATCGGTAATAGATTATCTTCGAGACAGGGGAATGCCTTCTCTGGTCCTATCACTGGACGCGGAGAGGGCATTCGACAGGGTGGATTGGAAATATATGCTAGCGGTGCTTACAATAATGGGATTTAATGGAAGATTTTTACAAGCTATTAGAGGTTTATATTCGACACCTACAGCCCAGGTTAGGGCAATAGGACACCAGTCTAAAGAAATACACATACTCAATGGCACACGACAGGGGTGCCCGCTCTCACCTTTAATCTTCACATTGTGTATAGAACCGCTGGCAGCATACATACGGAACTGTCCAGACATATCAGGGGTGGAGATAGGGAAGATAAGTCATAAAATTGCCCTGTTTGCAGACGATGTGCTGCTTACCATTATGAACCCATTAAAGTCCTTGCCCTTTATATATCAGGCATTAGATTTGTTTTCCCTAATATCGGGCTATAAAATCAACGCTGATAAGTGTGAGGCACTCCCTCTATCTATCCCAAAACACACGATTAAGCTGATCGAAGCTAACTTCGATTTTCAATGGGCGATAGAGGGGCTAAAATACTTGGGGATTAAACTAACTACACATTCCTCAAAACTTTATGCAGCAAATTATGTTCCCCTGTTCAAGGCAATCCGATCTGAATTAGGGAAATGGAGGAAGATGGGTTTCTCCTGGTATGGCAGAATATCTGCGGTGAAGATGACAATCCTACCAAGAATTTTATACTTATTTCGAGTAATCCCCATCAAAATTAAAATCCCAGACCTTGATAATCTTCAGAAGGATATTCATAGTTTTCTGAGGGATAATAAGCACCCGAGGATATCACGTCATATTCTAGATAGACATAGACAGCTGGGAGGGATGGGAGTCCCTAACTTACACGACTATTATACAGCAGCTCATCTGGCCCAGAATTCGATACTGGGGAGACGACAGACAGACATACTATGGCCTGCTCTGGAAGCAGAAATGCTGAATCAAGAGACGCCAGATGGTATCCTCTGGGACAAAGATCTCAGGGAATCTGATGCTTTATATCAAAATAAAAATACACTGTTTACCAGAAAGCAGTGGATGGCTGCTAGTCGGGTGGGAGGGATAGTTCCTGTACATTCACTGACAATACCACTGGAATACATAGTAAATGACGACTCCAAACATAGAGTTATGAAATGGGAAAATAAAGGGTTATATAGGGTGGCAGATTTACAGCTCCATGATAAGCTGTTGACATATACTCAACTTCAGCAAAAACTTGAGCCCATTCATTTGCATTGGTTCCTATACCTCCAGACGATGTCAGCCATACGAAAGTACTTAGGGACAGAGGTGACACAAAAATGACAGACAACTTTAGAACACCTGTGTACATCCCTTAACAGACCTAAAAAGGCAATTTCTAGATTATATATTTCTATTCAGGAGACTAAGGTCCAGGCTAAATCTTCAGTAATGTTAAAATGGGAACGAGATCTAGACAAAGAGATTGAGATAGATAAATGGGATAAAATGTTCTCTCAGGCTAGTAAAGGACTTATTAGTGCGGATCTTAGAGAAAATATATTGAAAACATCTTTTAGATGGTATCTGACACCAACAAAAATAGCTCATATGTTAAAGGTAGCAATAATCACTGTTATAGAGGCTGTCAAATAACAGGTTCCTATTTCCACATGTGGTGGGAATGTACTAAAGTAAGCAACATATGGCAAAAATTGTCTAAATTACTGAGCAAGGTGTTAAATGAACAGATTTCTCTCACTCCAGCACAGGCACTACTACACGAGAACATAGCTAGATTTAATACACACATAAATGTGTTTATCAGGATTCTGTGCACCACAACGAGAATAACTATTGCAAAATATTGGAAGACGGAAATATCGTCGTGGGCTGAGGTTCTAGCTAGAATCCAGGTGACATATTCGATGTATGAATCAGCAGCAAATGCGCTAGACATGGAACCTTGGTTCCAAAAGGTCTGGTTCTACTGGATAATGGAAAATAATAAACAGTGACACCTCATAATAGGTAAAAGAGGCTTAGGATTGAAGAGATGAGTAGGCATACCCTATATTTAAGAAGGAAGAGAGGGGAGATGGTTGGCTAAGGGGGATAATTGGGTCCTTGGTAGATGTATTCCTAGATGAGCAAATAATTTCTAGATACAGAGAATATAAAGTGTGCAGTGACATAATATAACTCTATAAATGTTTCTATACCTTTTATTTGTTGGTTTAGTTTGTTTGTATTTAAGATGTTGGTGATCTATTTTGAAAATGTAATGAGAAATCACCCCCCACATTACCCTACTCCCTACAATGAGTATTATCCTAAAGGAGATTAAAAAAGAGCAATAACAGGGGGAGAACTTATCAAGAAAAACAACTCCACAGAATACTACGAAGAATACTGTTTCGAGAATATACGTTAAAAATACATCCAATTGCCAAATTCTTCATGTGTGCAAGCAAGGGATGAGGCATACGAACTGTTAAGAGACTCAAATAAAGGGAAACCTTCAGAGATAAGCAAACTTTTGTTAAGAAACTGTTATATTTTGGTGTCTGATGTACCCAAATTGTGAAATGTATGTATGTTCTCTGTGAAATATGGAGATGGAGAGGAGTTAATAAAAATTATTTCAACTAAAATGAATACTTTTTTTTATTTATACCCTTTTTCTAATCATTGCAGCGGTCCCACAAGTGCCCTGTATCTGTTAATCATATATGGGTAAGGGCAGTGCATATATTTTCCATGTTGTTGTGCATATGTGTTCACTGCTTATGGTGTTACCAGCAAATACAAAATATGGCCACAGAATCAACTTTTGTAGACATCAAGGCTTTGAGAACATGAGGAAGTAATATGGACTGGACTGATAAGCTGGGCAAATAGGACCTGGACCGAGAGCGCAGCATGTAGGGGGGCCCACAAATGGCATCTCCAGGTCTCCTGGTGTGCTGCTTAAGCTGGGTCTTACAGCTGCTCTATCTGTAACTAAGCAGTTAAGTGTGGGTTTAGTGAGGGCCCTTTTGTCTGGATGTGGGATTTGTTGCTCAGGGGGTCCTAGAGTGTGGGAGGGTACTGTCAAGGGTCTGTCTCTGTGAGGGTCATGGAATGTGTGGCCTGGCCCTGAAGGTTGGGGGCCCTGTCTCTGGCCCTTGACGGTGGGGGCCTTGGCCCTGGAGGTTGGGGGGGGTTGGTGGGGGCAGGGAAGGGAGGCTTTCATGTTCATTTGCATTAATTTGAATACTTTTGGGTCAGTGTGAGACAGTGGTGGCCTTCTGTAATTTATGCCCGGGGCCCTGATTGGTCTCAGTCCACCCCTGAATATGAGTATGGTCTAGGGCAGTGATGGTTAACCTTGGCACTTCAGATTTGAAAACTACATTTCCCATGATGCTTTAGGCACTCTGCAGTCTAGTTGAGCATCATGGGAAATGTAGTTCCGAAGCATATGGGGTGTCTAGGTTAGTCATCATTGGTCTAGGGATTATCAGAGTGGAATTGCAGATTTTGAACACTGGGGCCCTGGTATTCAAAGGTTCTCCAGCATGGAGAGAAATTGCAGTTCAGACTTCACAGGGGCTGAATTAATTGAATATTCAAAAGAAAGAGGGTGGAATTCTCCAGCACTGTGAGATCTCTCTCATTTCTATCTATGACAAGAGCGACAAGAACAGTGAAATATAGCACTGATATGAGAGTTTTCTTACACTTACGCTTTGTGATTTGTATTTTAGTTCACTTTACACTTTAGATTGGGTCCTTTCAGTATTATTGCATTTAAGTTTTCTCATTTATATTTTAATACATTTAGATTTAGCTCTAGAAGTGATTTTACAATTTTGTTTATGGTTTGAAAGTTTCTCTGTTACTTTAAAAAATTAGATAACACTTTGTATATTTCTATTTATATATACAAATTACTTTGCATCCTGTAGTTGCTGCATTGCAACTAGAAATGACACTTTCAGAAAGTGTGAGGAAGAGGGCGGTGCCCTGGGCTTAACAGGGGAGTTCCCATGGTATATCTGAAGCTCTCTGCCAGTCGTGAAATGTTCTAAGCATTTTAAGCAAGCTGGTCTCACTGATTTGTCTCGCCAGCTGTATGCAGGTGAAGTTTGCTCAAAAGTCACAATACACTTATATTTTAACTAACAGAAAATTGATATATACTAAAACATAGACAAAAGCAAGTTAAATTGTAGTGAAAACATTTCAGTTTAATTTGGAATTGATGCAAATGGAGCCTTTATATCAGCCCCAGTGGTTCTCCAGTTACCTTCTCTCTCATATGTGAAATTGTATATCCCAGAGAGCTTCAGTGCTTTCTATAGAAGGTATCTCTCATTTATCTGGAATTTCTAGGTTCCTCCCCTTTTCTTATAAAATTCAGGGAGTTATACCTCTGTGAAGTCTGCTCTATAATCAGAATTTGTAAAATCGCAATCCTAAATACACTGCTGTACACAAAATAAAATACAAAATAGAAAGAGCAAAGTTTAAATGTAATAACATTTAATTCGAATTGTAAAGTGACATAAAATAGATAGCACAAAGTGTAAATGCAGCAGAACTCTCATGCCATTCAGTGCTATATTGCACTGGGCTTGTCTCTCTTTCACATACAGAAATGCAGAGAACATACCCCTTGGAGAAGTAAAGCAAAAATCTGCCTTTTGAAAATTTTACTAGGGACCTTGCAGTGTTGTAAGATAATTTTAGAATATCTCAACCAAGCAGAAAGCTTTTGAATATCAGGGCCTTGGTGAGGTGGAAAAGTTGGATTGAAGCATTCATGATGGATTGTAGCTGGAATAATGAGATTATGGTAAAGATAACTAGGACGGTCAATGCAAGACATAATGAGTTAATCATTCCACTTTGAATTTTGTGAGAAAAAAAGAAAGCTGAGCTGTGCAGATGTTCCCTATTTGGAAGCAGAATGTTTTTATAGGTAATTGGCTGTGAAACAGTGCAGAAGAACCATAAATGAATAATCAGTCAGTGACTCAATTATTAAATTATTAACATTGCAGGTGTGGGGAATATACGGTACAAGATCACTATGGCTCAGATTTTACAGATGAGCAAGCAAAGAATCAGGAAGAGACACATTAAAAGGATAGTCTACTCCAAAATGTGTATTGCTTTAAAAGATAGATAAATCCTTTTATTAGTCATTCTCCAGTTTTGCACAGCTAACATGGTTATATTATTACACTTTTTACCTCTGTGATTACCTTGTAGCTAAGCCTCTTCTGACAGCCCCCTTATCACATGGCTATTTATTTATTAACTTGCATTTTAGACAATTAGTGCTGTGTCTCTCACAACTCCATGATAGTGAGCACAATGTTATCTGTATGACACACATGCATTAACAGTGTCTTGTTGTGAAAAGCTAATAAAAAAGCATGTTATAAGAGGCTGTCTGTAGTGGCTTAGAAACAGGGAGACATTTAGAGGTTTAAATGTTATAAATTATGTTAATATAACAATGTTGATTGTGCAAAGGTGGAGAATGTGTAGTAAATGCGTTATCTTTTTATTTTTAAATAACAATTTTGGTGTAGACTCACTGTCCCTTTAAGTCAGTCACAAATACCCCCATTCTTTAAAGGTGACTTATTGTTAGTTATTCTGTTAGGTTATTTAGTTTCATTGAATGTTAAATGCTGTTTGAATTATCTATAGCTTTCTCAAGATCTAATAAAGTACTTTTTACTCAAATGGGCATGCTTGCATGGTTGCAGTTGCAAATCATATGCAGATATAAATCAATGTAATGTATGTATGATTTTATTTTTCAATAAAAGTAAATTAATTTGGCTACCTTAATATAAAGGAAGCATATCTATATTATGAAATTGTATTTTGTATATCAACTTTTTATTGTATTAGTTAAAAAATAATACAATCATTAAAAAGAAAGTAAAGTCAAAATAAATATTTTACAATTCATACAGAGCATGCAATTTTAAACAACTTTCCAATTTACTTCTATCTAATTTGCTTTGTTCTGTTGTTATCCTTTGTTGAAAAGCATACCTAGTTAGGCTCAGGAGCAGCAGTGCACTACTGGGAGCTAACTGCTGATTGGTGGCTGCACAACCTTTGATAATATGGCCATAAAACACTGTCAGAAAGGCTATTGCATAATAGCAAAAGGTGTTCATGTCGTTCTGCTTTGGATTAGTTCTAGAAATGAAAGCCATGTGGTGTAAAAAACTTTCACCTGGCATACCCATAACTTCTGATAATCTATGCCACTGGCATGAGGACAGCGTATTGAGGATAAGCAACAGTGTGTGTGTTTGTGTGTGTGTGTGTGGGGGGGGGGGGGTAGATTATAATCATGTTCAACTCTCAGATAGGGTTTCTGCACAAAAAATACTGGAAACTTAAAAGTCCATTCAAAAAATAATAATAATAATAAAAAAATGTCCCCTGAGTGGCATATAAATTGTAAAGGTCTCTATGCCTTACAAATATGGCCCAGAAAGAAGTGATACTCTATGTATTACTGGCAGCCAAATGTGTTAAAAAAAGGAAAAAAAGAATCCCTTGTGTTTCTGGCAGTTAAAGAGGGTTATTAAAATACTGTTCTGAGAAAGAGGAAGGGAAAAAAAGAAGAAAAAAAAAAAAAGAGAGAGAAAAGATTACATTAAGTTTACATTGTATATATTGTACCGATGTTAAATACTCATATATTATTTATGGATGCAAGAAGAAAACGTTGCATTTATGTCACTTAATACTAGATATATTACAGCAATGTATTACTTGGTTTGTGAAATTGTAACTAAAATTATTTTCAATAAGATATTATTGCAAATGTAACAGTTAGTACTATGTTACTTCTCACATTGTATGTACATGATTATATTATTTGAATATCTCAATAAAAATATTGAAATGTAAAAAAAAAAATACTGTTTTGTGTGTTACATTTAGCCACTGGAGTGAAATCACTGTTCTGTATGTTTTACTGTGAACCAACACCATGGAAGAAAACAGCTCTGTCTGAGCTACTGGCAGACAAACAGGGGTCAAATCACTACTTAGTTGTGAAACATATCCATGGCAGTATCAAGGGTGGGGGCATAGGGTAGAGTTTTGGAGAGGGGCTGTTGTGTGACACCACTTACCTCCAGTCCCCCCATATTTTTGTGAAGGACAGCTGGTAAACCTAGTCCAGATGACAGAATCGTTGTACTACATTTTTAAAGTGATGGTACACTTTCCCCTTTGTATAAAAAGATCCAGAAAGTTAGCAATATTTTAGATGGAGTTTAATTCATCAGTTCTAATGAATATACTGTATAAATGACTTTTTACTGTAGCGCTGAAATTATATACCGCGTGCTCGGGCCACCCACTTTGAAAGTAATTTTTTTGTGAGCTTGCGGTTTGAACTGTTCTCCAATCGACGCTCTAGCCATATGGCACTCATACAATTTCTTTTTTTTTGTTTAAACCATTAGCTAACAAAAAAAAAATACTTGTGAAGTGGGCGGCTCTACATTAAAAATTAATAAAGTAATTTAAAGTGTATCTTTATTACAACTGATAAATTAAACTCCATCTAAAATATTGCTAACATTCCAGATCTGTTTATACAAAGGCGAAAATGTCACTTTAAACAAACTATGTTTAAACACAGGAATGTAGTACCCTTTTAATTTTAACTTGCATTTGAATAAAAAGCATCATTATTACTTTTCTCAAATACACTGTACATAAAATAAAGAAGAAAATGTGGTGAGGCTATAACAGGAAATATCTTCTTTTATGCTGAAGAGGCTTAGATTTTTTAGATACCAGGTAATCACAGAGGTTAAAAGTATATCAATATAACAGTGTTGGTTATGAAAAACTGGGGAATGGGTAATAAAGGGCTTTTTCTTGATTGTATTCTTTTATTATTAGCAGTTCTCAGTGTGGTACTCCAAAAATATATATATATATATATATCCAGAAAGTAATTTTCCAGCTAAGCCATTACTTAGCAAAGTGAAGACAAACTCAACGATCCATTCGATTCTGCGCAGTTATGGATACATTCCGACAGAAAGCGGATGCAATGTCTGTTTTCAACCAATGAGAGACAAGTTCGTGGTTCCAGCTGGGATAGGCATATAATATAACCAATCAGAGGCCGCGTGTTTGAGCAGCCTGTGTCGAATGCTGTGCAGTTGTGCTGCTCTTGCTCTGTGTTCTTTGAGATATGTCTCCTCATCTCTTTTTGCTGTTGCTGTGTTCCTGGCTTCTGTTCGGAGCTCAAGCTGGGAATGGAGGGGGAAAATATACCCGGGAGATGAACGAGAATCGGTCAGATCGCGAGGGTACCGAGTTCAGGATAATGAAACTGAATCAGATATGGGAAAAAGCACAGCGGGTGAGTGGATGTATTTAGTATAATACAGTGATGAACGTATCATGTAAGCTGTGGGTCACCCGTAAAGGACATTTGTTGCTCAATGTTATAACGCCTGCAATTCACATATGAAAGTACTTGATAGCCTAGGGTGTACTTTAGCTCCAGGCTCTGTATGTGTCACAAAGTAAATAACATAGAACATACCAGGCAACAAGGGAATAAGATTCCCTGACATTGAAATGTGTTTAATTAGGAGGCTTTGCACCCAATGCTATCCAACTCTGTGTTCCCTGCAGAAGGATGAGTGCCTTTTGTCATTTTAGGCTTCTGCTTTAAAACACAGGAGCTGTCCATAAACAAACCACTGTATGCATATAGAGCAATCTTTATTTGTTATTATATTTCCCTTGAACAATCTAAGCTCAGAGAAATGTATGATTACTCCTAACAATGGAGGCAGTCATAGTTCTTAAAACTATGTGACCTGATGCATTGTTCCTATAAATAATGTGGTAGTGCTGGCTGTGATGTACTCATACACTTGGCTTTTATCACAGTGTTTGATATCATTAATAAAGTCAAAATTAAACTTTCAGGACTCAACTTCCTGATATACTTCTGTTTTTACCGCTTGTTTAGTTTTGGTATGAATATAACACACTGCTTGTAGGAGATCACAGAAGGCCCCCTGCCCACCTTTTATCCTGGCAAGGCTCTGAAATGGAAGTTTTTATTGCTCGTGGTGTAATAAATACTGCAGGCAATATAAGCTTCTGATCTGGAGTAAAGAAGTGAAGATGCCACTCTCCTTCCTTCTTCTAAAGCTTGATAACATGAAGTGCTAGAGTAGTTAAGACATCAGAATAAGGTTAGCTAAGAACACCACAGTCTAAATTAGTCTATAAACAATTGTGACTATAGGATTTGCAGACTCTTGTTAGGAGTGATTCCATAAAAAGTATGTGTTAGAGAAGAGTGAGTAGTATGTGTGAGACAGGGCTGCCAGAGGGGTCTGATCTGAGGTTTTAAGTAGACACGGTATTGCCAGAGGGTTCTGATCTGAGGTTATAAGTGGTCTTGGGCTGCCAGAGGGGTCTGATCTGAGGTTTTAAGTAGACACCGTATTGCCAGAGGGGTCTGATCTGAGGTTATAAGTGGTCTTGGGCTGCCAGAGGGGTCTGATCTGAGGTTTTAAGTAGACACGGTATTGCCAGAGGGGTCTGATCTGAGGTTATAAGTGGTCTTGGGCTGCCAGAGGGGTCTGATCTGAGGTTTTAAGTAGACACGGTATTGCCAGAGGGGTCTGATGTGAGATTGGGGTTGCCAGAGGGGTTTGATCTGAGGTTATAAGTGGACATGGGGCTGCCAGAGGTGTATGAGATTATACGTGGAAGTGGGGCTGCTGCAAGAGGGTTCTGATATGAGGTTACAAGTGGACATGTGACTGCTAGATGGGTCTTATCTGAGGTTATAAGTGGGCTTGGGCTGTCAGAGGGATCTGAGGTTTTACGTTGACATGGGGCTGATTTGTGGACATAGGGCTTGATAAGGTTTATGGCACTGACAAGCAGGGCCTTTTCTGAGTGTGATCTGGTTATTGGACTGTAAGTTCAGCAGTCTTATTTAAAGGGATAGTCTAGTCAAAATTAAACTTTCATGATTCAGATAGAGCAGAGGATTTAAAGCATCTTTCTAATTTACTCCTATTATCATTTATTTTTTTCTTTGTTCTCTTGTTATCTTTTTTGAATGTAAGCTTAGACGCCAACCCATTTTTTTTGGTTCAGCACCTGGGTAGCGCTTACTGATTAGTGGATACATTTAGACACCAATCAAAAAGTGCTACCCAGGTGCTGAACTAAAAATGGGCCGGCTCCTAAGCTTACATTCCTGCTTTTTTAAAATAAAGATGCCAAGAGAACGAAGAAAAATTGAAAATAAGAGTAAATTTAGAAAGTTGCTTAAAATTGCATGCTCTATCTGAATCATAAAAGTTTTTAATTTTGACTAGACTATTCCTTTAACCCCTTAGTGACCAGAGCGCTTTTCCATTTGTTGACCGTTTGGGACCAGAGCTATTTTTACATTTCTGCAGTGTTTGTGTTTAGCTGTAATTTTCCTCTTTCTCATTTACTGTACCCACACACATTGTATACCGTTTTTCTAGCCTTTAAATGAACTTTCTAAAGATACCATTATTTTCATCATATCTTATAATTTACTATAAAAAAATATAAAATATTATTATAAAAACACACTTTTTCTAACTTTGACCCCCAAAATCTGTTACACATCTAGAACTACCAAAAAAAACCATGCTAAATAGTTTCTAAATTTTGTCCTGAGTTTAGAAATACCCAATGTTTTACATGTTCTTTGCTTTTTTTACAAGTTATAGGGCAATAAGAACAAGTAGCACTTTGCTATTTCCAAACCATTTTTTTTTTTCAAAATTAGCGATAGTTACATTGTAACACTGATATCTGTCAGGAATCCCTGAATAACCCTTCACATGTGTACCGTATTTTTCGCTCCATAAGACGCACCTAGGGCCTGATCCGATATGCAGCGTCGCCCGCAAAAGCCGGTGACGGCAAATTTTGCGCTGGTTTGGTATCCTATATACGGCGTAACCTAGAAGTTACGCTCGTATATTTCTGCCTTCGGCCGTAGTTTTTTGGCCCTAGACAGGTATACCAAACCAGCGCAGTTTGGTATCCAATATACAGTGTAAGCACTTACGTGGCGAAAATGGAGAAATCTTACTCCATTTTCATCTCGCCACAAAATGCAGGCGTAGTAAGCCTTACGCTGTGTATTGGAGCCCCGTAACTCCCTAAACTACCTGCAAAATAAAACCTAACACCTAACGCATGTGCAATGTCTATCTACCTGTCAACTGCGATCCCCCGCCGCAACCCTAATAAAGTGTTTAACCCCTAAACCGCCGCTCCCGGACCCCGCTACCACCTACATTAAATGTCTAACCCCCTAATGTGATCCCCCTACACCGCCGCCACCTATATTAAAATTATTAACCCCTAATGTAATCCCCCTACGCCGTCACCACCTATATTAAATATATTAACCCCTAATCTGACCCCCCTACCCCGCCGCCATCTATATTAAAATTATTACCCCCTAATGTGAGCCCCCTACACCGCCGCCGCCTATTTTAACTATATTACCCCCTAATCTAATCCCCCTACACCGCCGACCACCTATATTAAATGTATTAACCCCAAAAATACTAAAATGTCCCTACCCTAAACTAAATTACAAATAGCCCTGAAAAGGGCTTTTTGCGTGGCATTGCCCTAAAGTAACCAGGTCTATTACAAGCCCTTAAAAGGGCCTTTTGCGGGGCATTGTCACGAAGTAATCAGCTCTTTTACCTGTAATCTAATCCCCCTACACCGCCGCCACCTATAATAAATGTATTACCCCCTAATCTAATCCCCCTACACCGCCGCCACCTATATTAAATATATTAACCCCTAATCTGACCCCCCTACACCGCCGCCACCTATATTAACTATATTAACCCTAATTATATTAGGGTTAATATAGTTATTATATTAAATATATTATTAATATAGTTAATAATTAATATAGTTATTATATTATATATTAACTATATTAACCCTATCTAACTCTAACACCCCTAACTTAATTATTATTAAAATAAATCTAAATAATATTAATAATATTAACTAAATTATTCCTATTTAAATCTAAATACTTACCTATAAAATAAACCCTAAGATAGCTACAATATAATTAATAATTACATTGTAGCTATTTTAGGGTTTATATTTATTTTACAGGTAACTTGGTATTTATTTTAACTAGGTACAATAGCTATTAAATAGTTAATAACTATTTAATAGCGACCTAGTTAAAATAATTAATAATAATTTATTTAATAATTTTTGCACAAATGGTTGTAAATGCTTCTCTGGGATCCCCTTTGTTCAGAAATAGCAGACATACAGTTGTGCTTATAAGTTTACATACCCTGGCAGAATTTATGATTTCTTGGCCATTTTTCAGAGAATATGAATGATAACACAAAAACTTTTCTTTCACTCATGGTTAGTGTTTGGCTGCAGCCATTTATTATCAATCAACTGTGTTTACTCTTTTTAAATCATAATAACAACAAACTACCCAAGTGACCCTGATCAAAAGTTTACATACCCTGGTGATTTTGGCCTGATAACATGCACACAAGTTGACACAAAGGGGTTTGAATGGCTATTAAAGGTAAACATCCTCACCTGTAATCTGTTTTCTGGTAGTTAGTGTGTGTGTATAAAAGGTCAATGAGTTTCTGGACTCCTGACAGACCCTTGCATCTTTAATCCAGTGCTGCACTAACGATTCTGGATTCTGAGTCATGGGGAAAGAAAAAGAATTGTCAAAGGATCTGTGGGAAAAAGTAGTTGAACTGAGCTTTTTGGCCAAAACTATAAACGCTACATTTGAAGAGGAGTCCACAAGGCCTATGATGAAAGGTACACCATTCCTTGGATATCTTTTAACATCCCTTTCCTGTTTTATACAGTTCAACTACCTGGCTTTGGCGAAAAAGAGAAAATAGTGTTCCCAGATGCACACATAATCCCATAGGGGGCACTTCCTATTGAATCCAAAATAAGCAATCAAACAATATACACAAACTTTTGCAAAAAGTCCATATATTCTAGATCAGGCAACTCTCTGTCAAATGATGTTCGAATCCTGGTACTTGATGATCTGCAGAAAAATAAACAGGCGCCAACAATGGCCTAGTACCACCCAAACAGATGATATATGACAACAAAGGTTGTCACAGCCTCCCAGCTGACTGCACGCTGAGAAATGCATTGCTTCTAATAAAGTCATTCGGCTAGATTACGAGTTTTGCGTTATGAGTGAAAAAGCTTTGTAACGATGCTTTTTCACTACCGCTGGTATTACAAGTTTTGCAGGTATATCTGTCTCGCACACCTTTTTGGCCGTAACGCAATGTAACTACCGCAGCTTTCAAAAAGTCCTTTTTCAATGGGACTTCCATAGCGCCGGTATTATTTTGTCCGGCCAAAAAGTGAGCGGTACAGCCTATACCGTCAAGATCCATACCGTAAATTGAAAGTCAGTAGTTATGGCTTTTGTGTTACAAAGCCGTAACATAAAACTCATAACTAAAGTGCTAAAAAGTACACTAACACCCATAAACTACCTATTAACCCCTAAACCGAAGCCCTCCCGCATCGCAAGCACTAAAATAAAATTATTAACCACTAATCTGACGCTCCCGACATCGCTGCCACTATAATAAACCTATTAACCCCTAAACCGACGTACTCCCGCATCGCAAACACTAGTTAAATATTATTAACCCCTAATCTGCTGTCCCTAAAATCGATGCGACCTACATAAGTGTTATTAACCCCTAATCTGCTGCCCCCAAAATCGCCGCCACTATACTAAAGTTATTAACCCCTAAACCTAACCCTAAATCTAACCCTAACACCCACTAACTTTAACATAATTAAAATAAATCTAAAAAAAAATTCAAATTAATACCTAAATACTTACCTGTAAAATAAACCCTAAGCTAGCTACAATATAACTAATAGTTACATTGTATCTATCTTAGGTTTTATTTTTATTTCACAGCTAAGTTTGTATTTATTTTAACTAGGTAGAATAGTTAGTAAATAGTTAACTAACTACCTAGTTAAAATAAATACAAATTTACCTGTAAAATAAAACCTAACCTGTCTTACACTAACATTAAATCAATTACATTAATTAAATACAATTAAAGGGAATTCCGATTGGCTGATAGAATTCTTGAAGATGGAGCCGATCCGCGTCAGAAAGATGAAGACTTCAGAGTCAGAGGGATCTGAGGTTTTACGTTGACATGGGGCTGATTTGTGGACATAGGGCTTGATAAGGTTTATGGCACTGACAAGCAGGGCCTTTTCTGAGTGTGATCTGGTTATTGGACTGTAAGTTCAGCAGTCTTATTTAAAGGGATAGTCTAGTCAAAATTAAACTTTCATGATTCAGATAGAGCAGAGGATTTAAAGCATCTTTCTAATTTACTCCTATTATCATTTATTTTTTTCTTTGTTCTCTTGTTATCTTTTTTGAATGTAAGCTTAGACGCCAACCCATTTTTTTGGTTCAGCACCTGGGTAGCGCTTACTGATTAGTGGATACATTTAGACACCAATCAAAAAGTGCTACCCAGGTGCTGAACTAAAAATGGGCCGGCTCCTAAGCTTACATTCCTGCTTTTTTAAAATAAAGATGCCAAGAGAACGAAGAAAAATTGAAAATAAGAGTAAATTTAGAAAGTTGCTTAAAATTGCATGCTCTATCTGAATCATAAAAGTTTTTAATTTTGACTAGACTATTCCTTTAACCCCTTAGTGACCAGAGCACTTTTCCATTTGTTGACCGTTTGGGACCAGAGCTATTTTTACATTTCTGCAGTGTTTGTGTTTAGCTGTAATTTTCCTCTTTCTCATTTACTGTACCCACACATATTGTATACCGTTTTTCTAGCCTTTAAATGAACTTTCTAAAGATACCATTATTTTCATCATATCTTATAATTTACTATAAAAAAATATAAAATATTATTATAAAAACACCCTTTTTCTAACTTTGACCCCCAAAATCTGTTACACATCTAGAACTACCAAAAAAAATCATGCTAAATAGTTTCTAAATTTTGTCCTGAGTTTAGAAATACCCAATGTTTTACATGTTCTTTGCTTTTTTTACAAGTTATAGGGCAATAAGAACAAGTAGCACTTTGCTATTTCCAAACCATTTTTTTTTTCAAAATTAGCGATAGTTACATTGTAACACTGATATCTGTCAGGAATCCCTGAATAACCCTTCACATGTGTACCGTATTTTTCGCTCCATAAGACGCACCTAGGGCCTGATCCGATATGCAGCGTCGCCCGCAAAAGCCGGTGACGGCAAATTTTGCGCTGGTTTGGTATCCTATATACGGCGTAACCTAGAAGTTACGCTCGTATATTTCTGCCTTCGGCCGTAGTTTTTTGGCCCTAGACAGGTATACCAAACCAGCGCAGTGTACGCACTTACACTTACACGCAGTGTAAGCACTTACGTGGCGAAAATGGAGAAATCTTACTCCATTTTCATCTCGCCACAAAATGCAGGCGTAGTAAGCCTTACGCTGTGTATTGGAGCCCCGTAACTCCCTAAACTACCTGCAAAATAAAACCTAACACCTAACGCATGTGCAATGTCTATCTACCTGTCAACTGCGATCCCCCGCCGCAACCCTAATAAAGTGTTTAACCCCTAAACCGCCGCTCCCGGACCCCGCTACCACCTACATTAAATGTCTAACCCCCTAATGTGATCCCCCTACACCGCCGCCACCTATATTAAATATATTAACCCCTAATGTAATCCCCCTACGCCGTCGCCACCTATATTAAATATATTAACCCCTAATCTGACCCCCCTACCCCGCCGCCATCTATATTAAAATTATTGCCCCCTACACCGCCGCCGCCTATTTTAACTATATTACCCCCTAATCTAATCCCCCTACACCGCCGCCACCTATATTAAATGTATTAACCCCAAAAATACTAAAATGTCCCTACCCTAAACTAAATTACAAATAGCCCTGAAAAGGGCTTTTTGCGTGGCATTGCCCTAAAGTAACCAGGTCTATTACAAGCCCTTAAAAGGGCCTTTTGCGGGGCATTGTCACAAAGTAATCAGCTCTTTTACCTGTAATCTAATCCCCCTACACTGCCGCCACCTATATTAACTATATTAACCCTAATTATATTAGGGTTAATATAGTTATTATATTAAATATATTATTAATATAGTTAATAATTAATATAGTTATTATATTATATATTAACTATATTAACCCTATCTAACTCTAACACCCCTAACTTAATTATTATTAAAATAAATCTAAATAATATTAATAATATTAACTAAATTATTCCTATTTAAATCTAAATACTTACCTATAAAATAAACCCTAAGATAGCTACAATATAATTAATAATTACATTGTAGCTATTTTAGGGTTTATATTTATTTTACAGGTAACTTGGTATTTATTTTAACTAGGTACAATAGCTATTAAATAGTTAATAACTATTTAATAGCGACCTAGTTAAAATAATTAATAATAATTTATTTAATAATTTTTGCACAAATGGTTGTAAATGCTTCTCTGGGATCCCCTTTGTTCAGAAATAGCAGACATACAGTTGTGCTTATAAGTTTACATACCCTGGCAGAATTTATGATTTCTTGGCCATTTTTCAGAGAATATGAATGATAACACAAAAACTTTTCTTTCACTCATGGTTAGTGTTTGGCTGCAGCCATTTATTATCAATCAACTGTGTTTACTCTTTTTAAATTATAATAACAGAAACTACCCAACTGACCCTGATCAAAAGTTTACATACCCTGGTGATTTTGGCCTGATAACATGCACACAAGTTGACACAAAGGGGTTTGAATGGCTATTAAAGGTAAACATCCTCACCTGTGATCTGTTTTCTGGTAGTTAGTGTGTGTGCATAAAAGGTCAATGAGTTTCTGGACTCCTGACAGACCCTTGCATCTTTAATCCAGTGCTGCACTAACGATTCTGGATTCTGAGTTATGGGGAAAGCAAAAGAATTGTCAAAGGATCTGTGGGAAAAAGGTAGTTGAACTGAGCTTTTTGGCCAAAACTATAAAGGCTACATTTGAAGAGGAGTCCACAAGGCCTATGATGAAAGGTACACCATTCCTACTGTGAAACACGGAGGTGGATCGCTGATGTTTTGGGGATGTGTGAGCTACAAAGGCACAGGGAATTTGGTCAGAATTGATGGCAAGATGAATACAGTATGTTATCAAACAGAACCCCTCATTTTCCACTTCTTGATTAGAGTTTGAACACTGCTGATTTGCATTCTCAATTCCTTGGATATCTTTTAACATCCCTTTCCTGTTTTATACAGTTCAACTACCTGGCTTTGGCGAAAAAGAGAAAATAGTGTTCCCAGATGCACACATAATCCCATAGGGGGCACTTCCTATTGAATCCAAAATAAGCAATCAAACAATATACACAAACTTTTGCAAAAAGTCCATATATTCTAGATCAGGCAGCTCTCTGTCAAATGATGTTCGAATCCTTGTACTTGATGATCTGCAGAAAAATAAACAGAGGCGCCAACAATGGCCTAGTACCACCCAAACAGATGATATATGACAACAAAGGTTGTCACAGCCTCCCAGCTGACTGCACGCTGAGAAATGCATTGCTTCTAATAAAGTCATTCGGCTAGATTACGAGTTTTGCGTTATGAGTGAAAAAGCTTTGTAACAATGCTTTTTCACTACCGCTGGTATTACAAGTTTTGCAGGTATATCTGTCTCGCTCACCTTTTTGGCCGTAACGCAATGTAACTACCGCAGCTTTCAAAAAGTCCTTTTTCAATGGGACTTCCATAGCGCCGGTATTATTTTGTCCGGCCAAAAAGTGAGCGGTACAGCCTATACCGTCAAGATCCATACCGTAAATTGAAAGTCAGTAGTTATGGCTTTTGTGTTACAAAGCCGTAACATAAAACTCATAACTAAAGTGCTAAAAAGTACACTAACACCCATAAACTACCTATTAACCCCTAAACCGAAGCCCTCCCGCATCGCAAGCACTAAAATAAAATTATTAACCACTAATCTGACGCTCCCGACATCGCTGCCACTATAATAAACCTATTAACCCCTAAACCGACGTACTCCCGCATCGCAAACACTAGTTAAATATTATTAACCCCTAATCTGCTGTCCCTAAAATCGATGCGACCTACATAAGTGTTATTAACCCCTAATCTGCTGCCCCCAAAATCGCTGCCACTATACTAAAGTTATTAACCCCTAAACCTAACCCTAAATCTAACCCTAACACCCACTAACTTTAACATAATTAAAATAAATCTAAAAAAATTTCAAATTAATACCTAAATACTTACCTGTAAAATAAACCCTAAGCTAGCTACAATATAACTAATAGTTACATTGTATCTATCTTAGGTTTTATTTTTATTTCACAGCTAAGTTTGTATTTATTTTAACTAGGTAGAATAGTTAGTAAATAGTTAACTAACTACCTAGTTAAAATAAATACAAATTTACCTGTAAAATAAAACCTAACCTGTCTTACACTAACATTAAATCAATTACATTAATTAAATACAATTAAAGGGAATTCCGATTGGCTGATAGAATTCTTGAAGATGGAGCCGCTCCGCGTCAGAAAGATGAAGACTTCTGCCCGTCTGGAGGACCACTTCTTGCCGCTTGGATGAAGACTTCTGCCGGCTTTGTTGAGGACTTCTGCTCGCTTGGATGAAGACTTCTCCCGGCTTCGTTGAGGATGGATGTCAGGTCTTCAAAAACTGTAAGTGGATCTTCTTAGTTTAGTGTTAGTTTTTTTTTTTTTAAGGGTTTATTGGGTGGGTTTTATTTTTAGCTTACGGTTTGGGCTGAAAAAGAGCTAAATGCCCTTTTAAGGGCAATGCCCATCCAAATAGGATTTTATTTTGGGGGTTTGGTTGTGTGGGTGGTGGGTTTTACTGTTGGGGGGGTTGTTTTTTTTTTTTTTTTTTTTTACTGGTAAAAGAGCTGATTTCTTTGGGGTAAGGCCCCGCAAAAGGCCCATTACACTACAATTAAATCAATTACATTAATTAAATACAATTAAAGGGACACTGAACCTAAATTTTTTCTTTCGTGATTCAGATAGAGCATGAAATTTTAAGCAACCTTCTAATTTACTCCTATTATCAAATTTTCTTTATTTTCTTGGTATCTTTATTTGAAATGCAAGAATGTAAATTTAGATGCCGGCCCATTTTTGGTGAACAACCTGGGTTTTCCTGATTGGTGGATAAATTCATCCACCAATAAAAAAAGTGCTGTCCAGAGTACTGAACCAAGAAAAAAAGCTTAGATGCCTGCTTTTTCAAATAAAGATAGCAAGAGAACAAAGAAATTGATAAAAGGAGTAAATTAGAAAGTTGCTTAAAATTGCATGCTCTATCTGAATCACGAAAGAAAACATTTGGGTTCCGTGTCCCTTTAATTGTATTTAATTAATGTAATTGATTTAATTGTAGTGTAATGTTAGGTGTTAGTGTAAGACAGGTTAGGTTTTATTTTACAGGTAAATTTGTATTTATTTTAACTAGGTAGTTAGTAAATAGTTAATAACTATTTACTAACTAGTCTACCTAGTTAAAATAATTACAAATTTACGTTCTTTTATAAAAAAAAAAAAATAATTCCAGTTTTCCGTAGTGCAGCTGCCCCCCCCCATACCCTCTCCCCCTCCCCGATCCCTGAACAAACATTAATTTCCCTCTTCCTCAGCTTAATATAGCGTGCGTGCGCACCCCTCGTGTGCTCCCGATGACTTGCGCGTACTGCAGGGACAGGATCATGAAGTCCCTCCAACAATGGGCCGCTCACTCGCCTCCCTGCTACGCCTCCCATTCACCAACGATCGGCACCATCGCTGGCCGATACAGAGAGGGCCACAGAGTGGCTCTCTCTGCACCGGTGGCTAAAAAAATATTGAGGCATCACTGCAATACCTTGAAAGAGGCTGGAAGCGATCACGATCGCTTCCACCGCTTGAAACCCCAGAGGACGTGTCAGGCACGTCCTTGGTCATTAACTGATACCCAATGGAGGACGTGCCTGACACGTCCTTGGTCTTTAAGGGGTTAAGAAGTCTATGGCAGGAGTGTTTGAAACTATGTATAACATTACTATAAACACTGTTGCAAACGTCACTGCCAGAGCAAACCTATGATTACAGCTTAATAAAAGATACCAAAAGAGCTAAAGAAAATTGATAACTAAAGTAAATTAGAACGTTGTTTAAAATGTCACGCTCTGTCCAATCCATTTACGTTTGATGTTTCTATCACTTTAAGGATAATTTTTTTTTCAGCTTGAAATGCATTGTGGCAATATTTACTGTTTTAATCTCTCCCTCCAATTTATAGATAGTTAGAAAACACCATACATTTCACAGCTCTAGAGAAATGGGGCTCTAAATTATGGTTGCATTACACAAACATTTATATTTTTTTATATATACACACACACGTTCCAGATAATTGCATTTCTGAGTATTCAGTACACGCACGCATGCACGCACGCACACACACACATTCCAGATAATTGCATTTCTGAGTATTCAGTACACGCACGCATGCACACACACACGTTCCAGATAATTGCATTTCTGAGTATTCAGTACACACACACACGTTCCAGATAATTGCATTTCTGAGTATTCAGTACACACACACACACGCACACACACGTTCCAGATAATTGCATTTCTGAGTATTCAGTACACACACACGCACACACACGTTCCAGATAATTGCATTTCTGAGTATTCAGTACACGCACGCACGCACACACACACGTTCCAGATAATTGCATTTCTGAGTATTCAGTACACGCACGCATGCACACACGCGCACACACACACGTTCCAGATAATTGCATTTCTGAGTATTCAGTACACACACACACACGTTCCAGATAATTGCATTTCTGAGTATTCAGTACACACACACGTTCCAGATAATTGCATTTCTGAGTATTCAGTACACACACACGCACACACACGTTCCAGATAATTGCATTTCTGAGTATTCAGTACACGCACGCATGCATGCACGCACACACACACGTTCCAGATAATTGCATTTCTGAGTATTCAGTACACGCACGCACGCACACACACACGTTCCAGATAATTGCATTTCTGAGTATTCAGTACACGCACGCACGCATGCACGCACGCACGCACACACACACGTTCCAGATAATTGCATTTCTGAGTATTCAGTACACGCACGCACGCACGCACACACACACGTTCCAGATAATTGCATTTCTGAGTATTCAGTACACACACACACACACACACACACACGTTCCAGATAATTGCATTTCTGAGTATTCAGTACACACACACACACACGTTCCAGATAATTGCATTTCTGAGTATTCAGTACACACACACACGTTCCAGATTCAGTACTTTCGCCCAGCACTACAAGGTTGCCAACCCATGATTTAGTCTTCTGGGTCTACAATATAAGTTTTAATGTGTAAAAGTTAGTCCCTACTATAATAATCAGTCAATATTTTAATTGTGATCAATTTTATTAGTGTTAGTCTATTCAAAATTAAAGGTACACTATACACCAATTTAAATATAACTGCAAGTAATAGACACTACTATAAAGAAGCATATGCACAGATACTGATCTAAAAATCCAGTGTAAAAACTTTTATAAATTTACAAGCTCCCAGTTTAGCAATGTTGATGAGGTTAAAGGGACACAACCCAAATTTTTTTCTTTCGTGATTCAGATAGAGCATGACATTTTAAGCAACTTTCTAATTTACTCCTATTTTCAAATTTTCTTCATTCTCTTGCTATCTTTATTTGAAATGGAAGAATGTAAGTTTAGATGCCGACCCATTTTTGGTTAACATCCTGGGTTGTTTTTGCTGATTGGTGGATAAATTCACCCACCAATAAAACAGTGCTGTCCAGAGTCTGAACCAAAAAAAAAGATTAGATGCCTTCTTTTTCAAATAAAGATAGCAAGAGAACGAAGAGAAATTGATAATAGGAGTAAATTAGAAAGTTGCTTAAAATTGCATGTTCTATCCGAATCACAAAATAAAAAATTTGGGTTCAGTGTCCCTTTAAGCTGTTAGATCCACTGAAAAGGGCTGAGAAGCAAACCCTTCCCCCCTCTCCTGCATATGAAAAGACCCATTACACAAACAGGATAAAACAGGAATCTGTAGAAATGTGTCTGGTAAGCTCCTGTCTCAACTTTACCTTGATTTCCTACTGTATAATCAAGTCTTTGTTGTTACCTCCGCTGTGTTTCACTTGATTCCTTTGTCATGAATTAGCCATTTGTCTGACTGTTACAAAAGAAGAACAGGCCTTGGGAATTATTAGTTGGTGAATAAAACATATTAACTTAAAAGTAAAAGGGACAGTCTACACCAGAATTTTTATTGTTTAAAAAGATAGATAATCCCTTTATGACCCATTCCACAATTATATTAATATATGTTTTACCTCTGTGTTTACCTTGTATCTAAGCCTTTGCAGCCTGCCCCCTTATCTCAGTGCTTTTGACAGACATGCAGATTAGCCAATCAGTGAAGACTTCTAAATAACTCCACGGGAGTGAGCACAATGTCATCTATATGACACACATGAACTAGTACTGGCTAACTGTGAAAAAAATTCAAAATGCTCTGAGCTAAGAGGCGGTTTTCAAGGTTTCGAAATCAGTTTGAGCCTACCTAGGTTTAGCTTTTCAAAAATACCACCAAGGGAACAAAGAAAATTGAATGATAATAGTCAATTGGAAAGTTGTTTAACATTTTATGCCCTATCTGAATCATGAAAGTTTAATTTTGACTAGACTGTTCCTTTAATGTTAGATATGTAAAGGTTAATCCTTTTGTAAGTTAATGTTTGCACTCAGCGAAGATTTTTATCATTGTTTTGTGTGTTCTCATGTAACCCAAAAAAATGTCTTTGTAACTTATTGTAATATATTTATCTATTTGTTCTGCATATCGTGATTATTATTTTTTTTTTAAATCCATATAATATTGTTTTGTTTTTTTAATTTTGTACATTTGCCATAACCTACAAAAAAACTAGATGATACAACTGTGTCCATTTTTGCATTTTGGCTCAGTTGCAAGCAGTAAATCCGACGAGCGCAAACACCCACGATAAACCCCTTATCGCTCATATGTAACTGTTATCACTCCACTCGTGCTTGTTATTATTAACTGATAATGTCTGTTACATTTTGTTTAAATATATATATATATATATATATATATATATATATATATATATATATATATATATATATATATATTGGACATGTGCATAAAACCTTCAAATTTATGAGGCAATAAAATGATGTTAAATTATGCAATTAATATGTGCTTTGGATTCAAAGGGACATTATAGTAAAACAATTACAAGCTCTAATTTGTTTTGTAATTTTGAGACTAGCGACCCTGCACCTGTATTTGCTTTCACCCCCGCAAAGTCGGTTGGTCCCAAGCAGAATCTGCTGCGGATCCAGTCAGCAATGCTAGTCGCACGACTCGGCTGATTGGATCAGCATCAGTGCTCTGCTGGTCCCCCACAAAAAGGTTAAAAACATAATAGTGCAGGTTACCTAGTCTTAAAATACTCATCATCAGCCCCCCTAGCTTAACTGTAAAAAATATTTATACATTTATTAAATTTTTATTTTTTGTTGTATTAATTAAAATTGTATCATCTTGATATTGTAATACTAGTTTTTTAAAGATGGTAGTCACTGTGCAAGAGTTTTATATACCATGTTTAGTAATTACTATTCAAACAATTTTTCATGTGATGGTTGGGCTTGATAAAGTTATCAAGCCATCAAGTTAGATCCAGCAACAGACCAAACCATGTACTTATCAATTCACTCCAACACAGTCTCCTGTATGAATCTTTATGGAAACACATGATCAGTAGAAATAGGCAACATTTCAAGCACTCGGCTCTTAATCATGCCATAATTAACACGTTCACAGTCTCCAATATATATCTAAACAATTTGCATAGAATAGAAAAGTACCAGACCATATATCACCTAGCAGTCACTTCCAGAAAATACCCTCAATTCTTTTTAAAGAATGTGATTTCTATACACAGTATTTACACAGAGGTTTTAGCCACATTTAATCACAAAAAGTCAATCACATGCTCTCTGTTCAAAACTTTAGGATATCATCGTTTCCAATTGGGGAATCAAGCAAATGTTTTAAAAGTAGTCCCCTGTCTCCTCCCCTCTTACGTCTCTCTTAATACTATCAATAATTTCTCAACGCAATTGGCTTACTAAATGACCTGCACCTACAAAATGGGATGAGACAGGGGCTTCCTTATTTTTACAACTTATCTTAGATTAGAGACCGGGAACTACTTTAAAAACAAAAAAACGTTCTGGTTTTCCCTTTCGGAAACTACAGTCATGGCCAAATGGCTGTCGGATTATGCACCACTTCACCCAGAAAATTGAAACAAAAAAGTGGAGAAAAAAAAGCCAAATCTGACACATTCCACGCAAAACTCCAAAAATGGACTGGACACAATTATTGGCACCCTCAATTTAATATTTGGTAGCACACCCCTTGGAAAAAATAGCTGAAATCAATCACTTCCTGTAACCATCAATGAGTTTCTTACACCTCTACTGGAATTTTGGACCACTCTTCTTTTGTCAACTGCTCCAGGTCTCTCAGATTGGAAGGGTTCCTTTTCCCAATTGCTATTTTGAGATCTCCCCACAGGTGCTCTATGGGATTAAGATCTGGACTCATTGTTGGTCAGCTCAGTACTCTCCAGCACTTTGTCTTAAACCGTTTCTGGGTGCTTTTTGATTCAAGCTTTTGGTCATTGTCCTGCTGTAAGACCCATGACCTCTGACAGAGACCCGACTTTCTGACACTAGGCCCTATATTGCATCACAGAATTCTTTGGTAGTCTTCAAATTTCAAAATGCCATGCACACAGTCAAGACATCCAGCACCTGAAGCAGCAAAGCAACCCCAAAACATCAGTGAACCTCCACCATGTTTGACTGTAGGGACTGTATTATTTTCTTTAAAATACCCATTTCTTTTTCTGAAAACAGTAGAATGATGGGCTTCACCAAAAACCTTTTGTTTCGTCTGTCCACAGCACATTCTTCCAAAACGATTTTGGCTTCTTCAGGTAAGTTTTGGCAAACTCCAATCTGGCTTTTTTATGTTTCTGTGTCAGAAGTGGGGTCCTCCTGGGTCTCCTACCATAGAGTCCCTTTTCATTTACATGGCCACGTATAGTGCGTGCTGAAACATTTGTACCTTGTGACTGAATGCCAGCTTGAATTTGTCTGGAAGTTGATCAATGTTCTTTATCCACCATTCGAACAATTCTTAGTTGCAATCTTTGATCAATTTTTCTCTTTCGTCCTTGCCATGGGCTGTAAACTTCTTGACAATGTTGCTCACAGTGGACACAGGAACATTATGATCTCTGGAGATGGTCTTGTAACCTTGAGATTGTCTATGCTTTTCCACAATTTTTGTTCTCAAATCCTCAGACAATTCTTTGCTGCTCTTTCTCTTCTCCATGCTCGGTGTGGCACACAGAGACACAACAGAAAGGTTGAATACATTTTTCACCATTCTAGCTGGTTGCCGGTGTGATTTCTATATTGTCAGCACCTGTTAATTGATACAGTTGAGTTTAATTACAAATTACAGGAGCATCACAAACTTGGAATGCAATTATTTCTTATAATTTTGAGAAGGTGACAA
This sequence comes from Bombina bombina, assembly GCF_027579735.1. Classification (NCBI taxonomy): domain Eukaryota; kingdom Metazoa; phylum Chordata; class Amphibia; order Anura; family Bombinatoridae; genus Bombina; species Bombina bombina. Next base: position 1,325,433,267 of record NC_069500.1, read on the forward strand.
TAATTTTGTCCATTCCATTTTTTCCAAGTTTTGAGTGGAATATGTCAGATTTGGCCTTTTGTTTTTGTGTCATACCAATACAAACCATAAATAAACATGAGAATGCCTAAACATTTCTAATTGCAACAATTTTCTGGGCGAAGTGGTGCATTATCTGACAGAAATGCAGGGGTGTCAATATTTGTGGCCATGACTGTATGTATCCTAAAGGTTTGAACAGAGAGAAGGATTTGACTGTCATTTTGTAAATTACATTTTGCTAAAACTTATGTGTATATACTGTTTATAACAATCACATTCCTTAAAGGGACATTAAACACTGAATAAATTGAGACAGAATGAAGCATTCAAAGAAAAGATAAATCTGAGAATAACATGTAGATGTATTTTTAAAAGTTTCATTAGCTGTTTATTGACAAGATAAGTGTAAAGTTTTAGTCTCTACAAAACAATGGGAGCTGCCATGTTGTAACTTAGGTTACCTTCTCAGCTTTGGCCAATTAGGGACAGTTATAAATAGGTCACTAGAGTGTGCAGCCAATGGCTGTGTCGAACATAAGTGTTCTGCCCTTCCATTTAGTAACAGGAACTGAAAAGCTCACAATTTCAGAATGGAATATATATATATATATATATATATCTATATATATATATATATATATATATATATATATATATATATATATATATATATATATATATATATATATATATCTCAAAATAACAAGAGTATTGCATTGAGCAATGATACTTTTTTATTGGACTAACTATACATTTATAAGTTGACAAGCTTTCAGAAGAGTTCCTTCCATTACTCAGTATTGCTTTAGACTTGATAAAGGAAGGAACTCTTCCGAAAGCTTGTCAACTTATAAATGTATAGTTAGTCCAATCAAAAAAAGTATCATTGCTCAATGCAATACTCTTGTTATTTTGATATCTAAATCTCTGGACTAACACGGCTACTCCAATCAAAACGTGAATATATATATATATATATATATATATATATATATATATATATATATATATATATATATATATATATGTATATATATATATATATATATAATTTATCATTTTATATTACCATCTCAAAGTGTTTAATGTCCCTTTAAATTAAATGGAGCATATTTGCTGAAAGTGACTACTAGGTGGCATCTTTAATTTTCATTTTTGTAAGGCGATATATGGTCTGGTTTTCTACTCTATGGAATATTGCATAGCTATATATTGGAGATTGTGAATATGTTAATTATGACATGATTAAGAGCTGAGTGCTTGAAATGTCGCCTATTTCTGTTGACCCTATGTTTCAATAGAGAGTCATACTGGAGACTGTGCTGTTGGACTGTCACTGAATTCATAAGTACTTGATAAAGTGATACTAGTTTCTCATTGTCTGGTTTTATGTCCCTTAGTAAGAGTCTTTAAAGGGATACTAAACCCAAAAAAATATTATTTCGTGATTCAGATAGAGCATGCAATTTTAAGCAACTTTCTAATTTACTCCTATTATCAATTTTTCTTTGTTCTCTTGCTATCTTTATTTGAAAAAGCAGGTATCTAAGCTTAGGAGCCGGCCCATTTTTGCATCAGCACGTGGGTAGCACTTGCTGATTGGTGTTCTATCTGAATCATTAAAGAAAACATTTGGGTTTAGTATCCCTTTAAATCGCCACATTTAGAAATCTAGAGTTGATTTCTTTCCACAGAGCATAGTTCTACAAATGCACCAATAAAGTTTCTGAAAAATGTATTCATTAGTGCACACTGCACAGTTTTTTTTTTTTCCTGGTGACAGAAGAGTAGAAAACCATTGTCAGATGATTGTGCAGAGCTACTCAAGACAGGCACACCAGACTTTTTGCTATTGTTTCCTGCTACTGCACAGTAATTCCAAACTGTACAGTTCATGTTAACAAAATGTGTTAATGTACAGCACTGATAAAACAAAGAATGCAAGCCTTCCGTGTAAGTGTCTGCAATATATCACAGTCAGAAAGAAACAAGTTGAGATTTAAACCTCTAAATTATCATAAAATAAAAAGCAGAGAGTGGTAAAAGGTTAAATACAAAGCAAGAAAGTTGTTTCGCTTGAGACATCTAGACTAAAGCACAACAAATTATGATCATTGAGCTTGAAGGGACCCACTAGTATCCTCTTCCACTTTTTACCTACTGTGCCCCCTATGGTAATCCCAGTGCCCCCTTCCATCTCTCATGCCTATCAGTGCCCCTCTCAGTAATCCCATCATTACACAGGGTGCAGTACCACCCACTTTGGAAACCACTGCTCTATGATGTCCCTTTAAGCTATCAAAAACACAAATGAAATGCCTAATTTTACATCAATTGATCTATTGATAATTTGTGCAACAGACATCGAAACAACAATATCTAATTTTATCTTAATATTGAATTATATTTCAGCCAGGTGGTGTGACCATTAAATAGGTTCTGGGGAGAATACTATATTCTATAAACATGAAAAAATAACTATATATGATTGAAATTTACATGTATTTTGATTTTACTTTTCTAATGTGATATTTTCATTTATTTAGCTTCAGCTTTCTGCTGTGAAACTTGCAGAACTTCACAGTGACTTAAAAATACAGGAGAAAGATGAACTGAACTGGAAAAAGCTGAAGGCAGAAGGTTTGGATAATGATGGAGAAAGAGAAGCCAAACTCAGAAGATCTTTAAACGGTAAGTGTCCTGCCGTCTTACATATTAATAAAGGGAAAGATAAAGTCCATGTTAAGAAAACTGCCTAAAAATAAAAAAAATATGAATATATCAGTATATGTGGTGATAACCGGTTATTTAAACAACTTGTGTGAGAAAGCATGGTCCAATAGATGTGAGCATAAGGAACCGTGACGGAGGTCACTCCTATCCTTTATAAAAGCACTTTGGGCAGTTAAAGCACATAAGTCATTGATGTAGCACGGCGAGTAGGTACAGATTTTAAAATTGTGACGGACCGCGATTATTATCGCTCCTACCTTATACACAGTATTGACAAAGCAGCAAATCTCCTGTACACACTGCCCTAAACAACAACACACATCAGCGTAAGCTGGATGAGTCTATAGACATCCTCCTTAAAGCTAAACTCCGGTCAACTGCTATTGAATACAGATTTACAGGGAAACATTCAGAAATACTCTTACCATCAAATGTAGGTGTATTGGCAGGGAGCAAAATCAGATAAGATCCTGAATCCACACTAGATATCCACGCTTGTGACTGGAGCTATGAAACCATGAAACTTGTTTGCACGCTGAGTATCTCCAATACTGGTTATCAAAACACTGCTGTCAAGGTGAGGCTCGGCTGTGTATCACGTGGTACTGCCCTGTTGGCTATAGTGCTGAACACTACAGTACTCCAGAATAGCATAAAGAAAAAATTCCAAAGTGTTCAAACTAGTAAAAGGATAATAAGAGAGAGTGAGAAAATTATAATAAAGGGACAACATTTTCAAAATTAAACTTTCATGATTCAGACAGAGCATGCGGGAAACCCCCCCCAAACCCCCCCCCCCCCAACATCTAATTTACTTCTATTATCATATTTGGCATCCTTTGTTAAAGAATGAACCTTAGTAGGCTCCTAGTGTGCACGTGTCTTTAGCATTCTGTGGCAGCAGTATAACATTACTACAAATCTTGTTACAAAAACTGCTGCTATAGACTCCTAAAGACACATGCATGCTCCTGAGCTACTATCAACCTACTTTGGTTTATTTATTAACAAAGGATACCAAATGAATGACGCAAATTTGATAGCAGAGCATATTTTCTTAAAACGCCACACAAAAAGTGATATTGACACCATGGGGCCTATTTATCAAAGGTCTTGCGGACCTGATCCGACAGTGCTTATCAGGTCCGCAAGGCCTCGCTGAATGCGGAGAGCAATACACTCTCCGTATTCAGCATTGCACCAGCAGCTCACAAGAGCTGCTGGTGCAACCCACCCCCTGCAACTCGCGGCCAATGGGCCGCCAGCAGGGGGGTGTCAATCAACCCGATCGTACTCGATCGGGTTGAATTATGGCGATTCCTGTCCGCCTGTTCAGAGCAGGCGGACAGGGTTATGGAGCAGACTCGCCAGAAACTCGCTGTTTCTGGCGACTCTGAAAACTCGCCAGAAACACGGACCCACAAGCCCCATAACTACACATACATATATGTGCATGTAAAATGAAAATATACACCTGTATTCTCCAAATTTGCCATCCTGATCTGCTGTGATGATCGCTCGTGACTTGGCGTCAATGAAGAGATGAACCGCTCCGATACAACTGCTTCGCTGGTCTCCTTTCCAGTTTGCTTCCGGTCTGTGACGCAATCCGTCCTGTTGGCCAATGAGATCCCCCTCCTACGATTACGTAGCCCCATGCATTGAAGTGACTGCCTGAGTGCTGAGATTCTAACCTGGTAAACTTCTCCAATAGATATGTACAAAAAAACCAGGTGAGTCTCTAGGCACTATGTTGTAAAAAAAAACATGAAAAAACTAAAAATGCTTAAAACAAGATATAATCCATAAGAACAGTTGGAGCTGTACTGTCTTACGCGTTTCGGCGTTGCTGTAGCCTTACTCATAGACACACTAATGCACCTGAGCTCCGGGCTTAAATAGCCCGGCGCTCAGTGCAATATTTAGCTCCAGCTGTTAGCAATAAAAGAATATGAATCAATAAGTTATTCCACTATTTGAAATGGATACGTCATGTATTTGGCAGATGAGTACTTGATTTTTTTTTTTTTTAAACATATTTTTTCTTTATTGAGGGATTCAAAATCAAATACAGCTTCAACATTAAGCATTCCAAAGATAATGAGAATATCAGCATTACATGAGTCATCACTTTGACAATCTTACTTCTAAAAAACACAATAATAATAGCTGACAACAGTACATATAATATCACCTTGGAATCTCAAACCAAGTCTGCTCCTCTAATTTCTCTCATTATTGGAGTTCCATACATACATAAAAGGAAAGAGAAGAAAAGAAGTAAAAAAAAAAAAAAAAAAAAAAAAGGAGAGAGGAGAAAAGAAGAAGGGCCTGTACTAACTCTCTTTCCTCCACCCGGGGCCCCCACCCCTTCACCTCAAAGAAACCATTGTCTCCAGAGATCAGGGTAGCTCTCTGATAGAATTAATTGTAAAAAAACCGGTGAGTTACGAAAATTTTTTAATATCTGTAACTGGACCTCACTAGGTCTGCTCAAAATTACCTTATCCCATTTAGCAAAATATTTTCTTAATTTATTTTCCTCAAATATTAGCGGATCATATAGTTCTAGTAACATTTGATAGTGAACATTGTTTATAACTGACGCTATACTAGGAGCATTTTTCTCCTTCCATGCTTTGAGTATCATCTGTCTGACTAGGAGAATTAGAGTATTAATCAGAGGCTTATTACATGTTTTATTCGACACCAAGAAGAAGATAGCCAAGGGCTTCAATACAATTCTATCTGGCAGAAATCTATTCAACCAATATTCCACTTGTTTCCAAAGTTTGATCATTTTTGGGCAGGCATAGAATAAATGAAAAATGTCTGCTGACGGAAAGTTGCATCTATAACAGGACATATCCCCCTTCCATTTAGCCATCTTACTAGGCGTTAAATAGGCCCTATTAAGAAGCTTACAATGAGATTCTCTGATTGCCATACTGCTTGAAAATTTCCTTGCCCTGTCCAATTCAGGAAAGTCAAATTTCCAGATGGAAAAAAGGTTATCCACCTTCATCTCTGCCTCCTTCAATAACAGCAGTCTATAAATATATGATATAGAATGGTTTCCCTGTAAAAATCTGTTAATAACAGAATCAAGTGGACCCAAGGTCCAGGGGTCCTCGACCATAGGTTTCTTACTGTAATAGAAGTGTCTTATTTGTAAATAAGCATAGAAGGATCTTTTATCCAACTGAAATTCTCTAGTTAGTAATTCGAATGTTTTTATATGATTTGAAACTGGATCTACTACCTGATTCAAAAACCTCAACTCATTGGCAGCCCAATTCCTAAAAGCTGAGGATTCGCAGCCACCCTTAAAATCAGGATTACCCCTGATCGGTAAATAGCGAGAAAGTGTGTTTTCTATTTTTAATAATTTGCAGATTTTATGCCACGCTAGAACAACATTATAGAAAGTATGTTTTAATAGGAGATCCCGTACCTTTGCTGGGTGGGCAGTGTGTAACAATGCCTTAAGGGCATATGGCGCTATGATAGCCCCTTCCACATCAGAGCTAGCAATGAAATTTGCTCCTGTGAGCCAGTCTAGAGCAATTCGGGCGAGACATGCCAAATTGTAGTTTGCTAAATTTGGCAGAGCAAATCCGCCCAGATCTTTGGGATGCATTAACCTCGATAATGAGATACGGGGTTTCTTTGGGGCCCAGAGAAAGATGGAACAGGCCGAATTAAACTTTTTAATATCAGCCCTCTTCAGAAATGAAGGGATATTCTGAATAAAAAATAATAATTTTGGAAGCGTTCGCATTTTGATCAATGCTATTTTTGCAGAGAGTGACAGGGGGAGTTTGCTCCATTTCTGGAATTCAGCTAAACAACTTCTCCAAATGGGAGCAAGATTCATATGGTACCATTGCTCTGGGTTTGCTGAAAGATTTATTCCCAGATATTTGATAGATTTATCAGTTACTTTAAAGGGGTTTTGAATATAACTCTTTCTATTCTTTATAATCCAGAGAATCTCGGACTTGGATAGATTTATTCTGTACCCAGCAAATTTACTGAATTCTGATAGAATATTAATTAAGATTGGGATATTTTTAGCAGAGTTTCTTATATAAAAGAGGATATCATCTGCGTAAAGAGAAAGCGTAACTTTATGTTGTTTTATTCTTATACCTTCCAAAATCTCTCGGCTCTTCACCGCCAGTGGTTCGATGGCAATATCAAATAATAATGGTGAAAGAGGGCACCCCTGTCTTGTTCCCTTATGCAGTATAATTGGGTCCGATAACAAATTATTAATATTAAGAAAAGATATTGGGTTCTGATAAAGGAGTGAGATATATTCATAGAAATGACCTGAAAAACCAAACTTGTTGAGAGCTGTTAACAAATGATCCCATAGGACAGAGTCGAAGGCTTTTTCTGCATCCACCGTTAACAACGCAAAATCTTGCTTCTGCCCTGACCCCGTCCTATGGGATGCTAAAATATATTCGATTATGGTCATAGCCCTTCTAATGTTTTTCTGTGCTGACCTGCCGGGAATGAATCCGGTTTGATCCGGATGAATCACATCCCCTATAACTTTTTTAAGACGGTTAGCTAATATATTTGCTAATAGCTTGTAATCGCTATTAAGAAGAGAGATTGGTCTATATGAGTCCATTAGATTAGGATCTTTTTCCTTCTTTAAGATAAGGGTAATATTTGAGGCGGTGAAAAACCGAGAGGGTCTAGAATGCAGCAGAAAATATTTATTGAACAGATCTGTGAGAGTCAAAACAATCTCCTCCGATAATATTTTATAAAATTCAATCGGTAATTGATCGGGCCCAGGTGCTTTCCCCAAAACTGCCTCTTTAATTGCGGTAAGTGTCTCCTCTGTGGTGATCTCATTATTCAAAACATTTAACTGATCTGAGGTGATTTTTGGTAGTTTAATGCTTTCCCAAAAAGACTTTTTCGCCTCTTGGTCAACTTCTGCAGGGGAGTATATTTTCTGAAAGAATAGTTGAAATTGCTCAACGATATCTTTCGGAGTATTATACTTTTTACCCTCTGATATGATTGTTCCTATATAATTGTTTTTCCTCTTACTTTTAGAAATATTTGAGAGCATTTTAGCAGTCTTCGGGGAGAAAGTACCAAATGTAGCTTTGTTTTTCATATCTTCCTGTATCTGATTTTTAGATAGAAAAGTCTCTCTCTCACTCTTAGCCCTTTGATAACAGTCCCAGTTGTCCTTATTAGGATTATCAGTGTATTTAACAAATTTATTTCTGAGATAATTGTTCACTTGACTTTCCCTCGCTCTAATCTTCATTTTCCTTTTAACCATATATGCCTTAATTTCCCCCCTTAGACAGGCCTTTGCGGCCTCCCAAAATATTTCTGTTTTAGGAATGTATTCCTTGTTCTGATATACATAATCCTTCCATTTCTGAGTCAGCCAATTTCTGAAGGGAATATTAGAATACAAAAAGCTAGGAAAGAAAAATTTAGCCTCAAGACCGGCCCCCCTGTTCCTCAACTGGATAGAGAGAGATATAATAGCATGGTCAGATAGAATTATGTTCTTAATATCTGTGTTCATCTCTAATTGCAGTAATCTTTCAGATACCAGAAACATGTCTATTCTTGAGAAGGTACGATGTACTTTCGATTCACATGTAAATAATTTCTCGTCCGGGTGTTGGATTCTCCAAATATCCTTTAATTTGAGTCCTTTTGAAAAGGAGGTCAATATTTTGGCCTCTTTTCTTGATCTAGAAGAGCCCCCAGTTCTCAGTCTATCCAGCTGAGGAAGAAAAACACTATTAAAATCGCCCCCTATAATCAATTGAGAATCTATGTAATTAACTAATTTTGCGTATAATCCATCCCAGAAATGTGGCTGACATTCGTTCGGGGCATATAGATTGCACAGCGTATACTGACACTCGTTAATCTCTACTTTCAGAATAAGGTATCTTCCCTCCACATCTCTCTCTTGCGAGATTAAGTTAAAATCAAGATTTTTATTGAAAATACATGCAACTCCTCTCTTTTTTCTGACTGCTGATGTCGCAATCACCTCCCCAATCCAACTGATTTTTAACTTTTCTGCCTCCTGCAGGCTCAGATGAGTTTCCTGCAGGAAGACAATATCCGATTTGTAACTTTTTAAATGATGAATGATCTTTTTCCTTTTAGCAGGGGAGGAGAACCCACCCACATTCCAGGATAATAAGCTAATTGATTTTTTCATCTATAAAAATGTATCACTTAATTCTCTTAATAGGTACAACATCTTAACCGGGACATAGCAGTAGCCCCAGGAGGAGGAGAGAGCATCCATAACAAAAGAGGAGAGAAAGAGGAAGAAAGAGGAAAGAAAGAGAGGAAGAGAGAAAAAAAAAAAAAGAAAAAGGAAAAAAGACAAAAACATAAACATCCTGACAAGTCGGTACAATACAGTGACAGAGAAAAAAGAAATTACACCCAATAGCTGATAAACTTATATAAAACTGTCTAAACATTATTCAACTGTGTTTTTATTGTTCTCCAAGAATTGTCTGACCTCCTCTACTGAATTCAGAAAATTCACCTTATCCTCTGAAAAGATTTTAATTTTGGCAGGGTAGATCATGATCGCTTGGTGACCTGCATTTATTAGCTTTGAGCACCATGGGGCCATATTTCTCCTCCTATTGGCTGTTTCAGCAGAGAAATCCGAGAATAGTAAAATACGTTCTTTATTTACCTCTACGATGGTTTTCTTTCTATAATATGCTAGGATTCTCTGCTTGTCTTGAAAATTCAGTAATTTTACCAGAACTGGTCTTTTAGCTTTTCTGGGGTTCTCCTTATTTTGATATGTACCCAACCTGTGGACCCTTTCCACCATAATCTCTGTACTAGAGGGGGGCATATCGAGCAGTTCTGGTAACGTGCTCTGTACAAATTTCATAAGATCTAGAAACTCAGGGCTCTCAGGGAGACCTACAATCTTTAAATTATTCCTCCGTGACCTGTCTTCTAAGTCCTCTAAACGAGATTGCATAGTTTCTATACTTTTAGCCTGAGAGTTTAATCGGGATTGTTGTGCCTGTTGCAAATCGTCTAGATCGGAGATCCTATTTTCAATCTCTGCAAGTCTGCTAGATACTAGTTTAAGCTCATTTGTTAAGGTAGTTAGTTCTACTTTGACTCCTTCAAACTGCGGCATAAATAAATCCGATATTTGTTTGACTAGATTATTAGTGTCGATTAAGGTGTTAGAGCCAGGTGAAAGATCAGATGCGGCAGTCTCTATGCTGCCAATACTTGACCTGGGCTTTCTATCCTTGCTTTTAGGTGGCATTATACCAGAATCGCTCCTGCTGATCCCTAAAAATTTATCCATAAAAGTAAAGTGGCAAAAAAAAAAAAAAGAAAAAAGAAAAACAAAAGTGAGTTGTACGACCAACTAGTGATGTAGGGTGAGTAATGAATGGTGCAAGAAAAAAAAAAAAAACAAGTGTTAGGCTGCCAAGAGAGGCAGGGGAGATAAGAGAGGAAAATAGAAAAAGAGAGAGAAGGAAAGAGAAAAAAAAAAAAGAACAAAAAAAGAGTGTAGTGTGTGATCTAAATAGAATGTGCTCTTAGTGAATTTTAAAGAAAAAAAAAGGCAATAAGTACAAAACGGAAAAAAAAAAAAAATTAAGATGTTAGTGCCTATATATGTGAGGGAAAAAAAGAAGGAAGAAGTAAGAATATTCTTCAACGTGACTAAAGGGGATCAATATATACTGCTGTCACTCTGGATCAGATGGATTTGGGAGACTTTAACCTAGTATTCGCTATGTCAGAGTGGTCACCGGCTGTATATCTAGCTAATGCAAAGAAGCTGATACTGAAAAGAGAGACTGAAGCCAGCTGAAAAAATAGTACCCCTCATACAAAAAAAAATTTGATTCGTTAGATTATCCTATCCAACAGTTTAGACCTGGAATCTTTATATACAACAGATAAACTTAGCTATGTTATTGCTTTAGATAGAAAAATATATATGGCCTATTACTGAGAGAAAAAATTGAAGCAGGCAGTTTATCCACATATAATATAAAAGTAGATTTGTTCTATAGCGCAGCCCATCTGGATCATATATTATACAGAGAAATTATGGCATAACACAACATATTCCTATATATAAATCTTGTCACTTGCTATTATAGGGAATCGTATCCCAGCGAGAGATTCAACACAGACACTATATAGCTCTAATCGCTACTGAGATATCAATACATTAAGGAGTCTTTGCCTAGACACAGATAGTAACTTAATCTGTTTTTAGTTTCTAGGTATACAACTGCCTTACATTAGCTTTCAGAAAACATTTCATAAAACATTAATCACACATAATGTCAACAGCAAAGATATGGAGTCAGAGAGATAATGTGTAAAGGAGAAGGGGGACCAAGACTCTTATAGTCGTTAAGCACAAGTCCCAACAGATGTAGATTGTAGCTAAAGTCCTGCAGGTAGCCCTGCTGTAGGCAAAGGAAAGCTTCTCTTTAATACTTTTAGCTAAGTCCTGAGCCGGCAACTCATAAACGAATTGATATGAGACTTGAAGAAAGGAGCCCACAGTCCTACCAGGCAGGGGAGCACATTGCGGTTCCCTTACTTTCCAATTGCACAGGTAACAGTTCACAGCCGGAAACCCCCTGTCCTGCCAGACGGGGGCTGACAGCACCGTTTCCTTAATTTCAGAATGTGCAGGTAAAAGTTCCACTATATAACTGCATAATAGGTTAGTGTGACAGAGTTGAGGAATATTATCACCCACTGATATATGTGGGGACCCTCTCTCTTAACTCCTTCTTTCCCTTGAAGATAGCTTCCTTCACTGCTTTCTAATAGCAGATTCCACGAGTAGCAACACACGTCCGCCTGGGACTCAAGCAGCAGGTTAACCTCAATCTTGTCCCCCCTCCTATCCCATAACAGGCCGGCACATAAGCAAGCAAGAGAATATATAAAAGTATACTTAACAGCCTTGTTCCTGGGGTTCTGGGAGGGGGACCGATGTCCTTTTCAAAACGTGGAAGTCAACGTTAGGAGATGTCCTCACTGCGGCATTGCCAACATAGCGCTCCTATCCTGGGACTTGAGTCTGTTATAGACAGGGTCAGCTGCCTCACCTTCCTCCAGTCACCGGGGTTCTGGGAGCACTGCCACAGCAAAAGCGGTTGTTTCTGTGCTGATTGCACCGATCGTGACTCTAGCCACTGAGTCTTAATGGCTGGGGGACTTCCTTATCCTGAGCTTGCACCTCAGAGGGGAAAAGGCACCCCTCCGAGCCGAACAGGCTCCCTGGCCAGGGTTGGTGAAGCCTCAACGGCCTGGGATAAGCTGGGGGTAGCCTGAGTGTAGCTGGTTTCACAGAGCGCGCCAAACACAGACGCCTCGTCAAGCCCCTCCTGCTAACGGAAGTTCCTCGATGAGTACTTGATTTAAAGTATTTACATATGTACAAAGTAATTTAAGATAGTGATACCACAGTATGGGGTAAGAGGATAAGGTGTGTTACATTCCAAATGTCCCTCAAAACTACAACATAATGCATTGTCTCTATAAATATAAATATCCTATCTATAATTAATGCAGATATCTCGGAGTGTACATCAATTGTGCATTTCTAATTCCAAATCAGTAGATGTTAACTTATAACACAAGTATATAGTAAAGTTTGGCTAAATCTCATATAGATGCCTGTGAATATACGTCAATTGTATTAAACCTACTCTTAGGCAATATATACATCTACATAAAGGAAAGTTTGAAGAGCAAAAAGAGATATATGCATAAGTAATGTATATTACTATTTAAGATGGATTAGAGACAGTGAGCATAAAGAGGATAATGATATAGTAATGAGTAATATATTAGGAATAATATAAAACACCCTATAACCACATTTAATATTTAGCAATTTGTTATTTAAACTCATTCTTAAGTAAGATGTTTTTTATGACTTAAATTTGAACAGAGAGGTAAGTATTCAAAATATGTCTCAAACTTATGATTTCTCTCGCTGCCAAAATTTTATGACATCACCTTCAATATTAAAACCCTCTGGTCTGATGGTTTTCAATTGAAGGATCCAGTAAGCTTCTTAGAAAAGTTTACTGTTGGTATCTCCCCCTCTATCTGGGGTTCTGACTTGCTCAATGATCTGCCACTGAAAACTACTGACATTCTTGCCATGATAATGAATGAAATGTCTCACTAGATCTGAGTACGCAATATCTTTATATTATTGAGATGTTCACGAATGCGAACATGTGATTCTCTAGAGGAGCATCCTACATATTGCTTATTACACAATGTGCACTCTACTAAGTAGATAACATTATGTGTGCGACAATTGGTGCAATTATTTAGAAGGTAGACTTTCTGTGTAACCTTTGATTGAAAGATTTTTGTGACCTTGGTACACTCACATGCTATGCATTTGTTAAAGTGACATTTTATAATGTCCTTTTGTGTGTAACCAACTACTAACACTAGGTTGCTTTTTAAGTATACTAGGTGACAGTATGTTACCCAGTGTGCAACCTCTCTTTGCTACATGATTGCATCCATATTGGACAAAATCTTTTTAACTGTCCTCAGCAGTCAATATTGGAAGATGCTTGTCTATAATTTTGCAAATTTCCCTAAACTGGGAACTATATGTAGTTATAAACATAGGTTTATATTTTTCAAATGAATTGTATCTCTGTGATTTTACACTATTTGATAGCATCTGTGTTCTATCCATGCGTCTAACCTCTAGTAAAGCCCTATTAATGACTTTCTTAGAAAAACCTCTTTCAAGTAGAGTCACTTTCCTTCTCAAAATCAATCTCACTAGAGCAGTTACGTTTAACCCGTATGAACTGGCCCTTTGCAACCCCAAATCCTGTATGCTTAGGGTGATTGCTATGTGCATGTAGAATCACATTAGATGTAATTGGTTTTCGGTATAAGCTAGTAGTGACCTGGCCTGTGTCAGCATCGCCCATTAGAATCAGATCTAGATATGGAACTTGTGATTGGTCGGATTGGGAGGTAAACTGTAAGTTCACATTGTTTTGATTTATAAGTGAAACAAAATCTAGTCTCTTTCTCTTTCTCTCTCTTTTTCTCTCTTTCTCTTTCTCTTTCTCTCTCTCTCTCTCTCTCTCTCTCTCTCTCTCTCTCTTTTTTTCTCTTTTTCTCTTCTTTCTCTCTTTTTCTCTTCTCTTTCTCTCTTTTTCTCTTCTCTTTCTCTCTTTTTCTCTTCTCTTTCTCTCTTTTTCTCTTCTCTTTCTCTCTTTTTCTCTTCTCTTTCTCTCTCTCTCTCTCTCTCTCTCTCTCTCTCTCTCTCTCTCTCTCTCTCTCTCTCTCTCTCTCTCTCTCTCTCTCTCTCTCTCTCTCTCTCTCTCTCTCTCTCTCTCTCTCTCTCTCTCTCTCTCTCTCTCTCTCTCTCTCTCTCTCTCTCTCTCTCTCTCTCTCTCTCTCTCTCTCTCTCTCTCTCTCTCTCTTTCTCTCTCTCTCTTTCTCTCTCTCTCTTTCTCTCTCTCTTTTTCTCTCTCTCTTTTTCTCTCTCTCTCTCTCTCTCTCTCTCTCTCTCTCTCTCTCTCTCTCTCTCTCTCCTTTTTATAGGCTTTGATGCACTGTCTATATGGGTTGCGTTCTCCATAAACGTGGGACCATTCCCACCAGGCCATAAAGATATTCGCATATGAGGGGGCAAATTTTGCACCCATTACGGTCCCATGTTTTTGGAGAAAGTATTCACCCTCAAATCTAAAATAATTGTGATTCAAAAGGAAGTCAAGCACCCTCACCACAAAATCTTTTAAGGGTTCATCATAGTTACTTTGTTGATCTAGAAGACATTTCACTGCTTCAAGTCCCAAATTGTGTGGTATCGCAGAATAGAGACCTACCACATCGATTGTTAGCCAGGAGCAATCACTGTTCCATTCAACCTGAGTGTGTCAGGAATATACTCTATTCCTCCCACCTATGACATCAGCCTCACTCTGAATCTATAAATCCTAACAACACCCTGTTCCTAGTGCTTAGTAATTTAGACTCCATGTTCACAGTAGTCTCTTGAACCTGAGCTCTCTACAGCAATAACTTTTGATTCCTGATCATTGCTAAATTTCTGGATAAGCACCTGCAAATCTCTTAAGAATCCTGAGTCTCACATATCAAAATCCAAGTGTATCCGTTTTCCACAGGACTCCTTCATTACAATTTCACCTACCTCTGATCATCTGGGAATATTACATTTGTCATTTGATTTGTGCACTCAGCAACTGCCTTACAAATAAACCGGACAATAGACTTTTTCGGATTACAAACAAACTCATATGATTTCTCAAATCGCTACATTAACTTACTGTTTGTAGCGAGGATCGGCGTGTGACGTCACCTGTCACTCTAGCCGCACTCTCTCGGCTCACGCCCACAAGTCTCCGTGTTAGCAAGGAACTGCAGGAGCAGTTCTCATGAACAACAGCGTTCCGGCTCGCTAACCTGACAACATTCTCTGAATTCTTCCTGTACTTAAGTATTGAACAGACGCACAGTTCCTTTACCGCTGTACTTTCTCACAATGGAACTTTATTTCTCGCTGAGCTAATAGAGAGATCTGATAAGTAAATCATCCTGCCTGTTCTGTTGTATTTCATGAAGTATAGCTTGTCACTCAGTCTCTCAGTGTGAGATTCCTTTGCTCCGATACAACACCGCATTATTGAAGTATATGAGGGTTAAATATCTATAATATTTTATTCCCTCTTACTCCTGAATAAATCCACTTAAAGAAACAGCTATTATTAATCAATATAATAGATCATTCTTAAAGTGGTACAAACTTAATTAAATCTACATTTGTGTTCTGTATAAAACGTTATAGGAAATAACATCCCTGGTCAGGGATAAAATTTAATCCTGACATATTACTAAGCCAAGATGACTACAGAACCAGTAGATTTACCCCAGTTTGTTTACTCCCTCTCTCAGAGAGTTGATCAAATGGGAACAGCATTAAGGGAATTAGAGTTGGAGAATCAATCCCTAAGGAGATTCATACATGAGTCCATTGCTCCAAAACCGGATCCAATCCCTGAACCAACAGTCTCTCTACCAGAACCCTTTGCAGGCAATAGGAAATTATATCGACAGTTTAAGACTGCATGTCATTTATTATTTGGGTTGAAACCTAAGACTTATTGCACTGAAAGGGTTAAAGTCTTAACAGTGATCTCTTTCCTTCGGGGAGAACCCCGTGTGTGGGCAGATGCGTCTTTTGAGACTAATCAACCCATTCTGGCATCTTTGGATGATTTCTTTTCTCAGATGGATGAGTTGTACATGGACTCTGATGCTCAGCTTTCAGCAGAGACCTCAATGAGAAACTTGAGACAAGGCAAACGTCTCGTTGAGGATTACATAACTGAGTTCAAGCAGTATGCCAGGGATTCTCAATGGAACCCTATAGCTCTCCGTAATCAGTTTCGTCTCGGCTTAGCAGAAAACATCAAAGATGAGTTGGCAAGAACCGAATTACCAAAAACATTGGAAGCACTCATGACTCTCGTAATCCAAATAGACAGACGTCTAAGAGAGAGGAAGTCAGAGAGGGGTCATACAGACCTGGTACCAAAACCAACACAATCTTCATATCCATCTTTTCAATCCAGACCAGCACCTGAACCTATGGAAGTAGGCATAGCAAGAGCTCCACTGACATTGCTGGAAAGAACCAGGAGGAGATTAAACTCACTCTGCATGTACTGTGCCAATTCCACCCATGCTGTTGATCAGTGTCCCTTACTTTCAAAGGCAAAGAAAAGTAAGTGTATTTCTTTATCAGCCACACAGACTCCTACCATGACACACTCTTACTGCAAACTCTCTATTTTTTTACAGTGGGGTCAGCGAAGCCTTCAGACTGAAGCAATCATTGACACAGGCGCATATGGGAATTTCCTCAATGTAGCTATTGTAAAAAGTAATAAAATTCCATGTGTGATTAAGCATTTACCTGTTGCTGTGCGTGTTATTGATGGCTCTTCTATTGCAAGTGGTCCTATTACACATCAAACCATTCCTCTCTCAGTTACTACTTCAACCGGACATACTGAATTAATAGAATTTGATGTTATACCATCTCCACTTTTCCCTATTGTTTTAGGTTTAGCTTGGTGCATGAAACATCAACCTTCTATAGAATGGAGTACATTGAAGGTTGATTTGAACTCAACTTATTGCCAACAACATTGTGTTCCGAAAACCACTCTTTTGTCGGTCACACCAGATGTACCCCATTTGCCAGAGGTGTACGCCGACTATAAAGACGTGTTTAGTAAAGTAGAGGCAGAATCACTTCCTCCCCATCGGATATACGATTGTCCAATAGACATAAAACCCGGTTCTTCCATTCCTTATGGACGTCTGTATCCATTATCCTCTCCAGAACTGGAACATCTCAAGCAGTACCTAGATGAGAATCTCCGAAAAGGCTTCATTCGACCATCAACTTCCTCTGCTGGCGCTGGGATGTTCTTTGTGAAGAACAAAGACGGTTCACTGCGACCCATCATAGATTACAGGGACTTAAACCAACGCACTATAAAGAACAGATACCCCCTTCCATTGATCCCTGAATTGATTGAACGACTCCAACATGCCACCATCTATACCAAGCTTGACTTGAGAGGAGCATACAATCTTGTTAGAATCCGTGAAGGAGATGAATGGTTAACCGCCTTCAGAACAAGGTATGGTCTCTTCGAGTATCTGGTTATGCCTTTTGGTCTCTGCAATGCCCCAGGAACATTCCAGCATTTCATCAATGATGTATTCAGAGACCTACTTGATGTTTGCCTGGTCATATACCTTGACGACATTCTCATCTATTCAAGTTCTCTTGACAATCACATAAAAGATGTTCGTCGAGTTCTTTCACGACTCCGTACCCATAGATTGTATGCAAAACTTGAAAAATGCCAGTTTCACACTGATACCATCTCATTTCTTGGATACAACATATCACCAAATGGGATCAGTATGCAGGAAGACAAAGTTGAGGCCATAAGAAATTGGGTTACCCCCAAAAACAGAAAACAGCTTCAACGTTTTTTAGGTTTCGCTAATTATTATCGAAAGTTTGTTAGAAACTTTTCATCTATTGCCAAACCTCTAACCCAGCTTACAAGTACCCTCACCAGATTTCATTGGTCTAAGGAAGCCTCCACAGCATTTGAACAACTCAAACAAAAAGTCACTTCAGCACCGATCCTCCATTTCCCCAATGCTGACTATCAATACATTCTTGAAGTTGATGCGTCTGACTTTGCCGTAGGAGCAATACTGTCACAGAAGTCCTCACCCACTGAACCAATGTATCCAGTTGCTTTCTACTCAAAAGTCATGACTTCCCCTGAAAGAAACTATCCTATTGGGGAAAAGGAACTGTTGGCGATTAAAAAGGCATTGGAAAACTGGAGACATCTACTTGAGGGTACCAAATTGCCCATCATCATCTTTACAGATCATAAAAATCTCGCTTATCTACAAACCAATAAAACACTTTCTGCTAGACAAATGCGATGGAATCTCTTCTTCACTAGATTTAATTTCCACATCGTATACAGGCCGGCTTCCAAAAATGGTAAGGCGGATGCTTTGTCAAGAAAAGACGACCCTCCAGACTACATTCCTGAATGCACATCTATAATTCCCACTCAAAATTTTATTGGATTAACTCCTTATCTATTTAAGGCTTTCAAGGACTCCTATACCTCCGATGAGAATATTCATTATCACAACCTTAAGTCCGGTTCTAATGGCTTGTTTTACTATAACGAGAAACTGTATGTACCACCAAGTGTAAGACCACTTCTCTTACAATTACATCATGAGACCCCCCTTGCTGGACATCCAGGTGAAAGAAGAACTAAGGAGAATATCAGTAGAAGGTATTGGTGGCCGTCAATGTCGAAATCCATAAAGGAATACGTTAAGACTTGCACTATTTGTGCCACTTCCAAGGCAAGCAAAACAGCACCTTATGGCACTCTCATGTCTCTACCTGTCCCTTTCCTTCCATGGCAACATATTTCTCTCGACTTTATAGTTGAGCTTCCACTCTCTTCCGGAATGAATACCATTATGGTAGTAATCGATCTCTTCACTAAAATGGCCCATTTCGTGGCTTTCCATAAGTTACCAACTGCCTCAGAAACAGCTACGTTATTTCTCATGAATGTTGTTCGCCTCCATGGTCTACCCAAGGTTATGACTTCTGATCGAGGAACTCAATTCACCTCTCGTTTCTGGAGATCCCTTACTACACTTTTGCAGATAGACCACCGATTCACAACAGCATTCCATCCGCAAACAAATGGACAGGTAGAGAGGGTGAACCAATGGCTTGAACAATACATTCGATGTTATTGTTCTTATCAGCAAGAAGATTGGTTTACCTATCTATCCACGGCAGAATTTGCCTTTAACAATTCGGAAAATTCTACAACCAAAATGTCACCATTCTTTGCCACGTATGGATTCCATCCGAATTCTTACCCTACCTCGGACCTCTCTGATATAAACTCATCATGTGGTCCGAGTGCTATAGACTACACAGCCAACCATCGTAATATCTTCAATACATTGAAGGAGAACATCTCTAAGTCCCAAGAAAAGCACCAACACTATTATAACTTACGCAGAAGACCTTCTCCCACTTATTCGACAGGAGACCTAGTTTGGTTATCAACAAAAAACCTAAAATTAAGCATACCCAGCAAAAAGCTGGGTGGGTTGTTTGTTGGTCCATTCCCAATCATTAAAATTGTTAATCCTAATGCTGTTACCCTTCGTCTCCCGGATACTATGAAGGTCCACCCGACTTTTCATGTATCTCTACTCAAACCTCACATACCTATGAGGAATCAGGACATCGTACTTCCCCCACCATCGACAACTCAATCTTCCGAAGAATTTGATGTCGCTTCAATTCTGGATTCTAGGTTCCACAAAGGGAAGTTGCAATATCTCGTCAGATGGCTTGGATATTCCTCTGACGAGGACTCTTGGGAACCCTCTGATCAAGTGCATGCGCCTAGGAAGGTCTCTCTGTTCCATAGGCGCAATCCGGATCGTCCTGGTCCTTGACGTTTATTGCCTTCCCTGGGGGGGGGATATGTCAGGAATATACTCTATTCCTCCCACCTATGACATCAGCCTCACTCTGAATCTATAAATCCTAACAACACCCTGTTCCTAGTGCTTAGTAATTTAGACTCCATGTTCACAGTAGTCTCTTGAACCTGAGCTCTCTACAGCAATAACTTTTGATTCCTGATCATTGCTAAATTTCTGGATAAGCACCTGCAAATCTCTTAAGAATCCTGAGTCTCACATATCAAAATCCAAGTGTATCCGTTTTCCACAGGACTCCTTCATTACAATTTCACCTACCTCTGATCATCTGGGAATATTACATTTGTCATTTGATTTGTGCACTCAGCAACTGCCTTACAAATAAACCGGACAATAGACTTTTTCGGATTACAAACAAACTCATATGATTTCTCAAATCGCTACATTAACTTACTGTTTGTAGCGAGGATCGGCGTGTGACGTCACCTGTCACTCTAGCCGCACTCTCTCGGCTCACGCCCACAAGTCTCCGTGTTAGCAAGGAACTGCAGGAGCAGTTCTCATGAACAACAGCGTTCCGGCTCGCTAACCTGACAACATTCTCTGAATTCTTCCTGTACTTAAGTATTGAACAGACGCACAGTTCCTTTACCGCTGTACTTTCTCAGAATGGAACTTTATTTCTCGCTGAGCTAATAGAGAGATCTGATAAGTAAATCATCCTGCCTGTTCTGTTGTATTTCATGAAGTATAGCTTGTCACTCAGTCTCTCAGTGTGAGATTCCTTTGCTCCGATACAACACCGCATTATTGAAGTATATGAGGGTTAAATATCTATAATATTTTATTCCCTCTTACTCCTGAATAAATCCACTTAAAGAAACAGCTATTATTAATCAATATAATAGATCATTCTTAAAGTGGTACAAACTTAATTAAATCTACATTTGTGTTCTGTATAAAACGTTATAGGAAATAACATCCCTGGTCAGGGATAAAATTTAATCCTGACAGAGTGAGACCGTTTAGGAGGTGCTTAGTGTCTCTCAAGTAGGATGGGATCTGGAGGACGAGTGGCTGGAGGAGTGACTCTACCCAACTTGAGAGATGCTCAAAGAGTGAGCCAATCCCTGAAACAATGGGTCTCCCCTTCACCACCTCCAAAGATGTATGTACCTTTGGGAGGTGGGGAAAAATGGGCACTACTGGTCTGGAAACAAACAGGAATTCAATAGTGTCCTTATCCAGAATACCTTCCTCCAACCCGTCAGTAAAATTAGCCTGGTGGTGTGCCCGTTAAATAGGGCCTAGGGACACAGTCAGTGAGCCAATAGGCAAATAGATTTTATAAGCATATCATTGAGGTTATTCCCCACCTCCCTTTTAATCATAGGTGCCTCCATGTTGACATCTCTCATTCACTACATTTCAGTGCTAACCTGTTTGCACATGTGCTGCAACTCTCCTTAAGATACCTGCAGTGTAACCTAGGTTCCAAAATGTCAGTGCCCATAATTAGAGGGAGGTGCATGTAATGTGTTTTTAGTGTCCCTTTAAGAGTTTGAGCATCAATAGTTAAAAACAATTACATGCGCTAATTAGAACATTCTATTATTGCACTAGAATGTCCCCTGAAACGTAGCTTTGGTGTGAGTGATACAGTACTACATTGGAACTACACATCTCTTTAGTAAAAAAATTTTGTGACCTATTAAATGCCTCATTTGCTGGTTACTTGCTCTAAGCATCTAATTAGCAGAAAAGGAGTCAAATGCTGTATTAATTATGATTGTGATTTATTTTTATTGTGATTATACATCGGTTTTGCTACATTTTGTATTCAGTACAAACCAGAGAATTCTGTTATGGTCTGTGAGTTTTTAATAGATTGGAAAAAAAATTAAGGCAGACTGTATATGTATATTTATAATTGGCTATAAGAGCATGACTGGGAAATGCAGAGGGAAAGTTTCTTGGTTTAGTTTTACTCTTGCATAAATTACTCTGTTTATAGATCACCTGCAATAAATAATCTTCTGTGGTTTGCTGGTTGATACACAAAGCATGTAAACACTCCATCTACAAGGTTCCAGATATAGTTTCTTGTTCTCTTTTAGAATCGTTATACTGTCATTGTGTTAACAAGCTCATAGCTTTCATAGCTATTGTTATAAAGCTGTTTAATGATATCCTTTTTTTTTTTTTTTTTTTTTTTTTTTTAATAGTAATAATGGCTACATATGGTCTGGATGGCAAAAAGAAATCTGAACCGGAGGAAAGCAATTACATTAAGGAAGGCACAGAGAACGATGTTCTGAATGATCCACGGCTGGAGAAATTATGGAATAAGGTGAGATAATTCAGGAATTCTATCAACATATTTTTTTTTTGTATTAAATGCAGACAAGGTAGCATGCACACTTGTAGCAAACAAAAATTCTACTAACAATATATAATATCACAGTATAAATGTGTTAAAGGGACAGTCTACAATAGAATTTCCATCGTAATGGGAGAAGAGTCCACGGCTTCATTCATTACTTGTGGGAATTAAGAACCTTGCCACCAGGAGGAGACAAAGACACCCCAGCCAAAGGCTTAAATACCTCTCATCCCCCAATCATTCTTTACCTTTCGTCACAGGAGGTTGGCAGAGAAGTGTCGGAAGATTCGGAGTAGTCTCTTATGGTGGGTAGTACTCTTCGGAGTGGGACTGAAGTTATAAGTAGTTCTGTCAGCCTCTCAGGGAGAGCATTGGTGAAAGTTTGAGTCCGGGGATGCAGGGAGAGTCTTTCTGCGAAACCATCCCGACTCAGATTAACAGCTCCTTAAGCAATCAGCGTTGAGGAGTTTTGCTGCCTGCTTTCTGAACTCAAGTTCATGTCAGGAGCGATGCTACTACCCTGTCACACTTGAAAAGCTGTGTTCCTGTTCCACTGCAATAAATTCTGGTAAGATCGTTTCATTTATACACATATGAAAACGCAAGAAGACAGGGTCACAGTGTGTCTCCTTTTATCTGCATAGAATTAAGGGTTAATATCCCTGGAAAGGAGGTTATATGAACAGGGGGGGGATTTATGCATAATATTCTTTATTGTGTTTGATGCTACGACGTGTGTTAGATGAGACTCTACTCTAGTTTTCTTGAGAGATATTGGTGCGGACTCTTTTTGGCACGTTTTTTTTTATATATAGTGCAGGGGCGGTCCTTCATGGCCTTCCATGTGACCGGCTGTGGCCTTTTTAACTTCCTCTTTCTTGATCGGCGGTTGCAGGAGACAAAACTGTTTCTCTGTGGTCCGGGTCATAGGAGGTGGTGAAAGCCCGGGCCACTGGGATATAAAGGTGCCATTTAATTCTATTTAGTCCGTAATAAAGGCGCAAGCTATGGAGGACTCTGATATGTTAGAGGGTACTCCCTCTTTAACCAAATCTAATACCTGTGTTTATTGTGAGGAGGTTCCGGTAGATCCGCCTGCGTAACTATGTTCCACATGCTTTGATAAAATTGCAATATCTAAAAAGAATAAGATATTTAGTACAACTGAGCCGTCCCCCAAGGGCACTACTAATCCTCCCGCGGGAGGGGCCCTTTGGCCACCAGATTTCGCTGATCAATTGCAAACGGCGGTCTCTGCGGCCTTCAATGCCTTACCACGCCCTGCTAAGCGAAAGGTGAAACATAGCTATCTGTCCCAGGGGTCATCTACTCCGTTGGATGTCTCTGACAGATTATCTGCTGATGATCGAGGTGGAGACTCCCCTCAAGGAGATACAGGAAAGAATTAAGGCCTTAAGGGTGGCTAATTCGTTTATCTGTGATGCAAATATGCAGATTATTTGCCTGAATACCAAGACATCAGGGTTCTCTGTTCTAGCCTGTAGGGCTTTGTGGTTAAAGTCGTGGTCTGCTGACATGACTTCCAAGTCTAGATTACTATCCCTCCCATTTCAGGGGAAAGTAATTTTTTTGTCCAGACCTGGACTCTATTATATCCACGGTCACGGGAGGCAAGGGTGCTTTCCTACCGCAGGATAAGAAGAATAAGCCTAAGGTGTCTACTTTTCGACCCTTTCGTTTGGACAAGTCCCAACACCAGCAACCTGCTGCGAAATCCGAACAGTCCAAGGGATCTCTGAAACCTGCTCAATCTTGGATCAAAGTCAAGCAGAGCAAGAAGCCCACCGAGACAAAATCGGCATAAAGGGGCAGCCCCCGATCTGTCTCTGGATCGCGTAGGGGGCAGACTATCGCTTTTCGCTGAGCCTTGGATGAGAGACGTTCAGGATCCTTGGGTTCTGGAGGTCATCACCCAGGGATACAGGATAGGGTTCAAGACTCATCTGCCCAGGGGCAGATTCCTTCTGTCAAACCTATCTTCAAGTCCAGAGAAGAGAGACACCTTTCTAGAGTGCGTGAGGGATCTCTCCTCTCTTGGAGTAATCGTACCAGTACCTCTAGCGGAAAGAGGTCTTGGGGTATTATTCAAACCTTTTCGTGGTCCCAAAGGAGGGCACATTTCGCCCGATTTTAAACCTAAAGTGCCTAAACAAATTTCTGTCGGTCCCATCGTTCAAGATGGAGACCATCAGGTCCATTCTGCCCCTAGTTCAAGAGGGACAGTTCATGACTACAATAGATTTAAAGGATGCTTACCATCCACAAGGATCACTTCAGATTCCTAAGATTAGCGTTACTAGACCAACCGTTTGGTCTGGAGATTGCCCCAAGAGTCTTTACAAAGGTTCTGGGAGCGCTGCTCGCGGTAGCGAGAGCCAGAGGTATTGCAGTGGCACCTTATCTGGACGACATTCTGGTCCAGGCTTCATCATGCAGTCTAGCAGAGGACCATTTGAGGACTCTTTTTTTTTTTTTTTTTTCTCTCCTTTTTCGATCCCATGGATAGAAGATAAACGAGGGAAAGAGTTCCCTGGTTCCCAGCAACAAAGTGGAATTTCTGGGCACGATCATAGATTCCATATCCATGAAGCTATTCCTTACAGGTCAGAGACATTGCAAGATTGCGTCCAGCTGTCTTGCCCTTCAGACCTCCTTAAGGCCATCTGTGGCCCGGTGTATGGAGGTGATTGGGCTCATGGTATCCAGCATAGATGTCATTCCATTTGCCAGGTTCCATCTCAGACCTCTTCAGTTGTGCATGTTGAGACAATGGAATGGACAACCGAACGAGTGAATCCCTCTCTTGGTAGATCTGCCCGGGCCAACTGTCCCAGGGGACATCCTTTTTGAGACCATCCTAGGAGATTGTGATCATGGACGCAAGGCTGTTAGGATGGGGAGCTGTTTGGAGTGCTAGGAAGGCACAGGGCAGGTGGACTCAAGAGGAGTCGCTTCTCCCGATCAATATTCTGGAACTTCGATCGATCTTCAACTTGGCCCCTCCTGGGGTCGTCCCGATTCATCAGATACCAATCGGACAACATTACCTCGGTGGCTTACATCAACCATCAGGGGGGAACGAGAAGCTCCCTAGCCATGAGGGAAGTTTCTCAGATTCTGGAATGGGCGGAGACCCACTACTGTTTGCTATCAGCGATCCACATTCCGGGTGTGGACAACTGGGAAGTGGATTTTCTCAGCAGACAATAGTTTAATCCGGGGGAATGGTCTCTCCATCCCGAGGTGTTTGCGGAGATTTGCAACAGATGGGGGAAACCGGAGATTGATCTCATGGCATCCAGTCTCAACTTCAAGCTACCCAGATACGGGTCGCGGTCCAGGGATCCCCTGGCAGAGCTGATAGATGCCTAAGCGGTGCCTTGGGAGTTCAATCTGGTCTACCTATTTCCACTGTTGCCACTTCTACCTCGAGTAGTGGCCCGCATCAAGAAGGAGCAAGCTTTGGCTATTCTGATTGCTCCATCGTGGCCACGGAGGATGTGGTTTACGGATCTGGTGGGGATGTCATCGTCTCCTCCATGGAGGTTATCTTGTCACAGAGATCTGCTGGTTCAGGGTTCCTATCTACATCAAAATCTCAATTCTCTGAGGCTGACTGCGTGGAGATTGAATGCTTAGTCCTAGCCAAGAGAGGATTTTCTGAGAGAGTGATTGATACTCTCATTCAAGCCAGGAAGCCGGTCAGTTGTCACATCTGTCATAAGGTGTGGAGGACCTACTTGTCCTGGTGTGAGGAACGTGGATATCCCTGGCATAAGGTTAGGTTATCTAGGATCCTGTCCTTCCTCCAGGATGGGTTGGAGAAGGGACTTGCCGCCAGTTCCTTAAAAGGACAGATTTTGAGCTTCTTGCGCGGAAGCTTAATGCTAGGACTGCTCATTCCAGGATTCAGGCCAAAGATGTCAATGGATCCAAAATCTTAGCACCTGAAGCGATAGGTGATGCCTTCGCCGATTACTATTATAAGCTATATAATATAGAGGAGGTAGAAAATTTAGCTACACCCCCTACGAATAGGATTCAGGGGTTTCTGGATACCCTTGATCTCCCTGAACGTTCGGAGGATGCAAGAAGAGCACTTCTGCTTCCATTCACCAGCAAAGAAATATATAAGGTCATCTCCCAGCTCAAGCCAAACAAGTCTCCTGGACCAGATGGCTTTACCGGCTCCTTCTATAAGGAATTCAGACAACACTTGGCTCCCATTTTATGTTCCTTATTTACTGAAGTGGCCAATTCGGGTAGTTTCTCTAAAGAGTTCCTGGAAGCATCTATTATTGCAATCCCTAAACCTGGGAAAGACCCCTTGTACTGTACCAGTTACAGACCTATCTCGCTCCATAAATTTAGATGTCAAGCTTTACTCTAAACTATTGGCTAATAGGATTGTCCATATGCTGCCCAATATAATCCAGATAGACCAAGTTGGCTTCATCTTTGGTAGGCAAGGGCCTGACAATACCCGTAAATTGCTACAGGTCTTTTCGGAATCAGCTAAACTGGGAATTTCCGTTGTGGCCCTGTCACTGGACGCTGAAAAAGCGTTCGACAGGGTCCGATGGGAGTACATTTGGCAGGTTTAGAGGACATTTGGCTTTCCCCCACCATTCATTAAAATGGTTCAAGCACTGTTATCTGCGCCTTTTGCAACTATTAGAGGAGTAGGCTTTAGATCTAAACCTTTTCCCATAGTGAATGGCACCTGCCAAGGTTGCCCTCTTTCACCCTTGATTTTTGCGATAGCCATGGAACCTCTAGCTCAAGAAATTAGACGCTCCCAAAGAATTGAAGGAGTAATGATAGTTGAGAGGCTTGAGAAGATTGCTCTCTTCGCAGATGATCTAACGGTCTGGTTAACTAACCCAAGCTCTTCAATACCAGAAGTCTTTAAGACTCTAGAATTTTTTGGGATTCTAAGTCTCTATAAAGTAAATGTACTCAAGACTGAAGCCTTGGCTATCAATGTAGACCCCGTGACCCTGACAAACCTCAAAACCCGATTCTCTTTCACCTGGCATACGGAACTTATAAAACATCTAGGGATACTGCTTGGCCCTGATATCAATAAGGTCATTAAGCACAACTTTGAGCCACTGATCGCTGAAATCAAGAAACTCCTACAGAAGTGGGATTTCAGGGAAATCTCATGGATGGGACGAATCTCTACCTTGAAAATCTTGCCCAAAATCCTCTACCTCTTTCGGTGCATACCTTTCACTATCCCGAAAGTCTACCTCTCTCAGTTCCACTCCTTGTTCATTAACTATGTGTGGAAAGGCAACAACCGAGAGTGGCGTATCATATTCTCCAACGGCCTACATGCAGAGGCGGCATTGCTTTTCCCAATATATACTTATATCATGACTCAACTAGATTGACCCATATCGCTGGCTGGAGCAATGAAGAAGAGAAACCTGCGTGGTTTCTGATTGAAGCTGCGGTCATTCCTAAGTATCTTCACCTAAAAGACCTAATTTGGGTTCCCAAACATAGGCTCCCTGATCTGTTAATCACAAATAGCATAATCCTTGACAATTGCCAGACCTGGCATAGACTTAGACACTATAAGGGAATAGCTCCACACCCCTCACCTATCCACAGTCTTCAGGGTCTTTTGAATATTCATGTACTGGACTGGTCCTCATGGAACATTACTTGTACAGGAGACCTCTATCACCAAAGGAGGATGCTGACATCTAGGCAAATAGTGGACCAAGTGGATGAGGCTCCCAGGTGGCTTATGTTTGAAAGCCACAGAATATTGGGATATTGCCAGGCTTGGGGATTCCCCAAGACAAATCTTAGGGAAAACACTAACTGGGAAAAAAGATGGACACAAGGGACTAAGCTTATAAGACCTCTTACGAATCACCACATAATCCTTCTAAATGATTTTAGTGAGACAATACCAAGGCAGATAAAGGCCTGGGGTTGTGAGATGAATGTCCAGATTACCCTTGAAAACGTAGACCATGCGACAACAATTACTAAATCGGCCATACATTGTGTATCACACTTAGAGACCTACTTTAAAGTCCTCCTAAAATGGTATCTAACTCCCCTTAAACTATCTAAGATCTATCCCTCTGCTTCTCAGCAGTGCTGTATGGAATGCGGTCAACAGGGCTCTGATATTCATATATGGTGGTCCTGTGAAAAAATTGCCCCTCTGTGGAGCGAGAAATTTTCCTTACTCACAGACCTAGGTTTTTCATTTCCCAGGTCTCCTGCTCTGGCTCTTCTACATATAGGTCTACAAGATTTGCCAAACTCTCAACAAAAGTTAATAGCTGTAATTCTGATTGCTGCAAAAGTCTGTATTGCTAAGGCATGGAAAAAGACGGAGGCTCCTACTTTGGCTCAGTTAACACAGTTTATAGACTACTTAGCTTCTATGGAGCGGGGCTACTATAATGCGACTGAGCGTATGAACAAATACTGGATGATCTGGAGCATGTGGCTCCTTAAACCTCCTTAGGTACCTGCAGGTACTTAATAACCACTAAGGTCTATGGACTGGTTCCTTCCCCTTCCCCCTTGGATGTACCCATACCCCTTACCCTATTTCCCCTCCCTCCCCCCCCCCTTTTTTTTCCCTCCCTTTCTTCTTTCTCTCTTTTCCTGCCTTCTGTTCTTTCACTTCTGTACTGTACTCATGTGATGTGCAGGCTACACAGATTCTTCTGGGAGTAATGTATCATTACCATACATCACACATCTAAACTGCAACATAGGGAATACACATCCTTGCAATACTCAGCTACGGTATTGATTTATATTGCTCTAAGGATCTTTGCATATGAGATGAAAATGCCTCCTATGAGATCTTTTACCCTAAGTACAAAAGAAAGTAAGATGTTTCATTTTATACAATTGACTCTTATGTGAAAAGAAAAATAATTCATATGTTGGATATGTACAAAACTTGATTCTACCCTGTACACTTTAGTGAATTGATTTGCGTTATGTCATGTTTCTATTGTGTACTTTAAGCTATTCAATAAAGCTTTTTGAAAATTAAAAAAAAAAAAGGACAGATTTCGGCTTTATCTGTACTGTTACACAAGAAGCTTATGGAGCTTCCTGATATTCAGTCCTTCGTTCAGGCTCTGTCTAGGATCAGTCCTGTCTCTAGAAATTCTGCTCCCCCTTGGAGCTTAAACTTGGTACTTAAGATTTTGCAGAAGGCTCCGTTGGAGCCTATGCATTCGCTTGACATTAAATCTCTTTCTTGGAAGGTTCTAATCCTACTGGCTATTGCAACTGCACGCAGAGTCTCTGAGTTGGCGGCCTTGCAATGTAAGCCTTCTTATCTGTTTTTTTACACTGATCTTCGCACTGGGTTTGGATTTCTTCCCAAGGTTGTGTCGAATCGTAACATCAATCAGGAGATAGTGGTTCCTTCCTTGTGTCCTAACCCTTCTTCAAAGGAAAGGTTGCTTCATAATTTGGATGTGGTGCGAGCCTTGAAGTTCTATCTTCAGGCCACGAAAGAATTCAGACAGACTTCATCTTTATTTGTTGTGTATTCGGGGAAGCACAGGGGGCAGAAGACGTCTTCCACTTCCCTATCCTTTTGGTTGAGGAGCTTGATTCTCTTGGCCTTTGAGACAGCGGTACATAAGCCTCCTCAGAGGATTATGGCTCACTCAACTAGGGCTATGGCCTCTTCATGGACCTTTAAGAATGAGGCCTCTATGGAGCAGATTTGTAAGGCGGCTACTTGGTCCTCCTTACATACTTTTACAAAGTTTTACAAATTTTATGTTTTTGCTTCGGCGGAAGCAGCTTTTGGGAGAAAGGTTTTGCAGGCTGTGTTGCCCTCCCATTTTTTTTTTATTCAGTGTCCTCTAGAGCTTAGGTATTTGTTTCCCACGAGTAATTAACAGGGATAGGCACAGACAAAGGCTTTGACGGACACCAAGGTACATTTGAAATTAAAAACATCATTTTATGGGGGCGGAGCCGGCAGCTGAAGGAGCAGGATGTGTTCATCTTGAGCTCCCAAAAACGTAATCAAATTAGCCAAGAATATGTACAGCGTACACAGATTCTGTTTGTTCCTGCTAGTCTGATCCCTAAGCAGAGGGGTGAGAGTTTTGGGGACGAAAAATAGAAGAAATAGTTGACTATTATGCAGATGACTGGTGTGTTTGCTCGATAGTGGAATTGTGCGATCCGCCATTTTGGCATGTGAATACATACCACGACTACTATAAGTGAAAGATAATATACATGTTCAGCTGATGTTCACTGAGAGCATTATGGCGTCTATATTTATCTATCATAACACCCTGGTTTGCTGAAGCTAAATGCTTGAAATTGGTATTTCTCACTCTCTCAGCTGGCAGAAAAATACAGCTTCGGACTGCTGTCGTTTACTTCATATGCTTGACACACTACAATGTAGTCTCATTGGGGAGCTGAAAGAGGCTTTTACTCTGCCCCAAAGTAAGCTAGAGGAGCATGGGACTATGGATGATAACAACCACAGTTCAGCAGACAGTGTTAACGAGGTGTTGCATGGGTCGAGAGCTGACAGGTCGGCTGGGCTGTTACCCCTGTGGGGGGACTCTACTTTCGTGACAAAGGGTAGTTTGTGACAAAGGGTAGTTTCATGACAAAGGGTAGTCCAATCAGCCAATAGGATTGAGCTCGCATTCTATTGGCTGTTCCAATCAGCCAGTAGAATGCAAGCTCAATCCTATTGGCTGATTGCATCAGCCAATAGGATTTTTTCTACCTTAATTCCGATTGGCTGATAGATTCTGATTGGCTGATAGAATTCTAAGGGACGCCATCTTGGATGACGTCACTTAAAGGAACCGTCGTTCGTCCGTCGGATGAAGAGGATGCTCCGCGTCGGATGTCTTGAAGATGGAGCCGCTCCACATCGGATGGATGAAGATAGAAGATACCGTCTGGATGAAGACTTCTGCCCGTCTGGAGGACCACTTCGCCCGGCTTGGATGAAGACTTCTCCTGGCTTCGTTGAGGACTTCGGCCCGGTTGGATGAAGACTTCTGCCGCTTCCTTGAGGATGGATGTCGGATCTTCAGAACAGTAAGTCAATCTTCAGGGGGTTAGTGTTAGGTTTTTTTGAAGGGTGTATTGGGTGGGTTTTATTTTTTAGATTAGGGTTTGGGCCGCAAAAGAGCTAACTGCCCTTTTTTATTTGGGGGGGTTGGTTGTGTGGGTGGTGGGTTTTACTGTTGGGGGGTTTGTTTGTATTTTTTGGGGGGGCAATGCCCCGCAAAAGGCCCTTTTAAGGGCTATTGATAGTTTAGTTTAGGCGAGGGGCTTTTTTTTATTTTGATAGGGCTATTAGATTAGGTGTAATTAGTTTAAATAGCTTGTAATTTGTTTATTATTTTCTGTAATTTAGTGTTTTTCTTTTGTTGTACTTTAGCTAATTTAATTTGTTTAATTGTATTTAATTTAGTTAATTTATTTAATTATAGTGTAGTGTTATTGTAACTTAGGTTAGGTTTTATTTTACAGATACTTTTGTATTTATTTTAGCTAGGTAGTTATTAAATAGTTAATAACTATTTAAGAACTATTCTACCTAGTTAAAATAAATAAAAACTTGCCTGTAAAATAATATAAACCCTAAGCTAGATACAATGTAACTATTAGTTATATTGTAGCTAGCTTAGGGTTTATTTTACAGGTAAGTATTTAGTTTTAAATAGGAATTATTTAGGTAATGATAGAAATTTTATTTAGATTTATTTTAATTATATTTAAGTTAGGGGGTGTTAGGGTTAGACTTAGATTTAGGGGTTAATACATTTAGTATAGTGGCAGCGACGTTGGGGGTGGCAGAATAGGGGTTAATAATAAACTAGTGTTTGCGATGCGGGACGGCGGCGGTTTAGGGGTTAATATGTTTATTATAGGGGCGGCAACGTTGGGGGCGACAGATTAGGGGTTAATAAGTGTAGGTTGCGGCGACATTGGGGCGGCAGATTAGGGGTTAATAAGTGTAGGTAGGTTGCGGCGACATTGGGGGCGGCATATTAGGGGGTAATAAATATAATGTAGGTTGCGGCGATGTCCGGAGCGGAAGATTAGGGGTTAATAAGTATAATGTAGGTGGCAGCGATGTTAGGGGCAGCAGATTAGGGGTTAATAATATTTTAACTAGTGTTTGCAAGGTGGGAGTGCGGCGGTTTAGGGGTTAATATGTTTATTATAGTGGCGGCGATGTCCGGAGCGGCAGATTAGTGGTTAAAATTTTTATTATAGTGTTTGCAATGCGGGAGGGCCTCGGTTTAGGGGTCAATAGATAGTTTATGGGTGTTAGTGTACTTTTTAGCACTTTAGTTATGAGTTTTATGCTACCACGTTGTACCATAAAACCCATAACTACTGATTTTCAAATGCTTTAGAAATCTTGACAGGTTAGGGTGTACCGCTCACTTTTTGGCCTCCCAGGACAGACTCGTAATACCAGCGCTATGGAAGTCCCATAGAAAAAAGACTTTACAAAGTTTATGTAAGTCGTTTTGCTGTAAGGCCAAAAAAGTGTGCGGTGCTCCTAAACCTGCAAGACTCGTAATACCAGCGGTAGTGAAAAAGCAGCGTTAGGATCTGTTAACGCTGCTTTTTCACCTAACGCAAAACTCGTAATCTAGCCGTATATGTGTTGTTTATCATTATCCGGACACAATTTGTTCATACTTTTATAGCTAAGGATCTACTTAATTCTGTGTACCTATTGCAGCAGCCTCACATTACAGATATGCTCCAGGATATTTTGCTTTGATTTTAAATGCCATATATCCTCTTACTCCCTACTAGTACCAACAATACATATGTTATTTTCCACTGAGCAAACAACCCTTGACTAAAGATAATTGTCTGATAGTCAATGTTCCAATATTAGTCCCTATCCATTTCCGCATAAGAGTCCTAACCTCTAAATACTAGCTCCACCCTCCCCCCTTAAATGGCTTACTCTGTAGACATGATAGGGTGCATTTTTTGGCCAATTTCTCCCCCCCCCCATAACCCAATCCTGTAAACTTCTGCCGGTTCTATTCTCCCACTCCCTCCCTTCCTCTACCCTTTTCCATCTCTCTTCTCCCCCCCCCCCCCCCGAAATCTGAGGGACCAATCAGGGATTACCTGTAAGTTCATATATATCGCCAGACTTTACCCTCATCCCCTCCCTTCCCCTTTTTCGTTTTCTCTACACCAGTGAGCTTACCACGTAAGTAATGGAAAATAAATTCTATAGAATCCTTACTTTTGTTTCCATGTATGTCTATAATTCTCAATGCCCATTATAACCCTGTATTAATGGTGATGCGGTAGATCTCCATGTACAAAAAAGCAGCGGAGACACTCTTAATGACTAAATTATTTTATATAACAATAATACACTTCAGTGTTTAACAAGTCTTGATTGGTTGGGCCACGACTAACCACACCATTATTCACAATACAAATAGTTACTCATGATCTATCTTGAGAGTATGATGGTAATGTGACATACTATATATCTATTTCAAAATTCCCTCATTATCTTCTCAATTTTGATACTAATATCCCCAACTACTTGCACTGTCGTTATTTATGGCTCAAGAGTGGCAGTTGATTAAAACGGGGAATAGCCAAATATATAGAAATAAAATGAAAGAGGTTACAAATTAAATGTATAAGTTAATACTTTACATATACTGTAGCTGTTCTTATATATCAGAATCATACTTTATTTCTATGCTATAAAGTACTAATTGTATATTGCAGATCTGTTTTCATTGTATTGTCTAAGTTCAAAATACTGAGTTATGACTATACTGTAAAATTGTTTGTGCTGATATTTTATATAACCTCAATAAAAAAAATATTAAAAACCAAACAAAAAACAAACAAACATAATTTTATAGTGCTGGGTGTTATTATACTGATGCAGATACCACTGATCCTATAACCAGCCCTCCTCTGGCTATACCCATGAGCCAGTATCACTACTGTGTCTTTGTATAGTGCTTGGTGTTATTATACTGATGCAGATACCACTGATCCTATAACCAGCCCTTGTCTGGCTATACGCATGTGCCAGTGTCACTACTGTGTCATTATATAGTGCTGGGTGTTATTATACTGATGCAGATACCACTGATCCTATAACCAGCCCTCCTCTGGCTATACCCATGAGCCAGTATCACTACTGTGTCTTTGTATAGTGCTTGGTGTTATTATACTGATGCAGATACCACTGATCCTATAACCAGCCCTTGTCTGGCTATACGCATGTGCCAGTGTCACTACTGTGTCATTATATAGTGCTGGGTGTTATTATACTGATGCAGATACCACTGATCCTATAACCAGCCCTTGTCTGGCTATACGCATGTGCCAGTGTCACTACTGTGTCATTATATAGTGCTGGGTGTTATTATACTGATGCAGATACCACTGATCCTATAACCAGCCCTCCTCTGGCTATACCCATGAGCCAGTATTACTACTGTGTCTTTGTATAGTGCTTGTTGTTATTATACTGATGCAGATACCACTGATCCTATAACCAGCCCTTGTCTGGCTATACGCATGTGCCAGTGTCACTACTAGCAGTCTCTTGACAGGCCACTAACTTTATTCACGCTACATTTTTTTTTTATTCCTATTATTTAATCAGAAAGAAAAGATATACTAAGGTTGTGGCGGACACTGCAAGGGCTAGACACGGACACCAGTGTCCATGTACGGACACCTTGCCTATCCCTGGTAATTAATGAAGCCGTGGACTCTCCTCCCATTAAGATGGAAAACATAAATGTATGCTTAACTGATAATTTCATTTCCATCTGTGGGAGGAGAGTCCACAGCTCTCGCCCCTTTCTCCGGTGGGCGGACCTAAATTTATTTTTGTTCTTCTGGCACCATTTATACCCTGATATTTCTCCTACTGTTCCTTGTTCCCTCGGCAGAATGACTGGGGGATGAGGGGAGTGGGGGAGGTATTTAAGCCTTTGGCTGGGGTGTCTTTGCCTCCTCCTGGTGGCCAGGTTCTTAATTCCCACAAGTAATGAATGAAGTCGTGGACTCTCCTCGTACAGATGGAAATGAAATTATCAGGTAAGCATAATTTGTTTTTTATTGGTTTAAAAGATAGATAATCCCTTTATTACCCATTCTCCAGTTTTGCACAACCAACTCAGTTATATTAATATACTTTTTACCTCTGATTACCTTGTATCTAAGCATCTTCTTTCAGCTCCCTGATCACATGACTGTAACTATTTATTGTCTATTGACTTGCATTTAGTACTGTGTTGTGCTTAATCTTAAATAACTCTCCGGGCGTGGACACAGTGTTATCTATATGGCCCACATGAACTATCAGTCTCTTGTGAAAAGCAATTCTAAAAGCATGTGATAAGAGGCGGCCTTCAAGGGCTTAGAAATTAGCATTTGAGTCTACCTAGGTTTAGTTTCAACTAAGAATACCAAGAGAACAAAGCAAATTTGATGATAAATGTAAATTGGAACGTTGATTAAAATTACAAGTCCTATCTGAATCATGAGTTCAATTTTGACTAGACTGTCCCTTTTAAATTTGATTATTGCTAAAAGTATACCCTTGGAAAATGGCATTTTAGTGAATCATGCCAATATTTTTAGTTTGTTGGTATAAGTGTTAGATTTAAAAGGATGATGAGTTGTTATGAAACGGAACAAGTCTTAAAGGAATATGAAACCCACATTTTTGCTTTCATGACTCTTCGTTCTCTTGGTATCTTTATTTGAAAAGCAGGAATGTAAGCTAAGCAGCTGGCCCATTTTTGGTTCAGACCTGGGCAGCACTTACTGATTGGTAGCTAAATGTAGCCACAAAACTAGGGAATAAAGGATTTAATCTACGAAGAGAAGGTAGCTAAATTGAGTCTGTTTACACTAGAAACAAGAGGTGCTTTGGAGGTAATATGATACTTTTATATAAATATATTCAAGGCCCATATGCAGAGTTGGTACAAGTGCTGTTTAGTCCAAACCAGTGGTTTGTGACAAGAGGTCACAATTTAAAGGGACATGAAACCCAAAAATTTTCTTTCATGGTTCAGATAGAGAATACAATTTTAAACAACTGTCCAATTTACTTCTATTATTTAATTTACTTCCTTCTTTTGCTATCCTTCGCTGAAAGGTTTATCTAAGCAAGCTTGGGGCAGCAGAGAACCTAGGATCTAGCTGTTGATTGGTGGCTGCATAAATATATTGATTGTGATTGGCTCACCTATGTGTACAGTTAGAAACCAGTAGTGCATTGCTGCTCCTTCAACACATGATACAAAGAGAATGAAACAGATTAGATAAAGTTATAAAGTAAATTATAAAGTTGTTTAAAATTGTATTCTCTATCTGAATCATGAAAGAAAAGTTTTGGGTTTCATGTCCCTTTTAAGGCTCTAGGAAAGGAGATTTAATCGATAGCTAAGTAAACATTTTTTCACTTTAAGAGCAATCAAATTGTGGAACATCTTGCCTAAGGAGGTAGTGACTGATAATACCTTAGATACATTTAAAAATAGCTTAGATACATTTCTAGCTAAAAACAGAATTCAGGAATATGATTGATTTGTGTTTTAATGGATAGGATTTATAATTGTTTAATGTAAGTTGAATTGGTAGATTTCTTTTTCAAGATACGATCAGAAAAACCTTGCTGAGATAAAGTCAAGCGGTCATACTCCAAGCTTTAGTCAGCCGCAGAGATACTAGAGACAGATGATGAAAGGAACCCTGATGAGAAGGTCTCTCCTCAATGGGAGCTTCCACTGTGGCTGAGACGACATACCCGCCAGAACGGTATACCAAATCCTGCGAGGTCACGCAGGGGCGATGAGGAACACTGATGCCCTCTCCTGTTTGAACCGAGCAATCACCCGGGGAGGAGAGTAAACAGAGGGAATACAAAAGATGGGCTGAAAGACCAAGACACTGTCAAGGCCTCTCTATCAGCTCGGTCTGGGGATCTCAGAACCTGGACACGGATCTCGAAAGCTTGGTAATCTGACAAGAAACCCTGAGATCCAACTCCGGGCTGCCTCCATCTGACAATCAGGATGGAAAATACCTCCGTATGGAGTTCCCTTTTTCCTGGAAGAAACATCTGACTGCTCAGAAAGTTCGCCTCCCAGTTTCCTATCTTACTAACACAGGCAAAGAGAATGACTGGGTTGGGAGGGAAGGGAGGAGCTATTTATACAGCTCTGCTGTGGTGCTCTTTGCCGCCTCCTGCTGACCAGGAGGCGATATCCCACAAGTAAGGATGAAATCCGTGGACTCATCGTATCGAAAAAGAAATACATTTATCAGGTAAGCATAAATATCCTTTCTTTATTGTAAATAGGGTAGGATCCATATAGGATGAAATTCAGTCTTTTTTTCAACCTCATCTACTATGTTACTATATATGTATATCACATTAGTGAGTTGAAGAGTACAAATATATTTTTATGGTACAGTATACGCATACCCTATTATTCCTAGTACGCTTTAGAGTAGGAAAAATAACAGTTTAATCTGTCATTTCTTTCATCAGATTGTGAGAGTCCACCAGTTATCACGTGTGGGAATTCCCCACCTGACCACTAGGGAGAGGCAACAGACACCCCAACATACCAAGCTTTACATCCCTCCCATTTTCCATGATACTCTGTCATTTTCTTTTGTCTCCTTGATGAGGAGTAAAGGGCAGATATACTCTTCATTAAGTGGCCCAGTTTGCAGTAACATGTCATTCAGAGGGGTAGACAAGGAGTTTTTTTTATCAGCCAGGCAGTGAATGGTATTTTCTCAGTGAGACATGTCACAGGCCTCCCAGGTGAAATATGGACTTGTCCACCAATCCCCTGGTCTACATTGAGCTGCTCCTTGTTAATCCACAGCCCTCCCTAGGTGAAATGTATGCTTGTCCACCAATCCCCTGGGTTGTAGATGATGTTGCTGATTTAGATCCTTGACTATGTACACATGATTCACATTGTCTAAGACATATATTTGTACAACCTACAACTTATATTAGCAATTTATAACACTTTTGGACACTTACATTTTTTTTTAAGGTTACTATTGCTTTAAATTTAGCAGTGAGATTATCACACTCAGAAGTTACTTCTGAGCTGTGCACAGAGTATTCTGCTTTGCCTGCGCTAAATTTCTTCTTCCTTTTAAATTGTTAGCTTTAGCGCTCACCAGTAGCGCAGGTGAGCTAAGGGTTAACAATTTTAGCTTGCTTTTTTAGCGAGCATTTTATGAGATATAATCCTTTCCTGTCCCTGTGTTGCTGTAACCTATTCAGCTCTTAAGGAAAACTCTCAGGACCGTTGGAGGCAGTAAAACACTCTGATCAGCAGAGCTTGGTTTCAAACTCTTCCTCGTGGTTTAGACCTTCAGCTTTTTATTGGAAGGTTCCATTTCTTCTTCCTGTTTCTTTGGCTAGAATGGTTTCTGAGCTTTCAGCTTTGTCATGCATTATATTTCCTCCTTATATGTATATCTGAGGATCAAGGGAAGTGGGAAGGATTTAAAGCTCTGGTGTGTTGTCTTTTGCCTTCTCCTAGTGGTCACTTAACATAAATAAATATATATTTATACACATACAGTACTGTGCAAAAGTTGTAGGCAGGTGTGAATAAATGCTGTATTGCTTTAAAAATATAAATGTTGTTAGTTTATTTAATCAGCTAACAAAATGCAAGGTGAGTGAACAGAAACAAAATCTAAATCAAATCAATATTTGGTTTTACCACCCTTTGCCTTCAAAACATCAACTTTTTTAGGTGCACTTGCACAAAAGAAGGGGTTTTGTAGGCATAAAGTCATGTGAATGATTAAACAATTGTACCAAACAAGTGCTAATGATCATCAATTTAATATGTAGGTAGAAACATAATTATTAACCAAAACAGAAATGGCTGCTTAGTAAGAATAAAACTGGATGAGGAACAGCCAAAGTCTAACATGGTGAGGTTTCTGAAGACAGTTTAATGTCAAAAGTTATACACCACGGCGAGACTGAGCACAGCAAGGTGGTTAAACTGCATCAGTAAGTCCTCTCCCCGTAAAAAATTTGAAGATAGATGTGGTGTCCAAGCTTTTCTGAAGAAGCAAAAAGAAACCGTTAATATTTTAGGGCTGTAGACACAGTGGTTTGACAAGGAAACTTTGTGCAGCAGATGAAAGCCACATCATGCTTACTTCCCTTCACAATCGAAATATGTCCAGCAGCTCAGAAATGGCAGAAGTTTAGTGGGACCCTGGTACACCCATCTACTATCTGGAGACGTCTGGTCAGAAGTGGTCTTCATGGAAGACTTGCAACCAAAAAGCCATACCTCCAACATGGAAACAAGACAAAGAAACTCAACTTCACAAAAACACGAACTGGGGTGCAGAAAAATGGCATGAGGTGCTCTGGACTGATGAGTCAAAATATTTAACTGTAGCAGAAGGGCTGTAGAGCGGTACAAGAATGAGTGTCTGCAGGCAACAGTAAAGCATGGTGGAGGATTCTTGCAAGTTTGGGGCTGCATTTTTGCAAATGGAGTTGGGTATTTGGTCAGATTAATGGCGTCACATGCAGTGCCCTGTGGTTCATCTCAATCTCCTGGAGGAATGTATTTGCCTACAGAATTTGCAGCTCAGGTATCCTCTGTGGTATCTGCGGCTTTGTCTGTTTTTCCTTAATTACAGGGAAAATGCAAGAGGACATTAAAGTTTTTCAGATAGTAGGGTTATGTTCCACATTCTGCTACACAGATCGCTCTCTCGCCTAAGTCTGGTGAGGAGGATTTGCCGGTAGTTTCTGAGGGTGAAATCTCAGGCCTGGGCAGTTTAATCCCTTTATCTGATGCTGATGTGATCTCCTTCAGATGTATGCTTGAATACCTTGTGTATTGTTAAAGGAGGTTTTTGGCTACTTGGACGACACCGATGCTCTCTTCGTTGTCAACCCTTGAAAGTTTGGTAAACTTAATCCTTCTGTGATGTTTCTTTCTTCAGGGCAGGAGTGCTATAAAAATATTTTTGATAGGAGTAGTTAGGGATGCATTTCCTCCTGTCTCCAGTCCTTTAGGGATTCTCCTATTGCTGACTTCTTGAATGCACTGTGTCCTATGTAGAAGGGAACTTTTCTACTATGGTGAAAGCCTGCTGGGGTCATAACCCAGAGGTTGATGCATCGTTACCATCCTCTAAGGGCTGGAGGTTAATTGTTCTTTCAGAGCAATGCCTTGTCTTATTAGACTTGCTGTACTAGCCGCTGGACATTGTGAATGCAGTCTGGCAGCTGGGTAACCTACCTGTGGTATAGTGGTACAGTTTAGGTTTTATAATTCTGTAGTTGCAGTTTCAATTCTTATTTTTCCTCAAAATGTATCGCTTCTGGCGTCCCCTTGTAAGGCTGAGACCTTGTTGGGACTAGGTTTAGCAGATTGTTCATCTGACTGTAAGGGTTAAAAATATGTTTTTCTACCACGTGTAAAGAGAGTAAGACTGGAGGATAGTTTCCTTTCCCATTTTTTGCTCAGTCATTCTCTTTCTAGGGTATCTGCTTCCCAGGTTTGAGAGGATTTCCTTGAACTGGATGTTCGGGATCATCCTCCCTGGGAGTGACATTCTCAGGCCTAGTTTGGGAACAGTATCTAGGTATTTACCTCATGTAACTCAGTTTCTGACCTTTAATAATCTCAAGTTTTTGAGTTTTCGTCATCCTAGTCAGACTTTTTGGTCTTAGGATATTGCAATAATATATAATTCACTGGTCCAATCTTCTTACCTAGGGTGAGGTGAATTAATCTGGAGCAGGGGTCCCTTGTTCTATACACAAGTGTCATTTGTTTTAGGTTATCCCCACTATACCCTGGATGCGTTCGATTCCTTCTGATCTCAGCAGTTATACAGGGTCAGGCCTGGTCAGTACCTGAATGAGAGACCGCCTGGGATCTCTAGGTGCGGTATGCTTAGTCCTTAATAGATTTTCTATATAGGTGAAGACTTTTTTATTCTTTCAGGTCTACTGTCCAGCCATCAGCGAACCCTAGTAGTCCAGTAGCTAGCTTAGCCTATCTGTATCGGATCTGCTGCAGCTGATTTTCCTCGTCTTTCTGTGTTTCGATATAGGAGGGAATTGGTCTAATCATTCCCATGGACATAATTTCCTTGCCTTTTACATAGAAAGTTTTCAGTCTGGCATACCTGTTTTTCTCTGTTGGTTGATTTTACACGAGTCATTGCTCATATTCAACATGAGAGAGCGGTATGCAGACTTAGTGGGAGATCTTTCATATCTGTCTCAAAAATAGATCTAGATCAGTTTGGAGTTTCTCTCCCATAGTATCTATCTCAGGGCGCGTGTTTCTATAGTTTTTCTGGGTGATGTGACCACAATGCCAATCTGCTAGGCTTGTATGTCGTCTGGGTTTTAAGTAAGGATATGGACTCTTAAGTGTCTGCTTTCCTCTTTAACATCTTGAAGTAGAGATCGATTTGCAATGCTCTGATGGCCAAGGCTTTTGGCTTCAGTCATCTTTCGCTTGGTCCCAGTCGGATATTATCTCCTCTTTGGTTTCATTCAACCACCAGGGAGGAACTAGGGTTTCCTTGGCCATGTAGGAGGTGATTTGGAATATTCAGTGGGCGGAAGCTCACGATTGCTGTCTGTACACCACTTTTCAGGAGGGACAATTGGCTTCTGAACAAACAGTTTTTTTATCCCAGGAAGTGGATCCTCTTCCGGAGGTGTTTTAGAGGTAGACCCTCAGATGGAGGGTCCGAAGTTTCAGAGGGCTTTTCAACAGACCGCCGAGTTTTCAAGGTATAGTTCTTTGTCAAGTGTTCCATTGTCCGCCCTGATAGATGATGGCATCTCTTCACTTTGTAGACTGGCCTTGAGGAGGGACCTTCTGTGCAGGGTCCCTTCCTTCATCTAAATTTCGTTTCTCTGATGCTGCCTGCCTGGAGATTGAACGCTTGGTTTTGTCTAAGCGTGGGTGTTCTGAGTCGTTCATTGAGACCATGACTCAGGCTTGCAGGCCAGTTTCTTAAAGTTTTATCATCACTTATGGCGTACTTATCCTTTTTGGTAGGAATCCAGGGGCTACTCTTGGAGTGGAGTCAGGATTCACAGATCTTGGTCCTGTCTCCAGGATATCTGGAAAAGGGTTTGTCAGTCAGTACCCTAAAGGGTCTGAATTCTGCTTGGCATCCGCCTTGTGTTTAAGTTGGTTGCTCCTCCTTGGAGCCTAACCTGGTTCTTCAAGTTTTGTGGCTAGCTCAGTTTGAGCCTTTTACTTCCATAGATGTTGAATGGTTATCTTGGAAGACTGTCTCTTCTACTCAGAGAGTTTTGGATTTCTCAGACTGGCAGTGTGTTTCGCCTTATCGTCTTTCCGATGAGGCAATTTTTTTGTACTAAGGTTTTTTCTCAATTGTTTCGAATGGGAAAAAATTAAGAAATTGATTCCTTCTCTATGCCCTAGTCCTGCTTCTCATAAGTAATGTTGGTGGCACAAAATGGATGATGTGCGTGCTCTTATTTTCTATCCTTAGGAGACTAAGGATTTTTGCCAGCCTTCTGTTTGTTTCTCTGGGAATTGTAAAGATCAGAAAGCTTCTGCTACTTTCTTTTTCTTAGTGAGAAGTATTATTCGTTTGGGTTATGAGACTGCTGAACAGAAACTCCGTGAGAGAATTACAGATCATGCCATTAGGTCTGTCTCTGTTTCTTGGGTTTTTAAGAATGAAGCTTCTGGGTAACAGATTTGCAAGGCTGCATCTCGGTTCTTTTTGCATACTTTTTCAAATTTTTATAAATTTAATGCTTTTGCCTCAACAGAGGTTTCTTTTGGGGGAGAGGTTCTTCAGGCAGTGGTGCCTTCTGTTTAGGTTTCCTGTCTTGTCCCTCCCTTATCATCTGTGTCCTCTAGCTTGGGTATTGATTCCCAACAGTAGTTGATGATGATCCGTAGACTCATCGTGTCAGAAAGAAAACAAAATTTATTCTTGCCTGATAAATTTATTTATTTCTTGACACGGTGAGTCTACGGCCTGCCCTGTATTTCTTTCATGTAATTTGCAAGAGTCCATGAGCTAGTGATGTATGGGATATACAATCCTACCAGGAGGGGCAAAGTTTCCCAAACCTCAAAATGCCTATAAATACATCCCTCACCACGCCCACAATCCAGTTTTACAAACTTTGCCTCCTATAGAGGTGGTGAAGTAAGTTTGTGCTTGATTTCTATGATTTCTTCTATATCGCTTCTAAGCATTTTGAAGCCCAGTTCCTCTCAGAGTACAGTGTTTGTCAGAGGGATGTGAAGGGAGTATCGCCTATTGATTTTATGGTTTTCCTCGCGGGAAATCTTTTCAAAGGTTCTCTATCGGTCGTAGGGATTCATCTCCTACCTCCCTTTTCAGATTAACAATATACTCTTATATACCATTACTTCTGCTGATACTTTCTTTCATGTAATTAGCAAGAGTCCATGAGCTAGTGACGTATGGGATATACATTCCTACCAGGAGGGGCAAAGTTTCCCAAACCTTAAAATGCCTATAAATACACCCCTCACCACACCCACAATTCAGTTTTACAAACTTTGCCTCCTATGGAGGTGGTGAAGTAAGTTTGTGCTAGATTCTACGTTGATATGCGCTCCGCAGCAGGTTGGAGCCCGGTTTTCCTCTCAGCGTGCAGTGAATGTCAGAGGGATGTGAGGAGAGTATTGCCTATTTGAATGCAATGATCTCCTTCTACGGGGTCTATTTCATAGGTTCTCTGTTATCGGTCGTAGAGATTCATCTCTTACCTCCCTTTTCAGATCGACGATATACTCTTATATATATATATATACCATTACCTCTGCTGATTTTCGTTTCAGTACTGGTTTGGCTTTCTACAACATGTAGATGAGTGTCCTGGGGTAAGTAAGTAAGCTTATTTTCTGTGACACTCTAAGCTATGGTTAGGAACTTTTTTATAAAGTTCTAAATATATGTATTCAAACATTTATTTGCCTTGACTCAGGATGTTCAACATTCCTTATTTTCAGACAGTCAGTTTCATACTTGGGATAATGCATTTGATTCAATCATTTTTTCTTACCTTAAAAAATTTGACTTTTTCCCTGTGGGCTGTTAGGCTCGCGGGGGCTGAAAAGCTTCATTTTATTGCGTCATTCTTGGCGCGGACTTTTTTGGCGCAAATTTTTTTTTCTTTTTCCGGCGTCATACGTGTCGCCGGAAGTTGCATCATTTTTTGACG
Organism: Bombina bombina; assembly: GCF_027579735.1. Lineage (NCBI taxonomy): Eukaryota > Metazoa > Chordata > Amphibia > Anura > Bombinatoridae > Bombina > Bombina bombina. The sequence continues at coordinate 1,325,477,882 of NC_069500.1, forward strand.
TTCTTTTGCGTCAAAAGTGTCGGCGTTCCGGATGTGGCGTCATTTTTGGCGCCAAAAGCATTTAGGCGCCAAATAATGTGGGCGTCTTATTTGGCGCTAAAAAATATGGGCGTCATTTTTGTCTCCACATTATTTAAGTCTCATTATTTATTGCTTCTGGTTGCTAGAAGCTTGTTCACTGGCATTTTTTTCCCATTCCTGAAACTGTCATTTAAGGAATTTGATCAATTTTGCTTTATCTGTTGTTTTTTCTATTACATATTGCAAGATGTTCCACGTTGCAACTGAGTCAGAAGATACTTCAGGAAAATCGCTGCCCGGTGCTGGAGCTACCAAGCTAAGTGTATCTGCTATAAACTTTTGGTATCTGTTTCTCCAGCTGTTGTTTGTATTGCATGTCATGACAAACTTATTAATGCAGATAAAATTTCCTTTAGTACTGTTACATTACCTGTTGCTGTTCCGTCAACATCTAATTTTCAGAGTGTTCCTGATAACATAAGAGATTTTATTTTTTAAATCCATTAAGAAGGCTATGTCTGTTATTTCTCCTTCTAGTATACATAAAAGTCTTTTAAAACTTCTCTTTTTTCAGATGAATTTTTAAATGAACATCATCATTCTGATACTGATAATGGTTCTTCTGGTTCAGAGGTTTCTGTCTCAGAGGTTGATGCTGATAAATCTTTGTATTTGTTCAAGATGGAATTTATTCGTTCTTTACTTAAAGAAGTATTAATTGCATTAGAAATAGAGGATTCTGGTCCTCTTGATACTAAATCTAAACGTTTAAATAAGGTTTTTAAATCTCCTGTAGTTATTCCAGAAGTGTTTTCTCTCCCTGATGCTATTTCTGAAGTAATTTCCAGGGAATGGAATAATTTGGGTAATTCATTTACTCCTTCTAAAACGTTTAAGCAATTATATCCTGTGCCATCTGACAGATTAGAGTTTTTTGGGACAAAATCCCTAAGGTTAATGGGGCTGTCTCTTCTCCTGCTAAACGTACTACTATTCCTACGGCAGATAGTACTTCATTTAAGGATCCTTTAGATAGGAAAATTGAATCCTTTCTAAGAAAAGCTTACTTATGTTCAGGTAATCTTCTTAGACCTGCTATATATTTAGCGGATGTTGCTGCAGCTTCAACTTTTTGGTTAGAAGCTTTAGCGCAACAGATCATAATTTCTTCTGTTAAGTGTGATCAGTCCACGGGTCATCATTACTTCTGGGATATTACTCCTCCCCAACAGGAAGTGCAAGAGGATTCACCCAGCAGAGCTGCATATAGCTCCTCCCCTCTACGTCACTCCCAGTCATTCTCTTGCACCCAACGACTAGATAGGATGTGTGAGAGGACTATGGTGATTATACTTAGTTTTATATCTTCAATCAAAAGTTTGTTATTTTAAAATAGCACCGGAGTGTGTTATTATCTCTCTGGCAGAGTTTGAAGAAGAATCTACCAGAGTTTTTGTTATGATTTTAGCCGGAGTAGTTAAGATCATATTGCTGTTTCTCGGCCATCTGAGGAGAGGTAAACTTCAGATCAGGGGACAGCGGGCAGATGAATCTGCATAGAGGTATGTAGCAGTTTTTATTTTCTGACAATGGAATTGATGAGAAAATCCTGCCATACCGATATAATGTCATGTATGTATACTTTACACTTCAGTATTCTGGGGAATGGTACTTCACTAGAATTACACTGTAAGAAATACATAAAGCTGTTTAATAACTAGAGATTATGTTTAACGTTTTTGCTGGAATGTAAAATCGTTTTCATTTACTGAGGTACTGAGTGAATAAATGTTTGGGCACTATTTTTCCACTTGGCAGTTGCTTAATCTGTTTTCTGACAGTTTCTGTTCTCCCTCACTGCTGTGTGTGAGGGGGAGGGGCCGTTTTTTGGCGCTTTTACTACGCATCAAATATTTCAGTCAGCAACTCATTATATTCCCTGCATGATCCGGTTCATCTCTACAGAGCTCAAGGGTCTTCAAAACTCATTTTGAGGGAGGTAATTTCTCTCAGCAGAGCTGTGAGAATTATAGTTTGACTGAGATAAAAAACGTTTATTCTGTAATTTGTTTCCTGCTTTCAGAATTTGTTATCTTTGCTAATGGGATTAAACCTTTGCTAAAGTTGTGTTATTTTCAAGGATTGAGGCTATAACTGTTTCAATTTATTAATTTTCAACTGTCATAGATCTTCTGTGCTTCTTAAAGGCACAGTACGTTTTAATATTATTCTAATTGAATTGTATTTCCAAGTTACAAGTTTATTTGCTAGTGTGTTAAACATGTCTGATTCAGAGGATGATACCTGTGTCATTTGTTGCAATGCCAAAGTGGAGCCCAATAGAAATTTATGTACTAACTGTATTGATGCTACTTTAAATAAAAGTCAATCTGTACAAATTGAACAAATTTCACCAAACAACGAGGGGAGAGTTATGCCGACTAACTCGCCTCACGTGTCAGTACCTACATCTCCCGCTCAGAGGGAGGTGCGTGATATTGTAGCGCCGAGTACATCTGGGCGGCCATTACAAATCACATTACAGGATATGGCTACTGTTATGACTGAGGTTTTGGCTAAATTACCAGAACTAAGAGGTAAGCGTGATCACTCTGGGGTGAGAACAGAGTGCGCTGATAATATTAGGGCCATGTCAGACACTGCGTCACAGGTGGCAGAACATGAGGACGGAGAACTTCATTCTGTGGGTGACGGTTCTGATCCAAACAGACTGGATTCAGATATTTCAAATTTTAAATTTAAACTGGAAAACCTCCGTGTATTACTAGGGGAGGTGTTAGCGGCTCTGAATGATTGTAACACAGTTGCAATACCAGAGAAAATGTGTAGGTTGGATAAATATTTTGCGGTACCGACGAGTACTGAGGTTTTTCCTATACCTAAGAGACTTACTGAAATTGTTACTAAGGAGTGGGATAGACCCGGTGTGCCGTTCTCACCCCCTCCGATATTTAGAAAAATGTTTCCAATAGACGCCACCACAAGGGACTTATGGCAAACGGTCCCTAAGGTGGAGGGAGCAGTTTCTACCTTAGCTAAGCGTACCACTATCCCGGTGGAGGATAGCTGTGCTTTTTCAGATCCAATGGATAAAAAATTAGAGGGTTACCTTAAGAAAATGTTTGTTCAACAAGGTTTTATATTGCAACCCCTTGCATGCATTGCGCCGATCACGGCTGCAGCGGCATTCTGGATTGAGTCTCTGGAAGAGAACATTGGTTCAGCTACTCTGGACGACATTACGGACAGGCTTAGAGTCCTTAAACTAGCTAATTCATTCATTTCGGAGGCCGTAGTACATCTTACTAAACTTACGGCGAAGAATTCAGGATTCGCCATTCAGGCACGCAGGGCGCTGTGGCTAAAATCCTGGTCAGCTGATGTTACTTCTAAGTCTAAATTGCTTAATATACCTTTCAAAGGGCAGACCTTATTCGGGCCCGGTTTGAAAGAGATTATCGCTGACATTACAGGAGGTAAAGGCCATGCCCTGCCTCAGGACAAAGCCAAAGCCAAGACTAGACAGTCTAATTTTCGTTCCTTTCGTAATTTCAAAGCAGGAGCAGCATCAACTTCCTCTGCACCAAGACAGGAAGGAGCTGTTGCTCGCTACAGACAAGGCTGGAAACCTAACCAGTCCTGGAACAAGGGCAAGCAGACTAGGAAACCTGCTGCTGCCCCTAAAACAGCATGAATTGAGGGCCCCCGATCCGGGATCGGATCTAGTGGGGGGCAGACTTTCTCTCTTCGCCCAGGCTTGGGCAAGAGATGTTCAGGATCCCTGGGCGCTAGAGATAATATCTCAGGGATACCTTCTGGACTTCAAATACTCTCTTCCAAGAGAGAGATTTCATCTGTCAAGATTGTCAACAATCCAGACAAAGAAAGAGGCGTTTCTACGCTGCGTACAAGAGCTCTTGTTAATGGGAGTAATCCATCCAGTTCCACGATCGGAACAGGGACAGGGGTTTTACTCAAATCTGTTTGTGGTTCCCAAAAAAGAGGGAACTTTCAGACCAATCCTGGACTTAAAGATCCTAAACAAATTCCTAAGAGTTCCATCGTTCAAGATGGAGACTATTCGGACAATTTTACCTATGATCCAAGAGGGTCAGTACATGACCACTGTAGATTTAAAAGATGCTTACCTTCACATACCGATTCACAAAGATCATTATCGGTACCTAAGGTTTGCCTTCCTAGACAGGCATTACCAGTTTGTGGCTCTTCCATTCGGATTGGCTACAGCTCCAAGAATCTTCACAAAGGTTCTGGGTGCTCTTCTGGCGGTACTAAGACCGCGGGGAATCTCGGTAGCTCCATACCTAGACGACATTCTGATTCAAGCTTCAAGCTTTCAAACTGCCAAGTCTCATACAGAGTTAGTGCTGGCATTTCTAAGGTCACATGGATGGAAGGTGAACGAAAAGAAAAGTTCACTCGTTCCACTCACAAGAGTTCCCTTCCTGGGGACTCTTATAGATTCTGTAGAAATGAAGATTTACCTGACAGAGGACAGGCTAACAAGACTTCAAAGTGCTTGCCGCACCCTTCATTCCATTCAACACCCGTCAGTGGCTCAATGCATGGAGGTAATCGGCTTAATGGTAGCGGCAATGGACATAGTACCCTTTGCATGCTTACACCTCAGACCACTGCAACTGTGCATGCTAAGTCAGTGGAATGGGGATTACTCAGACTTATCCCCTTCTCTGAATCTGGATCAAGAGACCAGAAATTCTCTTCTATGGTGGCTTTCTCGGCCACATCTGTCCAGGGGGATGCCATTCAGCAGACCAGACTGGACAATTGTAACAACAGACGCCAGCCTTCTAGGTTGGGGTGCCGTCTGGAATTCTCTGAAGGCTCAGGGACAATGGAGTCAGGAGGAGAGTCTCCTGCCAATAAACATTCTGGAATTGAGAGCAGTTCTCAATGCCCTCCTGGCTTGGCCCCAGTTGACAACTCGGGGGTTCATCAGGTTTCAGTCGGACAACATCACGACTGTAGCTTACATCAACCATCAGGGAGGGACAAGAAGCTCCCTAGCTATGATGGAAGTATCAAAGATAATTCGCTGGGCAGAGTCTCACTCTTGCCACCTGTCAGCAATCCACATCCCGGGAGTGGAGAACTGGGAGGCGGATTTCTTAAGTCGTCAGACTTTTCATCCGGGGGAGTGGGAACTTCATCCGGAGGTCTTTGCCCAAATACTTCGACGTTGGGGCAAACCAGAGATAGATCTCATGGCGTCTCGACAGAACGCCAAGCTTCCTCGTTACGGGTCCAGATCCAGGAGCAGTCCTGATAGATGCTCTGACAGCACCTTGGGTCTTCAGGATGGCTTACGTGTTTCCACCCTTCCCGTTGCTTCCTCGATTGATTGCCAGAATCAAACAAGAGAGAGCATCAGTGATTCTAATAGCACCTGCGTGGCCACGCAGGACTTGGTATGCAGACCTGGTGGACATGTCATCCTGTCCACCTTGGTCTCTACCTCTGAAACAGGACCTTCTGATTCAGGGTCCCTTCAAACATCAAAATCTAACTTCTCTGAAGCTGACTGCTTGGAAATTGAACGCTTGATTTTATCAAGACGTGGGTTTTCTGAGTCAGTTATTGATACCTTAATACAGGCTAGGAAACCTGTTACCAGAAAGATTTACCATAAGATATGGCGTAAATACCTATATTGGTGTGAATCCAAAGGTTACTCTTGGAGTAAGGTTAGGATTCCTAGGATATTGTCTTTTCTACAAGAAGGTTTAGAAAAGGGTTTATCTGCTAGTTCATTAAAGGGACAGATCTCAGCTCTGTCCATTCTGTTACACAAACGTCTGTCAGAAGTTCCTGACGTCCAGGCTTTTTGTCAGGCTTTGGCCAGGATTAAGCCTGTGTTTAAAACTGTTGCTCCACCATGGAGTTTAAACCTTGTTCTTAATGTTTTACAGGGCGTTCCGTTTGAACCCCTTCATTCCATTGATATAAAGTTGTTATCTTGGAAAGTCCTATTTTTAATGGCTATTTCCTCGGCTCGAAGAGTCTCTGAATTATCAGCCTTACATTGTGATTCTCCTTATTTGATTTTTCATTCGGATAAGGTAGTCCTGCGTACTAAACCTGGGTTCTTACCTAAGGTAGTTACTAACAGGAATATCAATCAAGAGATTGTTGTTCCTTCTTTATGCCCAAATCCTTCTTCAAAGAAGGAACGTCTACTGCACAACCTGGATGTAGTCCGTGCTCTAAAATTTTACTTACAGGCAACTAAGGAATTTCGACAAACGTCTTCTCTGTTTGTCATTTACTCTGGGCAGAGGAGAGGTCAAAAAGCTTCCGCTACCTCTCTTTCTTTTTGGCTTCGTAGCATAATTCGTTTAGCTTATGAGACTGCTGGACAGCAGCCTCCTGAAAGAATTACAGCTCATTCTACTAGAGCTGTGGCTTCCACTTGGGCCTTCAAGAATGAGGCCTCTGTTGAACAGATTTGCAAGGCTGCAACTTGGTCTTCGCTTCATACTTTTTCCAAATTTTACAAATTGGACACTTTTGCTTCATCGGAGGCTATTTTTGGGAGAAAGGTTCTTCAGGCAGTGGTTCCTTCTGTATAAAGAGCCTGCCTATCCCTCCCGTCATCCGTGTACTTTTGCTTTGGTATTGGTATCCCATATGTAATGATGACCCGTGGACTGATCACACTTAACAGAAGAAAACATAATTTATGCTTACCTGATAAATTCCTTTCTTCTGTAGTGTGATCAGTCCACGGCCCGCCCTGTTTTTAAGGCAGGTAAATATTTTTTAATTTATACTCCAGTCACCACTTCACCCTTGGCTTTTCCTTTCTCGTTGGTCCTTGGTCGAATGACTGGGAGTGACGTAGAGGGGAGGAGCTATATGCAGCTCTGCTGGGTGAATCCTCTTGCACTTCCTGTTGGGGAGGAGTAATATCCCAGAAGTAATGATGACCCGTGGACTGATCACACTACAGAAGAAAGGAATTTATCAGGTAAGCATAAATTATGTTTTTATAGCATTATTATTATTCTATAACATGCTAATAATTTTATTTGTGATACCATCTTTTGATATCATTAGAGTTGATGTCAGGTATATGTCTCTAGCTATTTTAGCTAGAAAAGCTTTATGGCTTAAAACTTGGAATGCTGATATGTCTTCTAAGTCAACTTTGCTTTCCCTTTTTCCCTTTCTTTCCAGGGTAATAAATTATTCGGTTCTCAGTTGGATTCTATTATCTCAACTGTTACTGGAGGGAAGGGAACTTTTTTACCAAAGGATAAAAAATCTAAGGTAAATTTAGGTCTAATAATCGTTTTCGTTCCTTTCCTCACAACAAGGAACAAAAGCCTGATCCTTCATCCTCAGGAGCGGTATCAGTTTGGAAACCATTTCCAGTTTGGAATATATCCAAGCCTTATAGAAACCTAAAGCCAGCTCCTAAGTACCCATGAAGGTGCGGCCCTCATTCCAGCTCAGCTGGTATGGGGCAGATTACGTTTTCTTCAAAGAAATCTGGATCAATTCCGTTCACAATCTCTGGTTTCAGAACATTGTTTCAGAAAGGTACAGAATTGGCTTCAAGTTAAGGCCTCCTACAAAGAGATTTTTTTCTTTCCTGTGTCCCAGTAAACACAGCAAAGGCTCAGCATTTCTGAAATGTGTTTCAGATCTAGAGTTGGCTGGAGTAATTATGCCAGTTCCAGTTCTGGAACAGGGGCTGGGGTTTTATTCTATCTCTTCATTGTACCAAAGAAGGTCAATTCCTTCAGACCAGTTCCGGATCTATCAATATTGAATCGTTATGTAAGGATACCAACATTCAAGATGGTAACTGTAGGACTTTCCTGCCTTTTGTTTAGCAAGGGCATTATATGTCTACAATAGATTTACAGGATGCATATCTGCATATTCCGATTCATCCAGATCACTTTTAGTTTCTGAGATTCTCTTTTTAGACAAGCATTACCAGTTTTGTGGCTCTACCGTTTGGCCTAGCATCAGCTCCAAGAATTTTTTCAAAGGTTCTCAGTGCCCTTCTGTCTGTAATCAGAAAACAGGGTTTTGGTATTTCCTTATTTGGACGATATCTTGGTACTTGCTCAGTCTTCACATTTTCGCAGAATCTCATACGAATCGACTTGTGTTGTTTCTTCAAGATCATGGTTGGAGGATCAATTTACCAAAAAGTTAATTGATTCCTCAGACAAGGGTAACCTTTTTAGGTTTCCAGATAGATTCAGTGTCTATGACTCTGTCCTTGTCAGACAAGAGAAGTTTAACATTGATATCAGCTTGTCAAAACCTTCAGTCACAATCATTCCCTTTGGTAGCCTTATGCATGGAAATTTTAGGTCTTAGGACTGCCGCATCGGATGCGATCTCCTTTGCTCGTTTTCACATGCCACCTCTTCAGCTCTGTATGCTGAACCAATGGTGCAGGGATTACACAAAGATATCTCAATATCTTTAAACCGATTATACGACACTCTCTGACGTGGTGGACAGATCACCATCGTTTAGTTCAGGGGGCTTCTTTGTTCTTCCAACCTGGACTATAATCTCAACAGCTGCAAGACTTACAGGTTGGGGAGCTGTGTGGGGGTCTCTGACGGCACAAGGGGTTTGGGAATCTCAGGAGGTGAGATTACCGATCAATATTTGGAACTCTGTGCAATTTTCAGAGCTCTTCAGTCTTGGCCTCTTCTGAAGAGAGAGTTGTTCATTTGTTTTCAGATAGACAATGTCACAACTGTGGCATACATCAATCATCAAGGAGGGACTCACAGTCCTCTGGCTATGAAAGAAGTATCTTGAATTTTGGTTTGGGCGGAATCCAGCTCCTGTCTAATCTCTGCGGTTCATATCCCAGGTATAGACAATTGGGAAGCGGATTATCTCAGTCGCCAAACGTTGCATCCGGGCGAATGGTCTCTTCACCCAGAGGTATTTCATGTGGGAACTCCCAGAAATAGATCTGATGGCTTCTCATCTAAACAAGAAACTTCCCTGGTATCTGTTCAGATCCCGGGATCCTCGGGCGGAGGCAGTGTATGCATTATCACTTCCTTGGAAGTATCATCCTGCCTATATCTTTCCACCTCTAGTTCTTCTTCCAAAAGTATTCTCCAAGATTCTACAGGAATGCTCGTTTGTCCTGCTGGTAGCTCCAGCATGGCCTCACAGGTTTTGGTATGTGGATCTTGTCCGGATGGCCTCTTGCCAGCTATGGACTCTTCCGTTAAGACCAGACTTTCTGTCACAAGGTCCTTTCTTCCATCAGGATCTCAAATCCTTAAATTTGAAGGTATGGAGTTTGAACGCTTGATTCTTGGTCAAAGAGGTTTCTCTGACTCTGTGATTAATACTATGTGACAGGCTCGTAAATGTGTATCTAGAGAGATATATTATAGAGTCTGGAAGACTTATATTTCTTAGTGTCTTTCTCATCATTTTTCTTGGCATTCTTTTTGAATACCGAGAATTTTACAGTTTCTTCAGGATGGTTTAGATAACGGTTTGTCCGCAAGTTCCTTGAATGGACAAATCTCTGCTCTTTCTGTTCTTTTTCACAGAAAGTTTGCTAATCTTCCTGATATTCATTGTTTTGTACAAGCTTTGGTTCGTATAAAACCTGTCTTTAAGTCAATTTCTCCTCCTTGGAGTTTGAATTTGGTTCTGGGGGCTCTTCAAGCTCCTCCTTTTGAACCCATGTATTCTTTGGTCATTAAATTACTTTCTTGGAAAGTTTTGTTTCTTTTGGCCATCTCTTCTACCAGAAGAGTCTCTGAATTATCTGCTCTTTCTTGTGAGTCTCCTTTTCTGATTTTTCATCAGGATAAGGCGGTGCTGCAAACTTCTTTTGAATTTTTTACCTAAGGTTGTGAATTCTAACAACATTAGTAGAGAAATTGTGGTTCCTTCATTGTGTCCTAATCCTATGAATTCTAAGGAGAAATCATTGCATTCTTGGATGCTGTTAGAGCTTTGTATTATTATGTTGAAGCTACTAAGTCTTTCTGAAAGACTTCTAGTCTATTTGTCATCTTTTCCGGTTCTAGAAAAGGCCAGAAAGCTTCTGCCATTTCTTTGGCATCTTGGTTGAAATCTTTATTTCATCATGCCTATGTCGAGTCGGGTAAAATTCCGCCTCGAAGGATTACAGCTCATTCTACTAGGTCAGCTTCTACTTCCTGGGCGTTTAGGAATGAAGCTTCGGTTGATCAGATTTGCAAAGCAGCAACTTGGTCCTCTTTGCATACTTTTACTAAATTCTACCATTTTGATGTGTTTTCTTCTTCTGAAGCAGTTTTTGGTAGAAAAGTACTTCAGGCAGTGGTTTCAGTTTGAATCTTCTGTTTATGTTTTTCATTAAACTTTATTTTGGGTGTGGATTATTTTCAGCAGGAATTGGCTGTCTTTATTTTATCCCTCCCTCTCTAGTGACTCTTGCGTGGAAAGATCCACATCTTGGGTAGTCATTATCCCATACGTCACTAGCTCATGGACTCTTGCTAATTACATGAAAGAAAACATAATTTATGTAAGAACTTCATTTCTTTCATATTAGCAAGAGTCCATGAGGCCCACCCTTTTTTTGTGGTGGTTATGATTTTTTTTTGTATAAAGCACAATTATTCCAATTCCTTATATTTTTGCTTTGCACTTTTTTCTTATCACCCCACTTCTTGGCTATTCGTTAAACTGAATTGTGGGTGTGGTGAGAGGTGTATTTATAGGCATTTTAAGGTTTGGGAAACTTTGCCCCTCCTGGTAGGAATGTATATCCCATACGTCACTAGCTCATGGACTCTTGCTAATATGAAAGAAATGAATTTATCAGGTAAGTTCTTACATAAATTATGTTTTTTCAGTACTGGTTTGGCTATCTGCTATATGTGGATGGGTGTCTTTCGGTAAGTATGTTTTTCTTATTTAAGATACTCTCAGCATTGGTTTGGCACTTTATATATTAATATAAAGTTTTAAATATATGTATTATACATAGACCTGACTCATGGGAAATATAAGTAAATTTCCTTTTGCAGACTGTCAGTTTCAGTTTGGGAAGCATGTTTATCAAGTTATTTGTCTTACCTGGGGGTATAGTCCTTTTTTTTTTTAAATTGCCTGTTTTTTCTTTAAATTTCATGGGCAAAATTAGGCTCCGCGAGGGCGCAAAATACGGTTATTTATTGCGTCATTCTTGGCGCAATAATTTTTTTGGCGTGAAGGTACGTCTTTGATGACGCAAGTTCATCATTTCCGGCGTCTTAGTTGACGCCAGGGTTCCTTGCACGAGGTTGCGCCTGTGATGACGCAAGTTGCGTCATTTCCGGATGATGTTGGCGCCAAAAAAGTCACTTCCTTTTTCGTTGTGTGTCATACTTGGCGCCAAAAAATTGTTGATTTTTTCACCCCACTTCCTATATGCCTCTTGCCTTCCATATGCTCAGAGGGCTATGCTGTTTGCATTTTTTCCATTCCTGAAACTGCCATATAAGGAAATTGTAAATTTTGCTTTAATATTTTTTCTTTTACATTTTGCAAGATGCCTCAATCTGATCCTGTCTCAGAAGCAACTGTTGGAACCCTGCTGCCTGATCACAGTTCTACCAAAGCTAAGTGTACCTGTTGTAAATTAGCTGAGATTATATCTCCAGCTGTAGTATGTAACAGTTGTCATGATAAGCTTTTGCACGCAGAAAACGTTTCCATCAGTACTAGTACAGTTTCTGTTGTTCCTTCAACATCTAATGTACATGATATCCCTTTTGATATGAAAAATTTGTATTGCTGATGGGATACAGAAGGCTTTGTCTGCTATTCCGCCTTCTAATAAACGTAAAAGGTCTTTTAAAACTTCTCATAAAATTGATGAAATTTCTAATGACAGACAACATACTGAAATATCCTCCTCTGATGAGGATTTTTCTGATTCAGAAGATCCTACCTCAGACATTGACACTGACAAATCTACTTATCTTTTCAAGATTGAGTATATTTGTTCCTTGTTAAAAGAAGTGTTGGTTACTTTGGATATTGAGGAGTCTAGTCCTCTTGATATCAAAACTAGTAAATGTTTAAATTCTGTTTATAAACCTCTTGTGGTTACTCCTGAGGTTTTTCCAGTTCCTGATGCTATTTCTGATGTGATTGCTATGGAATGGGTTAAGCCTGGTACTTCTTTCATTCCTTCTTCTAGGTTTAAAAGGTTGTACCATTTGCCAGCGGCTAGATTAGAGTTTTGGGAAATAATCCCCAAAGTTGATGGGGCTATTTCTACTCTTACCAAATGTACTACTATTCTTATGGAAGACAGTACTTATTTTAAAGATCCTTTAGATAGGAAACTTGAATCTTATCTAAGGTAAGCTTATTTATATTATGGATATCTTCTCAGGCCTGCCATTGCTATGGCTGATGTTGCGGCTGCATCAACCTTTTGGTTGGATAGCTTAGCGCAACAGGAGACAGATCCTGATTTCTCTAGCATTGTTCGTTTGCTTCAACATGCTAATCATTTTATCTGTGATGCTATTTTTGATATCGTCAAAATTGATGTTAAATCTGTTTCTTTAGCTATTTTAGCTAGAAGAGCTTTATGGCTCAAATCTTTGAATGCTGACATGGTAAATCTAAAGCTTCTAATCGTTTTCGTTCTTTTCGACAGAACAAGGAACAGAAAACCAATCCTTCCCCTGAAGACTTCCCTCCAATTGGAAACCTTCTTCAAGTTGGAATAAATCCAAGCCTTTTAAGAAACCAAAGCCAGCCCCCAAGTCTGCATGAAGGTGCGGCCCTCAATCCATTTCAGCTGGTGGGGGGCAGATTGAAATTATTCCAAGACATTTGGGCAGATTCTGTTCAAAATCAGTGGATTCAGAGTATTGTCTCTCAAGGGTATCGAATAGGATTCAGAGTAAGACCTCCTGTGAGAAGATTCTCTTTCACGTTCCAGCAAATCCGGTGAAGGCTCAGGCATTTCTGAAGTGTGTTTCAGATCTAGAGCTTTCTGAGGGTAATCATACCAGTTTCGTTTCAGAAACCGGGTCTGGGGTTTTATTCAAATCTATGCATTGTCCCAAAGAAAGAAAATTCATTCAGGCAGTTATGGATCTGAAGTTTTTGAATCGTTTTGTAAGAGTCCCAACTTTCAAGATGGTGACTATGAGGACTATTTTGCCTTTTGTTCAGCAAGGTCATTATATGTCAACAATAGACTTACAGGATGCATATCTTCACATTCTGATTCATCCAGACCATTATCGGTTTCTGAGATTTTCTTTTCTAGACAAGCATTACCAATTTGTCGCTCTTCCATTTGGCCTAGCAACAGCTCCAAGGATCTTTTCGAAGGTTCTCGGTGCCCTTCTATCTGTAATCCGAGAACAGGGTATTGAGGTATTCCCTTATTTTGGTGATATCTTGGTACTAGCTCTGTTTTTACATTTAGCCGAATCTCACACAAATCAACTAGTGTTGTTTCTTCAAAGACATGGTTGGAGGATCAATTTACCAAAGAGTTTCTTGATTCCTCAGACAAGGGTCACCTTTTTAGGTTTCCAGATAGATTCAGTGTCCATGACTCTGTCCTTAACAGACGAGTCAAATGAAATTGGTTTCAGCCTGTCGAAACCTTCAGTCTCAATCATTCCCTTCAGTGGCTATGTGCAGGGATGTTTTAGGTCTCATGACTGCAGCATCGGATGCAAACCCCTTTGCTCATTTTCACATGAGACCTCTACAGCTTTGTATGCTGAATCAATGGTGCAGGGATTATACTCTATCACAATTGATATACTTAAATCCCAACATTCAACTCTCTCTGACTTGGTGGTTAGACCATCATCCTTTAATTCAGGGGCCTCTTTTGTTCGTCCTACCTGGACTGTGATCACAACAGATGCAAGTCTTTCAGATTGGGGAGCTGTCTGGGGATCTCTGACAGCACAAGGCCGGACAGATAGCTCATTGTGCTAATGCACTTTTACAGAGATCTCTGGCAAGCCAAGGGTTGCAGGTTCGATCCCGGGAAGGTCCACTCAGCCTTTCATCCTTCTGAGGTTGATAAAATCATTACCATTAAGTTAAGTAATAATAATAATACCTGTTATCAGTGCTGCAAGTCGATTAAGTTCGAAGTTGTGCGCTATACAAGTATCTAATTATAAGGGGTTTGGAAACCTCAAGAGGCGAGGCTACCAATCAATATTTTAGAACTCCGTGCTATTTTCAAGGCTCTTCAGGTTTGGCCTTTATTAAAGAGAGAACCATTCATTTGTTTTCAGACAGACAATATCACAACTGTGGCATATGTCGATCATCAGGGTGGGACTCGCAGTCCCCTAGCTATGAAAGGAGTATCTTGGATACTTTCTTGGGCAGAATCCAGCTCTTGTCTAATTTCTGCAGTGCATATCCCAGGTGTAGACAATTGGGAAGCGGATTATCTCAGCCGTCAGATCTTACATCCGGGGAAGTGGTCTCTCCATCCAGATGTATTTTGTCAGATTGTACAGATGTGAGGTCTTCCAGAAAAAGATCTGATGGCTTCTCATCTAAGCAAAAAACTTCCCAGGTACCTGTCCAGGTCCAGGGATCCTCAGACGGAGATGGTGGATGCTTTAGCAGTTCCTTTTACCAACCTGCTTGTATCTTTCCGCCTCTAGTTCTTCTTCCAAGAGTGATCACCAAGATCATTATGGAACCATCGTATGTGTTTCTGATAGCACCAGCGTGGCCTCACAGGTTTTGGTATGTGGATCTTGTTCGGATGTCCAGTTGCCAGCCTTGGCCACTTCCTCTAAGACTAGACCTTCTGTCTCAAGGGCCGTTTTTCCATCAGGATCTCAAATCGTTAAATTTGAAGGTAAGTCTGTTTCAAGGAAGATTTATTATCAAGTTTGGAAGACCTATATTTCATGGTGTTCTCATAAATTCTCCTGGCATTCTTTTAGCATTCCTAGAATTTTACAGTTTCTTCAGGAGGGTTTGGATAAAAGTTTGTCTGCAAGTACTTTGAAGGGACAAATCTCTGCTCTTTCTGTTTTATTTCATAGAAAGATTGCTAAGCTTCCTGAAATTCACTGTTTTGTTCAAGCTTTGGTTCGTATCAATCCTGTTATTAAATCAATCTCTCCTCCTTGGAGTCTTAATTGGGTTTTGAAGACTTTGCAGGCTTCTCCTTTTGAGCCTATGCATTCTTTGGATATGAAACTACTTTCTTGGAAAGTGTTGTTTCTTTTGGCTATCTCTTCAGCTAGAAGAGTTTCCGAATTGTCTGCTCTCTCTTGTGAGTCTCCTTTTCTGATTTTCCATCAGGATAAGGCTGTTTTGCGGACTTCGTTTAAATTTCTTCTAAAGGTTGTGAATTCTAACAACATTAGTAGGGAAATTGTTGTTCCTGCCTTGTGTCCTAATCCCAAGAATGCTCTTTAAAGATCTTTGCATTTTTTGGATGTTGTAAGAGCTTTGAAATATTATGTTGAAGCTACTAAAGATTTCAGGAAGACTTCTAGTCTATTTGTTGTCTTCTCTGGTTCTAGGAAAGGTCAGAAAGCTTCTGCCATTTCTTTGGCATCTTGGTTGAAGCTTTTGATTCATAAAGCTTATTTGGAGGAGGGACAGTCCCCACCTCAGAGGATCACAGCTCATTCTACTAGATCAGTCTCCACTTCTTGGGCTTTTAAGAATGAAAATTCAGTTGATCAGATTTGCAGAGCAGCAACTTGGTCTTCTTTGCTTACATTTACAAAATTTTACAATTTTGATGTATTTGCTTCTTCTGAAGCAGTCTTTGGCAGCTGTTTCAGTTTGATTCTTCTGCTAATGTTTTAAATCTTTTTTCTTTCAATTTATGAGAAACTTTTTTTGTGGATTAATTTTTTTCAGCGGAAAATGGCTGTTTTTTTTGTATCCCTCCCTTTCTAGTGACTCTTCTGTGGACTTCCACATCTTGGGTATTTCTATCCCATATGTCACTAGCTCATGGACTCTTTCCAATTACATGAAAGAAAACATATGGACTCTTGCCAATTACATGAAAGAAAACATAATTTATGTAAGAACTTACCTGATATATTCATTTCTTTCATATTGGCAAGAGTCCACGAGACCCACCCTTTTTCTGGTGGTTTATGATTTTTTGTATAAAAGCACAATTATATTTCCAGTTCCTCTTTTTTGTATGCTTTTTCTATCACCCCACTATTTGGCTATTCGTTAAACTGAATTGTGGGTGTGGTGAGGAGTGTATTTATAGGCATTTTGAGGTTTGGGAAACTTTGCCCCTCCTGGTAGGATTATATATCCCATACGTCACTAGCTCATGGACTCTTGCCAATATGAAAGAAATTAATTTATCAGGAAAGTTCTTACATAAATTATGTTTTTTCAGACCGTTTTTTGTTGTGTAAACCTCAGGCACCTCTGCCCCTTGTGTTGCTTCCTTTCTCTCCTTTTCCTTCGGTCGAATGACTGGGGTTTGTGGGAAGGGGAGTGATACTTAACAGCTTTGCTGTGGTGCTCTTTGCCTCCTCCTGCTGGCAGGAGTGATATTCCCAACAGTAATTGATGATGATCCGTGGACTCACCGTTTCAAGAAATAAATTTATCAGGTAAGCATAAATTTCGTTTTTCTTTATGTGGTAAACAAACACAACTATTCTCCCTGGGGTTGTCAGACCATACCCTGCACTGCAGCACTTTTGGGGGAATATAGACACCTTCCAATACTATGCCTTGGGTTCTGTTACAAAATATATATATATATATATATATATATATATATATATACTGTATGTGTATATATATATGTGTATGTGTATATATATATATATATATATATATATATATATATATATATATATATATATATATATATATGTGTGTGTGTATTATATATATATATATATATATATATATATATTAAAAGACAGTCACTTACCTCACCAAAGCCCATCTGGTTAATCTTGAAATGACCAGATATTGCATATATATTTTTAATTGCTGCTTTTATGATGTGTGCAATATGTCTCATATCTGGTAATGGTGTCTGTAATTCGTAATTCATTCTCTAGTATACATACTGGTCATTGCAGAACCTTCTTACCCCATATATAATATCATACTTATATATTTGTACATTATACAGTATTGATTATGACATGATCACAATTTATGTACTACCATATTAAACTATACATTTCAAACCAGTCTATGCAATTTCACAAAATTGCTAATACTCTTATTTTAAGTTGTATTGTTATGCCTTTTGTGTCATTCCTACCCAGACAGGGTTGTGTATTAAAGAATAGACAGAATCAGATAGCCTCCTCCTTGTTTATATTACACTAGTGTGTGTTAGCTTATTCCTGTCATCAGTTTTTACTGCATTTAATTGGTGGACTCACTTTCTCCCTCACCATAGGGGTTTTCTGGGATATGTCCCTGTTTTATTGATCTGTAATTAGGTGTCCAGTTTTGTTAAATTGCACTGTGACAATCTTTTGGTGTATGGAAGTAAATAGATATCCATCTTCACCGCCTACATGTTGTAGTTCTACGTAAAGGGACACTATACACAAATTTAACTGCATGTAATAGACACTACTGTAAAGAATAATATGCACAGATACTGATATAAAAATCCAGTATTAAACCGTTAAAAAACAGAAGACAGAGGGGCGCTTCATGTGTACATCAGTATATCCACAAATGAGCATACAGGTATTCAATGATGCCTGATGAAACAGCCGGTTTGTGGCTGAGAAACGCGTTGCATTGATAGGGGGCACCACAGATTTGCCTTCTATATCCACTGCTTGTTTGTTTTTATATATTTGTAATAAATCTACTATTATTATAACAAGCTGAGTGGTAGCACCTGTTTACTATTGGGCGTCACTGGATTGCACCTGAATACCCGGAGTAATCTACTTCTGTAGTGGGTTGGATTGCACGGATTCTCCAAGTTACCAGCCTTCTCCTACCAGTACATAAGTGTACTAATATCAAATGTGAGTATCCATTTGGCTTGAATACCTGTATGTTCATTTGTGGATATACTGATGTACACATAATTCGCCCCTCTGTCTTCTGTTTTTTGTCGTTGCATCCAAACATATCTGTGAGGAGGAGAGCAGCTGTGGTCGTTTACTATTTGATATGAACATTGCACAATATTGGACTCTTCATTAAGACTCAGTATTTATTTACCATCTTTCAATCACATATGCATTCTGTGTACATACTATTTCACAGGGTTCATAGTATATTGTGTTATAGTGTACGCCCCCTCTTATTGTAGTTATTAAACCGTTTAAAAACTTACTTAGCTCCAAGTTAAGCTCTGTTCAGAAGGTTCACTGTAAAACCCACTAAAAGTGGGTGTATAGAAAAAAACAGACACTCCCCCTTCCTCTGCATATGAAAGACTCTTTGCACAAACAGGAGCACGCTGGTGTAGATATACATCAGTATACTTTAAAACTTTGGGACTTGGTTAGGAGTGTGAAAATCAGGGCAATGTTATTTAAAAATAAGCAAAACAATATATTTAAAAAAAAAAAAATCATCTACAAAACATTTATGCAAAGAAAAATCTAGTGTATAATGTCCATTTAAACAAAGTTCAAAGTGATCCTTTTGATTTTTACAATTTGAGCAAATTAAATTCCCTTTTGTTGTCTTAGGCTTCCAGGCCTATGTGTGTGGATTTGTGACCTTACATTAGTAAATGTTATATCCAGAGGTAAATTCTCTTGTAAATAAGTTATTTCATATACAGGCAGTCCCCGGGTTACAGACATCCGACTTAAGTACAACTCATACTTATATACAGAGAAAATAGAGCTTTATTGCCAATCCTTCTTTACAGGATAAACCAAAATACTCAAAATCCAATTGTCACAAGGACAGAAAGTGATGTGAAATTTTCTGAACAGTGGCACAGATAGCAAAACAAACTTTTCCCTATGCGATCCAAAACTAAAAAAATGTTTGGCTAGAGTTTCACCTAAATAAAGTGCCTGTTCCAACTTGCATACACATTCAACTTAAGAACAAACCTACAGAACCTATCTTGTTCGTAACCTGGGGACTACCTGTATAGATAAGTATAGTTTTCCCCAGAAATATATTTAACAATCAAAATGTCTTTTTTTCCAGTTGAAGAGTTATAGTCTGCGGTGTAGGACATTTGCTTAATTTTCTTTTCATTTGTCCACCTCCTGCTTTCTCTATGAGGCCAAATTATCTAAGGTCTGAATGCGGAGAGCGATACGCTCTCCATATTCAGCGTTGCACCAGCAGCTCACGGGAGCTGCTGGTGCAACGCCGCCCCCTGCAGACTCGGCCAGCAGGGGGGTGTCAATCAAACCGATCGTACTCGATCGGGCTGAATTGTGGCGATTCCTGTCCGCCTGCTCTCTGAAGACTCGCCAGAAACACGGGCCCACAAGCTCCATACGGAGCTTGATAAATGGGCCTCTGTGTTTTTTTCAAAATGCTGAGATCCTTTAAAATGGATATGTGTGATGGTGTAATAGTCTGATAAGGTCACATGATTATGTTGATTAGGAAAGCGGTTTAGTGAAACCAGATTGCTTTACCAAATAAAGTCGGATAGCTACTAGATTTGCAATACTGGATATAAATTACTTTACCAGAGATTAATCATACTTGTTGTATTTGCTTTAGTCTGCAGGTAAGTGCAGTTGTGGTGCGTGGGTATCAATAAAGTACCTTATGTCATTTGTGTAGTCTCACTGATGTAGTTAGGATGTATCCAGCTGCGGTGCATTGTGGCATGATGTATCCAGTTATAGTCTCTCCAATATAGAAAGGATGTGTTCAGTAGATCCTCTGTGTATGCCAGCTGTGCTTGTGAGGCTAAATCTATTGTGACAAGGTAATAAAGTGTGTGTGTGTGTGTGTGTATAGGAATGCAATGTGTTTACTTTGGATTTGTGGCACACAGTGGAAAAAAAATAAATTAAAGGGACAGTTAGTCAAAAATAAACTTTCATGATTCAGATAGGCCATGTAATTTCTCCAACATTGGTGTGTCCGGTCCACGGCGTCATCCATTACTTGTGGGAAATATTCTCCCCCACAGGGAAAGGCAAGGAGAGCACACAGCAAGAGCTGTCCATATAGCTCCCCCTCTGGCTCCGCCCCCCAGTCATTCTCCTTGCCGCTCTGAACAAGATACAGACTTGTCTCCCCAAATTCAAGTAGACCAGGTAACCAGGGATTCACTTCTCTGGTGGTTGACCCAGGATCACCTGTCTCAGGGAATGAGTTTCCGCAGACCGGAGTGGGTCATCGTCACAACCGACGCCAGCCTCTTGGGGTGGGGCGCGGTCTGGGACTCCCTGAAAGCTCAGGGCCTATGGTCTCGGGAAGAGTCGCTTCTCCCGATAAACATTTTGGAACTAAGAGCAATATTCAATGTGCTCCTGGCTTGGCCTCAGCTAGCGTAAGCCGGGTTCATAAGATTTCAGTCGGACAACATAACGACTGTTGCGTACATCAATCATCAGGGGGGAACAAAGAGTTCCCTAGCGATGAAGGAAGTAACCAAGATCATCCAATGGGCAGAGAATCACTCCTGCCATCTATCTGCTATTCACATCCCAGGAGTAGACAACTGGGAGGCGGACTATTTGAGTCGTCAGACTTTCCATCCGGGGGAGTGGGAACTCCACCCGGAGGTCTTTGCTCAGTAAACCCAATTATGGGGCATTCCAGACATGGATCTAATGGCATCCCGTCAGAACTTCAAGATTCCTTGCTACGGGTCCAGATCCAGGGATCCCAAGGCGACTCTAGTGGATGCATTAGTGGTGCCTTGGTTGTTCAACCTAGCGTATGTGTTTCCACCGTTTCCTCTCCTTCCCAGGCTCATAGCCAGGATCAAACAGGAGAAGGCCTCGGTGATTCTGATAGCTCCTGCGTGGCCACGCAGGACTTGGTATGCAGACCTGGTGAATATGTCATCGGCTCCACCATGGAAGCTACCTTTGAGACAGGATCTTCTAGTACAAGGTCCATTCGAACATCCAAATCTAGTTTCTCTGCAGCTGACTGCTTGGAAATTGAACGCTTGATCTTATCCAAGCGTGGGTTTTCAAATTCCGTGATAGATACTCTGGTCCAAGCCAGAAAACCTGTGACTAGAAAGATTTACCATAAAATATGGAAAAAATATATCTGCTGGTTTGAATCCAAGGGATTCTCCTGGAGTAAGATTAAAATTCCAAAGATTCTCTCCTTTCTCCAAGAAGGTTTGGATAAAGGGTTGTCAGCTAGTTCTCTAAAAGGACAGATCTCTGCTTTATCTGTCTTGTTACACAAACGACTGGCAGCTGTGCCAGATGTACAAGCTTTTGTTCAGGCTTTGGTTAGAATCAAGCCTGTTTACAGACCCATGACTCCTCCTTGGAGTCTAAATTTAGTTCTTTCAGTTCTTCAAGGGGTTCCGTTTGAACCTTTACATTCCATAGATATTAAGTTACTATCTTGGAAAGTTCTGTTTTTGGTTGCTATTTCTTCTGCTAGAAGAGTTTCTGAATTATCTGCTTTGCAGTGTGATCCTCCCTATCTGGTTTTCCATTCAGATAAGGTTGTTTTGCGTACTAAGCCTGGTTTTCTTCCAAAAGTTGTTTCCAACAAGAATATTAACCAGGAAATAGTTGTTCCTTCTCTGTGTCCGAATCCAGTTTCAAAGAAGGAACGTTTATTACACAATTTAGATGTTGTTCGTGCTTTAAAGTTCTATTTAGAAGCAACAAAAGATTTTAGACAAACCTCATCTTTGTTTGTCGTTTACTCTGGTAAGAGGAGAGGTCAAAAGGCTACTGCTACCTCTCTCTCTTTCTGGCTGAAAAGCATTATCCGATTGACTTATGAGACTGCCGGACGGCAGCCTTCTGACCGAATCACAGCTCACTCTACTAGGGCTGTGGCTTCCACATGGGTCTACAAGAACGAGGCTTCTGTTGATCAGATATGTAAGGCAGCGACTTGGTCTTCTCTGCACACTTTTGCCAAATTCTACAAATTTGATACTTATGCTTCTTCGGAGGCTATTTTTGGAGAAAGGTTTTGCAAGCCGTGGTGCCTTCCATTTAGGTAACCTGATTTGCTCCCTCCCCTCATCCGTGTCCTAAAGCTTTGGTATTGGTATTGGATGACGCCGTGGACCGGACACACCAATGTTGGAAAAAACAGAATTTATGCTTACTTGATAAATTACTTTCTCCAACGGTGTGTCCGGTCCACGGCCCGCCCTGGTTTCCTAATCAGGTTGAAAAATTGTTTCTTTATACACTACAGTCACCACGGCACCCTATAGTTTCTCCTTTTTCTCCTAACCGTCGGTCGAATGACTGGGGGGCGGAGCCAGAGGGGGAGCTATATGGACAGCTCTTGCTGTGTGCTCTCCTTGCCTTTCCCTGTGGGGGAGAATATTTCCCACAAGTAATGGATGACGCCGTGGACCGGACACACCGTTGGAGAAAGTAATTTATCAGGTAAGCATAAATTCTGTTTTTAAACAACTTTCCAATTTACTTTTATCTATTTTGCTTTGTACTTTTGGTATTCTTAGTTGAAAGCTAAACCTATGTAGGCTCATAGGCTAATTTCTTAGCCCTTGAATGTCACCTCTTATCTGAATGCATTTTGACATTTTTTCCAAACTAGAGGGCGTTAGTTCAAGTGTGCAAAATATTAAACTGTGCTCACACCCGTGGAGTTACTCAGGAGTCAGCACAAATTGGCTAAAATGCAAGGCTGTCAAAAGAACTGAGATAAGGGGGCAGTCTATAGAGACTTAGCTACAAGGTAATCACAGAGGTAAAAAGTGTATTAATATAACTGTGTTGGTTATGCAAAATTGGGGAATAGGTAAAAAAGGATTATCTATCTTTTTAAATAATAAAAATTCTGGTCTACACTGTCCCCTTTAAGTGTTATTTTGGTTTGTGTGTGTTTATGTTGAAATATATTATATTTAAAGGTTGTTTCTTTTTAAAACCCTTGCTGATTACATGAATACATGTACATGTTTTCTAAATCCTTTGATTAAATGTGTTTGGCATTTTGTTGACTTTCTACAGGCAAAAAGCTCTGGGAAATTTTCAGAGGAAGAACTAGAAAAATTATGGCGAGAGTTCATACACCATAAGGAGAAAACGCACGAATACAATATACTTTTAGACACGTTGAGCAGAACAGAAGGTATTTATATATCAATATTCTTATTCTTACTGTGAATGTACTGTGATTATTGCTTATAAGACTTCCATTTTCAAATGTGTCTTTAAATTTGACTTTTTGCTCTATTCTAATGCAGCTGTAGGACAGCAAAGCCTTTGGGGAATAAGAGGTGCCCAACAAGATGTGAAATTGCTATAGAAAATGAGGTGGTTTTTGTACTGCAGTTTTGGAGAATGTAAACCTCTATTTAAAAGATAATTCCTGGGAGGGGGAATATTATGCTGGCATGACAAATACCGTGTTTCCCCGAAAATAAGACAGTGTCTTATATTAATTTTTGCTCCCAAAGATGCGCTAGGTCTTATTTTCAGGGGATGTCTTATTTTTCCATGAAGAAGAATACGGTACACAATTATTGTTGAACAAAAAAAAAGGAAATTTATTGCCTGTATACGGTATGGTATGGTAGGAAATGTAGTCCTCCTGTGTCATTTTAAGTGATCCCCCTTCCCCCACCCCTTTATCAGACATTTCCCCCCTACCTCTGTCACCCCTGTGTGTCCACACAATGTGCCCGACTCCTGCCCCGCGTGACTCACTGTCTAATTGTGAGTCAGTCAGACTCCGTCAGGGCAGAGCGAGCAGCAGACGGCAGCTTGTCCTGGTGGCGGCGCAGGCTCTCTGATTAAAAGAGACCTCGCACTTCCTGTCTGCTCCGGCTGGGCCTTATGTTCGGGGGAGGTCTTATTTTCGGGGAGGTCTTATTTTCGGGGGGATGCCTTATATTTCATCGAGAGGCAAAACTGTAAGTAGGTCTTATTTTTGGGGATGTCTTTCGGGGAAACACGGTAGCTACTCTCCCTCCAGGTAGTAACCTATCCTATTATTTTCAACACACACACACGGGGAGAATATTTCTGAGACACTAATTTAACAAAATATACAGACCACCATTTGCCTCATTGACTGCTCCGACTCCACATTTTCCCAACACTCCTTTAGTGCATCCTAATGCACTGTTTTACAGTGTGTTTTTGCCATTTTCCTTTTCTAATGTTACCAAAGATCTTTGATGAGGTTATAATGTGGTGATTTTGGAGAGTAGGCCATGTATACTAACACTTCTTGTTCTTCCTTAAACTTTTTACAAATGCCGGGCATAGCTTTGATGTATGTTTAGGATCATTGTCCTGCTGAAAAATAAATCCAATTCCACACGTCTTTAAGCCAGATGGGATGGCATGCCTCTGTTGAATAGCATGCTGCTTCTCTTTTGTTGAAGTGTGGTTGATAATTTTGGAGGTCAACAACTCTAGATAGGAAAAGCATTCCTACACCTGAATATTTCCTGCACCATATTTAAAACAGGTTTTTCATGAACCGTTTTTCCAGTCTTCCACTGTAAAAATTCTGTATAGTTTGGCCAATGCTAAATGTTTAGACTTTTTTTTAAAACAAAGCACTTGTATAGATACCACTATTCTCCCATGCAAACCACAGTTTGCTATTCATCTTTTAACTGGGCCTTTGCTTACTGTGGTATGATGTTCCTCGTTCAGCTTGGCTTTAATTGTGAATGCTGTTCTATTCTGCGATTATAATGATAGTGTGGTCACTTTAGGTCTGCCTGGTCTTGCTTTGCATGAAAAATATTTTGTTTAAAAAAAAAAAAATCTCTGTGTGTTGTACTTCCTCATTAAAAATATTTAACTTATCTTTCACACTGGAAAGTTTTCAGCATGCAAGACAACTTGTCCTCGAGTTTCTTCACTAAGCTCCTTTGATATAACTACAAAAGGTATTTCAACTAACGTTCTTCAAAGACCCTTACAGGAACATTAGAAGAACCAATATCAGGACCATACTGATATAATTAAAATCAGGTCTTAACAGCTCTATTAAATTTAAATATATATTTAGATGATATCAGATCCTCCTTGGTGAAGGGGTATGCAGAGAACCTAGTAAAGTCAAAAACACTGCACTCTCAGGATTTTCACAAGCAAGTGAGAAAATGTTTTGATAAGGCAGTATTCTTCAGAATGAACAAAACACAGCACAGATTTCTACAATATTATGTTTGTGTTTTTTTTTTTTTTTGGGGGGGGGGGGTTTGGTCTGGCAATGAAACCATTATTACAGTCTTTATATAATTTTATATATATATATATATATATATATATATATTTAATATACATCTACTACTGTATAGCTTGAAATTCATACATATTATTTTAACGCTTCCTTGTATATTTGCTTAACACAGCACTAAAAACAACTTCACTGCGCTGCTTGATATTTGATGTTTTATAAGTAATATTATAGTATAAATGTAAGCCGCAGAGTACTTGTATCGCTTTCAGCCTCATTAGTTATACATTAATGGAATCGTACAGTCTTTGTGCAAGAAAAGACATGGAAAGAGATTTGAAATACCTTCTGGCCTATTTCAGCAAAACTTTTGATTTAATACTGCTTAATTGTAGCTGAAAATGCCATGGAGACTTTAATCTGTTGATTCATTAATGTCACCATGTTTATTAATGGGTTCTGTTTATATGATTTTTATTGTGTGGCAGTGATTTGTATTATTTGCTATGGGTATAATAAATCCACAACTGGAAGCTGTATCTAGCCCTTCTGCCTGGAGTTTGTATGTTAACTATTTTTTTCTTTTGATATATTATGAAGAGTAGATACATGGGCAACAATTCATTATACTGCTTATTATCCATTGAGATTTTTTTTTATTTTCATGTCACAAACCTGAGACTTGGTAAAAACAAATGTGTGCTGCTGTACTATAATGTCCACACACACATGGATCTATTTACTAGATTATTAAAATTACATTTTACAAAGCAAAATAAAAGATGCTAACCCAATTTTCTCTAAACTTACGCTTTGAAATAGTGTCAGGAGTTAGTAAAACTTCGCTCCAGCCTCAACATATTTCCACCTAGGCGTGCGCTACTTTCTGGATCTAAAGAGGACATATCTAATTTCATGAACTCCCACCTATATAAGGGAGTTTCTTTATAAACTTGCTTAGCCCATCAGTCTGAGCTGAATCATTGCAGTGATAACTGTCTTATTGCCTAGTATACTGCAGTATTCAGTATCCTCCCTCGCATCCTGTCTAGGAAACAGATATCCTGATTTATATCCTGCTGGGTATTCTGTCTGGGAACCTGCCAGGTATCCTTACTAGTGACCAGCTGTATCCTGCAAGATTTCCTACCCTGCATCTTGCTGGTTTGCCTGCCTTATATCAGCATATTTCCTAGTATCCTGCCATATCTACAGTATCTGTCTTGTATCCACTTGTGCCAGTTTTTAACGTTTAGTTCCTTGCCACTAAGCTCTACAACTCTACTTTTGTCCTGTTCACTTATTGGTGGTTTGACTCTTCATTTTATTTTTATTCTTATCTCTCTGGTGTAAGTGCCACTCAACAAACCCTATCCCTTACAAATAGTCAGAAACTGTTTGTCAGGAAACCTTCTTACTTCTCACTTCCTTTTAAATTTCTGTTTGGAGAAGGCTACTTTCCTTAGAGATTTGCTCCTTTTCATTTTCACGTACTACTTGATTCCTATGAGCCCATCTAGATTTCTGACACCTCTGTGTTCCATCCATGTGAACCGCAAGGGTCTTCTAATGCCTCCTGCTGACATTAAACACACTTTGTAAACTACATGCTTATGAGCCTTCATATCTGAGAAGAATTTTGCAATGAAAACTGAAGCTGTATTGTTTTATGTTTTTTCATTTTTTACTGATTTCCCTGTCCCCTAGAACAAAAGAACCATTTTTAACCAATCACAAACTAATATTCATATATAGCATGAGCTCTGTTTGCACGTGTGCAGTTAATGAAAGATGTGGGAGTAGCAGGCAAATAGGCAGCAGGATGCAAGCTTGATTTTTAAATGCACATACGTTATTTGTAAAAGGATTTCTGAAGAGACAAGTTTTTTTTTTTTATATATAAGGTGATCTGAGTAAACAAGTCACAGGTGATGAGGATAACAGAGGTCTTGAACAAATTCCGTGCTTCTGCTCTTACCATTGAAAAGCCCCTGGCAAATGTATCTTAGAAAATAAATCCCCAAACTAAAATGACCTTTGTTCAATAAACGAAGAAAAGTGATAGCAGCATGAAGGAATCAAACCAAGCAAATCATGTCTGCACTCACGTAAACACTTCTTACAGTGTAAGGCCATGTGCAAACAGACTATATTTGAACATACTTTTACTTCCTTTATAAAGTGGTCCTTTGATTGAAAAATACCTAATCGTCTGGAAAACCAAAAGCATTATCACACTTTAGCAATTTACACACAGGTGGCATTCTTTGTTTTGATTAAAGGGATATGAAAGCCAAGACATTTTTTTATTTTGAGATTCAGAATAAATAAAAAAAATTCAGTTTACTTCTAATATGAAATTTGTTTAATTCCAATGGTATTTTTTGTTAGAGACACCTAGGTAGGTGTCCGGATCACTACATGGCAGGAAATGGTGTTGTCATCTAGTGCTCTTGCAAAACTGCTGCCAGATAGTGCTCAAGACATGCACGCTCCTGAGCTTACACCCCATAAATTAGAATGTTGATTAAAATTGCATGCTCTATCATGAAAGAAGATGTGGGGTTTCATGTCCCTTTAAAGGCCAGTGAATATTCTCAGCATCTCTCACAGGATCTTACCAATATAAGCCTACCGAGCCCCATGGTCACCTCTTTGTAAAGAATCAGCAGATATTACCTTTTTAAATGCAACAAAACCATATATAAAACAATCCAAAGTCCAGCACCCTTAAATGCTCAATGCACGCTGCAGGGTTCCTGCAAACCCCAAAATAGATACAAACAGAGAATGCAGCAGCATAGGTATTTTACCAATTTTATTTTGGCACAAACAAAGTCCACAACGTTTCGGGTGTTACCCCTTAATCATGTGAATCTTAATCACATGATTAAGGGGTAACACCCGAAACGTTGTGGACTTTGTCTGTGCCAAAATAAAATTGGTAAAATACCTATGCTGCTGCATTCTCTGTTTGTAACAAAACCATATATAGCCAGATATGCAACTTAAAAGCTGTAACTGATCAACATATGATACTCGTATGCTAAAAGGTTTTTTAGCCATGTGCACTGCATTTGCATATCCATTTCAGTACTTTTTTTTTGTAAAAGCACAGAAAAAAAATCATACGGTATCTTATCAGCAGAGAATGTACTGTAAAAATGACTAGCTTGCTGAAATACCTAGCTGTGTCTAAAAGGCACAATATAAAATGCAAAAAAAAGTGTTTTTTTGTAGCGTTTATGTTAACATCTCCATGAGACTCATGTCCTAAATATTTCACACATATACATTGCGGTTAAACCTTGATCATCTGTTCCTCTTCCCAAAGTGACCAATATTTAAAATTTATAAAAATATGCTACAATATTTTTTTTCATAAGATGGTGATAGTCCACATCACATGTAGGATTACACTTCATTACAGAGCTTGAATCCCTCCCACTTTCCTATTATCCCTGAGTCAAATCTTTGCCTCCAAGATGGAGTGAGGTAAAATCAAAATTGCTGATCTAAACATTGTTGAGAGTAGTTCTAACTAATCTGAGACCCATTGCCTACAAACAGGGCAGAGAGTTAGACAGTAGTTTTCAGCCAGGCAGTGAAACCTATTTTCCCAGTGTGGAAATTTCACAGGCCTCTCAAGTAAAATGCAGATGTATCTACCAGTCTTTTTCTACAGTGTGTTGCTCCTTGTGTGATCCACAGCTTCCCCAGGTGAAATGCGTATTTATCTGCCCATCCCCTGGGTTGTAGATGCTGTTCCTTGTGAGATCCTTCGCACTGCTCTTTCATTGCTTTGGGTGGGCCCCACTAGAAGCAGTCCTATGTAGCTGAGATAAGCATAGTAGATAAAGGTCTGACAGGTAAGTGCTATGCACCTTCATAGCCCACCAGCTATTGGCATGAGCACGTACACACAATTTACATAGCCTGGGGACATATACACAAATACCACACAACTTCTATAACAGTTTTAGGCACTTTGGGCACTTTTAAAAAGAAAAAAGTACATAAAATGGTTTACTGTCACTTTTATATTTACTGATTTAAATGTCACTGCTCTGCACTGTGGTAGCCATCTTCACAGGCAGGGAAGGAGCTCTCAGGGGAAAAGGTCAGTTAAACACCCAGGCTTAACATTGCTTGTGTAATTTAATTATTTTTAACCACTTATTTGGCTTGGCTTGTCATGATACACTCATGAGGAGTAGTTAATACCTGGAATAGCTACCTAGCAGAGGTGGTATGGTGTCATCATTGCCAGGGTTAATATGAAATGTTCTTTCTGTTTGTAACATCTGTGTTTGTTAAAGAATGCATTGCATAACATTCCTTAGCACCTTAAGTTACAGTACTCCATTACTATAACACCTACTGGGATATCTGTTGTACATTGTGCCAATACTATATTTATCTAATCTATCTGGAATTAACTGTTTGAGTGCTTTTATACGGTTTCGGTGCTCCTATCTGTCTTAGATATTTAGCATCTTAATGTTTTCTCTATAAATACTTATGAAACAAATTGGTGCCGCTCAGGTCTCTGGACAATATGCTGACCCCAAGGAAGGGTGATCCACTGATACTGTAACCCCTTAACAGCTATGTTTACTAAGGAAGGAAGTTCTGGTGTCCCCCTGCTCAGCTGTATACCTCGAGTTGAATCTGTCTAATACTAGACAAGGTATAGCATCCCTGCCTTTAAATTAGTGTTCAGGTGTCTACAGCTTACTAAGGCTATACCCAGGGGGTTTTCTAGGCAACTTCCCCCAATTTTGAAGAATATATTCCCTCTGCATTACATTTTTTCCTCTGACAGATTTTCAGAAACTCAGGACTCTGAAGCAGTAGCTGAATATGAGTCCTTTAATTTTAGAATAGTGAGTGTCCATACCCTTTTAGGGGAAGTTTTGGTTGTCTTAGATGTAGATGATACTGTCACTACTAATAAGCAAACGCTCAAAAGAATCGATTAGTTATTCAAACCAGCTCCCAAACTGCCATCTGCCTTACCATTTTCTGACTGAAATCATAACTAAGGAATGGAATAAATCAGGTATTGCTTTTATAACGTCCACCTAATTTAAAAATATGTTCCCTGTTACCTCTACAAACTTGAAAGTATGGGATACCATTCCTAAAAGCTTTGCTGTATCTGTTCTAGCTAAACAAGCATTATGGCACAAGTCTTGGTCTGCTGATATGGTCTCTAAGAACAGGCTGCTATTTCTCCCTTTACAGGGAAAGATTTTGTTTGGACCAGGCCTGGATGCAATTTTTGCTACAATTACTGGACCTTCCTCAACATAAAAAATTCTAAAAGCATAATTGGGTCTGTAGGACATTTTGCTGCTTTCGACAAGCTAAGATTCATAAGACCCCCTTCTATACTACCCAGAAAGCAGTCTCCCCTAAAGCCTCTTTGAAACCTCAAAGTTAGCATGAAGGTGCGGCCGCTATTCCAGAGCAAGCTTTGGTAGGGGACAGAATTAATCTTTTTTTCAAGAGGCTATGGAAAGGTCAGTTGAGGACACTCGGTGTGGGAAATCCTATCTCAGGGGTACGAAATAGGCTTTAGATTAATGCCTCTTTAAGGAAAATTCCTACTGTCGTCACTGATTTCCTCAAGATCCTTTGAAGGCTACAGCCTTTCTGGATTGTATTAAAGGGACTGTACACTGTGTGCAGAATTATTAGGCAAATGAGTATTTTGACCACATCATCCTCTTTATGCATGTTGTCTTACTCCAAGCTGTATAGGCTCGAAAGCCTACTACCAATTAAGCATATTAGGTGATGTGCATCTCTGTAATGAGAAGGGGTGTGGTCTAATGACATCAACACCCTATATCAGGTGTGCATAATTATTAGGCAACTTCCTTTCCTTTGGCAAAATGGGTCAAAAGAAGGACTTGACAGGCTCAGAAAAGTCAAAAATAGTGAGATATCTTGCAGAGGGATGCAGCACTCTTAAAATTGCAAAGCTTCTGAAGCGTGATCATCGAACAATCAAGCGTTTCATTCAAAATAGTCAACAGGGTCGCAAGAAGCATGTGGAAAAACCAAGGCGCAAAATAACTGCCCATGAACTGAGAAAAGTCAAGCGTGCAGCTGCCAAGATGCCACTTGCCACCAGTTAGGCTATATTTCAGAGCTGCAACATCACTGGAGTGCCCAAAAGCACAAGGTGTGCAATACTCAGAGACATGGCCAAGGTAAGAAAGGCTGAAAGACGACCACAACTGAACAAGACACACAAGCTGAAACGTCAAGACTGGGCCAAGAAATATCTCAAGACTGATTTTTCTAAGGTTTTATGGACTGATGAAATGAGAGTGAGTCTTGATGGGCCAGATGGATGGGCCGTGGCTGGATTGGTAAAGGGCAGAGAGCTCCAGCCGACTCAGACGCCAGCAAGGTTGAGGTGGAGTACTGGTTTGGGCTGGTATCATCAAAGATGAGCTTGTGGGGCCTTTTCGGGTTGAGGATGGAGTCAAGCTCAACTCCCAGTCCTACTGCCAGTTTCTGGAAGACACCTTCTTCAAGCAGTGGTACAGGAAGAAGTCTGCATCCTTCAAGAAAACATGATTTTCATGCAGGACAATGCTCCATCACATGCGTCCAAGTACTCCACAGCGTGGCTGGCAATAAAGGGTATAAAAGAAGAAAATCTAATGACATGGCCTCCTTGTTCACCTGATCTGAATCCCATTGAGAACCTGTGGTCCATCATCAAATGTGAGATTTACAAGGAGGGAAAACAGTACACCTCTCTGAACAGTGTCTGGGAGGCTGTGGTTGCTGCTGCACGCAATGTTGATGGTGAACAGATCAAAACACTGACAGAATCCATGGATGGCAGGCTTTTGAGTGTCCTTGCAAAGAAAGGTGGCTATATTGGTCACTGATTTGTTTTTGTTTTGTTTTTGAATGTCAGAAATGTATATTTGTGAACGTTGAGATGTTATATTGGTTTCACTGGTAAAAATAAATAATTGAAATGGGTATATATTTGTTTTTTGTTAAGTTGCCTAATAATTATGCACAGTAATAGTCACCTGCACACACAGATATCCCCCTAAAATAGCTATAACTAAAAACAAACTAAAAACTACTTCCAAAACTATTCAGCTTTGATATTAATGAGTTTTTTTGGGTTCATTGAGAACATGGTTGTTGTTCAATAATAAAATTAATCCTCAAAAATACAACGAGGATTAATTTTATTATTGAACAACCATGTTCTCAATGAACCCAAAAAACTCATTAATATCAAAGCTGAATAGTTTTGGAAGTAGTTTTTAGTTTGTTTTTAGTTATAGCTATTTTAGGGGGATATCTGTGTGTGCAGGTGACTATTACTGTGCATAATTAATAGGCAACTTAACAAAAAACAAATATATACCCATTTCAATTATTTATTTTTACCAGTGAAACCAATATAACATCTCAACATTCACAAATATACATTTCTGACATTCAAAAACAAAACAAAAACAAATCCGTGACCAATATAGCCACCTTTCTTTGCAAGGACACTCAAAAGCCTGCCATCCATGGATTCTGTCAGTGTTTTGATCTGTTCACCATCAACATTGCGTGCAGCAGCAACCACAGCCTCCCAGACACTGTTCAGAGAGGTGTACTGTTTTCCCTCCTTGTAAATCTCACATTTGATGATGGACCACAGGTTCTCAATGGGGTTCAGATCAGGTGAAAAAGGAGGCCATGTCATTAGATTTTCTTCTTTTATACCCTTTCTTGCCAGCCACGCTGTGGAGTACTTGGACGCATGTGATGGAGCATTGTCCTGCATGAAAATCATGTTTTTCTTGAAGGATGCAGACTTCTTCCTGTACCACTGCTTGAAGAAGGTGTCTTCCAGAAACTGGCAGTAGGACTGGGAGTTGAGCTTGACTCCATCCTCAACCCAAAAAGGCCCCACAAGCTCATCTTTGATGATACCAGCCCAAACCAGTACTCCACCTCCACCTTGCTGGCGTCTGAGTCGGACTGGAGCTCTCTGCCCTTTACCAATCCAGCCACGGGCCCATCCATCTGGCCCATCAAGACTCACTCTCATTTCATCAGTCCATAAAACCTTAGAAAAATCAGTCTTGAGATATTTCTTGGCCCAGTCTTGACGTTTCAGCTTGTGTGTCTTGTTCAGTGGTGGTCGTCTTTCAGCCTTTCTTACCTTGGCCATGTCTCTGAGTATTGCACACCTTGTGCTTTTGGGGCACTCCAGTAATGTTGCAGCTCTGAAATATGGCCAAACTGGTGGCAAGTGGCATCTTGGCAGCTGCACGCTTGACTTTTCTCAGTTCATGGGCAGTTATTTTGCGCCTTGGTTTTTCCACACGCTTCTTGCGACCCTGTTGACTATTTTGAATGCAACGCTTGATTGTTCGATGATCACGCTTCAGAAGCTTTGCAATTTTAAGAGTGCTGCATCCCTCTGCAAGATATCTCACTATTTTTGACTTTTCTGAGCCTGTCAAGTCCTTCTTTTGACCCATTTTGCCAAAGGAAAGGAAGTTGCCTAATAATTATGCACACCTGATATAGGCTGTTGATGTCATTAGACCACACCCCTTCTCATTACAGAGATGCACATCACCTAATATGCTTAATTGGTAGTAGGCTTTCGAGCCTATACAGCTTGGAGTAAGACAACATGCATAAAGAGGATGATGTGGTCAAAATACTCATTTGCCTAATAATTCTGCACTCCCTGTACACCAATAGGCACTTCTATAAAAAAGAATACTAATCTAAAAATCCAGTATAAAACCTTACTTAGAAGCTCCCAGTTTAGCTCTGTTAATGAGGTTAGGTTGAGACGCCCACTGTAAGGAGCTGAGAAAGCAGAGCAGACTCTTCCCCCTCTCCTGCATATGAAAAGAACCATAACACAAACAGGAGCATGGGTCTACATCTGATACTTTTCTCCGGTGAAACATGTTAAGTGCCAGGAAATGCCGTAATTAGAAGCATTGATGACGTGCTGTACATACTGTAATGCTATATACTTGTTTGCTATTTATCTTGCAGAAATCCATAAAAATGTTATTAGTCCAGATGAAGAGGAGGTTAAACCGGAATTTTTGCATGACAAACACTCGGATCTCAAAGATAAGCTCAGGAGTATCAATCATGGATTTGAACGACTGCGTAAAGTCAGTCATGAAGGTTATGACAGTGAAAGAGGTAGGTCTATTTGAAGTTTTAAATCATTTTGTAAAATAAATAAATAAAATGATGTAACTGTTGTGTAACAGCCAGTATTATACACAGAATATAATTTTTTAACTAATATGACTCACATCTATGTTATCTGAGTGTTGTTATTCTGTTTTTCTTGGTCAATTAAATCTTATTTCAGACTTTAATGAACCCAGAGTGAACGACTTGTGGGACATGGCAAAGAAAGCTAACTTTTCTGATAATGAACTGGACTCATTTAAGGTAATGACACCTCAAGTGGTCTCATGGGGATAAACAGTTGCCTTTCTTCTATACTTTCTAATATGCCCTTTCTCTGCTGCAAACACACTAATCCTCTTTCTAGTGTATGAAAGTTTTATTTTCTTATGCATCAATATTTTAACCTACAAAGCTTCTTTGAAAACCTACCATATCAGACACTGACAGAGGGATTACCAGACCAATGTCATAAATACTCAATCAAATGGATATAATAGTAAAAAATAAACTTTTTATTGAGAAAGCATTTAAATGTTTTTTTCTGATGATGTTCATTTAAAAATAACACTATTTTTGTCTAGAAAAATTATCCATAGTAACAGATACCAAGAGAAATGCAAACATTTAAAGCGTCAAGATGTCAGCTTGTTTTCTCATTATTTTAAAAATATTGCATGTTAGTTTATACCAGTTTTGAGTTTTTTCTTTACACAAACTTAAGGGCCCTGGGAGGAAGAGGCCTTGACTTGGTCCTGGACTTAGCAACATATGACCAAATGCTATAACTAACTCTTCCATTTTGCCTTTAATCTAGATGTGTGCTTGCAAGAGACATACTTTTTATGTGTTACATGTGTATAGATAGAGATATATACGCACGTAGACAAAGATAGAAAAGATGTATGGATATAGAGTTACATAGATAGATAGATACTGATGGATTGAATTTGCTCCCTAACTTCCCAAAGCACTTTGTACTGGGCAAACGGTTGCTCATAGTGATCACCTGCATCTTTGGGAAACAAATGACCACTCATTTCAAAGAGGACCTTCTCTGTTGAGTTGACTACTTAGAATACATTGGCAATATGCATATTCGCTTATTTAAAGGGCCATGAAACACAAAATAGTTCTTTTATGATTTAGATAAACATACAATGTTAGGCAACTTTCAAATTTACTTCTATTATCTAATTAGCCTCACTTTTTTGGTATCCTTTGTTGACTCAGGAGCTGGTTGCTAGCTGCTGATTGGTGGCTGCACATAAATGCCTGTTGTCATTGGCTTATTATTTTGTTCAGCTAGCTTGCCAATAGTGCATTGCCGCTCCTTCAATTAAGGATACATAGAGAATTAAGCAAAATAATAGAAGTAAATTGAAAAGTTACTATGCTCTATCTAAATCCTGAATGAAAAATGTTGGGTTTCAAAAAATAAATAAATTATGAAGCATGGATATATTGAATACCTGTGTTTGAAATAAGTTTCAGATCAACAGTAAAAATGTTATTCTTTTAAGCGCATGCACTCTTAAGGTCTCCATGCTTCTTTTTCACTATACTTGATTAAAGGGATATGAAACTCAAAAAAATTCTTTCATGATTCAGATAGTTATTTAAAAATTAAACAACAAGAGCGAGAGAACATAGAAGTTAATAATCACTTGCCTTGCTGCATGGATGCATGGTTCCTTCTTCGCCGTTATACAAAATTGTTTGTATTATGACAGCGCAATCCTTCCCTGGGATTATTGGCGTTCACCTTCAATTATTTTGAGATCTGACTCTTCTTTGCAGCAAGTTCAGAATAAAAGGACCGACACTAGTGCAACACCATCACACAGCTGTTACAGCTCTTTGTTGTCATTTTCACTGCTCTTGATGAAGGGCGGATTAATGCTCTGAAGCCGGTTGAGGTATTTTTTTATCTGTATGAGCTTTTAACTTTGTTTTTTTAGTGAAGCTGGAATTTTTGTGTTCTGGTGTTTCCTGAATAAAACAATTTGTCTTCACATACCCTCTGTGAGTATTTTCCATTTAGTGCATATATTTGTCTGATGGTTTTTGCACAATTGTCATTCCTTCTGAGGTTGCTGCAAAGAAGAGTTGGATCTCAAGATAATTGAAGGCTGAGATGCTAAAAATCACAGGGAATAATTGTGCCGCCATACTACAAAGAATAATTTAGATAGAGCATTCGATTTTAAACATCTATCTAATTTACTTCTATTATTAATTTGTCTTTGTTCTCTTTGTATCTTTCTTTCCAGTTGCATGGACAGTCCACAAATTCATCCATTACTGTTGGGAATTCAACACCTGGCCACCACGAGAAGGCAAAGACACCCCAGCCAAAGCTATAAGTATCCCTCCCACTTCTTCCCCTACTCCCCCAATCATTATTTGCCTCTGTAACTAGGAAGATTGGCGAAGATAGTGCTCTGAAGAAAATTGGATTTAAGTCCTTTAATGGGTTGTTTCCCTTTAAGATAGGACTGAGGTTAATGCTGTGTCCATGTAAACCTCTTAGTAAGAGTATTGGTAGCTGTTAGCTGCTGGATATCGCAGGGAACTTCTCTGTCCTCCTTCCAGCAATTTGTGCTAACACTCCTACCTGGCAACCAGTGTTGGCTTACGCTGCTTTCCTTTCTACCTCAGGTCCCTGTCAGACCTGGAGTGCTGTGTCTGCTCCACCGCAGTGGCTCTGTAAGGGAAGTCCTTTATTTTATTCCTTTCCCTCTGGATCATATCTACAGGGATAAGAGGACTCAAGAGTTTCCAGTTGGCACTTACTTGTTCTGATGGAGATTCTGGATATTGTATGTTATGTCCTTTATGCGAAATATCAGTGATGGGGCAGCATGGAGTTTTATAGTGAGAACTTTACTCCATGGTAGGATCTTCTACACAAGGTCTATCCGGTGTTTTTATACTTGTACTGGACCAAACTGCAGTGTCTATGGGGTTAATTATGGTTCCTTGGAGGGTCCTTATTATTCTATGTGTTGTTTTATTAAAATATATCACTAATAGGGGATTATCACTTCTGCTCTAAAGGGCCTAACATAACGCCCCATGACTATCAGCATTGCGGCATGCCACGTGACATGGGCATATTCTGCTTCTTGATATTGTCAGATAGTGATCAGCAGCTTTTTC
This sequence comes from Bombina bombina, assembly GCF_027579735.1. Classification (NCBI taxonomy): domain Eukaryota; kingdom Metazoa; phylum Chordata; class Amphibia; order Anura; family Bombinatoridae; genus Bombina; species Bombina bombina. The sequence continues at coordinate 1,325,515,631 of NC_069500.1, forward strand.
TGGAAGCTGCATGCAGCGCTCTACATAGGCCGTTTACGGGGTCTGTAATATATGTAATAGCGATAGAGGTACAGGATGGAGCAGGATCCCTTGGTCGCCTTGCGCCTTAAACCGTCTTGCGGTGATAAGGTTAATCCCTTTCCCGCCGAGATTGATAGCGCCCTTAACCTTTCATTTATTTAATTTTTTAGGGATACAGAATCTCCGCTTGCAGTAGAGGAAATGGGTGTATAACAGCGCCCTCCTACCAAATAGTGCTGAGATAATAATCCTTAAAGGGACACTGAACCTAAAAAAAATATTTCATGATTCAGAAAGAGCAGCATGACATTTTAAGCAACTTTCTAATTTACTTCTATTATCAAAATTTCTTTGTTCTCTTGCTATCTTTATTTTAAAAGCAGGAATGTAAATCTTAGCAGCCAGCCCATTTTAGGTTCAGCACCATGGATAGTGCTTGCTTATTGGAGGCTTACATTTACCCACCAATAAGCAAGCATAACCCAGGTTCTCAACCAAAAATGGTCCGGCTCCTATGCATCACATTCCTGCTTTTTAAATAAAGATAGCAAGAGAACGAAGAAAAATTGATAATAGGAGTAAATTAGAAAGTTGCTTAAAATTGCATGCTGTATCTGAATCGTGAAAGAAAAAATTTGGGTTTAGTGTCCCTTTAAGGGGTAATGCTTTGTAAATTATTAAGACAAACTTGTGCCTAAACTGTCACCTTTTCTTAAAACTGGTATGTCTGGCTCATCAATATATTTGGATGGAGACTGAATCTCTTTCTTCATTTAGTAGGGTCTCTATGTTAGTGTTGGTTATACTATATGGCCACTTTTCTCCTACCACGTGGGCTGTTTGTCTAATATTTGTTTCTAAAGTCTCATATGGGGTCTGAGTTTTATTTCAGGAGATTTAGTTCTGTCAGCCACAATTTCTTTTACCCTTTTGAAGTTCCCTATTTATTTTCACTTACATAGGGCATATATAGATTTCCCTGGGGTTTTCCTTATTTCCTTATCTTATGTAGAAATTAGTTTTATTTAAGCTCCCTGGGAGTTTTGTACTTCTTATTCACTGAAGAAGTTACCAGGGGAGTCATTATTTTTTATGCTGAATCGTTTTCCAACTTTTCCTAAATGGATAGAATATGGACTGGGAAGAAATTTTTTAACAGCATTGCCAAATTATTTTACATATTTCCTTTGGAAATTTGCCTCTCTGTGAATAACATGCCCAATGTTTTTGCTTTTCTCTTCTGTTAGGAGAGATATATTTGTACTATGTATTTATGATTATTTTACTCTATCTGGACCACAGACCATGTCCTAAAGGATAGCTTTCTATCCTGCGGTGGGAGCTTCTGTGGTGCGATTCCACCATCTTGACTTTTGGACCTCTGGGTTTTGAAGTAGCCTCCAGGGGTACAGGATAGGCTGCTGATCTTGTCATCTAAGGGGCAGTTTCTTTTTGTCACGGTTTTCTTGTAATCAACAAAGAAGGCTACTTTTTTACCTTAGTTTAGGCCCTATTATCTTGGAGAGTGATTGTCTCCGTGCCCCTCTCAGAACAAGGTCTAAGATTTTATTCAAATCTTTTTTGGGTTCCCAAAACTCTTCCTCTTTGTAGCTCTAACCTTTGGTCTGGCTATTATTCCTAGCATCTTTATGAAGGTCCTAGGAGCTCTTATAGCGATGACAAGTACTTGAGGATTCGTGTCTGCTCCTTTCCTGGATGATATCTTGGTTCAGTCTTCATCTTTCCCTTTGGCAAGATCTCACACGGATTCTCTTTTGTGTCTCCTTCGGACTTATGTATGGAAGATATATCTGGACAAGAGTTCCCACCAGGGTTTGTTTTCTGGGAACGTCCTTCGATTCAACTTCTGTACACTACAGTCTTCTTGGTGGCTCATTGCATGGTGGCTTCCATGGATTATTATCCTTTTGTTCACTTTCATCTGTGACCTCTATAATTTATGTATGTTCCAGTAATGGAACGTCGACCTCTCCAACCTGTCCCAACAGATCGTCCTGGACTGCCATTCGAGAGACTCTCTCTCCTGGTGGCTCTGTCAGGATCAACTGTCTCAAGGCATGTGCTTTTTGAGACCGTTGTGGGAGATTGTGATTTTGGATGCCAGTTTTCTTTGCTGGGGAGTGTTTTGGGCTCCCTTAAAAACTCAGGGGATCTGATCACGGGTGGAATCCTCTCAGCTGATCAATATTCTGACATGAGAGCCTTTTTCACTTCTTTAGTGGTGTGGCATCATCTTCATTCTCTATGGTTTATCAGATTCCAGTCAGGCAACTTCTTCCGTTGTCTATATAAATCATCAGGGTGGAACGAGGAGTTCCATTGGTGATGAGAGAAGAGTCTTGCATCCTTTAGAAGGCAACGCTAGTGGAGGCGCTGGCAGTTTCATGAAGTTCTAACTTATCTGTTTTCTCCGTTAGCGCTTGTTCCTCGGGTGATCGCCCACATTTTACTGGAGTGGGTTTCTGTGATTCTTTTAGCTCTGGAGTGTACCCGCAGGATCTGGTGAAGATGTCTTCCTCCCCTCATCAGGTGAACCTTCTACTCAAGGTTCTTTTCTAAGGTCTGGATTCTCTGAGGCGGTCTGCCTGGAATTTTGAACGCCTAGTGCTATCCAAACAAGTTTTTGTTTTTTTTTCCCAATGGGTCATTGATAGCCTGATCCAGGCTTGTTAGCAGATTTTCTTGTTGTACCGCACTTGAAATGTAGCGTACCTTTATGGCTTGGTGTGAGGAACAAGGTTTCCCTTGACACAAGGAGAGGGTTCCTCAGATCTGATTTTTTTTTTTCCCCCTTGGTCTGGAGGAATGGTTTGTCAGCCAGATATCTCAAGAGTTAGCTTTTTTTTCCTGAGGTGCAGTTCTTTTTCCAGGCTCTGGTTAGTACAAGAGCTGTGATTAAACCTGTGGCTCCTCCTTGGAGACCTTATCTCTGTCTTAGGTTCTGCAGCTGGCTACTTTGGAGCCTATGTATTCTGTTGACTTTACCTTTTTTGTCTCAGAAAGGTTTTGTTTTTTGTTGACTTTTTTCTGCTTGCAGGGTTTCTGAATAACTGCCTTGCAATGTGATCCCCTTATCTTGTTTCCTTGCGGATAAGGCTGTTTAACGTTCCTAGTTAGGGTTTCAGTCTCAGATCTTATCGTCAATCTAGAGTTTGTAGTTTTTTTGTTTTTTTTCCTTTGACCTAATCCTTCCTCTCAGATGGAACATTTAGTACACAATTTGGATGTTGTGCGTGTTTTGAAGTTCTTTTTCATGTTTTCAAGGATTTAAAAAAATATATATATTCTTACTTGTTTGTTTTGTATGCTAGCAAGCGCATAGACCAGAGGGCTACTGCATCTTCTCTTTTCTTTTGGCTGAGCAGTGTCATTTGTTTGGCTTCAGAGGGAGCTGGCCAGCAGCCTCCAGTGAGGATTATGGCTCATTCACATACAGTGTCCTTTTCTTGGGTTTTTATGAACGGAGCTTCCATGGAGCTGATTTGTTAGGTGGGTCTTGATCCTCTTTTCTTACCTTTTCAAACATTTTTAAGTTTTGATGTTTCTGCCTCAGCTGAGGTTTCTTTTAGGACAAGGGTGTTTCAAGTGGTGGTGCCTTCAGATTAGGGTCTGCCTGCTTTGTTTTCCCTCCCGGTTCATTCTGTCTTCTCTCTAGCTTGGGTATTGGATTCCTAACAGTAATGAATGAATGTGTGGGCTCTCCATGCCATTGGAAAGAAAACGACATTTATGCAAACCTGATAAATTCTTTTCTGGCATGGAGAGTCCATGAACTCGCCCTGTGTTTTCAGGAGATGTGTTTTCCTGATCTTTTGGCACCTCTCCTACTTTTCTTTATTTCCTCAGCTAAATGACTGGGGAAGTGGGAGGGAATTCCTAACAGTAATTAATGAATTTGTGGACTCTCAATGCCAGGAAAGAAAAGAATTTATCAGGTAAGCATAAATGTTGTTTTTGTCGAAAAGCAGGGACATAAGCTTAGGAGCCTGCCCAAATCTGGAGCACTATATGGCAGCAGTTTTACAAGAATGTTATCTATTTGCCAGAGCACTAGTGCTACCGATGGCTACCTAGTTATCTCTTTAACACAGAATATCATGGGAATGAAGCAAATTTGGTAATAGAAGTACATTGAAAATGTTTTTTTAAAATGGTATGCTCTGTCTGAATCGCAAGAGAAAATGTTTGGGTTTCATAAACAACTTTCCAATTTACTTTTATCGTCAAATTTGTTTTTTTTTTTCACTTGGTATTCTTTATTGAAAGCTAAACCTAAGTTGACTTATATGCTAATTTCTAAGCCCTTAAAGGCCGCCTCTTATCTCATTGCATTTGGACAGTTTTTCACTGCTAGGCAGCGCTAGTTCATGTGTGATATATATATATATAATATTGCGCTAACTCCTGTTGATTTACATATGAGTCAGCACTGACCCGAAAAGATAAATTATCACTTGCTTTTTAATGATATTGGTTTTCTAGTGGAGCACTGTGAAGTTAGTGCCACGTTTCAGCATATTGCCTAGAGAACATAATTAGTTGCTTTACTTTTAACTATAACCTAATCTTACCCATCATTGCTCCTGAAATTGTGTTAGTTTGTTTATTATTGCAGAACATTATATTAGAATGTTTTATATTGTTTGTCATCTGTTTTCATTAAATCAGATTTATTTATTTATTGTTAATCAATCTGAAGGACGAACTAAAGCATTTTGAAACAAAAATCGAGAAGCATCAACATTATCAGAAGCAGCTTGAAGTTTCGCATGAGAAACTGAAACATATCGCAGAAACCGGAGACAAGGAACACTTACAGAAGAGCAAAGAGAAGAATCAAAAGCTAACGGAAAAGATAAAGGAACTGGGATACAAGGTTTGTACAGTAACTCTTTAGAATGTGGGTAACACAGATTCATTTGGTTCATTTTTTATGGAAAAATGTAACGCACATTGATCACTTATCATTTACCGCCTGTACTAAATTACTATATAAGGTTACAGCTATCAATTTAATTAAATTCGTATTCTCACCCATATTGTATTTTGTTTTTTTAAATGGATTTTTCTACATGAGGATTTAAAAAAATCCCAATGTACTGTACTAGTTACTAGGAAAGGCACAGTAGTAGTCATCCTTTTTGTGAGTGTGTACTAGGGATGTGAATTTGGATCCTTTTCGGAGGATCCGAATGCAGAAATAAGCAGCGGCTCATGCCCTTCGGATGTTTTCATAGCCAGATTGATTCCTGTAAAAGATCCCCACTTTAAGATCTTAGCGAATCCAGATCTCAGTGTGGGGATCTTTCACAAGGATTAATCCAGCTACGAAAACATCCGAAGGGCACAAGCCGCTGCTTACTTCTGCATTCGGATCCTCATAAAGGATCCTAATGCACATCCCTAGTGTGTACAGTCGGCTTCTGTCAGTTAGTTAGCTCAATGAGTTTGTTGTCCGTGCTTCTGTGCAGATAGCCTGATGTTTGTGCCTGTTAAGAATTGGTATTTGGAACCCTTGACCTTTACTGGGCGGTGCAGTATGCATTTGCATAATTTCTTATTCGCCATTCATTTTTGCAAACAAATGCTTAATATGGTCACAGGCTTTCGGCTGTTTTCAGTACTGTATTTATTTGTGTGAAGGTGCAACACAATGTTCTGGATTTGCACAGATCTTTGCTTGTTGCACTTTCACACAAATCTGGCGCTAAAAATAGCCGAATGCCACTGCCTTTCAAGAAATTGTGCACATGCCTATTGGTGCAGCCTTTTCAAATGTGGAGCAACAATAGATTTTTCTATTTAGATTTCACTTAGAGGGCCAGTCAGTACAAATAGCAATATTTGCTCTTTAAAAGGAGCATATTCAGTGAAGATGCACATAAAATCCAGGGGAGGGTCACATTGCTCTATGTAGGCCTTACTTTTGTTGTGAGGTTACAAATAGTGATGTCCCGAACTGTTCGCCCGCGAACGGTTCACAGCGAACATAGCTTGTTCGCCTTTGTGGGCGAACACATGGCGATGTTCGATCCGCCCCTATGTGTCATCATTGTGGAAACTTTGACCCTTTATGTCACAGCCGCCTGACACATTAGAGCCAATCAACATCAGACACTCCCTCACAGACCCTCCCAGCTACTCGGAATCCGCCATTTTAGACTCATAACGACCTTGCTTTCTTAATGAGAGGACGTGTTGTGTTTTTGCTCCTGACATTAATAGGAAAAACATAGCTAGGCTAGTGTATTTACAGTCCAGAAGGACTCCACTCATCTCTGCTGCAAGCACAGCACCCCAAAAAGCCCTTTTTAGGGCTATATTTCGTGCCGTTTTTTTTTCGTTTTTTTTTTTTATTAGCATTTGCCTGGCTTTCAGGCTGTGTGTTTAAGGCTCACAGCATATGCTGCTGTGATTACTGCCACCACTGATATCTCCCTAACAACATTAGTTTAAATGTAACTAACCAAAAAATTTAATTATTTTTCTAGCGTAATTTTTTTTTCATTTTCTATCAGGCCAGTGTCACACAGCATATACTCTGGTTCATTGCTCTGTGCCAGCCAGCAGCCACCAGTGTTAATATCCGTTTATAACATTATTTTTAATTTAAAAAAAAAAAAAAAAATATTTTGCTAGTGTAATCTAATTACATTTACTATCAGGCCTGTGTCTGTCAGGCTCACTCAGCATTAATATACCTCATTTTTTTTCAGTCTTTTGGTTAATTGGTCTGTGCCAGGCAGCCACCAAGCACTCATATCTATTCTTCTTCACCCTAATTTTAATATAAAAAAAAAAAAGTTTAAATTTGTTTGCTAGTGTAATCTAATATAATTTTCTATCCGGCCTGTGTGTTTTGCTGACATACAGAGCCTACTGTGTTTACTTGCTGCCCTCCCTAGTCTATGAGCCACGACTCATATGTGTTTAACCTTTTTTTAATTTCCCCCCCCAAAAAATAATTTCAATCATTTTTCTAGTGTAACTTTGGGAATGATAGTTGATTTAGGCCCATTATGGCTTAAAAGCAGACTCTGCATAAACTATGTAATTTTCCATGGGAGTTTTGCCAGGGATCCCCCTCCAGCATGCGACAGTCCAGGTGTTAGTACCCTTGAAACAACTTTTCCATCACTATTGTGGCCAGAAAGAGTCCTTGTAGGTTTTAAAGTTCGCCTGCCTATTGAATTTTAGGTTCGCGACATCACTAGTTACAAATTGTCATTTTTTATTCTAAGCTATTTCATTGTAGATACTGTATTGGAGTGGGCATCTTTCTGTATACAAAAACAAATTGTTAGGTTAGAAAAAATTATCTAAACAAGTGTTGTGTAGATTGGTTATTCTGCCTAAAACATTCTTGTAACACTCAAGCAAACCAATTGTTGCACAGTCAAAATTATATAGCATAAATAAACCAGCATAGAAAATAAGTAAAGGTAGAAAACCTTTTATCCAAACTGCTTGGGACCGTAAAAGGTTTGGATTTTAGAATATTTCCATCTGTAAAATGGGACAGTTTGGAGATGAAATGGGGTCAAGTGTAATCAACAATGTCTTATGCCATTTAGGCAATATTTATATGGCACAGTACAGTAATCAGAAAGGTAATATTTGTTGTTTTAAATATAGACTAGAATTAGCATTTTAGAACACAAAAACAAGACCAAAAAACACAGGCAGAGAACATTGGGGAAAATTTGAATTTTTTTATCATTTTATTTTAAAAATAAATATTAATGAAAGTCTGGATTTCGGAATAATTCTTTATTTTGGAATTCCAGATTTGGGGATTTCTACCTTGTTAATATAGTTTTAACCTTTATTTAATCTTTAAAAGTAACATGGAAGCAGATTTTCGACAGCAGATACCCTGTATGAACAAAATGGACAGACCTTCTCGTTGTTTCCTCCTGAAAAAAACCCTCTGGTGGCATTTGTTTTGAATGACTTCTATTTTCTTCTTAAATGGAAAGAGTCCACAGCTGCATTCATTACTTTTGGGAAATAAGAATCTGGCCACCAGGAGGAGGCAAAGACGACCCAACCAAAGGCTTAAATACTCCTCCCACTCCCTGATTGTCATTTGTTTGAGATCTTTCCCAGTTTTTTAAAGATAGGGCTCCGTTTGGCTGGTCCTGCGAGTAGGCCTGTGTCTTTTTGGGCGTTAACCTCCGGGTTGCCTTATATTTTTTTTATATCCGATGGGATGTCTTTTATTTGTTTTTGTTTCCTTTGTGAACCTTCTGGCATTGATACTCTTTATTACTTCTTCGGAATTTGTTTTGGACATGTTAGTCCTATGGTAAAAATGTCTATTTTCTGTTTTTTCCCCTATGAGGGAGGATTTAGGTTGCCGGTTAGGACCCTAGGTGCAGGCTGGTCCTGTTGGGTTCATTCGGTCTTGCGGCTGTTCAGACATGTGGCACTGTTCTGCTCGGCTGGTTCGGTAGAAGCTCCAAGTGCTCAGGTTATCATTGTTTTTCATGTTCAACTAAGTATTCGAGAGAACCTGTGGGTCCGTGAGGCGGGAAGGATTGTTTCAGTCCTTATAACCTTCAGTCATAGATGGCCGGGCAGGGGAGTTTTTCTGATGTGCCATTCTATCTGACATCTTATTTCATCAGAACTTAGAGTTTTCCTCCCCCATGTGATGGAGGGTTGGAGGGCTTAACACCCCTTACCGCATTTGAGTAGTTTGGCCTTCATTTTTAGGCCTCTGGATTTGTCCTTTTGGGCTTGATCCAACAGCTTGTACAGGATAGCTGTCTAGCATGCGGAAGGTTTGCAGTTTGAAACCAGTTGCAGGTGTACGCGTAAGCTGTTTATAGTGTATCTAGATACAGCTCTTACTCTTTGACGTGTACTGTCTCTCTGAGTTATAAGAGACCTTTGGGTCTTCTTCCATTGTCTCCGGGTGAGTTGGATCATCTTTTAGGGATCTGTGTTTCCGGGTGATGATTGTTCCCTGCGGGGACTTTGTTTAGCTCAGGGTTTTCCAGAGCTGGGTAGGCTTAGTGCCTTTCTCTTCCTTGTTTCATCTGCTTGTGCGGAGACTAGTCCTGCTAGTAGGTTGTTGTTTTGTTTTTTTTTACCTTGAGGTATCCCTTGGTTGTCCTGAGGCTCTGAGAAGTATCTTCATACGACTTCTAGCCTTGCTCCTTGGAGTGTTGGACTTTAGCTAGGGGTGGTTCCTTCCTTTGGTCTGGGCTTTCGAGTTCTTCTCGCTATCCAGATTCTTTGAATATGCATCCGTGTCTGTGCCTGGCTTTTTGGCCAGCTGGGGTGTTTAGTTCTAGGGTAAGGTTTGCCTGAACTATTAGGTGCCCAGACCTGTTTTTCTCCCTGAGAATTCCAGTTGCTGAAGCTTCGCTTGGCCTTTTTTCCTGACCCAGTCTTGGGTGGTTTTGGAATCTTGGATCTCGGGGCTGGTCGGGGTGTTCCACGGTAGTGGGAACTTGGGCTGTGTCCTTGGTCCATCTACCTAACCTCGTCATGGTTGGCCAGGTTTTCAGAGTATTTTTTACTCTTTGCCACCATCATCTGGTGGTTAGCTGTGTGTCTTGCGCCTCAAGGGTTGTTGGTTCATACCCAGCTGCTGGCTCTGGATGTCCAATTTCTGGTGCACCTTAGGGTTGCATTCCCCTGGTCAGCTTGCCAGTGTTCCCATGGATTCCCTGCTCTGCAGGTGAATGGGTTGGCTGTGCCTCTGCTTGGCAAGCTACTGTGTCTGTGTTGGGAATTTCTTTTCCCATTAGCCGGTGGTTTCGTGCCTTGAGTACAGTTGTTGCACTTTCTGGCATCGTCCCTTTCCTTTAGGGAATATTCTCCTCCCTATGGAGATAGAGTCCTTGCTTGGGGCTTCTCCTGGATGGGAGGCGGAAAGGTGGGATGGATTCCCCCTGGGGTCTTGCTGGCACCAAGTCAGACTTATTGGGCCTTTATTTTAATAGATCCTTCGGTCTATGGCCTTGCTGTCTGTTTTTAGAGTTGGGTTGTACTTGTACTCTGTGGAGATGGCTGTGCTATCCTTACGCTCGTTCCTGTACCTGTTTCAGGATTCGTTTGTTCCCCTGTCTTGGATCCCTGAGGCTGGGTTGGTCCAGCTGGGTGTGGGTCTGCAGGTCAGAAGGGCTGAGCGGTCTGAGGCGCTGCATTCGGTCGCAGTCCCCTCTGCATGTGTGAGCCTTGTTGACTTTATCCTGTTAGCTCAGTCTGCTAGGGAATATATTTTCCTTTCAACTTGCTCCATTGATTTCAGAAGAGGGTTTACTCTTCCTTCGGGTTCTGAGGGTATACTCCCCTTCTCGGGGGGGGGGGCGCCTCGATTGAGGTTTTGTGTTCCCCTTTTTAGGGACCTGTTTGTAGGTCCGGTGACTTAGGTTGCCTGGAGTGTGACCTCTGTCCAGGGGTTGCTTTTGCGGTCTGTTTGTTGCTTGACTGCTTCTTCCTCGCAAGTACCCTCTGTGTCCTCCTGTGCTCGGTGCACTCAAACGTGGGGTTTTTCACCTGGGTGTATTACACAATTTTTCATGGTCGAATGCTTTGGTATTCTATGGTCAGACACTGGGAGGAATTTGCCTCTTCAGTTGCATTCTGTGCTTGCAGGATGTTGGAGAGACGTCTGTTTTGTCTCTGTGCCCAGTCTTATCCAGGGTTTCGCTTGGTATAGGTGTGGCCTCCTTTCCCTGTTTGGGCCCCTTTGGGTCTCTGTGAGCTGGGCTCACTCTTTGAGGTGTTTTTTTGTATTAGGGGACCTTTCGGTTTCCTCAGGTTCTCCTTTGCCTTGTCCCCTTGGGGGTTTTCGGCTGGTGTCCCCTTCATTTGTGGGGGGTGAGGGGTGGGGGATCATCTGTTGGGCGACGGTGTCTCCTGGAGGACTGTTGGCTCAGTCGAGTCCCTTTGCAGTCTCTAGTTTGGCTTCTGGACTGACTGTGAGTCAGTGTCTTTGGGGCTTTTCCTCTAAAAAATTTCTCAGCTTCGGACAAAGCAGGTTTTTATTGGGTAGAGGTTCAGGCCTGGTGCCCTCAGTATGGGCTGCCTATTGTACCCTCCCGTCTTGGCATTCAGTGTCCTTTATAGCTTGGGTATTGGTTTCCCAAAATTAATGAATGCAGCTGTGGACTCTTTCCATTTAAGAAGAAAAACATATATTATGCTTACCTGATAATTTCCTCCCCACCCGTAATTTTATGTGAGGCGTCCTTATTATTCTTCTGGCACCTTTCACCCTGATATTTCTTCTACTGTTCCTTGTTCCTCTGCAGAATGACTGGGGGATGAGGGGAGTGGGAGGAGTATTTAAGCCTTTTATTTGGTTGTCTTTGCCTCCTCCTGGTGGCCAGGTTCTTATTTCCCAAAAGTAATGAATGCAGCTGTGGACTCTTTCCATCAGAAGAAAAGGAAATTATCAGGTAAGCATAATTTATGTTTTTAGAATATAAGGTGCTCTGTCAATTATACAAGACTGCCTGCACTGTTCATTGTAGCATTTCAGTGTTGCACAGACAAGTAGGGCATTGAATACAGCGGACAGTTCTTGAAAATTCTTGCCACTGTAACTGGGAGAGAGTGAGAAAGCACTCTATAGACCTCAGATAAAATAGCCTTCATGAGTTTGTTAGCACCATTTAGGTGTGTGTTTTTAAATCTCGAAATGTATTCTTTAAAAAACCTTATGCAATCCATGTTCCTGGTCTCCTTTGTTTGGATGTAAATGACCTCTGATCTAACCAATTACTGTACATAATGTTACAGTTGAACAAGTACAGTTTCAGTGGTATTTTGAAATAAAAGCAGACAAAAGAATGTATATTGCTGTGTTAGATTTTTTTTTTTTAATTAAACATCATACAAGGGGATGAAATGTTGTGTCTGATGTTCTTTTAATTACGGAGTAGCTGGCATGGGACTCTGATGTAGAAAGACTGGATGATCGTTCAGGAGTGGGTGATGGCTCAGTTAAAAGAGTGTGTAGTGTGAAAATGGGTAGTTTTTAGGAAAGGGCTACATATATACAAATACATATTTTGTGCTTTTGTAGCGCTAAAGTCAGTCCACAAATTAATACTGAAGTAAAATTACATTTTTCTTTTTTTCCAATTTAGGTGAAGAAGCATCTCCAGGATTTAACAAACAGGGTTTCCAGAAATGGACTAGAGCATAACGAACTCTAAAACAAAATCCTATTGCATCAGTATTTACGGGATCTAAAGGATATTACTGACATTCTTTAAAATATTCTCATGTCTAGCTGGCCTAAACGTTTGTGGGGCAATGTACTTTGGCTGTTCAGCAATTATTTATTATGCTTTATTAAAAAATAAAGTGCCATATAGTTCCCACTTGCAAACTATTTGTCCCTAAATAGAAGATTCAATAAATATATATATATAAAACTTTATTACCTACCAAGCTCATTTTATAATAAGTTCAACAGCCAATGTGACAACACAACAATATACGTTTTACCCATGGGTTGCAGCGCAGTGAATGCAAGTTTGCACCATGGTGTGCCAGCTGTACTCGCTAGGTACATTTTTCCCTCAGTTCTTGCCGGTGACCAGAGTTCCTTTTCTGTTACATTTAGTTCAGCATTTCTTTCTTTTGTTTTGTTATAGTATTTTTTCAATCAACTAAACTGACAAATCAACCATGTGAAATCAGCATTCTAACGGTTCTCTATAAATCATTATGCACAAGAAGATTGCCTTATTAGTTGTTGTTCAGCCTTTTTGTAGTTTAATAGACACCTATCATACCAGTCCATGATGCACTGTTTCTGCCTTTGTTTTCTTAGTTTGTCATCAGATTTTTAATTTGATAATTTGAAATAAATATTTTCCATTAAATTATTTGTTTGATTCATTCATTCATAGAAACATTATTTTCTGTAGTATGGCTACGTAAGTGGAATCATAATAATTGTTTGCAATGCTTATGATGTTTTTTTTATTTGTTTGTTTTTTTATTGCATTTTAACACATATAGAAAAATGGAAGAAAAAAATCCATATACAATGAAAAATCTTATTTCAATTGGTGCCGCCAAAGGAAAAATATAAATTGCTGTAATAAAACAATAAAAATCAAAGGGATAATAATCAATGAATAACTTCAAGTATACTCTTTCCTTTATATAAATTCAAGGATAAACGATTAGTAAACAAATAAGCTATTCACAGGTTCCTACTATTCCATCTTGCAAAAGTTGCACATATAAGACATACTCAAGTATATTCTGATGCTGATTTGAATGAAGATTTTTTTTAAATCTCCCCATTGCCCCTTAAAATTATCCATTCTCCACTAAATATCAGCTTGCATATCATATTTTTCAACTATTAATTGGTGTAAGAGACCCTGTTTTAATAGTTTAATTTCAAAACAGTTTGCTTTCAACTGTTTTTATGAGTTGAAAGCAAACTGTTTTAACTTGCGCACTAACCCATCGTGTGTAAAAAGCCGAACTTAGGATATCTTGCGTACGATAACCTTATTCTCCCATAGAAGTCAATGGAGCAAAAACAGTGGAAAAATAAGTGCGTTAACTCGACATGAAAATATGGATATTTAACATCCCAATGTTCTTCACATAGAGGAATATGTTCTATTTATTAATATTTCTCTCTTCCTTTTCTCTTTTCCTTTTTTTTTCTTTTCCTTTTCTCTTTTCATTTTCCCTTTTCTCTTTCCCTTTTCCTTTCTCTTTTCCTTTCTCTTCCTTTCTTTTCCTCACAAAACATTGGAATATGTAATATTCACAGTAAATACACAGTATAACCCTTTTTGATTAAGTGAATATGGCATAAATATGCTTTTACATGTTTTCATTTACTTAACTGCAAAGGGCGTCAATGCTCTTATATATATGTCTATATACATATGTATTTACAGACATATATACACATATAAACACCTAAATACATATACTGTATACACATATAAATACATATGTACACACAAGTATATGTATGTATCTCAATTGTAAAGCCCTTTGCCTGCTTTTTTCTTCTACAAGATATGACAAGTCCACGGATTTCATCCTTGTGGGATTTATCCTCCTGCTAACAGGAAGTGGCAAAGAGCACCACAGCAGAGCTGTATATATAGCTCCTCCACCTCCAGTCATTCTCTTTGCCTGTGTTAGTAATAGGAAGAGGTAAAGTGAGGTGTTAGTTTTAGATTCTTCAATCAAGAAGTTTATTTTAAAATGGTACCGGTGAGTACTATTTTCCTCAGGGAGAAATGGATTTAGGTATGAAGAAATGTTTTCTGCCCTGAGGTTGATGATCTTAGCAGATGTAACTAAGATCCATTCTGGTTCCCACAGAGCTTCTGAAGGTAGTGCAAGAGAAATCTTCAGTGTGGAGAACGGTGTCATGCTACAAGCAGCATTGAGGTATATTCAGTCTTTTATTTCTGAGGAACTGGCTGACATTTTTCCCTGTAAGAGAAGGGGTACCACCAGAGAAATTGTGTAAAATGGATAAATATCTAGAAGTACCCGCTTACACTGATGGTTTTTCCGGTTCCTAAGAGAATTTCGGAGATTATCAAAAAGGAGTGGGACAGACCGGGTATACCGTTTTCTCCTCCTAATTTTAAGAAAATGTATCCCATATCAGACACCATTCGGGACTCTTGGCAGACTGTTCCTATTGAGGACAGCTGTGCTTTCAAAGACCCTATGGATAATAAATTAGAGGGTCTTCTAAAGAAGTTATTTATTCATCAGGGTTTCCTTTTACAACCGACAGCCTGCATTGTTCCAGTTACTACTGCAGCGGCTTTCTGGTTTGATGCCTTAGAAGAGTGTCTTAAAATTGAGACCCCCCTTAGAGGACATTTTAGATAGAATTAAGGCTCTTAAGCTAGCTAATTCTTTTATCACAGATGCCTCCTTTCAAATTGCTAAGTTGGCGGCTAAAAATGCAGGATTTGCCATTTTAGCGTGTAGAGCGTTATGGTTAAAATCGTGATCTGCTGATGTGTCATCTAAGTCAAAGCTCTTGGCTATTCCTTTCAAGGATAAGACCCTATTCGAGCCTGAGTTGAAGGAAATCATTTCTGACATTACTGGAGGTAAAGGTCACGCTCTACCTCAGGATAAGTTAAGATGAGGGGTAAACAAAATCATTTTTTCATTTTCGGAAATTTAAAGGAGTACCCTCTTCTTCCTCCTCAAAGCAGGAAGGGAATTTTGCTCAGGCAAGGTCCGTCTGGAGACCCAACCAGGCTTGGAACAAGGGTAAACAACCCAAGAAGCCCTCTGCTACTACAAAGACAGCATGAAGGGGCGGCCCCCGATCTGGGACCGAATCTAGTAGGGGCAGACATTCTTTCTTTGCCCAGGCTTGGGCAAGATATGTTCAGGACCCCTGGGCACTGGAAATCGTGACCCACGGGTATCAACTGGAATTCAAAAGTTTTCTCCCAAGAGGGAGATTTCTTCTTTCACGATTGTCTAGACCAGATAAAAAGAGAGGCGTTCTTACGTTGTGTAAAAGACCTCTCTACTATGGGAGTAATTTGTCCCTTTCCAAGACTTGAACAGGGACAGGGGTTTTACTCAAATCTTTTCGTGGTTCCCAAAAAAGAGGGAACGTTCAGATCCACCTCAAGAGTCTAAACAAGTTTCTCAGAGTCCCATCCTTCAAGATGGAGACTATTCGAACAATCCTACCATTGATCCAGGAGGGTCAGTATATGACTACCATGGACTTGAAGGATGCTTACCTTCATATTCCCATCCACAAGCAACATCATCAGTTCCTAAGGTTTCGCTTCCTGGACAAACATTTTCAGTTCGTGGCTCTTCCCTTCGGGTTGGCCACAGCTCCCAGGATCTTCACAAAGGTTCTAGGGTCCCTTCTGGCGGTTCACAGGCCGCGGGGCATCGCAGCGGCGCCTTATCTGGACGATATTCTGATCCAGGCGTCATCTTACTATCTGACAAAGTCTCATACAGACATGGTTCTGTCCATTCTGAGGACTCACCGGGTGGAAGGTGAACCTAGAAAAGAGTTCATTAATTCCACAGACAAGGGTTCCTTTCTTGGGATTTCTAATAGATTCCATATCTATGAAAATTTTCTTGACGGAGGTCAGAAAGTTGAAGATTCTAAATACATGCCGAGCCCTTCAGTCCAATCCTCGGCCATCAGTGGCTCAGTGCATGGAGGTAATTGGATTAATGGCGTCGGCAATGGACATAATTCCGTTTGCTCAATTTCATCTCAGACCACTGCAACTGTGCATGCTCGGACAGTGGAATGGGGATTATGCAAATCTATCTCCTCAGATAAATTTGGACCAGAGACTCTCTTCTCTGGTGGTTGTCGCTGGATCATCTGTCCCAAGGGACGTGTTTCCGCAGACCCTCGTGGGTGATAGTGACAACGGACGCCAGTCTACTGGGCTGGGGTGCAGTCTGGAATTCCCTGAAGGTTCAGGGTGTATGGACTCAGGTGGAGTCTCTACTTCCAATCAATATTCTGTAATTAAGAGCAATATTCAATGCGTTTCAGGCATGGCCTCAGTTGGCCTCGGCCAAATTCATCAGGTTCCAGTCGGAAAACATTACGACTGTGGCTTACATCAATCATCAGGGAGGAACGAGGAGTTCCTTAGCGATGATAGAGGTATCCAAAATCATTTGATGGGCGGAGGCCCACTCTTGTTATCTGTCAGCAATTTACATCCCAGGTGTGGACAACTGGGAAGCAGACTTTTTAAGCCGACAGGCTTTTCATCCAGGGGACTGGGAACTCCATCCGGAGGTTTTTGCCTCACTGATTCTCCGATGGGGCAGACCGGAATTGGATCTGATGGCGTCTCAACAGAATGCCAAGCTCCCAAGATACAGATCCAGTTCGAGGGATCCTCAGGCCGAACTGATAGATGCCTTGGCAGTGCCTTGGTCGTTCAACCTAGCTTATGTGTTTCCTCTCCTTCCCCGGGTGATTGCTCGGATCAAACAGGAGAGAGCTTCAGTAATTCTATTTGCGCCTGCGTAGCCACGCAGGACTTGGTATGCAGGTCTAGTGGACATGTCCTCTCGGCCTCCGTGGAAACTTCCAGTGAGACTGGACCTGCTCATTCAAGGTCCTTTCCAACATCCAAATCTAATTTCTCTGCAGCTGACTGCTTGGAGATTGAACGCTTGATTTTATCTAAGCGGGGTTTCTCTGATTCGGTCATCGATACTTTGATCAGGCACGTAAGCCTGTCACCAGAAAGATCTATCATAAGATTTGGCGTAAATATCTTTTTTGGTGTGAATCCAAGAGCTACTCATGGAGTAAAGTTAGGATTCCCAGGATTCTGTCCTTTCTCCAAGAAGGATTGGAGAAAGGATTATCAGCGAGTACCTTAAAGGGACAAATTTCTGCTTTGTCGATTTTACTACACAAACGTTTGGCAGATGTTCCAGACATTCAGTCATTTTGTCAAGCTCTGACTAGAATCAGGCCTGTGTTTAGACCAATTGCTCCACCCTGGAGTTTGAATTTAGTTCTTAATGTTCTTCAAGGGGTTCCGTTTGAACCCATGCATTCCATAGATATTAAGTTGTTATCTTGGAAAGTTTTGTTTTTGGTTGCTATTTCTTCTGCTCGTAGAGTTTCTGAGCTTTCAGCACTTCAATGTGACTCGCCTTATCTTATTTTTCATTCTGATAAGGTGGTTCTACGTACCAAACCTGGGTTCCTTCCTAAGGTTGTTTCAAATAAGAATGTTAATCAGGAAATTGTTGTTCCTTCTTTTTGTCCTAATCCTTCTTCTAATAAGGAGTGTCTGTTGCATAACTTGGACATGGTCCGTGCCTTGAAGTTTTACTTGCAGGCGACTAAGGATTTCCGTCAATCTTCTTCATTATTCATTGTTTTTTTCTGGAAAGCCTAGGAGTCAGAAAGCTACGCCTACCTCTCTTTCTTTTTGGCTGAAGAGTATCATCCGCCTGGCATATGAGACTGCTGGACAGCAGCCTCCTGAAAGAATTACGACTCATTCTACTAGGGCTGTGGCTTCCTCATGGGCATTTAAAAACGATGCTTCTGTTGAACAGATTTGCAAGGCTGCGACTTGGTCGTCTCTTCATACTTTTTCCAAATTTGATACTTTTGCTTCTTCTGAGGCTGGTTTTGGGAGAAAGGTTCTTCAAGCAGTTGTGCCTTCCGTTTAGGTTCCTGTCTTGTTCCCTCCCTTTCATCCGTGTCCTGTAGCTTTGGTATTATATCCCACAAGTAAGGATGAAATCCGTGGACTCGTCATATCTTGTAGAAGAAAAATAAATTTATGCTTACCTGATAAATTAATTTCTTCTACGATATGACGAGTCCACGGCCCACTCTGTTGTTTTTTTAAGACAGATTTGGATTATATATATTTTTTGTTAACTTCAGTCACCTCTGCACCTTTGGCTTTTCCTTTCTCTTCCTAACTTCGGTCGAATGACTGGAGGTGGAGGGAAGGGAGGAGCTATATATACAGCTGTGGTGCTCTTTGCCACTTCCTGTTAGCAGGAGGATAAATCCCACAAGTAAGTATGAAATCCGTGGACTCGTCATATCGTACAAGAAATTAATTGATCAGGTAAGTATAAATTAATTTTTTTCTAACACCTTAGACCTCATATCTTTGAGCCATTATAACGTTTGTGTGGAATTTTTTTTAATGTTATTATGAGTCTGTTTACTTTGTAATGTATTTTTCATGTGTTTTGTGACATTCTTGTTTCACGAAACAGTTAACCAGAGCTCTGAGGACGCAGTAATTATTCTTGCCCAAATCTCAATTACGCTCAAGGCATAGCGTTTATTTTTAACTTGTAATACGAGCAGAAAACCCCATGCGTGCAAACAACTGTGATAACATAGAACATAAATTAATGGTATGATAATACGCATCATCAGTCCCAAATACAAACACCATTCGTGATACTAAAGTAAACTTTAGTTAGATTTACCGTATTAAAGGGACAGTACATGCACTAATCCAGTTATTCTTGCAAAAGGATCTATTATAAATAACTATTGAATCAATTGAGTACAATCACAAATCACCATCTAAAAATAATCACACATCAAAATAAAGGGATAATTAAGGAAATTTTGGTAATTAAACCGTTGAACATTGTTGAGATATTAATATCAACAGTGATATCAGAAAACATTTGCAAAGTTTACCCCATCAAAGAGACAATATATGCAATATATGAGGCGATTATAGACCCCAACACAAAATCTTTACTTTATGTATAAGCTAATATATATATTCACTTTATTCTGGATAAGATTATTTTGGATATTTATGTGGAATCATAACAATTAATCCAGTTTATCCAAGTGGATGATATTATAAATTGTATCATCAGTACAAAATACTAATATTATCAGGGATACTATAGCTAACATTCGCCATATTTACCTATTCAAAAGGGACAACACATGCAAGAATTCAGTTATCTCTACAAAATATACTGAATAGTATAGAATTACTATAATCGAGATCACTATATTTTTTCACAAGTATTCAGAACAAGATCACATGAGATACTTAGGTGAAATCTAAATATTCAATAGATTACATTTGTGTGGATTATTTAAGTACCAACTGTTGCTTCTCAGTGGGAGAATCCCAGGATTAATCGAATATCCCAGTACTACCCAGTGTGAATGTCCCCATTTAGTTTGTGTTTTTAATTTAGTTGTGTGTCTCATTTTAAAGCATTGAAATAAAAGTTAAATTTTAATACTGAGGCCTAATCTCTACTCCATAAGAATCTGATGCTTCAATTATAACCAAGGGAGAAGGAAGTGTTTAAAAAATGCATCCTGCAGCAAGTTAAAATTTCCTTCTTTTTTTTTTTTAACTAATAGTGTTCTAAACTGTGATAAACCCAGTGACTGGCACATAAAAGGTTAACAGACCCTTTCTACTGTCACTGATCTGTCGCAGTCTAGCCACTCCAGGCAAGACTGTGACTTAGTTCAGTAGGTGCAAGGGTTAACAACACTCTAGTCTGTACTAGACATAAAAAAATGCCCAAAACTCCCCTTTAATGCCACCCACACTAAACTACAATTAGCTCTAAGCTGCCACAACTTAAGATTTTATGGGATATCCTAAGGAAACCCAGAATACAATTTAGCAAAAAAATAACCTAAAAGCAGTCTTAATACTACCAATCTCTTTCAGTAACGTGGTTCAAATATTAGACAAAGACAAAATCTTAATAGAGGAATTATTTATTATGCCAAAAAAATTATGCACAGTGCATTATTAATAAAAAGATGTTAACAAGTAAAATTATACACAAGCAAACAGTTTTAAAATAAAAAGGAGAAATAACAGAAACCTTTATACTTTACTAGTCTTGGTATTTGTGCCAGGGAGGTTGGCAGGAAAAAATGGTCCCTCACTGTGTTGCTATACAGCCTCCCAAGTAAGAATGAACATTTGAATTGGTAAAAACGCAACATTTTATAAATGCTTCCAAGAGATCAAGTTGCTTGACCCACCCTATTTCCAGAGGCTAGGAAACCCCTCTTTTACGACAGTCAATAAAATTCCTAAATCTTTGCCTTAATTATGGAACACCTTATAATTTCCGTTAGGTAAATCTATTCCATATACAAGAAAGGCAATCTCTTAGTGATGTTGTGAAGAGTATTTTGATACCAAACACCATATATATTGCATTCTTTATGTTTCTGAAGCATTATTACATACAAAAGCACTAATTTACAGGGCTGAGTGTCCTATCAATGACCCCTGTGTTTCATCAATCCCTTTCTGAAAGGTTGTGGTAATAAAATTACTATTTAGACAATAAAGTTCTCTTCTTAGGCATCTTACAAGCTATTTATGAGGGGGTCTGGTTGATCAAAGGAAAACCCATAAACACAGCAGCACAGTTCTTCTTGAAAAAAAAACATGTTTTTAGCACACAACTACAGAAAATTAACCCCTTAGCATCTCATTCATGAGGAATTCATGACACCTCCCCCAAATAAGAGACGCAAAGGGAGGTGGCACACCAGCCACTCCAGCTGCGTATCAAAGGGGACACTCCCCCTGGCGTGAAAGACCATCAGCGTTACCATGCATACTGCCCTTTTTCTGTTGTATGGTAAACTCATATTGTTGTAGAGCTAGGCTTCACCTGAGGGGTTTACCATTTGAACCAGCTACCCTATGTAACCAGTGTAAGGGGTTGTGGTAAGTAATCACTGTAAACTGGCGTCCATACAGATAAGGCTGTAGCTTTTGCAAGGCCCAAACTATAGCAAGGCTTTCTTTATCAACAGTGGCATAGGCCACTTCTCGTTGAAGTAATTTCCTGCTGAGGTACACAATTGGGTGCTCTTCTTTCTTCACCTGACTCAGAACAGCCCCTAGAAACAAATAACTTCAATCACAAACAAAAGAAAAATCATGTGAATAAATGTGATATATAAACAGCCCCTAGCCCAATGTTAGAAGCATCCGTTTGAACTATGAATCTGTGAAAACCAGGTGCCTGTAGCACAGGGGAATCAGAAAGGGCAATTTTCAAGGAATTTAACCCCTTAATGACCACAATGTACCCTGTATGTCACTGGTCGTTAAGGGTTTTTTCAGGACATAATAGCTCAAGTCTAGCAAGAACACACTATTAATTCCCTCCCTCCAGCAGGCTTTGTGGAATAGAGCAGTCTCAATGCTAGTGGAAAGACCACATTATAAAACAATCAAGTCCCAAAAAAAGGCCTGCGACATACAGGGTACGTCGCTGGTCCTTAAGGAGTTAAAGCGCCCTGTCACACTTAGGGGTCCATTTAACTGTCCAAGGTAGTTTTTCCCCCCAAAGGTCTGTTAGTGGTTTGGCTATGGTCCTACAGTGTGGCACAAACTTTCTATAGTACCCAGGAAGAACATAACCTGTTTCTTTGTCTTTGGGTAGGCCAAGCCATTATGACTTCAGTTTTACTTTGCTCTGGGCACAGTATCCCTCATCCCACCAGGTGACCCAAGTACTGAACCTCCCCCATGTCCAGCGGACACTTATCTGGGTTCATCTTTAGCCCAGCAGTGGCTATTCGGTACAATACACTGGCTAAATGTGTGAGGTGTTCACCCCAGGTATCACACTGCAATATCATCCAGGTACGCAACAGCGTGCCCCTCTAGCCTCTCCAACAAGTGGTTAACTAGTCATTGAAATTTGGCAGGGGCATTTTTCATCCCAAAGGACATCACCTGGAATTCATAAAACCCAAAAGGAGTGATAAAGGCAAACCTCTCTTGTGCTTCTGGGGTCATAGGGATCTGCCAGTATCCCCTGCTAAGATCCATGATGCTCAGAAATTTGTCCCCTGCTAGTCTGTCCAATAGCTCATCTATGTGAGGCATAGGATAAGCATCAAATTCAGTCACTAAATTTAGCTTTCTGTAATCCACACAACTTAGTGGTTTTGTCCTTTTTGTGGACTAGTACTACTGGGGAGGCCCAGGGGCTGTGGGACTGGCAAATCACTCCCAGCTCTAGCATTTCCTCTATCTCCTTTTTTATGTCTGACCTGCAGTGGATGGTGATTCCCAGTGTGTACATGATGTGTGACTAAGTGTGTTCTGCCAGGCTTCCCTGTGAACACTCTGTACTAAGGCCTAAGCACCTCAGACAGCTGATGCCTCTGATCCCCAGTTAAGTTGGCACTAACCTGTGTGGCTTCTAGTGTGTTGGTTTTTCTGGTTGGGGCCAGTAAATCAACAAGGGGGTCTGTCTCGTGCTCCTCTCCAGGCAAACTATACAAAGTTAACACAGTGGGTTTTCTGTCATAATAGGCTTTTATCATATTTACATGATAGATTTCTTTTGCAAGATGTACCAAGTCCACGGTTTCATCCTTACTTGTGGGATTTTATCCTTCCTAACAGGAAGTGGCAAAGAGAGCACCCACAGCAGAGCTGTCTATATAGCTCCCCCCTTAACTCCACCCCCCAGTCATTCTCTTTGCCGGCTCTAAGCAGGAAGGGTAAAGTGAAAGAGGGGATAAAGTATTAGTTTTTATTCTTCTTCAAGCAAGAGTTTGTTATTTTTAAATGGTACCGGTGTGTACTATTTACTCTCAGGCAAGAGATAGATGAAGATTTCTGCCTGGAGGATCATGATCTTAGCATTTGTAACTAAGGTCCACTGCTGTTCCCACAGAAGCTGAGGAGTACAGGAAAACTTCAGTGTGAGGAACGGTTTCTTGCTATACAGCAATGAGGTATGTTCAGTCATTTTTTCTGGAACGACTGTGATAATTCAGAAAGGCTGACAGTATCCCCATTAGGGGAAGGGTAAGCAGTAATCCTAGTGTTATAAGGGGTATTACTTGCTTGCATAAAGGGCTGAACTTATGGGCACTCAGTTTGTATGATATATTAGGCAAACGTTTGTGTGTTCTGGGAGTACTGGATGTCTGAATGATCCAATGATCAATGATCAGCACCAGGCATATTCGATATATAAAACTTAACTTTTATTTAGCTTGTTGGCTTCCATAAAACATCATACGATAAGACAACACATTACAGATAGCTCAGTATTCCTTCTGACTTACGCGTTTCGGCAACAGCCATAGTCATAGCTTAAGGAAATTACAAACACAGGACATTTTAAAATCCCCACCAAATTTTTATTGGTTAAAACAATTGAACTACTAGCTACCTGATTGGATGCTTGTCTGTGTCTAAACCACTCCCTTGTCTACCTGAACAGGTGCTTAGTTGTATTTGAATGTAATAAGATATTACAAGAGAAGAATCTATATAGCTTTGCATCTTTGACATTATATATATATATATATATAGAGAGAGAGAGAGAGAGAGAGAGAGAGAGAGAGAGAGAGAGAGAGAGTATAAATCCTATGTATGTTAAACATTTAGATATGCACTAGTGCCGATCTCAAAATGACTTAATTATACACATATATATGGTCACTGATGCTCTTGCTGAACATTTCTACAGTCTAGCCGATATGTTATTTATTTAATACCAATTTATTAAATTAACATCACTACATCACTATTTTTATATTATTTGGTTTCGTGTTCTCCATTCCGTTAACAATGATGTTAGATTAAAATAAATAGATAGAATAAAGTAAATAAAAAGACAAATTTGAACGGTTTCACTAATAGTGCTAAGCCCTAAGTCTCACTTAAGCTTATTGAGTCTATCCTATAAATACATAGGTAAAGAGTGTCATTATGACACTCCTAAGTTTTCCACTTATTTCAAGCGTATAGAGCACTATTTTGTTATGTCAGTTGTCAGCATTGACAGGTGAAATTAACCATACTGAGTACTGTATTACATTTGACCTATTCAACAATGAAATAGATATATACATATAACATGATATCAAACATATGTTATAGATAAAATCTTGTTCCTACTTGAACTTTTACATAATGGTCATATTAAAAAACTGTTCAGTTGGATTACCTATTTCCATGATTATATATTATATATTCTGCCCTCTATCTTTGTCATTATTATATTGGTTGGATTTTTATATTTGATTTCAATTCTAGTTTTTAGTTTTTAATTTTTAGTTTATAACATTTGAGCTCTTCTACTAAGGTAAGTTAATTATCCCTCAGTTCATAGTCATTTTAATTATAAAAAAAAAAAATTTGTGTGAAATTTTTTATTATATAACATTTTGACACAAATGGCTCTATTTAAACTTGCCAAAAGTTGATTAGATCGTATTCACTATTTAAGCCTGCTGATATCCTAGTTTTAAGTTTATGTATCTCTTAGTGATAAGAAATCTTCTGTAAATGTCTTTCCTTTTGTGGGTTTCTCAATTATTGTCCACTTTAGGGAGATTGGGTTACTTTGGTGTTTTACTTTGAAGTGTTGTACCAATGGTGTTGTCAGTATACCCTTCTTAATGCTGGAAACATGCTCCCTAATTCTTTCACGTACTTCCCTAGAGGTGAGTCCTACATATTGTAGGTCACATAGGTCACACGTTAATAAGTAAATTACATTATTCTGTCTACAGTTGAAGCACATCTTGTGGCTGAATGTTTGTCCTGTGACAGAACTTCTAAATTGGTTTCCTGGTTGTAGAAACTCGCATGCCTTGCATGTGTGGTTGCTACAATGGTAAGTACCTGTTATTGTGAGCCACAAACTTTGCTTAATCTCAGTTTCTTTTAAACGTGTTGTTGCTATTCTGTTTCCCAAGGACATACCCTTCTTAAAGGAAAACCTGCACCCTTATTTCACTGTATTGATTAATTTGTCCTCTGCTTGTAGCATAGGTAAATGTTTCTGGATGATTTTACAAATCTGGTGATACTGGTTACTGTATTGTGTAACAAACGTAACCCTTTCATCCCCGCCATTTTTTTGCCTTGTATACATTTTATCCTCCAAAAGATCTTCTCTCTTTATTTTTGACAATGTGTCCTTTCTGTTCCTAATCAGATTTTTTGAGTAGCCCCTGGCTTTTAATTTATTTGATAGAATGTGTGCATGTTTTTCAAATAGTTGGTCTGTACTACAATTCCTCTTCAATCTGGTGAATTGTCCTTTTGCTACTGAACCAAAAACTCTTCTAGGGTGACTGTTTGCATGTAATAAGGTGTTGCCTGTAATTGGTTTGACATATACTTCAGTTTCTATGGAGCCCTCTGCTTTGCCTCTTAGTTGGACATCTAAGTAATGTGTTTCGTGCTTTGCCCACTCAAAAGTAAATTGTATGCCAACATCATTGGTATTTAGTAATGAAACCAATTTTTTCGCACTATCAGCTTCACCATCCCATATACATATCAGATCATCAATAAAACGTTTGTAGTATATTATCCTATCTCTGAGGGGGTCCTGACATCCATAGATGTGGGACAGCTCCCACCAACCCATAAACAGGTTGGCATAGGAGGGGGCAAATTTTGCCCCCATAGCTGTCCCACATCTCTGAAGGTAAAAGACCCCCTCAAAGGTAAAGTACTTGTGAGTTAGCAAGTATTGGGTTACTCTTGAGATGTAATTACCAAATATCTGATGCTGACCAGTTATTCTCTTGATAAAAAATTCAATAGCTTTCAAACCCATGTCGTGTGGAATTGAAGAGTATAGTGCTTGTACATCGATAGTAAGCCAACTATAGTTCTGTTCCCATGTTATATCTTTCAATTCTTTTAATAGCTGTTTCGTATCATGCAAATGGCTACTCAATTTAAATATCAGTGGGTGTAATATTCCATCTAACCATTCTGATAAATGTTCGTTTCTTGAGTGCCCAATATTCCTTCCCACTCCTTCCTGATCAGATCAAGGGGGCCACACACATAATCTGGGCAGACTGCTGTCAAGTAACCACTGATACTGAGGGACCCTTCCCTTCTGGCACTACTTCCACACACTCCAGGTACTGAGGGCTGATTGGTTCAAGCACCAACAGACTATCATTCTCAATCGGCTCTCCCTCCCTGTCAGTGCATCCTTCCACATTTTCACAGTGCACTGCAGACAAGTCTGATTGAGGTAAAGGCTGTGTCACACACACACCCTGCCCCTCCTCCCCTTCTTGGCATAGTTACACACGGTCACTTGTACATTAGGACCCATATCTTGTTTTCCTATGTCACAGGTATCATGGTTTGGCATATACTGTGATAACCTCCCCAAATCAGTATGAAGCAGTACATTTGTAGCAATGTTATCTGACACTCCCACATCTCTTAACCCTCTCCCTGCTCCCCAGTCTAGATACACTTGTGCCATATGCACTGTAGAGTGTACTCCCCCAATACCTTTTACAGCTAGAGTCTTTCCAGGCATAATGTCCTCAGAGCTCACTAGCTCTGGACGCACAATAGTCACTTCTGCACCCGTGTCCCGAAGCCCCAATGTTACCTTATCTCTAACATTTACAGGTTGTAAGTTCTCATTGTTACTTTCCTCTGGCCGGGTCACAAACAAGTAAATAACTGTAGGTTATTTACTTGTTTCTGATACAAGCAGAGATTGTATCTTTAGAGTTAGTGTTTTGCAATACCATCCTTTAGCGCACACTATTCCACTCTTTTAAATACGGGTCACAAACAAAACAGAAGATGGTAATCCTGAGGAGTGGCCTCATCCTGCTGATGCTTAAGGTTTTCTTCCTTTCTGGGCAGTTAGTACTGATGTGACCCATTTTGTGACAAGCAAAACACTTGCGGGTATCTCCCTGCTCAGGTGTAGCACTCACCCCTCCTTTCCTAGAGGGAATCGACACATTAGACAAAGGCACAACAGACTTTGTGAAGGGCGGTCGTGGAACAGCTTCTTTCCAGGTGGATGCCCCCTTAACAAAGGATTTTCTCCCATTCACTGGTGACCTGTTGGCTGTGTAAAAATCTGGCAGCTCACCCGCCTCCAATGCTGTTTTGGGTCTCCTATCAAGGGCCCATTCCTGTACTTCTGCTGGGCACAGCTGTACAAATTGTTCCTTCACCATTAGATTTTTCAGCACCTCCATAGTGGCTATCTTTAGCCCTCTGATCCACTGTTTAAAGGCTGTCGTCAGGTTTCCAACAACTGCAGTATAGCTCTGATATACCCCTCTGCAGAGTACAGAATTTCTTTCTGTACACCTCAGGAGTGAGATTATACCTCCTCTGCAGTGCAGCTTTAATTGCATCGCAGTCCTGATCAAACTCAGCAAAAGCTTCCAGTGCAGGACCTTTCAGACCCAAGGGTAAGGTACTTGGCCAACTGCTCCCTTGGCAGCTGGAACTGTCTGTAAACTTTTTCAAAGCTGCGCAGGAATACATCCAAGTCTCCATCTTTCTCCATGGTAGGGAAACTCTCTGCCCATGATCTGATTAAAGAGGAGTCTCTAGGTTCACTAACAGGTGAGAGTTTCTCTCTCCAATCGAGCAAGCTGTAACTGATTCAGCCTGTCGTTCAGCAGCCTGTCTCTCTGCAGCCAGAGCCTCTCTCTCTCAGCCTGTCTCTCTGCGGCCAGAGCCTCTCTCTCTCTCTCAGCATATTGCTCAGCAGCCTCCCTCTCAGCTGCTTCCCTAGCAGCCTGTCTCTCTTGGAATTTGAAGATCAGCTCCATGCGCAAACTTGGATCCGCTGAGCCCATATGCTTTAAAACAGTTTGCAAATAACAGTCCAATGGATCTCCAGATCCTGATGAATCACTGCTCACCGCTGCAGACACCTCTCCTGAGGCTTCAGCTTGTGCAGCCTGGCTGCAATCATATTCCAAAAGAACTTGTATCAATAACTCCTTAGTCTTTCCATGAGAGGGAATCTCTCCTGGCATAACAGTCCCTTTATTTCCTTGGTCTGCAGCTGGTATGCCTCCATAGTAAAAGTTTGCATTGGGTGACTAATATAATGCATTGACTTTTTGCCTTTGGAAATTGTGAGAGTCACAATTTCTTTTAGTACTGGGATTTTCACACTAGCAAATTCCCAAAGCACTAAAATCTAATAATACATTGTGTGTATATATATATATATATATATATATATATATACAAAACACAGAAGAAGACTGCACTCTCATACCGGACCGGGTACACATCCCATGACCCTGTAACATGCTCAGCCCTGGGTGCTCACGGGCACTCACAGGAAGCTGTGCTGTCCACAGAGTCACAGGCAGTTAACCCCAGACAGGACTGCACTCTCTTACAGGACCAGGTATGAGAGTGCCCTGTCCGTTATGAGTTATGAGAAAGGCCTAATTAAGGCCGAAACGCGTTGACATACTGGTGAGCTTATTTTCAATCTTGATTTACTGTGTACAAACAGTTTTGCACTATTGTTCTTTCTTTTCTTTTACAGGTTTGTTGTTGTTTTTATGTCTTTGAAATTATGGATATGTGATTTTCTGGTTTCTTTTTGGATATTTGTGCATCAGCAGCTTTTCACACTTATTTCATAAGCATTTTTTGTTTTTTGAGCATCTACATTTTTGCATTATCATATTGTTTTTCCTTTTTTTCACTGTGCACCTCCATTTTTGATTTTCTTTTGTTTTTTTCTGTGTTTTTTTCTGTGTTTTTTACCATATTTTTTCCCATTTTACCAATTTTTGGAGCACGCATTTATCACACCCAGCACATCTCCACGACACCTTAAGGAGGATTCACCACATTTTACTTTTATATACATTTTACTTTTATTTGGAGAGTTATTTTGGACACATTGTTTCAATAATTATCTTTTTTGGACCTAATCTGGACATTTATTTATTTGTTGTATATTGATTGTTCACACCATGTTGTTGTAACTTTTAACATTAGCCACATAATCTGCCGCACTACACAGCTTTAACACCAGCAAATCTATATTGTTCCACGCATTTTAAATTGGCTCAATGTCTGGCTAATTATAGCCTCTTCTTTTATCTTATTATATTGTTTTAATCATGGATCCATGTATTTAATCAATGTTTTATTTTACTATTTAAACTTAATAAATACTGTTATCAACTGTCATATCATTATAGCACTCTAGCCTTTTTAGCTATATAGCGCATACTCTCTATCTCCGAACTTGTTCTCTGCCCACTGTTAATCCACTAGGGGGCTATCTTGAGTGTAAGCTTAAGGCTTTATCACCTGCGCTCGGTTCACTCCACTTCTTTACCTGTGTTTGCAATCCTAAGAAAACTCAGAATACATTTTAGCAAAAAAATAACCTAAAATCACAGTCTTAATACTACCAGTCTCTTTCAGTAACGTGTTTTAAATATTAGACAAAGGCAAAATCTTAATAAAGGAATTATTTATTATGCCAAAAAATTATGCACAGTGCATTATTAATAAAAAGATGTTAACAAGTAAAATTATACACAAGCAGTTTTAAAATAAAAAGGAGAAATAACAGAAACCTTTATACTTTACTAGTCTTGGTATCTGTGCCAGGGAGGTTGGCAAGAAAAAATGGTCCCTCATTCTGTTGGTATACAGCCTCCCAAGTAAGAATGAACACTTGAATTGGAACAGCCAATAGAATGCAAGCTCAATCCTATTGGCTGATTGGATCAGCCAATAGGATTGAACTTCAATCCTATTGACTGATTGCATCAGCCAATAGGATTTTTTTCTACCTTAATTACGATTGGCTGATAGAATTCTATCAGCCAATCGGAATCTAAGGGACACCATATTGGATGACGTCACTTAAAGGTACCTACATTCAGCTTTAGTCGTTGGATGAAGAGGATGCTCCGCGTCGGATGTCTTGACGATGGACCCGCTCCGCGTCGGATGGATGAAGATAGAAGATGCCATCTGGATGAAGACTTCTGTCGTCTGGAGGACCACTTCGCCCGACTTGGATGAAGACTTCTACCGGCTTTGTTGAGGACTTCGGCCCGGCTTGGATGAAGACTTCTTCCGGTCGATCTACAGGGGGTTAGTGTTAGTTTTTTTAAGGGTGTATTGGGTGGGTTTTATTTTTAGGTTAGGGACTTTGGGCTGCAATAGAGCTAACTGCTGTTTTAAGGGCAATGCCCATCCAAATGCCCTTTTCAGGGCAATAGGGAGCTTAGGTTTTTTTAGATAGTATTTTATTTGGGGGTTGGTTGTGTGGATGATGGGTTTTACTGTTGGGGGGGTTGTTTGTATTTTTTTCCAGGTAAAAGAGCTGATTACTTTGGGGCAAAGCCCCGCAAAAGGCCCTTTTAAGGGCTATTGGTAGTTTAGTTAAGGCTAGAGGTTTTTTTTTTATTTTGGGGGGCTTTTTTATTTTGTTAGGGCTATTAGATTAGGTGTAATTAGTTTAAATATCTGTAATTTGTTTATTATTTTCTGTAATTTAGTGGGGGGTTTTGTACTTTAGCTAATTTAATTTAGGTAATTTTATTTAATTTAGTTAATTTATTTAATTATAGTGTAGTGTTAGGTGTTATTGTAACTTAGGTTAGGTTTTATTTTACAGGTACTTTTGTATTTATTTTAGCTAGGTAGTTATTAAATACAGGGAGTGCAGAATTATTAGGCAAGTTGTATTTTTGAGGATTAATTTTATTATTGAACAACAACCATGTTCTCAATGAACCCAAAAAACTCATTAATATCAAAGCTGAATAGTTTTGGAAGTAGTTTTTAGTTTGTTTTTAGTTATAGCTATTTTAGGGGGATATCTGTGTGTGCAGGTGACTATTACTGTGCATAATTATTAGGCAACTTAACAAAAAACAAATATATACCCATTTCAATTATTTATTTTTACCAGTGAAACCAATATAACATCTCAACATTCACAAATATACATTTCTAACATTCAAAAACAAAACAAAAACAAATCAGTGACCAATATAGCCACCTTTCTTTGCAAGGACACTCAAAAGCCTGCCATCCATGGATTCTGTCAGTGTTTTGATCTGTTCACCATCAACATTGCGTGCAGCAGCAACCACAGCCATCCAGACACTGTTCAGAGAGGTGTACTGTTTTCCCTCCTTGTAAATCTCACATGTGATGATGGACCACAGGTTCCCAATGGGGTTCAGATTAGGTGAACAAGGAGGCCATGTCATTAGATTTTCTTCTTTTATACCCTTTCTTGTCAGCCACGCTGTGGAGTACTTGGACGCGTGTGATGGAGCATTGTCCTGCATGAAAATCATGTTTTTCTTGAAGGATGCAGACTTCTTCCTGTACCACTGCTTGAAGAAGGTGTCTTCCAGAAACTGGCAGTAGGACTGGGAGTTGAGCTTGACTCCATCCTCAACCCGAAAAGGCCCCACAAGCTCATCTTTGATGATACCAGCCCAAACCAGTACTCCACCTCCACCTTGCTGGCGTCTGAGTCGGACTGGAGCTCTCTGCCCTTTACCAATCCAGCCACGGGCCCATCCATCTGGCCCATCAAGACTCACTCTCATTTCATCAGTCCATAAAACCTTAGAAAAAACAGTCTTGAGATATTTCTTGGCCCAGTCTTGACGTTTCAGCTTGTGTGTCTTGTTCAGTGGTGGTCGTCTTTCAGCCTTTCTTACCTTGGCCATGTCTCTGAGTATTGCACACCTTGTGCTTTTGGGCACTCCAGTGATGTTGCAGCTCTGAAATATGGCCAAACTGGTGGCAAGTGGCATCTTGGCAGCTGCACGCTTGACTTTTCTCAGTTCATGCGCAGTTATTTTGCGCCTTGGTTTTTCCACACGCTTCTTGCGACCCTGTTGACTATTTTGAATGAAACGCTTGATTGTTCGATGATCACGCTTCAGAAGCTTTGCAATTTTAAGAGTGCTGCATCCCTCTGCAAGATATCTCACTATTTTTGACTTTTCTGAGCCTGTCAAGTCCTTCTTTTGACCCATTTTGCCAAAGGAAAGGAAGTTGCCTAATAATTATGCACACCTGATATAGGGTGTTGATGTCATTAGACCACACCCCTTCTCATTACAGAGATACACATCAACTAATATGCTTAATTGGTAGTAGGCTTTCAAGCCTATACAGCTTGGAGTAAGACAACATGCATAAAGAGGATGATGTGGTCAAAATACTCATTTGCCTAATAATTCTGCACTCCCTGTAGTTAATAACTATTTAATAACTTTTCTACCTAGTTAAAATAAATACAAACTTGCCTGTAAAATAAAAATAAACCCTAAGCTAGATACAATGTAACTATTAGTTATATTGTAGCTAGCTTAGGGTTTATTTTATAGGTAAGTATTTAGTTTTAAATATGAATAATTTAGTTAATGATAGTAATATTTATTTAGATTTATTGTAATTATATTTGTTAGGGTTAGACTTAGGTTTAGGGGTTAATAATTTTAATATAGTGGCGGCGACGTTGGGGGCGGCAGATTAGGGGTTAATAAATGTAGGTAGGTTGCGGCGACATTGGGGGTGGCAGATTAGGGGTTAATAAATAGCATGAAGGTGTCGGCGATGTTGGGGGCGGCAGATTAGGGGTTAATACATATAATTTAGGTGGCGGCGGTTTCCGGAGCGGCAGATTAGTGGGTACAATTTTTATTATAGTGTTTGCGATGCGGGAGGGCCTCGGTTTGGGGGTTAATAGGTAGTTTATGGGTGTTAGTGTACTTTTAGCACTTTAGTTATGAGTTTTATGTTACAGCGTTGTATTGACTTTTAAATGCGTTAGGACTCTTAACAGGGTAAGGTGTACCACTCACTTTTTGGCCTCCCAGGACAGACTCGTAATATCAGCGTTATGGAAGTCCCATAGAAAAAAGACTTTACAAAGTTTACGTAAGTCGTTTTGCGGTAAGGCCAAAGAAGTGTGCAGTGACCCTAAACCTTCAAGACCTGTTAATGCTGCTTTTTTACCCTAACGCACAACTCGTAATCTAGGCGTGTGTTTTTATTAAAAACTTTAATACCAAAAACAAAGCTAAAAATAGATCTAGTTTAGAAAGAGCATTGTTATTTCTGGATATACAGGTAAAAATTAACTCTAAAGGATTTCTTAATCACCAGAGATGTTGTCTCTTCATATTTAAATCTAGAAGAAGATTTTACATTCTAACATTTACTCTGAGTATCACATTTCCTATCAGTTAATAGCTTTGGTGTTATATTAAAATCCCAAACAGTCAACTGACAATTTATCAATTTCTGTAATTTTGCTGAAAAGCATATCTAAATAGGCTCAGCAACTGCTGATTTGTGGCTGCTCATAGATGCCTTGTGTGATTGGCTGACCCATGGGTAATACTAGTTCTTCAACAAAGGATACCTAAAGAATGGAGCAAATTAGGTAATAGAAGTTAATGTTTAGAAAAAGTTCATCAAAGGTCCCGAGAAGTCAGCACTTTTAAATGTTTAAAAAGAAAGGCTTTATTTCAAATATTTAAAACAGACAATAGCATTGTCAGCAGCAGACGCTATAACGAGATGAAGCCATAAGGTAATAATAAGTCTGACCGGTTTCGGTCCTATAGACCGTAATCATATACCTAACTGCACACAGATTGGTAAGGTTTAAAAATGGTTAAATACAATCTCATTGGCTTACATAAATTCCTCCATTGTTAACCCTTTAGTTACAAAATACATATTTCCCTCTATAGTTTGGGTTTGAAGTATATCATTCATGTATGAACCTAATTACCATTTATAGCTAACCTTTAACCAATAGGACCAATACATCTTGTTTAATGAACTCTCTATATTTGATTTATACTGCTAAATATGTGTTTACTTTTGAATAAATATTCCTCATTAATTCACCTATTCATATGTACATATGATGAAGTGGTATCATATCAAGATTGTGTATCATCTGATGATGTAGCTAAAGGGTTAACAATGACGGAATTTATGTAAGTCAATGAGATTGTTTTTAACCATTTTTATACCTTACCAATCTATGTGCAATTAGGTCTATGATTACGGTCTATAGGACCGAAACCGGTCAGACTTATTATTACCTTATGGCTTCACCCATAGTTGCCAACAGTCCCTGATTTCCAGGGACAGTCCCTGGATTTTCTTGTATGTCGCTGGATTTTTTTTGTCCCTGGAAATGTCCCTGAAAATCTCCTTTGCACAACATTTGTTGTTTGCATATACACACACACACATACACATATATAGATAGATAGATGATAAATAGATATAGTGTATTATTTAAATATAATTCATTCCTAATGGAATATTGTTATTATTATTGAATTGGTTCACATATTAGTTGTCTTTTTAATTTTGATGCTGTGTTGTAAAAATAACCATAAGCCCAGGATGTGTTCCAGAGACTGGGTAGGTGTAAGAGCTTGGTGCTGTAATCTGTATAATAAACTATGGATAAGTCTAAATTATACTATTACTGGGTGTGTTTTGATTGCAGAACTGAGTGGGCGGAGCAGTTGAACAGTAGGTCGTCAATACTCCAGTAACCCGCTTGCTTGCTCTGCTGCAAAGTGTCCCTGGAATTTTTTTTAAAATGTTGGCAACTATGCTTCACCTCATTATAGAGTCTGCTGCTGACAATGCTATTGTCTGTTTTAAATATTTCAAATAAAGCCTTTCTTTTTAAACGTTTGAAAGTGTCTGGATTCCCTGGACTTTTGATTAACTTTTTCTTCATATCTATTACGGAGCACTGGGGCTCCGGTATCTACCTGAAATCCACACACCCACAGCCTTGAGCCTATTGGAAACCACGTTCATTACCCTGTGACGTCACAACGCCGAAATTCCCACAGAGGATACCGCCAGAGTGAAGATCTAGCGAGGGGTGAGAAAACAGCAGCGAGGGTTGCGTTAGTGGAAAGCGGTTTTCCACCGCAACCGCTGAAGTGTTGAGAACCCCGGGTCTTCAGGCATCCATCTGGATGGGTGAGTCCAAAAGTCACCATATATAGTGGACTGTTCTCTCTGAGCGATTGCATCAATAACTGCCCATGTATAGCACGGTTTGTGAAACACAGCTTAGCTAGCATAGTTACAAGACTTCTGTATGGGTAGGAGGGGTTAAGACCCCAGTCCCCCGAAGGTGTGATATTGGTCCAATGCACGTCCCTCTTGCTGATCAAGACTATATTTTGCTCCTGTGGAAGCTTTTTTGTCAAATGTAATTTCCCCAGAACTATTTTTCTGCCCTCCATCCTATTTACCATATCATAACTCCCTACACATCAGAAAACTCAACACTGAAAGGGCAGCAAGCACTCTCGACTCATGTTGCATATTACTTTTGGCTTTTATGGGGTCCTTGCAGATATTGTGGTTGTGGGTCACTTTGTGGTGCAGTACACCTCTGCATTGGAAGGGTTGAACATGATTTGCCTTTGCACCAACTTTCCTTTCATGTGTATGATTATTAATTTCCCATTTTAGAAACTTTTTTTATTTCCTGCTGATGAACTGCACAGCTTTTCTTCAGTAGCATATACAGTAGTGATTCATCTGCTATCTGTGTAATGTGAGATTAAAAGTATTTATTTCTAATGGTTTTGAGAGTCCACGGTTTATTTTTTGGAATTACATCACCTGGCCACCAGGAGGAGGCAAAAACACCCTACCCCAGAGTTTAAACTATCCCTCCTACTTCCCCCTTCCCTCCCAGTATTTCGTTGCCTTGTCAAGGAGTAGGCATGGAAAGAGATGCTGCTGAATTATAATAAGATTTCAGCTTCACTCCTTCAATGGATTGTTCCTGGTTAGGAGGGTGCTGTTTGTACATTGTTTCTTCTCCTTGTTGGATTTAAGTCACAAACTAGCCACTGGTTTCACAGGGTAGTGCCTTTGCCTCCCCTTGCGTGGCTAGATATGTCACCCCTCCTAACATCTGTCCTTCTCTGTTTGTTACAGGCCAGGACAGGTTTGAAGAAACTTTACGAGTAAGAAGGCTCTGGTTAGGCTAAATACCTATCTTGAGCCATATTTCTTTTTCATAAGTAGGCACTTAGTGCTGGGTAAATGCCCTATGGCTATTCTGTCTCCCTTACACTCAGTGCTGGGATGGTGCCTATTCTGTCTATCTTAGACTCAGTGCTGGGATGGTGCCTTATTTACATGGTGCAGTGTTCCTCTGCCTCCCTCCTATATCTTTAGGTCAGTTTATTACACGGCAGCGGCTCTGTGTTCAGACTGTGTGTGTGTTTTTTATTTATTCATGAGGGCTTCTGAAATCCCCATTTTATTCCTGGGTGGGATTTTGTAGGGGTGTGCTCTGTTCCGCTTATATATCTCATAAGAACACTGTTATTTACTTTGCCCTAGATGACAGCGGTACTGGTTTAAGCGCTCCAGCGTGTTAAGGATAGCTTAGACCGCTGAGGCCCTGTATTCGGCTGTACATTGTTGTGCTGGGTGGGAGGCGGAGCGTTTCTTTTTGCCAGGAAGTGGCGCACTTTCAGCTCCGTTTCTCTAAAGAGTGATCACAGTCAGGTGGCAGGTGTTTGTTTCACTCCGTCTGAACTCCGGTATCAGGAGGGGGTAAGACTCTTACACCAGAGTCCGGGTTTGCTAATTTCAAAGATTATCACTACAGACGCCTGCCTGTTTGGTTAGGGAGTGGTTTGGGGTCTATTTAGAGACGAGGGTGTTTGGTCTCCTCAGGAAGTGAATCTACTGATCAATGTCCTGGAACTCAGAGTGATTTTCAATACTCTTCAATTATGGCCATTACTTCAATCGATCCCATACATTAGTTTTCAATCAGACAACGTCACGGCTGTGGCATACATAAATTATCAGGTAGGTACTTGCAGCTCCCTTGCAATGAAGGAGGTCTCTCGCATCTTGTCGTGGGTGGAGGAGAATCTTTGTTTAATCTCTGCCATACATATTCCGAGGAGGGACAACTGGGAAGCGGACTACTTGAGCCGCCAGTCGTTACATCCTGGGGAACGGTCTCTCAATCAGGAGATATTCGATCAGTTGGTAGTTTGCTCAGGGCAAACAGAAATAGATCTAATGGCATCCCATTTCAACCGCAAGCTTCCTCGTTACGCGTCCAGAGCTCGTCTGAAACAGGAGGGTGTTCCGGCAATCTTAGTGGCATCGTGCAGACCTGAGCAGGATGTCCATAACCCCTCAATGGTGTCTCCCTCTCTTCCACTTTGTTTTTCTTGTCCCATTATTTTATTTTTCCGTGGACTCCACAGCTTGGGTATTGGTTCCTAAAGTAGAGATCGTGGACTCTCACTACCATTAGAAAACAAAATGTATTCTTGCCTGATAAATTAATTTCTTTCTTGGTAGTGAGAGTCCACTGACCCGTTTGTGATTTTCTTTCCATCTTGGTGGAGGCAGTCCTTGTTTGCATCTCGGTACCCTATGATCTTTATTACTCAATTTTTTCTTGGCTATATAGCAATACTGGGAGTAGCAAGGATAGTTAGAGGGATATTCTAGTCAAAAAAGTAGAGCATGCAATTTTAAGCAACTTTCTAATTTACTCCTATTATCATTTTTTTCTATATTCTCTTGGTATATTGGAAAAAGCTGGAATGTCAGCTTAGGAGCCGACCATTTTTGGTTAAGCACCCTGGGTAGCGCTTGCTGATTGGTGGCTACATTTAGACATGAACTTGTGTATTAAGACGTTGTGATTAACAGTGTCAAAGGCTTTTACACAATCAAGGAAAATAGCTCCATTCAGTTCACCTTGTTCCATTTCATTATGAACATGGTAAATTTTAAGAGAGCCGTTACAGTGGTTTGGGCAAAAGCCAGATTGGAACATGGCGGGGAAGCCCATCTGCTGGTAAAAACTGTGCAGTTGGCGATAAGCACATTTCTCTAATATTTTAACAACACAGGGAGTAAGAATAAAGGCCTAGGGAACGATTTACTAATGTGTGGGCGGACAGGATCCGCTGAAGTTGATCATGTCCACCGCACATCGATAAATGCCGACAGCATACGCTGTCGGCATTTATCATTGCACAAGCATTTCTAGTGAATTGCTTGTGCAATGCCACCCCCTGCACATTCGCGGACAATCAGCTGCTAGCAGGGGGTGTCAATCAACCCAATCGTATCCTATCGGCTGATTGCTGTCTTCCGCCTCAGAGGTGGCGGATGAGTTAAGGAGCCCCCCTATAGTTTGAGACTAGGGTTTTATCTACACTTTTGTGGACTGGAGCAAACCTTGCTGTTTTCAAGCTTTGGGGACATTGCTAGACATCAGAGAGGTGTTAATTAAGAATGGGAAGGGCAGTGTTCCTCTTCTGATACAGGGTGCAATTACAGTATACCTTACGGGTGATTAGCCGCACTTTACAAGTGCCCAATACATACAATACATACAAAAATACTTACCTAAACTCAAAAACAGTAATACGCAGTGTGAAGCTTGATTAACCAGCACACTTAAAGGAACAGTGTACTGTATAATTGGTTTCTCATTAATGTGTTTCCAGTTATTCGTTATACCTGCTGCAGAATTAAAAATATATAGGAAATTGCTCCCTTAGGTATATTTTTGTGTATGAAATAGCTGTTTCTGCTAACTGAAAACACAATACAGTGGGCTGATCATGTAGGAAGATAATGCATCATTATGTTATCTGTCTAATTATTTACACAAAGTCCTCCTTATCTTCTTTATTAATGTTTACTCAAAAGCCAAAAGTTAGAGAACAATAGAAAATTAGCATTTTAGTATCTCTCTGTCATAGCCCCCCAATGGGAGCATTGTTTTATCTGAACCTTCTTGTTTACCTGGCTTTTAGTAATCAAAAATTAAGTTCAGAAATGTTCAGTATAGGTGGGAATACAATAGGCAAATAATCTATTTTAAATGAGAAAACAACGGGAAGGAGCTATTTTAAACAATCTAATACATTGCAATAGGTGAAATAGATCATTAAAGAGGAGAAAATATTACAGTATACTGCACCTTCAAGGGGTAAAATTAAACCGAATGAAAATCAATAGCATGATTAGTAGTAAGAGATTAAAGCCATCTATGGCATTAACCCCTTAATGACCACAGCACTTTTCCATTTTCTGTCCGTTTGGGACCAAGGCTATTTTTAAATTTTTGCGGTGTTTGTGTTTAGCTGTAAATTTCCTCTTACTCATTTACTGTACCCACACATATTATATACCATTTTTCTCGCCATTAAATGGACTTTCAAAATCTACCATTATTTTCATCATATATTATAATTTGCTATAAAAAAATACAAATATGATGAAAAAATGGAAAAAAACACACTTTTTCTAACTTTGACCCCCAAATATGTTACACATCTACAACCACCAAAAAACACCTATGCTAAATAGTTTCTAAATTTTGTCCTGAGTTTAGAAATACCCAATGTTTACATGTTCTTTGCTTTTTTTGCAAGTTATAGGGCAATAAGTACAAGTAGCACTTTGCTATTTCCAAACCACTTTTTTTCAAAATTAGCGCTAGTTACATTGGGACACTAATATCTTTCAGGAATCCCTGAATATCCCTTGACATGTATATATTTTTTTTTAGAAGGCATCCCAAAATATTGATCTAGGCCCATTTTGGCATATTTCATGCCACCATTTCACTGTCAAATGCGATCAAATAAAAAAAATTGTTCACTTTTTCACAAATTTTTTCACAAACTTTAGGTTTCTCACTAAAATTATTTACAAACAACTTGTGCAATTATGGCATAAATGGTTGTAAATGCTTCTCTGGGATCCCCTTTGTTCATAAATAGCAGACATATATGGCTTTGGCTTTGCTTTTTGGTAATTAGAAGGCTGCTAAATGCCACTGCGCACCACACGTGTATTATGCCCAGCAGTAAAGGCGTTAATTAGGGAGCTTGTAGGGTTAATTTTAGCATATATGGCTTTGGCGTTGCTTTTTGGTAATTAGAAGGCCGCTAAATGCTGCACACGTGTATTATGGCTAGCAGTGAAGGGGTTAATTAGGTAGTTTGTAGGGAGCTTGCAGGGTTAATTTTAGCTTTAGTGTAGAGATCAGCCTCCCAACTGACACATCACATGCCTTGATCCCTCCCAAACAGCTCCATTCCCTCCCCCACCCCACAATTGTCCCCGCCATCTTAAGTACTGGCAGAAAGTCTGCCAGTACTAAAATAAAAGGTATCTTTGAATATTCTTATTTTTTTTAGCATATTTACATATGCTGCGATGTAGGATCCCCCCTTAGCCCCCAACCTCCCTGATCCCCCCCAAAACAGCTCTCTAACCCTCCCCCTCTGCCTTAGTGGGGCCCATCTTGGGTACTGGGAGCTGTCTGCCAGTACCCAGTTTGCAAAAAAACAGTTTTTTTATTATTTTGTTTTTATTTTTTTCTGTAGTGTAACTTCCCCCCCACAGACCAACATCCCAGAAGCCAAACCGATCATTAATTCAAATAAAATCTCCTCTTTTTCCCCCACTTCTAACTAAAAAATTTCTGTAGTGTAGCGGTTCCCACCCGCTCCCGCCCCATGCACGTGCCCGCCCCTGCCTCCCCGTACACGTGCACGCGTCCGCGCACGCCCCCGGTCATCCCCGCCCACGATCCCGCCACCCGCCTCCCACACCGGCTCCCACCCACCAACGTACTAAGCTGTCTATGTCCGGTGCAGAGAGGGCCACAGAGGCTAAAAATAGTTATTGCAGGATGCCTCGATATCGAGGCATCAGTGCAATAACCGGAAAGCAGCTGGAAGCGAGCAGGATCGATTGAATCAGCCAATAGGATTTTTTCTACCTTAATTCCGACTGGCTGATAGATTTCTATCAGCCAATTGGAATTGAAGGGACGCCATCTTGGATGACGTCATTTAAAGGAACCTTCTGTGTTTAGCCATCGGAAGAAGAGGATGCTCCGCGTCGGATGTCTTGAAGATGGACACGCTCCGCGCCGGATGGATGAAGATAGAGGATGTCGTCTGGATGAAGACTTCTGCCCGTCTGGAGGACCACTTCACCCGGCTTTGTTGAGGACTTCGGCCTGGTTGGGTGAAGATGTCTCCCGGTAAGGTGATCTTCAGGGGGTTAGTGTTAGTTTTTTTTAAGGGGGATTGGGTGGGTTTTAGAGTAGGGTTGGTTGTGTGGGTGGTGGGTTTTAATGTTGGGGGGGAATTGTAAATTTTTTTCAGGTAAAAGAACTGATTACTTTTGGGCAATGCCCCGCAAAAGGCCGTTTTAAGGGCTATTTGTAATTTTGTGTAGGGTAGGGCTTTTTTTATTTTGGGGGGATTTTTTTATTTTGTTAGGGGGATAAGATTAGGTGTAATTAGTTTAAAAATCTTGTAATTTGTTTATTATTTTCTGTAATTTAGTGTTTTGTTTTTTTGTACTTTAGATAATTTTATTCAATTGTAATTATTTGTATTTAATTTAGGTAATTAATTTAATTGTAGTGTTATGTGTAATTGTAACTTAGATTAGGTTTTATTTTACAGGTACATTTGTCTTTATTTTAACTAGGTAGTTATTAAATAGTTAATAACTATTTAATAACTATTGTACCTAGTTAAAATAAATGCAAAGTTGCCTGTAAAATAAAACTATTAGTTATATTGTAGCTAGCTTAGGGTTTATTTTATAGGTAAGTATTTAGTTTTAAATAGAAATTATTTAGTTAATTGTAGTAATTTTATTTAGATTTATTTAAATTATATTTAAGTTAGGTGGGGTTAGGGTTAGACTTAGGTTTAGGGATTAATAACTTTATTATAGTGGCGGCGACGTTGGGGGCGGCAGATTAGGGGTTAATAAATGTAGGTAGGTGGCGGCGATGTTAGGGCCGGCAGAATAGGGGTTAATAATATTTAACTAGTGTTTGCAATGCGGGAGTGTGGCGGTTTAAGGGTTAATATATTTATTACAACAAAATAGAGGGGGCGCTAAAGGTGCAGGGGTATCTCAGTGCAAAAATGAATCACTATGCATAGATGATACAGAACAATTCATATATCACAAGGACCAAACATAAATAAAAATGAAAAATATATATATGAAATAAAAAATAAAAAATGAAACGGTTCTAACTGAGAAACACGTTGCATTTGAGGGGTGCCACTGTATACCCTTTTATCCACTCATCATAAAAAACTGCTGTGTTGTTTTTTTATCTTTGATTTTAATAAATAGCTACATTTTATTTTAAATGTACTCTGAGTGGAGTTCTTTTCCTACCTTCTGCCTTTGCTGATTGCTCACTGGGACCTACACCCCTGCACAACCAAGAATCTACATCTAGGGTGAGCTGCTACACCTGTCATAAAGTTACAGCCTGCCTCTACCAGCACATACGTGTGCTACAGGAGTATGTGAGTACCCATTTGTATCATCTAAGAGATATTGCCGGTTATACCTTTAATGGTCTGCACATGTAGTGCTTTCTTTTTTTGTTTTTTAATCTCTCACCAGCTGCACAGTTTTGCCTGGAGGGTGAGCTGTCACACCTATCTGAAATTGCAGCTTGTCTCTACCAGCACATAGGTGTGCTTCAATAGCATTCTGTTTGTTTTGTATCATAACATCTGATTATACCACACATGAGGCGCCCCTCTGTCTTCTTGTACTTTTACAGCTTAATATATTTATTATAGTGGTGGCGATGTCCGGTTCGGCAGATTAGGGGTTAAAATATTTAGCACTTTAGTTAGGAGTTTTATGCTACAGCGTTGTAGTGTAAAACTCTTAACTACTGACTTTTAAATACGGTACCAGTCTTGACTGGAGAGGGTCTACCGCTCACTTTTTGTCAGACTCGTAATACCGGCGCTATGCAAGTCCCAATGAAAATATAGTATACGCAATTGACGTAAGTGGATTTGCGGTATTTCCGAGTCTGACCAAAAAAGTGAGCGGTACACCTGTACCTGCAAGACTCGTAATACCAGCGGGCGTTTAAAAAGCAGCGTTGGGACCTTCCAACGCTGCTTTTTAAGCCTAACGCAAGACTCGTAATCAAGCCGTATGTTTTTGATTACTTTGCTGCTGCTCCTTTTATCGCTTTTGGACTGTATCTTGATGCCTGATGTGAGCACCAGCACCCTGCATTGGTCCCTTTTATACTACATTAGTTCCGGGATTCTATCTAGAGCACTATCCAGAGCACTTTAAGGAATTTCCTGTATATAGCGGTTCCATGTCTGCTTTAGTGTATGGTGTAAAACACTTACCATCCGAAGTAACATCCCACCACAAGACTGCAACCTTCCATCTCCGCTCCCGGTCACCCCCTCCACCACTCTCAGTGCCTTCCCCCCCAACCACTGAGAAGGAAGTGAGTTCCCTAATATCTTCCTCACACCTCACTACCTGCCCACTTGACCCTATCCCTTCACATCTAATACCTTCTCTGTCTTCTACCCTCACCTCAGCTCTTACTCACATATTCAACTGATCCCTTACTACTGGTTCATTTCCATCATCCTTCAAACATGCAAAGGTCACCCCATCCTCAAAAAACCCTCCCTCAACCCCAATTCTCCTGCAAACTACCTCCCCGTATCACTGCTTCCACTAGCTTCAAAAGTCCTAGAAAAACTAGTTTTCAATCGCCTAACCCACTTCCTATCCTCCAACTCATTGCTTGACCTCCTGCAATCTGGCTTCCGTCCCCAACACTCAACTGAGACTGTCCTCACCAAGGTTACTAACGATCTTCTAAAATAATGCTAAAAATAATGGCCACTATTCTATACTTATCTTACTTGACCTGTCTGCTGCCTTTGACACTGTTGACCATCACCTCCTCCTATGGACTCTCAGCTCCCTTGGCCTCTGTGACATTGTCCTCTCCTGGATCCACTCTTATCTCTCTAATAGGTCCTTTTCTGTCTCATTTGCTGGTGACTCCTCTCCATTGCCTCTGTCTGTTGGAGTACCTCAATGCTCTGTTCTAGGCCCTCTACTCTTCTCTA
Organism: Bombina bombina; assembly: GCF_027579735.1. Lineage (NCBI taxonomy): Eukaryota > Metazoa > Chordata > Amphibia > Anura > Bombinatoridae > Bombina > Bombina bombina. Next base: position 1,325,559,987 of record NC_069500.1, read on the forward strand.
TTTATAGGAAAGTCCAGTAAATTACTGGCAAAGGGTGTACATATATAGCACTCAACAACCCTCAATTGGGGTAAATTCAAAAGAGTGGGCAGAGAGGGAGGAATGGTTGTGTGAACATCGGGTTCAAGTTTTTTTTAAAAAACTTAACTTTTATTAATTATAAAAATAAAAGGAACAACATAAACATAGAACATTTAAAAACACAGTTACGATGAATCTTAACACCACTAATTATCAAGTTGTGTGTGGCTCAGTACCATTTAGTCATAAAAGGGTGCCAAAGTCCCCAAATTTCTAACTGCACTTAATTCAAGTAACAGAGCTTTGAAAAAGCTCTTTGCAAAACATCTTAGGGGGAGTAGGGACTTAATTGTCTCTCTCCATTTTTTAACTTGCAGTAACGATTACTCTGACAACAATACTTACTTAGTGGCTATTTTATGTTTACAGTTACCTTAAAGGGACAGTCAACACCAGAATTCTTGTTGTTTTAAAAGATAGATAATCCCTTAATTACCAATTCCCCAGTTTTGCATAACCAACACAGTTATAATTATACACGTTTTACCTCTGTAATTACCTTGTATCTAACCTTCAGCAGACTGCCCCCTTATTTCAGTTCTTTTGACAGACTTGCATTTTAGCCAATCAGAGCTGTCTCCATGGTAAATTCACGTGCATGAGCTCAATGTTATCTATATGAAACACATGAACTAATGCCCTCTAGTGGTGAAAAACTATCAAAATGCATTTAGATTAGAGGTGCCTTCAAGGTCTAAGAAATTAGCATATGAACCTCCTAGGTTTAGCTTTTAACTAAGAATACCAAGAGAACAAAGCAAAATTGGCGATAAAAGTAAATTGGAAAGTTGTTTAAAATTACATGCCCTATTTGAAACATGAAAGTTGTTTTTGGACTTGACTGTCCCTTTAACTTTGTTGATGGCTGACAATTGGTGTCGCTGTAGATATTCTAACTCAATTGCTTGCAGTAATTTCTGGGTCCTAAATTGTCTATCGATACATAGCAATGTCTTTGCCTTATATGTAATAGCACTTAATACACAAGGTAATTGGCTAACAAGTGGTATCGCCGCTAACTAATACTCAATGTCCCTACCTATTGGGAACTTAATAATACTCAATTGCTGTTTCATAAGAAGTACTTGTTACCCATATTTATTTGGGATCTCCCAGCTCTAATATCGAGTATATACTACTACTTGAAGTAGATAACCATTGGGCAACATAGAACTAGTAGGTTGCTAAATTACACGTAAAACACACTGATACTCCTATATATATATATATATATATATATATATATATATATATATATATATATATATATATATATATATATATATATATATATTATGTACCTGGAAACTAAGGGTTCTATCTTGTCTTTCTACAGTCCTTAAAAATTGTGTTGTTTTAATACCTGACACACTTAGAGGGGGGTCCCGCAATACTGAATCATACTAAGATCCATTACGTACTTTACTAACAATCCTGACAGTTGGATCTCCTGTAACGTTTATCAAAAAACCTAAAAGGACAACACTGGCAATACAAGCACCATTAGGACTGTAATTCCATTTATTTCAGTCCAACCTTATTACCTGTGCCAGTACAATTAATACCAGTATTTTGTAAATCGTATGTATCCTAGCATTCTGGCTGATTACTTACTAGACCCTGGAAATCAGTTTTCAATTACCGGGCCCCACTTTAGCCCGGTTGTTATAACACACGCAGGAAACTAGTAACAATTGCCCAGGGTTCTTACTGAACTCAGTGATCACCCTAATACTGACCATTGGATTTTTTTAACAGCATTAATGAGATATTGAGATATAGCGATTGTTTCTCTGTTATATAAAAATTTAAATAGTCCTTAGCCCGGTGGTACTTATACCTATAAGCATTGATAATCACTTCCATTATCATACGTAACCCTGGTGCTTATAGTAATAAGAGGTACCAGTATACCTCACTACATCCAGAGGTCTATCCAAACAAGTGATTAAAAGTACTCTGAAATGGCAGCATTACTCCCCACGTTGTAGGGGGACATAAATACCACTCACCTGATAAGCTCTGTTACTTGAATTAAGTGCAGTTAGAATTTGGGGACTTTGGGACCCTGTTATGACCCAATGGTACTGCGCCACACACAACTTGATAATTAGTGGTGTTAAGATTCATCGTAACTATGTGTTTTTAAATGTTCTATGTTTATGTTCCTTTTATTTTTATAATTAATAAAAGTTAAGTTTAAAAAAAAAACTCAAACCGGATGTTCACACAACCCTTCCTCCCTCTCTGCCCACTCTTTTGAATTTACCTCAATTGAAGGTTGTTGAGTGCTATATATGTACACCCTTTGCCAGTAATTTACTGGACTTTCCCGTACATAACTTCTGTTTAGTGTACAGCACCCGCCTAATATTACCTGAGTATTCAGCCCCATCCTAGTTCAATGGGTAATTATTTCTGACAGTTTTATAGGCATCAACCTTTGTAGTGCCATTGTTGTTTTTTCTCCTTTGTTCTTCTCTATTTATACTTCCTCACTGTGTAAACTTATCAGTAGCTATGGCTTCAACTATCACCTCTATGCTGATGATACTCAGATATACCTATCCAACCCTGCACTCTCTCCTTCTGTCCTTTGCCACATCAGCGACTGCTTATCTGGCATTTCTTCCTGGATGGCCTCTCACCACCTAAAAATCAACATGTCCAAGACTGAGCTTCTTCTAATCCCCCCATCTAATTCTACTCCAGTTTTTAACTTTACTATCACTGTTGGTGACACCACTATCTTCCAATCATCCCAAGTCCGCTGCCTAGGAGTTACACTTGACCCAATCTGTCCTTCATACCCCACGTCCAATCGCTCTCTTTATCCTGTCGCAACCACCTATGCAATATCTCCAAAATTCATCCTTTTCTGAGTGCAGAAACTACTAAACAGCTAATCCATACCCTTGCTTGACTACTGTAACAACCTACTAACTGGCCTTCCTCTCTCCCACCTCTCCCTCCTTCAATCAATCCTAAGACTTTCCCCCAACCTCTCCTCCTTTAAACGCTCCCTAAAGACCTTCTTGTTCAGGGAAGCCTATCACCAAATCAGTAACTAATGAATTCCAATTGCCTAATAGTTGCCCTCATCTAACTCCACACTAACATCATTCCCAACTTTGCAGTCCCCACCTCCTGTTTCTCACCCTCCAAACCATTTAGATTGTAAGTTCCCATGGGAACAGGGCTCCCAATTCTCCTTGTATTTGTTTGTTAAATTTTGTCTGGTGTCTCATATTGTACTGTCCTTTTATCTTTGTTACCCATGGACAGCGCTGCGGAATCTGTTGGCGCTTTATAAATAAAGAATAAAAATAATAATAATATGGTTACACACAGAGAAGAAGGGAAGAGCCAATAGGAGTGCAAGAACCACAACAACGTGGTGCCTGATTGTCAGGCTGTTTTGGAGCTACGTGATTGGCTGTAAGGTTGCTCTACCCACCGGGGCCGATCACACCCACTGAAGACGGGCCTGGATTCCACTGGGCGCCATGAGCAGTTGTTTGCCGGAGAGAAGTAGAACCTGTAGCCGGTCCGATGGTAAGTGACAGCCATACTCTGTAACACATCTCTATACAGAGAACACTGTACCAATATCACTGTGTCATATTATATACGTAAATTCTACCGAACTAACTTTATTACTGTGTTACATTGTGTACGGATATCCTATCTAATATACTTTATCTACATTAGTGCTAATACCGATGTAAGTGCTCTATTTGTCTCCTGTGGGGTTGTTTTGGCATAGCCATTCTCCCCAAGAGCTTGGACTTATCACACTTTGTAGTCTTCAGTATTCTCCCTACTCTTTGGTTATTTGTTACCTTCTGTCGTTACCTTAGCAAATCTCCCTGTGCAGGAGTGTTGAATTCCTTTCACTGTATATAGTAATATCTTTTTTATATTGTGTTATAGTATGTTAAGAATGCATCAGTATCCAATATCTTAAAATAAAATGGCAACTGCTATGGTCATTTAAAAAAAAGTCAATACATCTCAAAATAGGTTGCTCAACTATATATAATTTGCCTATTCATTTTTTTTGTGATTACCTCTATGAATTGGTATTGCAAAATCACCAGTTTTTTATTTTATTTTACTTGGTTTAACCACGGGGGCCATCTTTGTGTCATGGTAAATTTTGGTTATACAGATGTTTACGGTTCCCATGAACAATGTTCTCATGAAAACTATTAAATGCATTTAATTTTTATTATTTGTTATGCTTATATTACATATATTTCTCAAAACACATGCATAAAGTAGTCTTTTCCCCACATTTCTACTAGTCCTAGCTATGAGTGGAATCTCAAACTCAAAATGTTTACAGTAGAATGCTACCATATGACTTGTATCTTTGAAAAATTCAGGTTCCTATCTAGCCTCTCACCAGAGATAATCAACAACAAATTGAGGGGAAATGTTAAAAAAATTGCACTTTCTGGCCATTAAAAGAAAAAAAATAAGGGAAGTCTCAAACCTATAATGTTCTGCATGCACTCTATACTTACCTAGGTATCCCCTAAAAAATTTAGGAATGAGACCCGAACCCTTCCCATTATAAATTGACCCTAAAAGTTGAACTTTCAACGATCTTGATTATTACATTATGACTTAGGTTCTGTCTATGGAACAAGAATGTGCAAAATGTTTATATATTAACATGTACCTTGTAATGTGCTCTAGACATCAGTTTGTGTTCCAAGGAGCTAGGACCATCCTGAGCTTAGATATTGAGGTTTCCGTAAACATCTACCAAAATGTGTCGTGCACCATGACACAAAGATAGTAAAATAAAACTAAAAAACTGGTGGTTTTGCAATACATATAGGAAATCAAATAATAAAAAAAATAGGAAACTTAAAAATGGTCATGCAACCAACTTGACTATTGTTGGACCTCTTGAGATGGATTGACCCAAAATTTAAAACAATTTTTTTAACATTTTTTAACATTTCAATGGAATATAAAATTACTGACAGTGGTAATTCATAGCGCATTTGGGGCTATCATGTATAACAAGCTAGTTCCATCTTAATGCATTGTTTCAAATCTGCCTTTAAGCCTAGGTGAAAAGTGGAACACTAAAGTGTATCTGCAGAAGAGCTTCAGTCACTGTATGATTAAACCTTTAGCTGGATGTGATTTATCTTGTTCAATTACTAGTACTTCTAGTTCTTGCCTTTAGGGAACTGGTTATTACATTACTTTTTTTCCCTTCAACTCAACATACTTTAGAATATAAATGTATGTTCAATCCAGGCTTATGAAGACTTATTTTCTTCACCAACAGAGCTGTGAGAACAGTGCCGGCTGTGCACAAACATGCATTTCCTGCTTGGATCAGTTTAAATGTATAACATGTTCTTAACAAGATAAACATGAATTAGTTTTTCTTTCCAATGGCATAGATAGTCCACAAATCATTCCAATTACTAGTGGCATATTCACCTCCTGGCCAGCAGGAGGAAGCAAAGAGCACCCGGTCATTCTCTTTGCCTTGATCACGGGAGGATGGTGAAGAAGGTGTCTGAAGATATTTAATCCTTTTATGGGTACTTTTCCCTGCAAGCAAGGATTGGGGCTATGCTGTGTCCAGGTCAATCGCTTTAGTAAGAGTAATGGTGGCTTTTAGCAGTTAGAAGGCGGGGAGGTGGTCTTTGCTTTATTTCTAACAACTATGCTACCCATTTGATAGAAAACCAGAGTTACTCTGCTTTTTTCTTTTTCTACAGGTCACTGTTAGATGTGGAGTAATCTGACACACCTAAGAAACTATTCCCTGCCTGACAGCTACTTCCACAGGTAAGTGCTTTCCCTTCTAGGTTAGAAGGTACCAGCACTCTAGGAGCTAATTGAAGAATTCTATTTCTGGAAGATCTCTGCGGATGGAGCTCAGGGCCAATGGGCCGCCAGCAGGGGGTGTCAATCAACCCGATCGTACTCCGGCAGGCGGACATGTTATGGAGCAGCGGTTATGGAGCAGGCTTGCCAGAAACACGCGGGACATCAAGCTCCATTCGGAGCTTGATAGATAGGCCCTAAGAGGTCATGTATTTATATAGTGGGCTATATAAGTGTCTGGGCTCCGTAAGAATGGGAGTATGTCAGACCTCCTTTTTGTTTAGGAGGTGTTTTTAGCACTTCTGCAAGCCGGTGTTTTCGGCAGGGTAGAGTGCAAGGTGAGCGGCTATAATGGCATCCTCAAGTCGCTCTGCTACGGCTTTCACATGAGGGTCAGTTCCTCTAAAAAGGAAGCTATATGTTTATTTTCATGCCATTTATGACTGGTGGTGCCGTTTCTTTTTAGTTGCCGTCATGTGACCGCAAAGTTGCAAGGAGCGGTAAGCCCTAAGCAGAGCTGAGGTTAAAGGTGTCTAGTTTTTTATTTTTAAAGCTATCGGACAAATCTTGGTCTGCTTAAAACGTTATATAAGGCAGGTGAATCTTATAAGGCTTTACTGATTCTCTGTTATTATTGCCACTAATTAAAATTTAAACTTGTCCGTTGACAAATGTTTGTTTTGCTTGGAGGCTCAGGTAGTTCCTCCTGTGCAATTTTGCTCCCCTTGTTTAAATAAGACATTATTATTTAAAGATAAGATTTCTCCCCAAAGCCTTCTGTCTCTCAGGATAATGTTGTCCTAGCATTGTCTCAGCTTTCCCCTCAAACATCCCAAGCTTCACATGCAGTGCCCTGCGGTTCCTCTCAACAACCTCCTGGGGGTGTTTATCCACCTGGGGATTTTACTGCACAGATAACATCTGCTGTTTCAGCAGCTTTATCAGCCTTTTTGGTTGCTGGTAAGCGCAAGAGGAAATCCAAACATATTAATGTTAATAAGGGTTTTGACTCAGCTAAGGCTGCGTTAGTCAGTTTTCTAGATGAGGATAATACCTCATTGGCTTCTGAGGGCGAATTGTAAGATTCTGATACCTTAGTGATCAATTCTGCAGATTCAGAGGAGATTAATTTCAGATTTCAGTTAGAACACCTCTGAGTACTTTTAAAGGAGGTTCTTGCTACTTTGGAAGAATCCGACTTGTCTGTTGTGGAGAATCCAAAGTGGTCTAGCAAACTTAACAGGGTGTATGATGTGCCCTCATCTGTGGAAGTGTTTCCAGTTCCAGACCATATGGCAGATATCATAGCTCAGGAATGCGATAAACCAGGGATTCCTTTTTCCCTGTCCCCTGTTTTATAAATATGTTTCCTGTTGCTGATTCTATACGTGACTCGTGGCACACAGTGCCCAAGGTAGAGGGAGCTATTTCTGCTTTTGCCAAGAGAACTACTATTCCTATTGAAGATAGTTGTTCTTTTAAGGATTCCATGGATAAGAAGCTTGAGACTTTTTTTAAGAAAATGTACATTTATCAGGGATTACAGTGGCAGCCTGTTGCTAGTATTGCTACAGTTGAGGGAGCAGCATTTTATTGGTGCAATGACTTATCTTATCTGATCTAAGAGGAGACTACTTTAGAGGAGATCAAAGACAGGATCAAGGCTCCCAAGCTGGCCAATACCGTTATTTGTGATGCCCACATGCAAGTTCTTAGACTGGGAGCTAAGATTTCTGGTTTCACTGTTTTAGCTTGCAGAGCTCTGTGGTTAAAATCTTGGTTTGCAAATGTCACATCCAAGTCCAAGCCTTTGTCTTTGCCTTATATGGGCAAAACCTTGTTTGGTCCAGGTCTGGTTGAAATAATTTCGAAATTATTGGTGGAAAGGACTCTTTCCTACCTCAGGATAAAAAGAATAGACCTAAGGGTCACCAGAATTCTAATTTTTGTTCCTTTCATAACTTTAAGGGACAAAAGTCTTCCTCCTCCTCTTCCAAGCCGGAACAATCCAAGTCTTCTTGGAGGTCCAGTCAGCCTTTTTAATAATGGGAAGAAATCCAAGAAGCCTTCCGCTGATTCTAAATCAGCATGAAGGGACCGCCCCCGATCCTGTATTGGATCAAGTGGGGGGCAGGCTCTCTTTTTTTTGTCAGGCTTGGATACGCGATGTTCTGGATCCTTGGGCTGTAGACATAGTGTCCCATGGTTACAGAGTAGAATTCAAATCCTGTCCTCGCAGGGGCAGATTCCTCCTGTCAAGGTTATCTGCAGACCAGATAAAGAGAGAGGCCTTCTTAAACTGCGTAAAGGATCTATCTTCCCTGGGAGTGATTGTTCCAGTTCCCCTAGAGGAACAGGGTCTATGATTCTATTCAAATCTATTAGTAGTTCCCAAAAAGGAGGGCACTTTCCATCGCATCTTGGACCTAAAATGTCTCAACCAATTCCTTAGGGTTCAGTCCCTCAAAATGGAGACCATCCGTTCCATTCTTCCTTTGGTACAAGAGGGTCAGTTCATGACAGCCATAGATCTGAAGGACGCATATCTTCATGTTCCCATTCACAGGAATCATTACCAGTATCTGAGGTTTGCCTTTCTGGACAAACATTTACAGTTTGTTGCCCTTCCTTTTGGCCTTGCTACAGCTCCCAGAGTTTTCACTAAGGTTCTGGGGCTGTTCTGGCAGGGAATTGCTGTGGCATTGCTGTGGCAACTTACCTGGATGACATATTGGTTTAAGCGTCATCTTTTCATCTAGCAAGATCTCATACAGAGTTGTTGTTGTCTATTCTACATTCCCACGGGTTGAAAGTGAATCTAGGAATGAGTTCCCTTGTACCAGATACAAGGGTGTGTTTTTTAGGAACAATAATAGATTCCCTGTCCATGAAGGTTTTTCTGACGGACGTCAGAAAATCCAAACTTCTTGCTTTGTGGCTTTCTCTCCAGTCTGCTATTCATCCATCATTGGCTCAGTGCATGGAGGGGATTGGTCTGATGGTTACCTCCATGGACATCATCCCTTTTGCTAGGTTCCATCTGAGACCTCTGCAGTTATGCATGCTCAGTCAATGGATCGGAGACCACTCGGATCTCTCGCAAAGGTTAGATCTGGATCCACTAACAAGAGACTGTGACCATGAATGCCAGTCTTTTAGGCTGGGGAGCAGTTTGGGGCTCCTTAAAAGCACAGGGCCTTTGGATTTAGGAGGAGTCTTCTCTTCCTATAAACATCTTAAAGTTGAGAGCAATTTTCAATGCCTTGACATCTTGGCCTCAACTAACCTTGGTTCGGTTTATCAGATTCCAGTCGGACAACATCACCTCGGTGGCTTACTTTTACCACCAGGGAGGAACTCGGAGCTCCTTAGCAATGAAGGAGGTGACTCGCATTCTCCAGTGGGTGGGGTCTCATGAATGCCATCTCTCTGCCATCCACATCCCAGGGGTGGACAACTGGGAAGCGGATTTTCTGAGCAGGCAGACCTTTCATCCCGGAGAGTGGGCTCTCCACCATGAGGTATTCAAAAGATAACCCTCAGGTGGGGGGTTCCGGAGTTGAATCTGATGGCATCTCGTCAAAATGCCAAGCTTCCAAAGTATGGTTCAAGGTCAAGAGATCCTCAAGCCATTCTGATAGATGCTCTGGCAGTTCCTTGGAACTTTAATCTAGCATACCTGTTTCCTCCGTTTGCTCTCCTTCCACAAGTAATTGCTTGTATCAAGCAGGAGAGAGCATCTGTGATTCTAATAGCTCCTGCATGGCCTCGTAGGATCTGGTTCGCGGATCTGGTGAAAATGTCTTCTCTTCCACCTTGGAGGTTACCTCTGAGTAAGGACCTTCTACTACAGGGTCCCTTCCTTCATCCAAATCTAGATTCTCTGAAGCTGACTGCTTGTAGATTGAATGCCTAGTTTTGGCTAGACGTGGCTTCTCTGAGAAAGTTATAGATACTATGCTTTAGGTGGATAAGACTGTTACTCGCAGAATTTACCATAAGGTATGGGGTAAATACCTGTGTGATTCAAAGGGTTTCTCTTGGAACAGAGTAAGGGTTCCTAGAATTTTGGCTTTTCTTCAGGCGGGCCTGGAGAAAGTTTTGTCAGTCAGTACTCTGAAGGGTCAGATTTCTGCACTGTCTATTCTTTTGCACAAACGTCTGGCAGATCTCCCAGACGTTTAATCTTTTGTTCAGGCCTTGGTCAGAATCAGTCCTGTGTTTAAACCTGTTGCTCCTCCTTGGAGCCTTAATCTTGTTCTTAAAGTTTTTCATCAGGCTCCGTTTGAGCCGATTCATTCTGTTGATATTAAATTACTATCTTGGAAGGTTTTGTTTCTTATTGCAATTTCTTCTGCTAGCAGAGTTTCCTAACTTTTGGCTCTGCAGTGTGCTTTCCCTTACCTTCTTTTTCATGTTGATAAGGCATTCCTCCGTTCAAAGCTGGGGTTTCTTCCTAAGGTAGTGTCGGATCTCAATATTAATCAGGTAATTGTTGTTCCTTCTTTTTGTCCCAATCCTTCTTCCCAGAAGGAACGTCTTTTGCATAACTGGGATGCTGTGCATGTTCTAAAATTTTACCTTCAAGCAACTAAAGATTTGTGGCAGACTTCTGCCCTGTTCATTGTTTTCTCTGGTAAGCATAGGGGTTAGAAGGCCACTTCTACCACTCTTTCTCTCTGGTTCAGAAGTGTTATCCATTTAGCTTATGAGACAGCTGGACAACAGCCTCCTGAGAGAATTACGGCTCATTCCAGTAGAGCTGTCTCCTCTTCCTGGGCTTTCAAAAATGAAGCTTCTGTGGAGCAAATTTGCAAGGCGGCCACATGGTCCTTTATGCATACTTTTTCTAAATTCTACAAATTTGATACTTTTGCCTTGGCTAAGGCTTCTTTTGGGAGAAAAGTTCTTCAAGCGGTGGTGCCTTCGGTTTAGGTCCGCCTGTCTTGTTCTCCCTCTCTTTCATTCTGTGTCCTCTAGCTTTTGGTATTGGTTCCCACTAGTAATTGGAATGATTTGTAGACTCTCCATGCCATAGGAAAGAAAATGAAATGTATGCTTACCTGATAAATTTCTTTCTTTCAGGCATGGAGAGTCCACGACCCACCATATTTCAGACGACAGTTTTTTTTGTAAAAACCTCAGGCAGCTCTATAACCTTGTGTTATCTTCTTTTTCCATTTCCCTTTGGCCGAATGACTGGAGGTTATGGGTAAGGGAAGTGACACTTAACAGCTCTGCTGGGGGTGCTCTTTGCCTCCTCCTGCTTGCCAGGAGGTGAATATCTCACTAGTAATTGTAATGATTCGGGGGTAGCGCTTGCTGATGGTTTTTCTAAACGTAGCCACCATTTAGCAAGCACTACCCAGGTGCTAAACAAAAAATGGGCAGGCAACTAAACTTACATTCTTGTTTTTTCAAATAAAGAGAACAAGAGAACAAAGAAAAAAATATAATAGGAGTAAGTTAGAATCTTAAAATTGCATGCTCTATCCGAATCATAAAAGTTTAATTTTGACTAGACTATCCCCTTAAAGGGACAGTCTACTCCAGAATTGTTATTATTTAAAAGATAGATAATCCCTTTATTACCCATTCACATGTTTTGCATAACTGACACTGTTATATTAATATACCTTTTACCTCTGTGATTACCTTTTATCTAAGCCTTTGCAGACTGCCCCCTTATTTCAGTTCTTTTGTCAGACTTGCATTTAGCCAAAAATCCACGGGTGTGGTCACAATGTTATCTATATGAAACACATGAACTTACGCCCTCTAGCTGTGAAAAACTACCAAATGCACTGAAATAAGGGGCGGCTTTAAAGTTTTAGAAATTAGCATATGGGCCTACCTAGGTTAAGCTTTCAACAAAGAATATCAAAAGAACAAAGCAAATTTGATAATAAAAGTGAATTGGATAGTTGTTTAAAAATTGCATTCCCTATCTGAATCATGAAAGTTTAATATTGCTTAAGCACTAAGCTAATGGTGTGCTAAGCCATGAGTAGGATAAGCTGATAATGCGTAGTGATAGGGGCAGAACTACCATTGTTGCAGCAGTTGCAGTGGCACCAGGGCCCAAGTGCTGGGGGGGGGGGCACAGCAGCCAATCTATACATAAGTGTGTGCAAAATGTGTACAATCCCAATGCAGGGGAGCCTTTTATTAGTGCAGGTTGCAGGTTTGCAATGAACAAATCAAACAAAAGCAATTGAAATGTCTCTAGACAATGAATACTTCAAGTGATTTCCCCAAACTCAAATGAAAATGCAACTTTTAATGATTTCTGCATTATCAAAATTATTCAACCCCTTCATGGCAAGCATCTTTAGCACTTTGAGCACCGTTTTGCTGTTATGACCTGCAGGGCCGTCTTTAATATTGACTGGACCCTGGGCAAAGATTTTCTTGGCCCTCCACCCCATGCAATTTCGCTCTCCACCCCAACATCCCAAAAAACAACTAAATCAATTTATTTTATAATTGTTTTCAAAATTATTAGCCCAACAGTGGATCATCCACTGCTGGGCTAATCATTTAAAAAAAAATGAAATAAATTGCAATATGTGAAACTGGACCTAAGCAGTACTAATAAGTAAATAAATATATAAATTCCTCCACTGTGGATTAATTTAATATTCTTTTGAATGTGATTCTGGTGTGATGTTAGCTGGTTAAAGAGATTTAGGGCAGCCAACAGGAGCAACACAGGGGCGTATTTAGGTTTTGTGCTGCCCTAGGCACTCAAAATTCTGTTGCCCCCACCCCCCACCCCACCCCAGGTTTAAGGCCTTTTTTAGACATAATATTTTTGGGGCAGAGTGTAAAAAATTAAAAAAAATAATGTCTTTTTAAGTAGATGTTCACCAGGGCTTGCATTCACTCTGGTCACACACACACATATATATATATATATATATATATAAAGACATTATTTTGCATCTTCTTTGGTGATTGACAGTTATTTAAGCAAAATATCTGCTTGGATAAATATGTAATGAATATACAAACTGGCCTTTAAAAGTACTTAAAAGATACAACAGTAGTTATGATAGGTTTAGGAATTGTATCCTAGGGGATAAAGTCACATGATACAATCATAATAAAGTATATACTTGTATTGTTTCTGAATGTATTAAATGCATACAACATATTTTCAGTTGTGTTTTAAGTCACATAGTTGTATAGATTCAGCAATAAATACTTATTCTTTGCATATATGACAGATAGACAAACAGTAAATGTACAAGTATTTAGTGACTAATCCGTTTAATGCCTAATGAAGATGTATTGAAGGGAGAAAGGCATATGCTGTTTTACAGTGGTCACGTTGTAGTGCACACTGCACTGTGTAGTCTGTGTGAGTTTCAATCACGTGGTGGAGCCAGGAAGAATACCGCATTCCCTCTCAGTCCAGGCCAGGCTGCGCAAGTGAGCTCTGCCTCCACTGTCACCATGTCATGCGCACCCACATACAATCCCATAGAATAGCAATAGCCGGGTCAGCCATTTAAGTCATTAGTAATTGGTTGATTTAGCCACCCGGCCCTGAGTTTAGTAGAGTGGCCCTAGGGACTCAAAATTCTGCTGCCCCTTAAAAATCTGCTGCCCTAGGCACCGGCCTTGTTGACCTATGCCTTAATACGCCCCTGGGAGCAAAGCAAGTTAAAGACTGAGGAGGAAGCATGGAGGTGCAGACAAGGTGCAGATGCTGTATGCCCAAGGATGCATGGATACAGTGTGAGATGAGTCATACAAGCCTCAATACTGAAGAGAGCAGTGTATGCAGCTGCACAGATGCTCAAATCCTCACGTGCCTGTCGCTCCAGCTTTCTGCTACATGCGCCTACAGTCAGCCCTATCCAGAAACAATCCCCACAACCAGAGCAGTTACCTGATAACAGTGGTAACCCCAGGAGGACCTTTTCTTAAGGGATAAACTTCCTATTACGTCTTTTCTGTACCCAACACACTGAATAAATAAAGACACTTGACAACAGGTTATATGGGCTAAAGACCGGTCACGGTCACGTTTATTAATAACAATAAGCCTTTAAAACTACTCTTATTCAACTATGCCAAACTAGGCAACTTTAAATATATAATAAAGAACTATACTAGTTCTTCGCTGGTGGCGGCAAAGACTAGCTAAATTAACCCCTACTAACAGACGGTCAGGGCCCTACATGGTGTTTGCAACGTGGCATGGCTGCCACACCCAATTGGCAGGGAGAGAGAGCTGTAAGCTATAGAGGTATTTGCCTAAGATTCGTAGGGGGGGAGTAACCCCTAGGACGGCACCTAGTGGGTGTCACCTCCCCCATCCCATAACATCACTCGTCTCACACCCTGCCGGCTCTCTAGGCCCTGACCGACCGCCACAAGAGTCAATGCCTCATGCCGCCATAACTGACTAGCTCTTATAATATATATTAACTATACCTGTACCAAATTATTATTTTTTTTTATAACTAAGTAATTAAACAAACAATAACAGTGCTTTGCAAATGTCTCCTAAGAAGATGTCCAGACCCTCATCCGTGAGGTGATCGCTGTCAGGGCGGTAAAGAGTTTTATTGTCAGCCGTTATCACATCATGCCTAATGGCAAAACCACCTAACGCCGTGACCGTTCTCCCCATTTCCCTGTTCAGCTTCTTCTTAACGTTGTACGCTGCCCTCTGATTCACAATGTACCGCCAACGCAGCCGTGAAACCATGTTAGACCAACCAATCTTGACATCAGCGAGCCAAGCACATACCCAGCGTACATCTGAAGCCATCCTCCTAATCAAGTCCAAAACGGGAACAGACCCCATTTCTTGCCTGAAAACATATGATACAAAGCTGAACCAAAACTTCCGGTAGCAGGAAATCAAACACCTCCAACTACCCCAACAACAGTAGCCGACTAAGGCCCATCTCCCCAAAGGTGTGTGAGCCCAACCCTAACAAGACTCACCCTCTAAGGGACGTATATATGACTTGAATCTCCCTGATTTCCAGCGTCACAATCTCTTAATGCCTGTCTCAAAGACCCCACTGGTAGCTGCGCTAGTAGCCGTCCCAATCCGAAAGGAATGGGATGCAATTCGTGATGGATCAAGCCTAGCCACGGCCGCCGCCTTGGCTAAAACTTTTTTAAACTGATACAAAGATAAAGCCGCTCCATCCTCATGGATAAGGAGCTGCCGAAAACCCTTCGGCCGAACCTTACAATAATCTTCATAACTCCATACCGGGCAACACGTCTTGGACCTAGGTACAAGGAGCAACAGACCATCCTCCGATGGCCAAACGTGCTCCCATTGTATCCCACTATTTGCATCACCCTTAGATGAAACCACCACTTCACCAACCCTCAAAGCCCCCGCTAGGGCAAATGAGAAAGTGGTCCTAAATAACAAAGCCTCAAACTGTGACGCGCACACCGACTGCAGAGTGCCCACCAATACCCTCAACCGTAAGGGTGTGATGGGTTCCCTACGGTCATTCTCGCGAGGGGACATCCGTCCCCATCCTTTCATTACCTGCTTCACTAGTAATGATCGCAAATAATCTGCTATGCCGAGTGTCTTATTAAAGAAAGAGACGGCCGTTAACCTACTCTGTGCAGACAACCTGGATACGCCCTGCTTATGTAACCCCGCTAGCCATTCCAGCACCTGTACCTGCGTAGCCCTTTGTATGGAGAACCCTTGCTGGCCAGCGAAGCAGACCCACAATCTCCAATGTTTCTCATAGGCACGCCATGTCTTGGGGGCCAAGGACGCCCTTACTAGGGGAAGGACACTCTCCCAACCCCCGCCATCTGCCAAAGAAAAGGAGGGCAAGTTAGACCTGTGCGTGCGGCCGATGGCGCCACCCTCCTAAACTGATCCCATTGAAATCTGGAGAGAGCATCTTCTACAACATTTTTAACCCCCGGCACGTGTTAAAAATTGCAAGCAATGCAACACCAGGTGTCTCAAGTACGTGACTACCCTGGGTGAGGAAGCAGATAGCCGGTTTATGGCATAAACAACACTCATGTTGTCCGACCAAAAAAACACCGCCCTATTAGCCAACTTCTGTCCCCAGAGTTCCAATGCTACAATGATTGGGAAAAGTTCCAGTAAAGTTAGG
Source organism: Bombina bombina (assembly GCF_027579735.1). NCBI lineage: Eukaryota > Metazoa > Chordata > Amphibia > Anura > Bombinatoridae > Bombina > Bombina bombina. The sequence continues at coordinate 1,325,576,057 of NC_069500.1, forward strand.
TTTTTGGTTAAACCAGCCAAAACCCAATCCACAGGCCATGGAGCCACGCTCCATTCGCCATTGAGGTAGGCCCCATAGCCGAAACCCCCTGCTGCATCTGTAAAGAGGTGCAGCGCTTGATTGGAAATGGGGCATTCCCTCCATATGCAGACCCCATTGAATTTCTTTAGAAATTCCTGCAATACTTTGAGGTCCTCTCTCATCTCGGGGGACACCCCTATTCTAGAGCACCTCCCACTAGGGCCCTGCAACTGACTCTCTAACCGTCTGTTAAATATCCTCCCCATGGGTATTGCCCTGCCAGCAAAATTCAGCAGACCCAACAGGGACTGCAACTCTTTGATAGAGATAGAGCTGGCTTTGCACACCAACAAAACCACCTTCAACAGGCGGTCGACCTTGTCTCGTGGCAATCTACAAACCGCGGCCCTGGTATCTATTTCGATACCAAGGAAAGTGAGGCGTGTACAGGGGCCCTGTGTCTTGTCATCAGCCAGAGGCACCCCGAATCTACCCATCATGTCTTGCATGATGACCATCATGCACGCGCATTCATCCGATTCCGCCTTCCCCACCAGCAGGAAGTCATCGAGGTAGTGAGCCACGGCCCCACCCCCCGACTCCTTCTGCACTACCCAATGAAGTAAGGAACTAAAACATTCCAACAGTGCACATGATAGTGAGCATCCCATGGGAAGACATTTATCCACATAGAATGCCCCTTCCACCTTCATGCCCATAAGCCTGAAGGCCGACGGGTGCAGCGGCAGCAAATGAAAAGCGGACTCTATGTCAAGTTTCGCCATTAAAGCCCCTGCCCCTTTGCCCCTGATGATCTCAAGCGCATCGTCAAAGGAATGATAGTGTACCAAACTCGATTCAGGGTCAATGGCATCATTCACCGACCCTCCCTTAGGGAAAGACAAATGGTGAATGAGCCGAAACTTGCCCGTGTCCTTCTTTGGGACAACCCCCAGCGGTGACACCACCAAATCAGCCAATGGCTTCACCCAGAATGGGCCAGCCACCCTACCCAAGGCTAGCTCTTTACTCAGATTTTCCCGTACCACCCCTGGGAATTCGTAGGCCGACTTGAGATTCCTGTGTATTACTGAACCCAGTACAGCCCCCTCTACCGGAATACAGAACCCTTCCCTCAACCCCGACCAAAGCAAGTGCGCCGCCCTTTGGTTGGGGTACAGTGCCAGCCATGGCTCCATGGCCACCACTCTAAGAGGGGTTGGGGCCCTTGAACCCAGGACCCCCTCTGGGGGTGGGCTTGTCTGCCCCAGACTCCCTGCGCTTGCTGCAGTCTGCCCCTGAATGCGGTCCGCTACAGAATTTGCAGATGTGACGAAAGGAGCAGCTGGCCCCCCTGTCACACTGTTTATCCTGGAACTTCCAGCATTCCCTGCCGCGCCTCTTTTGCTTCAGCGCCATTCTATTGGGACCTTGGCGTGGTCCCGGGGAGCCAATCGCACCCCCTTCCACGCCCAATTTGGACCACAAGTCGATATCCTTAGTCCCGAAATGCAGGAGGTGGGTTACCCACCATCTTCCTGCGAAAGGCCATATCATATTCTCACCATGTGCCTTCCTTAAACCTGGAGCGGATATCATCAATGGTATCCTCGTATTTAAAAAGATTATGGCCCTGAGAAGGTCACTTGTCTACATAACAGGTAGCAAGCACCCTAAAGCACCGCTGCCACTCCTCGAATGTCTCCGGCCTTTGAACCTTCTTAGGTCCCGTGCCGTCCGCCGTGCACTCCCTGGCCCTACAAGCCATCAGGGGAGAGTTCAAAGATGTTGACATACTGTCCATCCTGAATCTTTTTAACCACCTTAGACTTTAAGTGCCCGTACAAAGAGTGCACCAGACACGGATAAGTGTCCCCGTGCGACGCTATCTTTCTAGACAATGGGAAGGCTCCCAATGTCAGAGGAGCCGAGCTAGTGTCCTGCGGGGGAGGAACCCCTTGGCTACTCCCTACCGCGGACTCCTTCGCCTGCGCCGCTACCAACTTCTTTATCATTTTAAACATTTCTTTCTGCCCCTTACCCACTAGCCTTAAATCACCCTCACTCTCAGAACCTGACTCACTAGAGGATGACCCTAGCCCAGTGTGTGCAGATGTGTGTAGAAGAAACTCACCGCTGGGGGCCAAGGGCGGCGCTGCTCCTGATGCCAACCGTTGATTTCTGTCCTCCACAGCCGCAGTGGTTGAAATCGCAGCTGGCACAGGTCCCTGGCTGGAAGTAGCAGCCACAGTTGTCACTGTCTGATCCATAGCGAAAGCCTGCGGAAACAAAACAGATTGGGGAGTACTCCGTGCTGATGAATGGGCCCCTGAAGGGCCCCCAACCTGATCCCTAGGCAAACACACACCCAAAGCGGCAGCCACAGCCTTTCTTATCATCTCCTCTGTCACACCAGCAGATTGGCCTTTCGGCCCACTCACAGCGCCAGCAGAATCACACCTAATACCCTGAGTGACGTGTACTAGAATCCCTTTGCCTTGATACCCCTGACGCAGTACCCGCAACATCTAAGAACTCAGTGTCTCCCACTGTGTCACAATGGCTAACAACAGTTATATCCCTGTGGATCCCACCTGGAGATACACCCTGCACAGCATGGCCACCCACTGCGTTCCTCCTTTTGAGCCTGGCAATAGTAGCCCGCCTACCGCCCACTGTTTTGCCTGTTGCCTTCCTTGGATGCCCCGCTCTGAGCCCCCTTTGGCCGCCCCCCCACCGCCTCAGGAGCCCGACCACCCGCACGGAGACTCCCCAACTTACTAGCCTGAACTCCGTGCGGTGATCTGCTCCTCGCTGCTGGTACATGCTGCCGTGCACATCTGCGCTCTTCCCCTACCAATTCGTCACTCAGGGAGGAAGCGCGCGACGTGACGCCGGAAGGCGCGGGGCTACGACCCGACGTGAGCCCAGGCACTTGAAGAGCCCGGACCACGTGGGCGCCCCGCTCCCCGGCCGGACCTGCTCCCACTACACCCAAGCCCCCTGGGGAAGTATCACCCCAGAGGGCCTGAGCCAACGAAGTAACGGAGGACAAGGCCACAGGCGGAAGGGACTGAAGCTGCTGCCAAGACATGCGCCTGGCAGCAGCCTGGTCCCCCTGCGGCCTGTCCTCCTGGGCCCCAAAATTAGTATAGGCAGAGGGCTCCTGGACCTCCGGAAATAGCGGAGGGGAGTAGGGAGAAGAAGGGACCTGCCTAGTGGGGGTAGCAACAATAGGATGGGAATGGCCTTCCACCTCCCCCTGCCCTGAACTCCCGGCAATAACCTCCCCAGCATGTACACCAGGGGAAATGATAACCTGAGGAGCAGGGATAGGAGGGGAACCCTGGGAACCAGAGCCCACAGCAGGGGCCCTAGCTCCCAGCCTCCCTTTAGACCTGGTCTGCAATACAGGAGAGGCCCTAGGCCTAGTCACAGGGGAGGGGGGTACCACATCCTCTGATCATGATCCTCCATTGTCTCTTGCAGCTCCTCGCATGCCTGGAACCACCTTCACCACTTCACTGTAACGCTTTGGCGGCACAGACTTACTCTTGGCACGCTCCATCACCACAGAAGAAGAAGAAAGCTTCCTTGAAGTCTGGAACCAGGAACAAAAGAGGGCCGGATCCACTGCAGTCAGGACCTATAAAGGTAAGCAGAAACACCCGCCCCTCCACATGCAACATTGTAACATCTAGTACCTTCCAGACATCAACTCAGTTATCCCTTAATTTTGCTACAGGCCCACTAGAGGGCCTTCCACTTCCAGATGCAGTGGGAATGGCTGGATGCCGAGTTAGGGCTTTGCATTCAGTGCTGCACAGTGCACATCTAAAACAGCATATGGCAATAGCTTGGCATGTCACATGACACCGGCAGGTCTGGCACAGTTTTTTTTTAAAATATATAAGCAGAGTACTTTTGACTGTGACAGTATTATGACTGAATGTGTGTGTTCCCCATGTCACATCAGCAGTCTGGTATGAACCATTAAAAAAAAACAGAGACTGGGGGCGGAGCCTGGCCACGCAGGTGAATGGCCGCTTGTGTGTAAAGCTCCAGCATCGGGACTACTCCTTTTGTGTACTAACTAAGGGTTACAGACCTCAACCAAAAATGTTATGTGCGGATTGTGGACAAGGATATATCTGGCAAAGGTGGAGGTGACCGAAGGACCTGACATGGGCACTTGAGCAGAGCCGTTACAGCGCTAACGGTCAGCAATGATACTTAGGGGCATCGACAATTGGTAAGAGCCGACACACCGACTGCACCCGGACAATAAGCGCTGCTAAAGCCAAGACAATAGGCATCTTAAACTTGACGACCGCCAAACCTTCCACCAGCTGCTCACTAAAGACTATCACAATAAAGTGTTGCTGCCATTACGGCCTAGCTAAAGGGAGTTACTGAACTGTTTGGGGCAGAGACAGGCTCATTCATAATGGAGCGCTCAAGCCTATTATTAGTTGAAGCAAGGTCCCCTGCATAAAACAATGTATAGATACTGCACCTCACAATCCGGTCACAGGAAAATGCAACTAACCATACTTGGGATATAACCTAAAGGAGAGAGGCCTTGATTTTATCGATGCTCCTAAGCAGGGCACTCACTTTTCATAATTCTTTGATATAAAGGGGCAGAGAAGATAGAGCGAGAAAGTTACGCAAATAGCAGATCAATTTTAACTGTGTTGTACTCCTTTCCCACGTGCATGCAACTCGCAGAGGCCTTATTATAAATCCAGCATGGCATCTAAAGCTAAAAATAAAGCAGACAAAGCTGCTAAATCGCACTCACAGCTTACCACCTCAGTGAGCAATTTTTTCCAATGCCCTGCAACTAACCAAAAAGAGGGAGATTCACATAACCAAGATTCAACAAGTATAGAAACTCCTGTAAATTCAGCCATGGACATCTCAGGGTCTTATGCCACGCAGATCAAAGCGGACATAGCCAATCTACCCACTAAAGCTGATTTTGACTCTCTTAAGGATTTAATAACAAAAGATCTGGCAAATATGAAGCAGAATCTAAATGAAATGGGGCAGAGAATTGAATATGTGGAAGAAACACAAGAGACTATGAATACTTTATTTGATGGAGTAACCACACAGGTTAATATACACCAAGCTCAGATGGAGTCCCTGCAAGACAAAATAGAGGAGCTGGACAACAGGGGGCGCCGTAATAACCTGAGGATCAGGGGCGTCCCTGAAACCGTCTCACATTCAGACATTCCTAACTATTTGCAGGGTCTGTTTAAACTTCTCTTGGAAGATCAATTAATTCCTGACATAGAACTGGACAGAGCGCATAGGGCCCTTAGACCGCCTCCGCCACCAAACGCCCCGCCACGAGACATAATTCTAAGATTTCTACGCTATGCAGAAAAAGAAAAGATCTGGCAGGCAGCTCGCTCCACCCCTACTATCCAATATGTGGACCACAAGCTTCAAATATACCTGGACCTCAGCCCAGCTACTATACAAAGAAGAAGAAAAGTACGGTTTATTACTAAAGTGTTACAGGAACACCGAATACAATACGGGGCTACCCGTTCAGTCTGATCGTGACTCATGAGGGGCATACAACCATCTATAAAACAGAAGAAGATCTACCTGCTCTGGCGGATGAATTGAAACTCTCTTTTCGACGGCCGCAGCCTTCAGATGTAGGGATGGAAGAAACCAGACAACGCATACAGCCTAAGCAGGACTCAATTCAGAGGTGGACCAAAGTTCCGCCAAAGAGAAAGAAGGCCAAAGAGTCGGCTCAACCATCAAGCCCTGAAGTGGAAGTTGACTCTTAAATTCTCAGCTCCGGTGAACTGACCAAGTAATGGGTGAGATCCATCTTATTTACCCTTCCTTTTTCCTTTACTAAACGATTATAAACATTCCCAGATGATATGGAGTGCTCTTTATAGTAGACAATGACTTCCCCGGGCCACTGCTCTATTTGTGGTTCTAAACTGACTTTAACTTCCCAGGTGCCTGGTGGAAGAATAATTGCACTGCTGTGCTTTTCTAGCTAGCACAGACAGCTCACCCAATGAATCTCCTACTATGGAAACTGGACTTGTGACCATGTTTAATGTTTAAAGTTCAAAGTTAAAGTAAATGTTTATGCTTATATTTTTCTGCCTTTCTTTTACATACCCTTAGGTTGAAAGAAATTCAGAAATTTACATGATTAAGGAGTAGTCCTGGACATACTCCCCATCCAGTCTATGGTCCTGAGAGATGGTTCTCTCAAAGGGGCAAGGATTTTGTTTACTGTTTATTGTTATTTATATTTAAGTTTACATTTTAGTTTTAATGTTATAACCGAATGTCATGGAGTGAATCAATTGGAACACAAATGTATCTGCATAACTGATAAGATGATAGATGAATGGAACTGGGAATATATACAATGCTACATACCTGTACCTCCTTCTGGGAACGACATACCACCACCTAGGAAGCCCCCACATAGCTTAATCACTTCTAAAATAATGGGAGCGGGTGGAGGAAGGGAAATTAGTTAAAATGTTATACATTCTCCACTTCCTCACAACTAACACTAAGGGACTTAACAGTCAATACAAAAGAAATCTAGCACTGAGAGACCTCAAACAGAAAAAAGGAGAGGTGGTCTTTTTACAAGAGTCACACTTTGTTAGAGGTAGGGAACCCAAGACCTTTATGTATAAATTTGGAGATTCATACTACGCCTCGAACACTGCTAAAACAAATGGGGTGGCCATTCTAATAAAGAGGGGTATCCCATTCACGCTAACTAGGAAAATTGCAGATAAACAGGGGCGATATCTCATCCTAATAGGGAAACTTTATAATTCAGTAGTCACCATGGTGAATGTTTATGCCCCTAATTTAAAACAGGATAACTTCTTTAAACAACTATCTAATCTGTTATTACAACTAGCTAAGGGGGCGGTGGTCATGGGAGGGGATTTTAATATTACAATGAATCCCATATTGGATAACTCTAACCATACCTCTTCTATACCACACCGGGTGATTAATTCTGTTAAATTACAACTGAAAGATCTCGCCCTACATGATGCCTGGAGGGTACTATATCCCAATAGGAAAGAATATACTTTTTTTTCCAACCCCCATCAAAGATACTCACGTATTGACTACATAATGGTAGATGTCACTAACTTAACAAGGGTCACACGATTAAGAATACTACCAAATTCATGGTCTGATCATTCCATAGTTAGTTGCGAGTTTAACTGGCCACATATCCCCTACAGACAACACTCATGGAGATTAGAGGAAAGCATACTAGGAGACCCAACCACTATCCAACATTTAGAAAAATCAATGACGGAATACTTTAATATTAACACGACCGCGGTCCCCAGGACAGACATTAGAATGGTATGGTATGGTATGGGAGGCACACAAGACCCTAATAAGGGGGGAGATAATTAGTATTCAATCCCACCAAACCAAACAGGCAAATAGGGCTCTCAACGATTTATTACATCAGCTAGAGACACTGGAAAAGCGAAGAGAGTCAGACTCTGTGGACTTAGCTCTACAGCAGAAAATAATGGAATGTAGGGATGCGGTTAATTCACTCATGGGAAAGGAATGCAAGAGGCAGGCGTTTAAATTGCGACAAAAATACTATGAAGGGGATAACAAATGCGGCCCAATACTAGCCAGGAAATTGAAAAGAAAAATAAATAGAAGTTATATCCTGACACTTAAAAATAGCCACAATAAGGAAGTATATACTTCAGACAAAATAGCAGAAGCTTTTAGGACATATTACGAACGCTTATACAATTTGGAAAGCGTAAATACTAATAGCCCTGACCAAGACAGATATATTCAGAACTATTTAAGAAATATTCCTTTACCTCAGCTAACGCAAGACCAGAATAATACTCTCAAAGCTGCTATAACCCTCGAAGAGATTAAGGAAGTAATTTCCCAACTCCCATCAAATAAAGCTCCAGGTCCTGATGGCTTTACCAATAATTATTTTAAAAAATTCAGAGATATACTGATTCCACATATGTTGTCCCTATTCAATGATATAACAGAGGAGGTCCCATTCCCGCAGCTTAATTTAGAAGCATATATTACGGTGCTCCCGAAACAGGGCAAACCACCAGATAGACCCGAGAACTTCCGCCCAATCTCGTTGTTGAATACTGATTTGAAAATATATTCCAAGATATTGGCTAATAGATTAGGATTAGTTTTACCGTCCATCATAAGTAACGATCAGGTGGGTTTTATACAAGCCCGAGAGGCGAAGGATAATACAGTTAGGGCTATCCACCTTATCAACTATGTACAAAATAACAAAATACCAACAGTGGTGGTCTCCACTGACGCGGAGAAAGCTTTCGACCGCATCAGTTGGCTTTTCCTTAGGTGGATAGTTCAGAAATTTGGTGTATGTGACAGTTTTATTTAAAAAATAATGGCCCTGTACACCTCCCCAACAGCCAAAGTTAGAGTGAATGGCATATTCTCAGGGAAATTAGACATCTCCAATGGAACGAGGCAGGGATGCCTATTGTCGCCCCTGCTGTTTGCGTGTGTAGTAGAAGCATTGGCAGCGAAAATTAGGTTGAATAAAGACATCCTAGGCATTACTATAGCAGATAGGGAACATAAGACTTTATTATTCGCAGACGATGTGCTGCTTTTTCTAACCTCCCCGGCCGAGTCGGTTTCCCAATTATTAGAAGAGTTGGATAGTTTCCATATGGCATCCAATTTTTTGATTAATAAAAGCAAATCTGAAATGCTGCCCATTCAGTGTGAAGGACACACACTGGAATGGATCCGGGAGATATGCCCGTTCCGAATCCAGAAAAATAGCTTAAAATATTTAGGGATAATGCTAGCCCCCTCCGAAAAGGAGATGTTTGCGCTCAATTACAAAACTCTACAAAGAAATCTCAATGCAGACATGTCTTCATGGCGTTCCCAACATATAACGTGGTTGGGTAGAATTCAGACCATAAAGATGAATGTACTGCCACGGATACTATATATACTCCAGACAGTACCCATTACTATTCCATCTAATTTCCTAGATACCCTCCAGAATGTAATATTTGATTATATCTGGGACAGAAGAAAAGCTAGAATAAATAAAAAAATTATGTGCATGCATGTTAAGGATGGAGGCTTGGGAGTCCCTAACTTAAAAAAATATAGACAGGCTGTCTTCTTGCAAAGGGTGATAGACTGGTATACAAACTATGAGCACAAGGCATGGGTGAGGATAGAACATGATATTACAGAACAGAGGCATCTGGGGACATTATGTTGGCAGAGACGGTCGACTTTCCCAGACAAGATCACACAAAATACACCTATCCTGGAAACGTTTAAAGCGTGGGATAGGATCCTAATTGAATACCCACACATTTCATCCAGGTTCTCACCCATGACCCCGCTTACCGACAACTTAGATTTCCCTCCGGGGAAGGGTCTCCTCAGACAAGCCCCTGCCACACAACATAATAGAGTAATCATGATGGTACACTTAGGGAATTAACAGCACCTTTACACAAGTCCTGAACTGATGGAGGCAGGCCTCACTGCATTCAGTAACTGGTTTGTCTTGAGACAGTGCCACTCTTACATTTATAAACATAAAGATAGGAATAATTTTTTACGCACACTAACCCCGTTCGAGGTCTTATGTAACTCTAAGGCTCCCATCAGAAGAGCTCTCTCACTAACATACACCCTCTTACAGTCCACAACAAATAGCCCATATTATATCGATAGCTGGGAGTAAGAGCTGGGGACCGACTTGACCGACACAGACAGAACACTTATATTCTCGACAGTGACCAGGGTGTCTGCCTCCAGCAGACTGATCGAGATGAATCTAAAAATAATACAGAGATGGTATCTTACCCCTGTCAGACTCCATAAACTATTCCCCACCCGTAGTGACAGCTGTTGGAGGTGCGGAGAACATCTAGGCACTATGTCCCACATATGGTGGACCTGTCCCCTAATAGTGGGAGCGTGGGAGGAAGTGGCACATGAGATGTCAGTTATGTTAGGTATTTCTTTGCCTTTGGATCCCCTATTGTGGCTCTTCAATATCACCCCAAACAAGATCTCAAAAGATAGAAGGAATTTACTATTTATTGGTAGCAACAGTCTCAAAAAATTAATGGTAAAAAATTGGAAACGAAGAATAGTACCGAATGTGGCACAATGGCTACACATTTTTAATCAAATTCTAGAATTGGAGGAGATTCATGACGAGAATAATCACTCAGACATTGTTGTTTTGTACTTATATATTTTTCATTCTACTGTGTATTTGTTTGTTTAAAGCTTTGAACATTAATTGACAGCAATACTCACTGTCCGCAGACAGTATAACCTGAACTTTGTTATCATCAGTGGGATTTTCCCTCAAACGAAATGTAATATTCACTGTCTGTAAAAACCTTACTAATATATCAATAAAGCTGTTTAAAAAAATAAATAAAAAAAAATAAAATAAAACAGAAATTAACATAAAAACAGAAATAGACATTAAAAAACAAAAAAAAACAGAGACTGGACCCTGGGCAGCTGCCACTTTTGCCCTGTGTTACAGACGGCCCTGATGACCTGCAGCGCTCCTGAGGAATCTTAGCCCATTCCTCATAAGCAATGGCTTCCAGCTCAGTAATATTCTTGTTTTTTTTCATAGGATTTCCTGAATCCATCTTGCCTTCCAAACGCCAGTTTCCAGTACCAGAGGATGCAAAGCAGCCCCAGCGCATCACCGAGCCACGACCATGCTTAACTGCAGGCAGTGTTCATTTCAGCATATGCTTCATTCTTCTTCCTCTAGACATACAGCTGATCCATCAGGCTGAAAAGTTCCAGCTTTGTTTCATCCCTCCACAGAACAGAATCCCAAAACTTCTGTGTCTTAATTATTATTTGCGCATATTGGAGCTGAGTTTTCTTGTGCTTTTGGGTCAGTAGTGGTGAACTTCTTGGAGTTCTGGCATGGAAACCTTCTGCGTTCAGTATATGAATTACTGTGCAAACTGAAACCTCAGTGCCTGTTGCCACCAAGTCTTGCTGCTGGTCGTTTGCAGTCACTTGTGGGTCTTTCTCAACCTGCCTTCTCAGAAATCTGGTTGCTGACATTGATTGCTTCCTTTTTCTGCCACGTCCAGGTAGTGTAACCACTGTTCCTTTAACTTTAACTTATGAACTATGTTTCCAGTGGTGTCTCTAGGAACATTCAGAGCCTTTGCCATCTTTTTGTATTTTGTTTGTGAAGGGTGATGTGATCTCTTCTTTTAACTTTTTGGGCCATTCTTTTGAATTAGCCATATTTCTAACATTCAGTCAAATGTGACACTAAACAAACCCCTAGCTAGTTCAGGTTTTTCATGTGTTCTAGCTCAAGCACACCTGGTGCAGTTAATGAAGCCCTTGATTAGTTGCATTAGGTGTGCTTATGACAAGACCTGCTTTGCATATTTGGAGACTACAGAATTCCTTAAAAGTTTCATTTTCAGTTAAATTTGGGTAAACCGCTTGAAGCATTTGTTGTGTTAAGCTATTTCAATTGCTTGTGTTTGATTTGTTCTTTGCAATTGCTGAAAGTCTGAAAATGTTGACAGTAAACCTGATTTTCAATGGAGGCTGAATTATTTTGATTACAAATATATATATATATATATATATATATATATATATATATATATATATATATATATATATATATATATATATATATATATATATAAATATATGTGTATATATGTGTGTGTATATATATATATATAATGCAAGGGCCAGCACTCATGGTTACCAAATATCCACCCAAGATCAAAGTATAGGTAGTGGAGAAAAGGATGCACTCACCAGGATTTTCAAATCGTTACCTTTATTTCTTGTAACGTTTCAGGGTGTTAACCTCTTCGTCAGACACCAACAAAAATAACAACCATCTACTTGCCCGCACCGTGCCTTATAAACCCTCACAAGTGCTCCAGAACCAAGCCGCAATCAGAGGTGCCACTCCCACCGGCTGACATCATCAGACAGCGACCCGGTAACAGAACTCCCTAGTGTCAATTAAACAACATAACTTATGTGAAGTAACAAGGTTTTAAAGTACTCTAAGCATCATACAACCAAAACAGGCATGGAACAAACATGAAACAAACTGAAGATAGCCCCACATCGTATCGTTACCAGATCAGGGTGATTGACTCTACCTGCCAAGACAGTATAATATAGCTGACAATCTGGTTGTCATGGCAACCCTCATATAAACAACCCCCATGATCACAGGATCATAAGCACGTGCTAGTGGCTAGAACAGCCAATCAAATCCTAATCAGGTCCGGTCCTCAGATGCAAAAAAGATCTCCAAGCTACGGCAAGAAACATAAGGGCATCAAAAACATACAAATATAGTTAAGACTACAAAAGCAGGAAGAAAAACACAACAATACAAATGTAACAATAAAATAATAAAAATAACAAACAGAACAAGGCTCCAAAATTATAACAGATGGTCAATGAGTGTACAGAAATATTGTCCTAAGCATAGCAGCACTTAAAAATGGAGTCAAAATTCATGCAAAGTGACCATCAAAAATGCGCACAAAATCCATCGATATACAGATACAGACACAGGGATATCATGCCAAACCCTATGCCCATAAACCAACTGACCACTAGCACAAGGTTACACAAAGAGAGGAAAAAGGGAGAAAAAAAACAAAAGCAGGAGCAAAACTGAATAAACAAATACCAAAATAAAGCAAAAAGACAAAACACACAAAAAATCATAAAAATAAATACACACATAAAAATCCCACATCAACCACAACAGCAGGAGGCCCTATATAGTGGAGTATCCACTCACGGGCACAATTCAAAATATGTCCTCACAGGAAGCAATGCTAATCCAGGTGTGAATTCATGTCATTCAGAGCCAAAGTTCCCAATCTGTACGTCCATCTGGCTTCCTTCTGAAGCAGGACCTTATCCCTATCCCCCCCCCCCCGTGGCAGGGGTGGGACATGGTCATTAATGGTATACTTAAGGTTAACCACCGTATGTCCTTTCTGGACAAAATGTCTGGCCACCGGTTGGTCTGAGGTCCCTTTCTGTATTGCCAATCTTATGGCTGACCTACATCATCTGTGGTTTTCCCTACGTAGAAGAGGCCACATGGACAATGTAGGAGATAAATCACATGTGTGGTAGTGCAGGTAATTAAAAAAAAAAAAAGAGTGAGTGCTAAAAGCACGGATCTAATGGGTGGATAGTTTTAAATGTATAAATAAAAACCTATGTAGGAGAGTATATAAATATAATAAATGACTGGATATAGACAAACGACAGACTGCAGGTAATTAAACTCTAAATGTATACAATTTAATAACACAATCATAAAACATAGAAGGGATGTCTCCCTTACACATAAAATGGCTTCCTATAACAATATAGAGTGGCGTATTTAGAAGATGCTGATAGCAATACTTGCATATAAAAAGGGATAAAAACAATGAAGCCAATGACTATGGCTCTTCAAGTAAACGATGGAAACATAAAAGTCAAGTAAAGGTACCTTTAGACATCTGATGTCAATACATCTATGATCCTATGTGACTTTATAGGAAAATGTTACCTTAGGAGATTGGTCGTACGGCTTACAAACAGCTTACATGCACTTTTTGGCATTACCGGCCGTGACCTGGATGCAGCCTTTCATATTGAACTCACGTGACGCCTCTGATGTCACTCAGGGAGAACGTGAAATCGCTCAATGTAGCAATAATAAGGCAATACTGTAGCAATGAAAAATAGCTGGTAAACAAATGATGCGAATGGATTAAACCTAAATAAGTTGTCTGTTTTTCAGACAGCAGCTCACATAAATGTTATCAGCGACCTGGCAGCTACATTGTGAGGAAGAGCCAGACAATGTAGCTGCCAGGTCGCTGATAACATTTATGTGAGCTGTTTTAGTAGATTCACCTTCTTATATTTACCAATCTCAACTGTTGTCTTCTGTAATAAACGTCCCACTTCCTAGACCACCAATAATATTAGGTCCAGGGAACATTTGTTCAGAAAACTGCACCATCTCTCACAGAAAGCTTTATTGTTGCAACCAAATGTAGGGATGTTCTTGATCCGGAACCCTCATGGTACATAGCTCTTCCTGTAATATTCAGAGATATGCCCCATGCAGGGCTAAATTCTTCTCTCTCTTCTTTAGTTTAGCAGGTGTGTGTAGACAAAAGCTGGTTTGTTAGTCATAGGTCCAATGGAGAGGGCATCGAATACGATATCCTTGGCATCCTCCTCTGTGAACTGGAGCACACTGGCACCAGGTATGGTATTCCCTGGTGTTGCCACATCCTCTGTGCCGACCCCCGTTTCAAAATCCATGTCTGATGCTTGTACTGTGCAATCCCTTTACCAGTGCATAAATGTCTCAGTGAATCCGTGTGTCCCCTGCTCCTCCAGCAGTGATAATTACTTCAGGAGAAAAAAACTTGTGCAATGTCTTAAGTCACTTGTAGGCTCCAAATGTTCCGGGTGCTCAGCAGGATAAATCATATGCAAAGGGCCAGCACTCACGGTTACCAAACATCCACCCAGGGTGCTTCCAAGATCAAAGTATAGGTATTAGAAAAAAGGATGCACTCGCCAGGATTTTCAAATCATTACCTTTATTTCTTGTAAGGTTACGGGGTGTTACCCCTTTTGTCAGACACCAACAAAAATAACAACCATCTACTTGCCCCCACCGTGCCTTATAAATCCTCACAAGTGCTCCAGAACCCTGGTTCTTGCACCCAGACTTGTCTGGGGTTATTTGCCTGTGACTCTGGGGACAGCACAGCTTCCAGTAAGCACCCAGGGTTGAGCATGTTGCAGGGTCATGGGATGTGCACCCTGTCCAGTCTGAGAGTGCAGTCCCCTTCCGTGTTTTGTATATGTCTACGGGGATTACATAAGCCTGTGCACCCTTAACTTTTTCCCAGTTTGTTGAGAGCTTGCATTGTGTGGTTGTTTTAGGGTCCCAGGTTCTGGAAGGGACCTTAACGTGGTACCTGGGCTTGTCCCATTTGGACAGATGCAGTAACTAACCCTTCCATTTTTGCTTTTTATCTTAGCTGAGAGCTTGTAAGTGAGTGCTGGACTTTCTCTGTGTGTTGTATTAATTTATTTTGTAATTTTCCCTATGGTTCTTACACCCAGACCTGTCTGAGGTTAACTGCCTGTGACTCTGGGGACAGCATAGATTCCTGTGAGTGCCAGTAAGCATTGTGAGCTTGCATTGTGTGGTTGTTTTAGGGTCCCAGGTTCTGGAAGGGACCTTAACGTGGTACCTGGGCTTGTCCCATTTGGACAGATGCAGTAACTAACCCTTCCATTTTTGCTTTTTATCTTAGCTGAGAGCTTGTAAGTGAGTGCTGGACTTTCTCTGTGTGTTGTATTAATTTATTTTGTAATTTTCCCTATGGTTCTTACACCCAGACCTGTCTGAGGTTAACTGCCTGTGACTCTGGGGACAGCATAGATTCCTGTGAGTGCCAGTAAGCACATGTTGCAGGGTTATGGGATGTGTACCCAGTCCAGTCGGAGAGTGCAGTCCCCTTCCGTGTTTTGTATATGTCTATGGTGTTTACATAAGCCTGTGCACCCTTCACTTGTTCCCAGTTTGTTGGATTGAGAGCTTGCATTGTGTGGCTGTTTTAGGCTCCCATGTCCTGTAAGGGACCTTGACGTCGTACCAGGGCTTGTCCAATTTGGCCAGATGCGGTAACTTTTTATCTTAGCCCAGAGCTTGTGAGTGCTGGACTTTCTCTGTGGGCTGTATTAATTTGCTTTGTAATTTTCCCGATGGTTCTTGCACCAAGACCTGGCTGAGAGCTTGTAAGTGAGTGCTGGACTTTCTCTATGTGTTGTCTATATGTGTGTGTATATATATATATATATATATATATATATATATATATATATATATATATATCGTCATCAATTACTGTTGGGAATATCACTCCTAGCCAGCAGGAGGAGGCAAAGAGCACCACAGCCAATCTGTTAAGTATCACTTCCCTTCCCACAACCCCCAGTCATTCTCTTTGCCTTTGTGCATGAAGGAGTAGAAGTTTTGGTGTCTGAAGAAAATTGGATTTTCGCTACAAGCAGGTTTATTGGTTCTAGCCGTATTCCACGTTAATCTCTTCAGTAAGGGTAGTGGTGGCTTTCAAGCAGTTAGGAACATTTGTAAGGTGGGCCTTGCTGTGTTTTCCTAACATTTTGCCCTAGTATAGAAAGCCAGAGTATGTTTACTCTGTTCTTTCTTTTCTACAGGTCTCTGGGAGGAACAGCGGATTTGGCAGGTAAGTGCTTTTTCTTCCAGATGGGGAGACTATGCACTTAAACATTTCCCTGCATATCTTTCATTAAGGGACACGGTAATCCTTAAGTAATGATTAGATTGGGCATGGAGCAGGCACTGTACGCAATGTGACTGAGACTGTATTAACTTTTTCGAGTGATGAAGGGGTTAATTCATTTACTTAAGGCTCTTAAAATTCTCTGGAGCTGTTCATGTTATTTTTCTGCCTGCGTGTATTCGAGTAAAAGCAATCTTTTTTTTGTACGCTATAGTCAGCGTAATCAGGAAGTGGATACTCGTTTTTCCGCACCTTAATGTGGCGCTGCACAGTAGTTTTAGTCTGATCACGTGATGCTCCTTCGGCTTTACAAGGGATATGGAGCGGTGTCGGCTGCAAGGAACTGCGGTCTACTCTGAAGTGAGAGTTAAGTTTTTTGGTCTAAGGAGCAGGTAGGCACCTCAGCAAAGACTGAGGTGTGGGGTATACCCTGAGGTTGTGTCTTTTGAGCACATAGTCGCTCGGTTAGATTGTTAAATATTTACTGTGAGGATATACCCTAAGCTAATAAGGTGTATGGAAGGAGCAAGCATTTATTTTTTCTTGTTAAGTGGAAAATCAGTTTTCTGGGATTATATCTGATATAGAGCAAGAACCTGCTCTGATGAATGCTTGTCTTTTGTGCTTAGAAGCCCAGATTGCTTCCCCTATGCAATTCTGTTCCTCATGTGTTAAGAGGACTTTAAAGTGTAAATATTTTTTTTTATTACTGAGCCTAATGTCTCTCAGGATGATGCTGTTCAGGTAATACCACAGCCTTCACCTGTAATGTCCCAAGCCTCAACGGCATCACATGCAGTGCCCTGCGGTTCCTCTATAGCTCCTGGAGGAGTATATTTGAAAGTCGAAATTGCCGCACAGGTATCTTCAGCTGTATCAGCAGCATTAGCTGCCTTTCCAATGTTAAAGGGAAAACGCAAGAGGAAACTTAGAGATTAAGATAGTAAGGTTTCTGATTCTAGTAATGCTTCACAAATGGCTCTTCCTCTTAAATCTGATGAGGAAGAGTCATCAGGAGCTTCTGAGGGTGAAATCTCAGATTCGGACAGTGTAATTTCTTCATCTGAAGCTGAAGGAGTATCCTTCAGATTTAAGCTTGAACACCTTTGTTTATAGTTAGAGGAGGTTTTGGCTACTTTGTACGACTCAGATACCCCTGTTGTTGCCCACCCTAAGAAATCTAGTAAACTTAATAGTTACTTTGAGATTCCTTCCACTAGGGAGGTTTTTCCTGTTCCAGACTGTGCTATGGATATTATTACAGAGGAGTGGGAGAAGCCGGGGGTATCTTTTTCTCTGTCCCCTATTTTCAAAAGGATGTTTCCAGTCTCTGACTCCATAAAGGAACCATGGCACATGGATCCTAAGGTAGAAGGGGCTATTTCTACTTTGGCTAAGAGAACTACTATTCCTATTGAGGATAGCTGCTCTTTTAAAGACCATATGGACAAAATGCTGGAGGCTTATTTGAATAAGATTTATGTTCATCAAGGTCTCCAATGGCAACCTGCAGTGTGTATTGCCACTGTGACAAGTGCTGCATCCTACTGGTGTAATGCCTTGTCTGATTCTCTTCAGGTATGAGAGCCAAAACAGGATTAAGGCCCTTAAGCTAGCTATTTCCTTTATTTCTGATGCTATCCTGCAGGTGATTAGACTGGGAGCTAAGACATCTGGCTTTTCTGTGCTAGGCCTTGTTTTCTGATATTACGGGTGGAAAAGGGTCTTTTCTACCTCAAGATAAGAAGAATAGACCTAAGGGACGTCAGAGTAATTTTTGTTCCTTTCGTAACTTCAGAGAAAAATCTTCCCCTTCTTCTTCCAAACAGGACCAGTCCAAGTCTTCTTGGAAACCCAATCATTCTTAGAACAAGGGGAAACAGTCAAAGAAACCCGCAGCTAAGTCTATATCAGCATGAAGGGTTTGCCCCCGATATGGAATCGGATCAAGTAGGGGGCAGACTTTCTCAGTTTTCTCAAGCATGGATATGAGATGTCCAAAATCCCT
Organism: Bombina bombina; assembly: GCF_027579735.1. Classification (NCBI taxonomy): domain Eukaryota; kingdom Metazoa; phylum Chordata; class Amphibia; order Anura; family Bombinatoridae; genus Bombina; species Bombina bombina. The sequence continues at coordinate 1,325,594,540 of NC_069500.1, forward strand.
GGGCTGTGGACATAGTATCTCAGGGTTACAAATTGGAGTTCAAGACTTTTCCTCCCAGGGGCAGGTTCTACCTCTCAAGATTATCTGCAGACCACATCAAATGAGAGGCATTCTCCCTGGGAGTGATCGTTCCAGTCCCGAAAAAGGAACTAGGTCCAGGTTTTTATTCCAATCTGTTTGTGGTTCCCAAAAAAGAGGGAAATCTCCATCTTATTCTAGACCTGAAATGTCAGTTTCTCAGAGTTCCGTCCTTCAAGATGGAACTATCCGTTCCATTCATTCTTTAGTGCAAGTGGGTCAGTTCATGACGACCATAGACCTGAAGGATGCATACCTTCATGGTCCCATTGACAGGGATCATTACAAATTTCTGAGATTTGCCTTTCTGGACAAACACTTTCAGTTTGTGGCTCTCTCGTTTGGTCTTGCCATATTCTTTTCTACGTTCCCATGGATGGAAAGTGAATCTGGAAAAGAGTTACCTTGTTTCAGCTACAAGGGTAGTCTTTTTCTGGACCAGGGCAGAAGAGCCAAACTTCTTTCCTCTTGTCTCACTCTTCAGTCTACTGTTCGGCAATCAGTAGCTCAATGTATGGAGGTTATTGGTCGGGTGGTCGCTTTCATGGATATCATTCCCTTTGCTCGATTCCATTTGAGAGCTCTGCAATTATGTATGCTAAGACAATGGAACGGGGATCATGCGGATCTGTCTCAGAAAATATAGATCTAGATTGACAAGAGACTATCTTCCATGGTGGCTTTCTCAGGAACATCTGTCTCAGGGCACATGCTTTCAGAGACCTTCCTGGGTGATTGTGACTATGGACACCAGCCTGCTGGGTTGGGGAACAATCTGGGACTCATTAAAAGCGCTGGGACTATGGACTTGGGAGGTGTCTGCTCTCCCCATAAACATCTTGGAGTTGAGAGTGATTTACAAAGCTCTGATGGCTTGGTCTCAGTTGTCCTTAGTCTGGTTTATCAGATTCCAGTCAGACAATATAACAGTGGCTTACATCAAGCAACAGGGAGGAACTCGGAGTTCTTTAGCCATGAAGGAAGTTTCTCGGATTATTCCGTGTGCGGAAGCTCACAATTGCTGTCTATCTGCCATCCACATTCCAGGAGTGGACAACTGGGAAACAGATTTCCTGAGCAGACAGACCTTTCATCCCGGGGAGTGGGCTCTCCATCCGGAGGTGTTCTCCAACTTAACTCTTAAATAGGGATGCCGGAGTTGGATCTGATGGCGTCCTGGCAGAACACCAAGCTTCCAAGGTACAGTTCAAGGTCAAGAGATCCTCAAGCCGCTCTGATAGATGCTCTGGCGTTTACTTGGGAATTCAGGTTGGCTTACCTTTTTCCTCTGTTTGTTCTCTTTCCACAAGTTATTGCTCGTGTCAAACAGGAGAGAGCATCTGTGATTCTAATAGCCCCTGCGCACCTCGCAGGATCAGGTGTGCAGATCTGTCGTCTCTCTCACCTTGGAGATCTCCTAATTCAGGGTCCTTTCCTTCACAGAAATCTCGTTTTTCTGAATCTGACTGCTTGGAGATTGAACGCTTAGTTCTGTCTAAGCAGAGTTTTTCTGAGTCGGTCATTGAGACTATGATTCAGGCTCGCAAGCCTGTTACTAGAAAGATTTATCATAAGATATGGCATAAATATCTTTATTGGTGTGAATCCAAGGGCTTCTCTTGGAGTAGGATTAAGATTCCTAGGATTTTTTCCTTTCTCCAGGAAGGTCTGGAGAAGGGCCTCTCAGTCAGTACTCTGAAGGGTCAGATTTCTGCATTGTCTATTTTTTTGCACAAGTGTCTGACGGACGTGCCAGATGTGCAATCATTTTGTCAGGCCTTAGTCAGAATCAGGCCTGTATTTAAGTCTGTTGCTCCTCCTTGGAAACTTAATCTTGATCTCAAAGTCCATTTGAGCTTTTACATTCCATAGATATTAAGTTGTTATCTTGGAAGGTTTAGTTTCTTATTGCTATTTCTTCTGCTCGGAGAGTCTCTGAACTCTCGGCTTTACAGTGTAATTCACCTTATCTTATCTTTCATGCTGATAAGGTGGTTCTTCGTACTAAGTTAGGTTTTTCTTCCTAAAGTGGAATTTGTTGTTCCTTCTTTATGTCCTAATACTTCTTCTCCTAAGGAACGTCTGTTGCACAACCTAGATGTTGTGCATTCTTTAAAATTCTACCTACAGTAGACTAAGAATTTTTGCCAGTCTTCTGCCCTGTTTGTTTGCTTCTCTGGGAAGTGTAGGGGCCAGAAAGCTACTGCTACTTCTCTTTCCCTCTGGTTGAGAAGTATAATTCGCTTATGAGATGGCTGGTCAGCAGCCTCCTGAAAGAATTACGGCTCATTCTACAAGGGCTGTTTCCTCTTTGTGGGCATTCAAAAATGAAGCTTCTGTGGAACAGATTTGCAAGGCAGCAACTTGGTCCTCTCTGCATACTTTTTCAAAAAATTTACAAATTTGATACTTTTTCCTCGGCTGAGGCTTCTTTTGGGAGAAAGGTTCTTCAAGAGGAGGTGCCTTCTGTTTAGGTCTGCCTGTCTTGGCCCTCCCTAGTTATCTGTGTCCTCTAGCTTGGGTATTGGTTCCCAACAGTAATTGATGATGTTGTGGACTCACTATTTCTTAGGAAAGAAAACAAAATGTATGCTTACATATATATGTGCACTTGCTTTTCCTTGCTTCTTTGTTCATGTTTAGCTTTACTGTGTTTGCCACTTCTCTATACACTAAGAGGCAGTTAGATATTATCTCTTCCTCTATTAACAATGAGAGTGGTCAAGCAATATTAAAGAGATATCGTTTTTTGGTTTTACCATACATAATGATCAAAACATGAATGCTTGTGTTGTAAATAATATGTTTGTATATCTCCTTTCCAGCATTGATTTAAATAACTCATTTAATTCAAAAGCCTCAATGCTTTAAATATTCTAACTTATATTGTTCTCTGCGAAATTGTACAAATTCTCTAGATTGTACTCTCTATATTTGTTTCTTCATTTTTATTGTCTGCAATTTTTGTATTCATGTATCTATGTACACATTATATTGCTTATTTCCCAAATCTGTGTTTAAAGGGAAATTTGGTATGTATGGGGTTAAGGTGATCAGCAATACACAAAATGTTTTTAACCAATGAATATGGATTGTTCAGCATAAAAGGGAGCACCCCCTAACAGGTGCTATTCTATGATTACGGTCAATATGACCGAAACCAGTCAGAGTTCTTTTTCTTGAACCCAATCCATGTTGCTGTATGTCCTTTGCATATGTTTTTAAAGGAATAAAGGATATGTTTTTTTATCTACTGCTTCGATTTGGAAATATTTTTTTAAAATGTATGCTTATCTGATAAATTTATTCATTTCCGGATATGGTCCACGACCCCGCCCTTTAATTTCAGACAGTTTTTTCTTTTGTGTCTCAACCTCAGGCACTTCTGCACCTTTGGGTTACTTCTTTTTCTCCATTTCCCTATGGTTGAATGACTGGTGGTTGTGGGAAGGGAACTGATACTTAACAGCTTGGCTGTGGTGCTCTTTGCCTCCTCCTACTGGCCAGTAGTGATATTGCCAACAGTAATTGATGACGTTGTAAACTCACCATATCCGGAAAGAAATAAATGTATTAGATAATCATAAATGTTGTTTTTTTTTATATATATATATATATATATATATATATATATATATATATATATATATATATATATATATATATATATATATATATATATATATACAGTTGTAACGGAAAAATGTGCAATATGAATCTAAACGAAATTAGACAGGTGCATAAATATGGGCACCCTTGTCATTTAGTTGATTTGAATACCCGTAACTACCTGGCACTGATTAATTGGAACACACAATTGGTTTGTTGAGCCCATTAAGCCTTGAACTTCATAGACAGGTGCATCCATTCATGAGAAAATGTATTTAAGGTGATCAATTGCAAGTTGTTGTTCTCTTTGACTGTCCTCTGAAGAGTGGCAACATGGGGGCCTCAAAACAACTCTCAAATGACCTGAAAACATTGTTCAACATTATGGTTTAGGGGAAGGCTACACAAAGTTATCACAGATATTTAAGCTGTCAGTGTCCACTGTGAGGAACATAGTGAGGAAGACCACAGGCACAGTTCTTGTTAAGGCCAAGTAAAATATCAGAGAGGCAAAGGCAAAGGAAGGCAAAGGATGGTGAGAACAGTCAATAACAGCCCACAGACCACCTCTAAAGACCTACAACATCATCTTGCTGCAGATGGTATCACTGTGCATCGTTCAACAATTCAGTGCACTTTGCACAAGGAGAAGCTGTATGGGAGAGTGATGCGGAAGAAGCCTTTTCTGCACACACGCCCCAAACAGAGTCGCTTGAGGTATGCAAACACACATTTGGACAAGCCAGCTTCATTTTGGAAGAAGGTGCTGTGGACTGATGAAACAAAGATTTAGTTATTTGGTCATAACAAGGGGAGTTATGCTTGGCGGCAAAAGAACACAGCGTTCAAAGACAAACACTTGCTACCCACAGTAAAATTTGGTGGATATTCAATCATGCTGTGGGGCTGTGTGGCCAGTGCCAGTACTGGGAATCTTGTTAAAGTTGAGGGGCGCATGGATTCCACTCAATATCAGCGGATACTTGAGAATAATGTTGAGGAATCAGTCACAAAGTTGAAGTTACGGAGCTGGATATTTCAACAAGACAACAACCCAAAACCTTGCTCAAAATCTACTCTGGCATTTATGCAGAGGAACAAGTACAATGTTCTGGAATGGCCAACCCAGTCCCCAGACCTGAATATCATTGAAAATCTGTGAGGTGATTTGAAGCGGACTGTCCATGCTCGGCAACCATCAAACCTAACTGAACTAGAGAAATACCTTCATCCAGAATCCAGGCACTCATTACAGGCTATAGGAAGCATCTAGAGGCTGTTATTTCTGCTAAAGTAGGTTCTACTAAATATTGATGCAATATTTCTGTTGGGGTGCCCAAATTTATGCACCTGTCTAATTTAATTTGGAAATGAAATTGCTGATTCAAACACCCAATTATTTATAAATGAAAATCATGGAAATGGTCAGGGGTGCCTAAACTTTTGCATACAACTGTATATATGTATATGTATATATATATATATATATATATATATATATATGTATGTGTGTATGTATATATATATATATATATATATATATTTGTATGTGTATGTAAATATATGTATATATATGTGTGTCACTGTGTATGTGTATGTATATATATATATATATATATATATATATATATATATATATATATAGTATGCAAGTAGAAAGCTCTCACCGAACTGAACTCCTATAAGTTTGGAGTTTACATGCCCCGCTGCATAAGGTGAGAGTTAAAGAAACACACTTGAAGTGGATCACAGCTGACCTCATTCAAATTTAGCAGTTTCGGGATTCATTGTGGTCAAGTTCAAGCATAATGGCTCTATGAATGATCACTGTGTATATAGACAATGGCGAAATATATGCACTAAACAAACAAAATTGGCCAAGGCCCAATATTTCTGTGAAAATCTGAACAATAACATATCTAATCCTAGAAAGTTTTGGAAACTCATAAATAACTTACAAAATCCACCAATCTACTCCCAACCCTCCACTGTCAATGTGGATAACCAAACCCTGCAACTCCCCTTAGAAGTAGCAAATGCCTTTAACAATTATTTTGTTGGATGCTCCACCACCCTGATTGACAAACTAATAAATGGCACGCATCCTGAAACTACAAATGTGGATCAGGCTCCACTAAAACAGCAAAGACCCAATATAGAGAAGTTAAATTTTAGACCTGTACCCATCAATGTCATTAAGAAACACCTTAACAATCTAAAAATGAAAAACCAGTCTGGACCTGATAAAATTCCAGCAATGCTGTTGAAACTCATTGCTCCGGCAATTGCTAAGCCTGTCACAACCCTAATTAACGAATCCTTGATGTCTGGATACATACCCAAACTCTGGAAAACTGCAAGAGTAGTGCCTATTCATAAAAGTGGGGAATTAACCTTGGTTTCTAACTATTACCCTATAGCATTGCTCCCAGTATTGTCAAAAATCTTAGAAAATACGTCCATACACAATTTTGCTAGTATTACCAACTTTCTAACTATCTGACCCCTGATCAATCAGGTTTTCACCCGAATCACTCCACTACAACTACCCTCCTAAAAGATTGCAACAACATCCAAACTGGCATGGAACAAGGAGTCCTAACTGGAGTTATTTTCCTTTATTTTGCAAAGGCCTTTGACACAGTAGACCACGACATACTACTGCTCAATCTAAAAAACTCTGGTATTGCTGATCGTGCGCTAACCTGGTTTTGATCAAATGTATCGGATCGATCACAATATGTCTCCATTTCTAACAGTGACTCCCTCCATCTCCCAGTCACGTGTGGTGTTCCCAAAGGTTCCATTCTCGGCACCCTACTATTCACATTTTTATAAATGATCTGCCTAATGTCTGCAAATCCTCAACTGTACACATGTATGCAGATGACACGGTAATCTATGCAAACAATTCCGATCTGCCGCAGGTTGAAGCAGTGCTCCAAGACCATTTCACAGAGGTAGAAAAGTGGATCTCAAAAAACAAACTCTTCCTAAACACTGACAAAACTGTCACAATGATCTTTGGAACGGGTCCTAAATTACACAAATTCCAAAATTCCCATCTACGCATCAAAACAAAATCCATTTGCAAATGACCACAGTCCACTCTTTCAAATACTTGGGTATGTTGTTAGACCCTAATCTATCTTTTGGCCTCCACATAGAAAAACTTGCATCTAAACTTTATCCAAAACTAGGTACCCTGTACAGAAACAAATCTTGCCTCAGCCCTACAGTAAAGGAAAATATTGTACAGCAAATGCCTATCATGGATTATGGGGACGTAGTATACGCACCTGCACCGCAAATTTATCTTAATAAACTTAATACATTGTATAACTCGTTGTGCCGCTTTGTGCTACAATGTAACTACAGGACCCCCATTGTGACATGCTAAAAGAACTAAACTGGCTGACGCTGGAATCCAGACGCACCCTCCATCTTTCCTGCCTTGTGTTTAAGAGCCTTTCTGGGAAGCTCCCACCCTACCTGAGCAGAATGCTCTCCCCGGCTATTCCCACCTCCTATAACCTCCAATCCAGTACCAGCACATTATTTAGCTTGCCTCAATACAAAAAGAAAGCAGCTCAATCCTCCTTTTCCTACAGAGCACCACAGTTATGGAATGACCTCCCGCACACTTTCAAACCTTCCCCAAGCCTAATATCCTTTACATATCTCAAAACAGAATGCACCTGTCATGGTTGATTATATATTTCCTACCTGTTCTATGTTAAATTTTTGCATATATTATGTATTATTATTGTTTTTGAATTTTATTGTACCCTATTGTATCAATGCAATGTTTTGTGGACCCAGGACATACTTGAAAACGAGAGAAATCTCAATGTATCCTTCCTGGTAAAATATTTTATAAATAAATTAAATAAATAAATCTTAGTTTTTTTAAACATAGTGACGTTTTGGGGGTATTAACCCTGTCCTAAGACCATAAACATAACACATTACATACCTCTCCCTTTATACCCCATCACCGCAACACCTCAGCCATGAACCGGAAGTACCTCAGTGTTATAGCCGCACCTATGCGCAGGCCCGGCCGTTGCCATGGTTACCTGATGCGGCGTGACTAAAAACAAGACAGGGAACAGTATTTAGTGGACACAGCTTACTTCCCTGCCTATATATTTTAACATCAGCTTGGGATGTGCATTGCACTGGGCTCTGCATTGCTATAACAACATATGTTCATATCTTTAAAGTGAACATTTTATAAGTGAGGCATTAACAATAGAATTATACAAGAATTATACTCAGTACTCACCACAGTGCTGCTTATTTAGACACCATGCTGCCTATGGACATCTGCTGAAGAAATGAGCGCTGCATCAAGCTAACCCTACTCTCTCTCTTCTGCTTTCAGGTACGTGAATAGAGTCCCTGTCAATCTGCAAAGTATTCACTGCATTCTGGTGTTTTTTCCTCTCCTGTAACTCTCTTTTGTTACGTGAATAGAGTCCCTGTCAGTCTGCAAAGTATTCACTTCACTCTGGTGTTTTTTCCTCTACTGTAACTCTCTTTTGGTACGTGAATAGAGTCTCTATCGATCTGCAAAGTATTCACTGCACTCTGGTGTTTTTTCCTCTCCTCTAACTCTCTTTTGGTACATGAATAGAGTCCCTGTTAATCTGCGAAGTATTCACTGCACTCTGGTGTTTTTTCCTCTCCTGTACCTCTCTTTTGGTACGTGAATAGAGTCCCTGTCAATGTGCAAAGTATTCACTGCACTCTGGTGTTTTTTCCTCTCTTTTATGGTATGTGTATATTTATATAGAGCAAATGATTTTAGGTTGTTAATTTAGTCCTACATTTGTTGTACTGTCATCCAATGTCTTACTTCTAATATTTTGTTAATTGCCATGTGATGTTCAATCATCAATACTTGCTATTATTCTAAAATCTATAGCTGTCTTATGCCATCGTTTTAACCTCCTCCAAATGTTATTGTCTTTTTACTTAACTCACCCTGACCAGACCAGAATCTAACTTTCAAATTGGCCCTTCGTTTCTCTCTGATTTATCAATCAAGTAATTTAGTGGACACAGCTGACTTCCCTGCCTATATATTTTAACATCAACTTGGGATGTGCATTGCTACAACAACATATGTTCACATTTTTAAAGTGAACATTTTATAAGTGAGGCATTAACATTAGAATTATACAAGAATTGAACAAGGATTGGGCAAGGGGCAAGACACAAGGCACATATTTTTGTAATATTATGTTTCATGTACCTCATTGTTTCCTTATGCAATTGCTACTGTAATACTGTGTCTTATGTGTTTAATTGGTTCCCACTTTTGTAAAAATGCTCAATATATTCATATTCCTTTTTGCTGCCTTTTGTCTCTATAACAAACTCCATTGTTCAATTACTCCTTCTCCGCCACCTGCACTGTTCATTAGCCCATCTCTCTTAAACTCACCTTACTTTTGTACTCATAAACTTTACCTATTCCTAAACACTCTCTCCCCCCCCCCCCTGCACCTCGTTTCAAAAGCAGTCTCATTACTGCAAATCTGTATCTCATCTCATGTCACTCTCCCTCTTGCTTTTACTAACTGCTGGTGACATCTTCCCTAATCCTGGCCCCTAACAACTGCCTAGCTGTGCACATCCATGTGTACCATCCCATAGAAAACAAAACTCAGCCAACCTTACTCACATTCCTCTTGCATCAAAAGCCACTACTCCTTTCACTTGTGCACTCTGGAACTCTTGCTCTGTTTGCAACAAACTCACTTCTATACATTACTTCTTTATCTCTCGCTCCCTCAACCTTCTGGCCCTAACAGAAACCTGGTTCTCTCCCCTAGACACAGCATCCACTGCTGCTCTGTCGAATGGGGGTCTCCACTTCAGCCACACTCCTAAGTCTGGTGGTGTAGGTATTTTACTTTCCTCTCGTTGCACCTTTCAACAAATACAACCCATCTCTTCCCTCACATTTTCCTCATTCGAAACCCACGTGATTCGCTTATTCTCTCCTCTCTCTACAGGGAGTGCAGAATTATTAGGCAAGTTGTATTTTTGAGGATTAATTTTATTATTGAACAACCATGTTCTCAATGAACCCAAAAAACTCATTAATATCAAAGCTGAATATTTTTGGAAGTAGTTTTTAGTTTGTTTTTAGTTTTAGCTATTTTAGAGGGATATCTGTGTGTGCAGGTGACTATTAATGTGCATAATTATTAGGCAACTTAACAAAAAACAAATATATACCCATTTCAATTATTTATTTTTACCAATGAAACCAATATAACATCTCAACATTCACAAATATACATTTCTGACATTTAAAAACAAAACAAAAACAAATCAGTGACCAATATAGCCACCTTTCTTTGCAAGGACACTCAAAAGCCTGCCATCCATGGATTCTGTCAGTGTTTTGATTTGTTCACCATCAACATTGCGTGCAGCAGCAACCACGGCCTCCCAGACACTGTTCAGAGAGGTGTACTGTTTTCCCTCCTTGTAAATCTCACATTTGATGATGGACCACAGGTTCCCAATGGGGTTCAGATCAGGTGAACAAGGAGGCCATGTCATTAGATTTTCTTCTTTTATACACTTTCTTGCCAGCCACGCTGTGGAGTACTTGGACGCGTGTGATGGAGCATTGTCCTGCATGAAAATCATGTTTTTCTTGAAGGATGCAGACTTCTTCCTGTACCACTGCTTGAAGAAGGTGTCTTCCAGAAACTGGCAGTAGGACTGGGAGTTGAGCTTGACTCCATCCTCAACCCGAAAAGGCCCCACAAGCTCATCTTTGAGGATACCAGCCCAAACCAGTACTCCACCTCCACCTTGCTGGCGTCTGAGTCGGACTGGAGCTCTCTGCCCTTTACCAATCCAGCCACGGGCCCATCCATCTGGCCCATCAAGACTCACTCTCATTTCATCAGTCCATAAAACCTTAGAAAAATCAGTCTTGAGATATTTCTTGGCCCAGTCTTGACGTTTCAGCTTGTGTGTCTTGTTCAGTGGTGGTCGTCTTTCAGCCTTTCTTACCTTGGCCATGTCTCTGAGTATTGCACACCTTGTGCTTTTGGGCACTCCAGTGATGTTGCAGCTCTGAAATATGGCCAAACTGGTGGCAAGTGGCATCTTGGCAGCTGCACGCTTGACTTTTCTCAGTTCATGGGCAGTTATTTTGCGCCTTGGTTTTTCCACACGCTTCTTGCGACCCTGTTGACTATTTTGAATGAAACGCTTGATTGTTCGATGATCACGCTTCAGAAGTTTTGCAATTTTAAGAGTGATGCATCCCTCTGCAAGATATCTCACTATTTTTGACATTTCTGAGCCTGTCAAGTCCTTCTTTTGATCCATTTTGCCAAAGGAAAGGAAGTTGCCTAATAATTATGCACACCTGATATAGGGTGTTGATGTCATTAGACCACACCCCTTCTCATTACAGAGATGCACATCACCTAATATGCTTAATTGGTAGTAGGCTTTCGAGCCTATACAGCTTGGAGTAAGACAACATGCATAAAGAGGATGATGTGGTCAAAATACTCATTTGCCTAATAATTCTGCTCTCCCTGTATACGTGTTGCAGTCATATACCGACCCCCTGTCTCCTCAACTCAATTTCTAGATCACTTGGTTGCCTGGCTACTTTATTTCCTTTCCTCAGACACTTCTGCCCTTATTCTTGGTGACTTCAACATCCCTCTTGACAATCCCACTGCCTCATCTGCAAAACTATTTCTGCAACTCACTTCCTCTTTCAGTTTGTCACAATGGAACATCTCGGAGTTCAGCTATTTTTCTTCATTACAAATTCATCTTGAACTCCTACTATTCTGCCCATAATCTCCATAAGCAACACTACTTCTCTACTTTTATCTCTATTCTTTCTACAAACCCAAAACATCTATTATCCACTTTCAATACTCTTCTCTGCCCTCCCCCACCTCCTAATACAACTTCTCTGTCAGCTCAAGACTTTGCCAGCCACTTCATTAACAAAATCGACTCCATCAGAAACAAAATCAGCTCTTAATATAATTCCATTCTCTCACCACCTCAAATGCTCTCAATCAACCACAACCCACATAACCTTAAACTTAGCTCATTCTCCCCTGTTACTGAGGAAGAAGTTTTGGCACTTATACTGCGCTCTCATCTCACTACCTGTCCCCTTGACCCTATCCCCTCACAGCTACTCCCCTCCCTCTCTGCTACCCTTACCCCTATACTCACACATTTTCAACCTCTCCCTCAGCACCGGTATATTTTCCTCCTCTCTGAAACATGCACTGGTCACACCTGTCTTTAAAAAACCTTCCCTTGATCCTACCTCTCCATCCAACTACCGCCCTATTTCCCTCCTCCCTCTTGCCTCAAAGCTTCTGGAAAAACTAGTATATGCACACCTATCCCACTTCCTTACATTAAACTCCCTCCTTGACCCACTGCAATCTGGATTTCGTCCCCATCACTCCACAGAGACAGCAATTGTTAAGGTTACCAACAATCTACTTACAGCCAAATCAAAAGGCCACTTCTCTCTTCTTATCCTCCTTGATCTGTCTGCTGCCTTTGACACTGTTGACCACCCTCTTTTGCTCCAAACCCTCCAATCCTTTGGCATCTGTGACACAGCCCTCTTGTGGCTCTCGTCCTACCTGTCAAACTGTACCTTTAGTCTAGCCTTCTCTGGGGCCTCCTCTGCCCTGTCACCACTTTCTGTTGGAGTAACACAAGGCTCTTTCCTCGGTCCCCTTCTCTTCTCAATTTACACGTCATCACTAGGTTCCCTAATAAAGTCCCACGGTTTCCAATATCATTTGTACGCTGATGACACCCAAATCTACTTCTCTGCACCAGACCTATCTCCTTCCTTGCTACCCCATGTCACTAGCTGTCTTTCTCACATCTCTTCCTGGATGTCCTTTCACTACCTCAAGTTAAATCTCTCCAAAACTGAGCTCCTTATTTTCCCCCTTCTTCCAAAATCTCCACCCCTAATCTCTCTATAACTGTTGACAACTCCATCACTACCCCTACCCCGCATGCCCGATGTCTCAGGGTCACATTTGATTTAGATCTTTCTTTCACTCCTCACATTCAGTCCTTGGCTAAAGCCTGCCTCTTCCACCTCAAAAACATCTCTAAAATTAGACACTTCCTTACACAAGACACAACTAAGATTTTAATCCACTCTCTCATCCTTTCCCGCCTTGATTACTGCAACTCTCTAGTCTCCCCACCTGCCGCCTAGCTCCTTTACAATCCATAATGAATGCCTCTGCCAGGCTCATCTTCCTTACACGTCACTCTTCATCTGCTGCACCTCTCTGCCAATCCCTTCACCGGCTTCCTCTAGGATCAAACATAAAATTCTCACTCTGACATACAAAGCCCTCAACTGTACTGCTCCCCCCTATATCTAAGACCTTATCTCCAGATACTCTCCCTCCCATCCCCTTCGCTCTGCTCATGATCTCCTACTCTCCTCCTCTCTTGTTACCTCATCACACTCCCATTTACAGGACTTCTCCAGACTGGCTCCCATCTTGTGGAACTCTCTGCCTCGCTCCACAAGACTCTCTCCTAGTTTTGAAAGCTTCAAGCGCTCCCTAAAGACTCTACTGTTCAGTGATGCATACAACCTATTCTAACCTTTCTTTATACCAGTTCCTCTCCTCCATTGCTATCCCCTGAACCACCTTAGCATGTAAGCCTAAGAGTCCAGCTGATTGTAGATCACCTTCTTAAGAGCTGACTACAACAGTGCAACTCTTGGCAGGGCCCTCTACCCATTTGATCTCTATAATTGTTTTGTTGTACTCCGCATTTGTTTATAGCACTGCGGAATCTGTTGGCGCTCTACAAATAACCGATAATAATAATAATATTTACAAACATAGTATATCACGATCAGCTTTAAGTCATTATACAACAGGACTATTAGTAAAACGGCTCCTCTAACAAGTTCTACATAACTCAGACTATTCACAGTGATGTACACACATCTAACCTGATTGCTATGTACTTATAATATCATCAGCTTTAAACTTAATTGCAGAATACAAGGGACAATGTTACAAAGCCTATCATCATATGCGGTCATAGATAGAAAAATTATAAATGAAACAAAATGTCCATTAAATTAAACCTTTCTGAACTTAATAGCATAGCTACAAATTAGGCAGAAAATATTGGGACAATAGTAAAAACAAAACAAAATAAAACAAAAATAAAGATAAATACAAAACAACACATAGGGCATCCTAACTTCATAATCCATCAAAGAGCCCATCATAGTGTCTGAACATCAATCATAGCAACATCATAAACCTACTAACATTCAGTTAAATTAGCCTGTCTTAACCAATATATATTGTTCAAAGAAAGCAGTGCCAATCTAGATTTGTATTCAACCCGCTGGGCACCAAGGTATCCAGGTTGAATATCCAGCTGGATTCTCGCTGCAATAGTAATTTACCTGTGCCCCCCCCCCCCCCCTCTAGCCAGAGGGGGAATGTGATCAATTATCGGAGGAATATATATGTGTATATATATATATATATATATATACTGTATATATATGATATATATATATATGTACATATATATATGTATATATATATATATATATATACACAGTATATATACATATACACATATATATATATATATATATATATATATATATATATATATATATATATATATGGGTTGAAAAATGTGCCCTAGAGCTAGTGGTCCCATGAAATTTGTTAGCGGTCCAGTTTTTTAACTTCATATTTTTGCATCAGGGAATGTGTACGCTGCTAAACTCCTGAATTATACATTTTAATTATTAATAAACCACTACTTGTACACATTTATAAACTTCTAAATAATATAAATTTATTCTTTTAAATTTTGACAGCTTATTTCTGCTTTCAAGATTTAAGCTGGTTATATTCCACACTGAGCATGTGCATTGTTTATCTCACAAATGTTTAAACAGCAAACAGTAAGAGAAACTAATATTTATCAGGAGAGCATAATCCCCTTGCCCTATCTCTTCAGCAGCATATAATATAGTAATGCTCCAAGTAAGCACATTTTATAGCCTCCTGTTAAGATGGTAAGAAAATGAGACAAAGATAAATCATTTAAGAACTTTTTTCACCTTTAATGTGACCTATAAACTGTACAACTCAATTGAAAAACAAACTGAAATCTCTTAGGTAAAGGGAAATAAAAAAATAAAATAATATGGTTGCATAAGTGTGAACACCCTTTTATAACTGGGGATGTAGCTGTGTTCATAATTAAGCAATCACATTCAAACTCATGTTAAATAGGAGTCAGTACACACCTGTCATCATTTAAAGTGCCTCTGATTAACTCCAAATAAAGTTCAGCTGTTCTAGTAGGTCTTTCCTGACATTTTGTTAGTCGCATCCTACAGCAAAAGCCATGGTCCGCAGAGAGCTTCTAAAGCATCAGAGGGATCTCATTGTTAAAAGGTATCAGTCAGGAGAAGGGTACAAAAGAATGTTCAAGGCATTAGATACACCATGGAACACAGTAAAGACAGTCATCATCAATGTGCAACAGTGACATTACCAAGAACTGGACGTCCCTCCAAAATTGATGAAAAGATGAGAAGAAAACTGGTCTGGGAGGCTGCCAAGAGGCCTACAGCAACATTAAATGAGCTGCAGGAATATCTGGCAAGTACTGGCTGTGTGGTACATATGACAACAATCACCCATATTCTTCATATGTCTGGGCTATGGGGTAGAGTGGCAAGACGGAAGCCTTTTCTTACAAAAAAAAAACATCCAAGCCTGGCTAAATTTTGCAAAAACACATCTGAAGTTTCCCAAAAGCATGTTGCAAAAGGTGATCTGGTCTGATGAAACCAAAGTTGAACTTTTTGGCCATAATTCCAAAACATATGTTTAGCGCAAAAACAACACTGCATATCACCAAAAGAACACCATACACACAGTGAAGCATGGTGGTGTCAGCATCATGCTTTGGGGCTTTTTTTCTTCAGCTGGAACTAGGGCCTTGGTCAAGGTAGAGGGAATAATGATCAGTTCCAAATACCAGACAATATTGGCACAAAACCTTCAGGCTTCTGCTAGAGAGCTGAACATGAAGAGGAACTTCATCTTTCAGCATGACAACGACCCAAAGCATACATCCAAATCAACAAAGAATGGCTTCACCAGAAGATTAAAGTTTTGGGATGGCCCAGCCAGAGCCCAGACCTGAATCCATTTCAAAATCTGTGGGGTGATCTGAATAGGGCTGTGCACAGGAGATGCCCTTGCATTCTGACAGATTTAGAGTGTTTTTGCAAAGAAGAGTGGGCAAATCTTGCCAAGACAAGATGTGCCATGCTGAAAAACTCATACCCAAAAAGACTGAGTGTTGTAATAAAATCAAAAGGTGCTTCAATAAAGTATTAGTTTAAGGGTGTTCACACTTATGCAACCATATTATTTTAATTTTTTATTTTTATTTCCTTTTACCTAAAAGATTTCAGTTTGGTTTTCAATTGAGTTGTACAGTTTATAGGTCACATTAAAGTTGGAAAAAGTTCTGAAATGATTTATCTTTGTCTCATTTTTTTACATCACAGAAACCTGACATTTTAACAGGGGTGTGTAGACTTTTTATATCCACTGTAGGTGGAGATAGAAAGAGAGAGACACAAAGGGAGAGAGAGAGAGGCACAGAGGGAGGGTGAAAGAGAGACACTGAGGGAGGTAGAGAGGCGCAGAGGGAGGGAGTGAGAGAGACTCACATAGGGAGGAAGAGACAGCGGGAGAGAGACAGAGACACAGAGAGAGGGGGGAAGAGCGACACACATAGGGAAAGAGAAACACATGGGGGAGAGAGAAAGAGAGAGACGCAAAGAGAGAGAGAGGCACAGAGGGAGGGTGAAAGAGAGGCACAGAGGGAGGGAGAGAGAGAAACACAGAGGGAGGGAGTGAGAGAGACTCACATAGGGAGGAAGAGACAGCGGGAGAGAGACAGAGACACAGAGAGAGGGGGGAAGAGCGACACACATAGGGAAAGAGAAACACATGGGGGAGAGAGAAAGAGAGAGACACAAAGAGAGAGAGAGAGGCACAGAGAGAGGGTGAAAGAGAGACACCGAGGGAGGTAGAGAGGCACAGAGGGAGGGAGAGAGAGAAACACAGAGGGAGGGAGTGAGAGAGACTCACATAGGGAGGAAGAGACAGCGGGAGAGAGACAGAGACACAGAGAGAGGGGGGAAGAGCGACACACATAGGGAAAGAGAAACACATGGGGGAGAGAGAAAGAGAGAGACGCAAAGAGAGAGAGAGGCACAGAGGGAGGGTGAAAGAGAGGCACAGAGGGAGGGAGAGAGAGAAACACAGAGGGAGGGAGTGAGAGAGACTCACATAGGGAGGAAGAGACAGCGGGAGAGAGACAGAGACACAGAGAGAGGGGGGAAGAGCGACACACATAGGGAAAGAGAAACACATGGGGGAGAGAGAAAGAGAGAGACACAAAGAGAGAGAGAGAGGCACAGAGAGAGGGTGAAAGAGAGACACTGAGGGAGGTAGAGAGGCACAGAGGGAGGGAGAGAGAGAAACACAGAGGGAGGGAGTGAGAGAGACTCACATAGGGAGGAAGAGACAGCGGGAGAGAGACAGAGACACAGAGAGAGGGGGGAAGAGCGACACACATAGGGAAAGAGAAACACATGGGGGAGAGAGAAAGAGAGAGACACAAAGAGAGAGAGAGAGAGGCACAGAGAGAGGGTGAAAGAGAGACACCGAGGGAGGTAGAGAGGCACAGAGGGAGGGAGAGAGAGAAACACAGAGGGAGGGAGTGAGAGAGACTCACATAGTGAGGAAGAGACAGCGGGAGAGAGACAGAGACACAGAGAGAGGGGGGAAGAGCGACACACATAGGGAAAGAGAAACACATGGGGGAGAGAGAAAGAGAGAGACACAAAGAGAGAGAGAGAGAGAGAGAGAGAGAGAGGCACAGAGAGAGGGTGAAAGAGAGACACCGAGGGAGGTAGAGAGGCACAGAGGGAGGGAGAGAGAGAAACACAGAGGGAGGGAGTGAGAGAGACTCACATAGGGAGGGAGAGACAGAGACAGCGGGAGAGAGACAGAGACACAGAGAGAGGGGGGAAGAGAGACACAAAGAAGAGGAGAGACAGATGGGGAAACAGAGGGGAGATAGACAAAAGGAAGAGAGTGGGAGAGAGACCACATGCATGGCATTTAAAGATAATTCAGCAGGCTCCATCCCTTACCTCACAGCCCACGATTAGCCCCTCAGTCTCCACATACTGCATGTTGTGGCTGCGATCAAGAGCGCTGCACCAGACCCCCACACCCTGCACAAACATTGCCGTGGTTTCAGTTCCATAGTTCGCAGGCACCACATCTACCTCTTGGCCAATTCTCATCTTTTTCTGCCTTGAGCTGCAAGGAATTCTGGACCAGAGGTAGATGCTGTGCCTGTGAACTATGGAAATGTCTGCAGATACCTCTACATAACTCTGTGCTGCCTTTGAATGTACGACTTTCAGGACCATCACACAATGCCCCCGAGCTCCACCGCTCTCTATAAGAAGCCCACGCTATATATACAGTATATACATCATACTACTAGTCCCAGGAAAAAGCTTACCAGTTTATCAGTACACTATAAATTTTGGAGTCACTATTTGTGAAACATTAATACACATACACATTTATACATTTCTTTATTTGGATGAAAAAAAATGATTGTCTTTAACCAGACTCATTATTGCATTATACAGTTATGAAAAATAAAATGAAAATTAAACACAAAAGAACCAACATAAGTTAACATATAAAGCCTAAAACTGCTAATAGTACATTACCTAAGATATATGCAAAATGTATATTTCTCTATTTGTGCTAATGGCAAAACTTTTATCAAACTATTAAAGTATGTGAGTAGGAGGACTCTGCACAGAAAGTGTTGACTCAGAGCAGATTGTCATTAATGTACTCCAGGTGGAGAGTAAAGTAGGATGTGGAGGGGGGGTAGGGGTGCCCCCTTGCCCCCCCTCCCCTTGTGGGCATACAAAAAAGTTTCAACCTGCTTTGGTTAAAATATTTAACAATCCATTTTAAATACCAGATTGTGTGTTATTCTGTACACCAGTGGTCTCAAAGTACTGGCCCTGGGCCACATTTTGCCCTCAAAATAGTTTCATCTGGCTCTCCCTTGTTTATTAGGTAAATTATTAATTCAGCCCCATCATTTTTTTAGAGTTCTAAGAGCTGTAACAAGTTCATCTATATGAGCACTCACAAGATAAATATAAAGACAAGCATGCATTGTCCAGTGTAGACTCCCATCCTGCACTGCTTGGATAAATGCCATTTTTTATTCAGTTCCAGAATGATCACTTCACTTTGCACTCACAAGATAAATATACACTGTGTATGTCTATTGTGTACTACAGCTCCTACCATGCACTACTACTTGCGTAAATGTCACTTCCAGTTGGTAATATATCCAGTTCCAGAGCACTCACTCTGTTCAAGTGACCCCCATGGGAGAATAACACCTGGCGAGTGGGCCCCAGGGTACAATGACCTTGAAACTCCTGCTGTACACAATGTCTCATAAAAGATAATGTATCACACACTATTTATTGAGCTACACTTGTAATCTAGCACATAGCATGTTAAAACATTTGTCCTTAAGCGTGACACAAAAAAAAGCCATACTACAGAAGTTCTGTCTGCATTTTTCTGTCTGCTTTATAACTGTCAGAAAAGTTAAATGAATGTTAATTGCGTAATTTTAGCCTGTTTACAGAGCACACTTTAATCAAATGATAGGCACATAAATCAATAGTGATACATCTGATTCGCTATGCTTTATTATAAATTACTTACAAACGTGAATGCAGAATCACCACAAAAAAAGAACAAATTCTATCTCTGGTAATTCGCGTGCATTATCAATGACCTTACAAGTTACTGTTCATCTGTACTCAACAAATCTAATTTCTTATCATGAATCATTCTGATGAATAATAAAAATTAACCATTTTCATTATTCATTCTGTAGAAAATATGTGATTTAACAGACAGTCGCATAATATAAAACTGGCACTTAAGCAATTGTTCAATAATAATAAAAAAAACGTTATGCTTTAATGTTTGAAATATTGCTAGATGAGCTATGACCAGTTTTCTGCTCAGAACCAATTTGTAGAATTCATTTGAATTGCAAAAATTCAAACAGGAATTTCGGAATAAAGGACATTCTAGTGTAAAACTTGCATGCTCTAATTCATTAGAACATGAACTTTTTTCCACTATAAATGCTTCAACTCTATGTGATTAACCCCCTCAATAAATAGGGGTTAAACACACTGTTAAAGTCCTGCTTGGGAGCTGCAGAGGACTGCTGGTCTGCAGCAGAAAACAGCCGGTGAGCCAATCTGCAGTGTGTGTCTCATGATCCCACCTATCAGCTCAAACTTCTAGCAGGACCTTAAATATGTAACTTTGCAGGGGTTTTACACAGAGTTGGAGCCTCAACAGTGCAAAACTTATATTTCTTTCCTATGGCATGGAGAGTCCACAATGGCATTCCAATTATTAGTGGGATATTCAACTCCTGGCCAGCAGGAAGAGGCAAAGAGCACCCCAGCAAAGCTGTTAAGTGTAACTTCCCTTACCCATAATCCCCAGTCATTCTCTTTGCCTTTGTCAATGGAGGATGTGCAAAGTTGGTGTCTGAAGATATTTAATCTTTTTATGGGTACTTTTCCCTGCAAGCAAGGATTGGGGTTATGCTGTGTCCATGTCAATCTCTTTAGTAAGAATAATGGTGGCTCTTAGCAGTTAGAAAGCGGCGAGGTTGTCTTTGCTTTATTTCTAACATTATTGCTACTCCTTTATTGAAAAACAGACTTGGTTACTCTGTTCTTTCTCTATCTACAGGTCCCTGTTGACGGTCAAGTGAGGCTATCAGACCTGCAGCTGCTGTGACTGCTCCGCAGCAGAAGTTTCCATGGAGGTTAAGTCCTTTCTTATATATTTATTTGAAAGACAATGGATCAGGACTAAAACCCTCTAAAAGGGTTTGGTTTGTTTATTTCTTATATTTATCAGTTTTTTCGGATATAATGCGGCCGAGCAGCTATCTGGCCTTCTGCTAGGGACAGGGATTTTGCTGCTCCATTACTGGGCTATTTTACAGCCAAGCCCAGGACTTATGGAGTGTGGGGACTAAGGGTCATGGTGACTTCTTTCCTTCCTCCTTTTATCCCTGTATATTCTGTTATTTCAGATCTTTAAGGTGCTTCTTTTCTATAAGGGCACACATTTTTATGGGGATGTTTGTTAGGTAACTGCCAAGCAAGAAACTATGTTAGTATGACCGTTGTATGGGACAGGTTTTCTCCTCGGCATTTAGTTATTGCAACTCTTCTCACTGTGTACACATCCTTCCTCTCAAAGTACCCCTTAGCCTTCGATGTGTTTGAGAAGTTTTTGCATTTGCTCAGATTTGTAACCTGATGTTACTTAGCCGCTTGTACAGTATAAACTGTTCTCAGTGATTATGAATGCTGCTTATTTTAGCGCTGCCCTTATTGTGCCAGATGCAGCATCCTCCTGAAGGGAATGATTTTCCGTGGAGAGTACTCCGGTAATTAATCTCCCTGATCTCTTAGCCCTATCTCCTCATTTCCCTAATGTGAAGGGAACGCAATCTAGTTTTTTTTTAATTTAAACTATTCTCAGTGCTATCACATCATTCCCCTTTAGTACTGCTGCACCTCCGCTGCTTAGGAGCTGCATATTGTACCGGTGTTCATGTGAAGGAGTTTCCACAGGCGGTATTTGACTTTTTTTTCCTTTATTAAGGAACATAATTAAATGCACATTTGTACAGTATGTTTGGTGCACCATTTTAACTAGCTCAGTGGTGGTTCATGCTATATTATTTCCCCGCCTTGGACTGTAGAGCTGGCGCACTTTATTTAGAGAAACGGCTTCTCAGCTGATCCCTGTGTTTCTCTGGGATTTGAGTCTGCAGATCTCAAGTATACTTTCTCTCAATATTCATCCACATAGCTAAATAAAGATATTTTATTAAGAACTGCCTTTTAATTTGTGCTTTTTCTTTTAGCATAAATGTTTTGTGCTGTGCCATCTCAGTTTTTCTGTTGTTCAGAAAATAGAGAGGTTTTGTCTGCCATCTGGTGACCGTTTTTGGAATTTGATTGTAGATGGCATTTTATTTAGTCCTAAGTGTCTTTTTTAGGACTCTATTGAGATTCTTTTATATATCCATATTCTACGTATAAGGATCTTTTTGATGGACTCTCTTTTACAATAAGAGTGTTTTCTGTTGGGGTCTCTGATCTAATATTGATCATACCTTCTCTAATTTATGTTTATGATTCTCTGTTGTATCTCTAATATTGAGGTGATTCTCCTTATATCCTCTGCCCTGTCACTACTTTCTGTCGGAGTACCGCAAGGCTCTGTCCTCAGTGCCCTTTTCTTCACAATCTACACGTCATCATTAGGTTCCCTAATAAAGTCCCACGTGCTCCAATATCATTTGTATGCCAGTGACACCCAAATTTACTTCTCTGCACCAGACCTATCTCCTTCCTTGCTAACCTGTGTCACTAACTGTCTTTCTCACATCTCTTCCTGGATGTCCTCTCACTACCTCAAGCTAAATCTCTCCAAAACTAAGCTCCTTATTTTCCCCCCTTCTTCCAAAATCTCCAGCCCCAATCTCTATATAACTGTCAACAACTCCATCATTACCCCTACCCCGCATGCCCGATGTCTTGGGGTCACATTTGACGCAGATCTTTCTTTCACTCCTCACATTCAGTCCCTGGCTAAAGCCTGCTGCTTCCACCTTAAAACCATCTCTAAAATTAGATACAGCCAAGACTTTAATCAACTCTTTCATCCTTTCCCACCTCGATTACTGCAACTCTGTCTTCTCTGGTATCTCCAGCTGCCGCCTAGTTTATATATAATCCATAATGAATGCCTCTGCCAGGCTCATCTTCCTTACACATCGCTCTTCATCTGCTACCCTTTTCTGCCAATCCCTTCACTGGCTTCCTCTTGCCTCTTGGATTAAACACAAAATTCTCACTCTGACATACAAATCCCTCAACTGCACTGCTCCCCCCTATATCCCAGACCTTGTCTCCAGATACTCTCCCTCCCGTCCCCTTCGCTCTACTCATGACCTCCTACTCTCCTCCTCTCTTGTTACCTCCTCACACTCCTGTTTACAGGACTTCTCCAGACTGGCTCCCATCTTGTGGAACTCTCTGCCTCGCTCCACAAGACTCTCCCCTAGTTATGAAACCTTCAAGCACTCCCTAAAGACTCTACTGTTCAGGGATGCATACAACCTACACTAACCTTTCTTTATACCAGTTTCTCTTCTCTATTGCTATCCCCTGAACCCCCTTAGCATGCAAGCCTAAGAGTCCAGCTGTTTGCAGATCACCTTCTTAAGAGGTGACTACAACAGTGTGACTCTTGGCAGGGTCCTCTACCCGTTTGATCCCTATAAATGTTTTGTTGTACTCCGCATTTGTTTATAGTGCTACAGAATTTGTTGGCGCTCTACAAATAACCGATAATAATTATATCTATGTCATCGTGAATTTTAGGTGACAGGGAACTCATTGGTGTCTGTGACATCATGTATCCCTTTTTATCTTATTATTAGTAAGTCACTAATATGTCATATTTACTTTATATGGACTCAATATTTTTTGTCCTCATATTGAGGCGTTTTATTCTTATGTCTTAAATGGACAGTAAACTCCAGAATATTTTTTGTTTAAAAAGGTAGCTAATCCCTGTATTATCCATTTTTCAGTTTTGCATAACCAACACAGTTATAATAATATACTTTTTACCTGGGATTACCTTGTATCTATGCCTCTGCAAACTGCCCTCTTATTTCAGTTCTTTTGACAGACTTGCATTTTTAGCCAATCAGTGCTGACTCCTAGGAGCTTCACGTGCCTGAGCTCAATGTTATCTATGTGAAACACATAAACTAATGCCCTCTAGTGGTGAAAAACTGTCAAAATGCTTTAAGATTAGAGGCGGCCATCAAGGTCTAAGAAATTAGCATATGAACCTCCTAGGTTTAGCTTTTGACTAAGAATACCAAGAGAACAAAGAAAAATTGGTAATAAAAGTAAATTGGAAAAATGTTTAAAATTATATGCCATATTTAAAACATGAACGTTTTTTTTTTTACTTGACTGCCCCTTAAGAAGTGTGTAGAGCTATAGTGTTGTGGTCTAACATACATATACACATTCTTATTGTTTTATGCAGTGGTTAAATTCCCACTATAATATATATTATAAATAAGTTGGAGGCTTATTTAAGTAACTGTATATTCATCTGGATGGTGACCAGTTACAAGGTTTGCTACGGTTGTGGGTACAGCCTTTTTATTGACACGGCTCTTTGTCCAATTTATTTTCTAAGGAGACTGCCATAGAGGAGATCCAGGATGGTATCTTGGCTGTAGAGCCAGCTAATCCTTCATCTGGGATGCCAACATGAAACAATCCAAGTCCTCTTGGAGGTCCAGTCAGCCTTGGAATAAGGGGAAGCTAGCCAAGAAACCTTTCACTGATTCAAAATCAGCATGAATGGTCCACCCCGGATCCAGTTTTGGATCAGAGGGGGGCAGGGTTTCCTTTTTCCACAGACTGGGATACGCAATGTCCGAGATACTCGGGCTATGGACATAGTATCCCATGGTTTCTGATTAGGATACAAGTCTTGTCCTTCCAGGGCAGAGTTATCCTATCAAGGTTATCTGCATTCCAGGTAAAGAGAGAGGACTTCTTAAACTATGTTAAGGACCTCTTCTCCCTGGGGGGTAGAGAATTCTATTCAGATTTTTTTTGTCGTTCCCAAAGAGGAGGACAATGTTCGTCCCATTTTCGACCTAAAGTGTCTCAACAAATTCCTCAGGGTTTAATCTTTCAACATGGATACCATTTGTTCCATTTTTCCATATAGCTGAAGGACGCGGATCTTCATGTTCCCATTCAGGGATCATCTTCAGTTTCTGTGGTTTGCCTTCCTGGACAAGAACTTCCAGTTTGTTGCCCTTTCTTTTGGTCTTGCTTCGGCTCCCACAATCTTTCTGGCAGTGGTCAAATCTCAGATATAGCAGTGGCGCCTTATTTGGACGACATCTTAGTTCAAGCGTCATCTTTTCAACTAGCAAGATCTAGTATAGAGACGTTGTTGTCTATTCTACGTTCCAAGGGTGGAATGTAAATTTGGAAAAGAGTTCTCTAGTACCAGACACAAGGGTATTTTTCTTGGGAACAATTTTAGATTCTCTATCCATGTATATTTTTATGGATGTCAGAAACGCTGTACTTCTGGCTTTTTGCCTTTCTCTACAGTTGTTTGTTCTTCCATCTTTGGCCCAATGCATGGAGGTGATTGTTCTGATGAAGCTTCCATGGATTTCGTGACTTTTGCTCCGTTCCATCTGAGGACTCGGCAGTTATGCAGACTCAGTCAATGGAATGGAGAACTCTCAGATCTCTTGACAAAGGATAGATCTGGATCCTCTGACAAGATCTCACAGGATCTTCTGTCTCAGGGCACATGCTTCCTGAAACCTTCCTGAGTGATTGTGACCACGGACCCCAGCCTGTTAGACTTGGGAGCAGTTTTGGGCTCGTTAACAGCTCAGGGCCTGTGGACCAGGGAAGAATTTTCTCTTCCCATAAAGAGATGAGAGCAATCTTCAATGCCTTGACAGCTTGGCCCTAATTATCATTAGTCCAGTGTCTCAAATTCTAGTCGGACAACATCACCTCAGTGACTTACATCAACCGCCAGGAAGGAACCCGAAGTTCTTTAGCAATGTAGGAGGTGTCTCGCATTTTGCGGTAGGCGGAATCTCATGATTGTGTCCTATTTGCCATCCACATTTCAGGGTTGGACATCTGGGAGGGGGATTTTATAAGAGGACAGGTTTTTCATACCCGAGGAGTGGGCTCCTCCATCCGCAGGTGTTCTTAAGGATAACCCTCAAATGAGGGAGTTGGATCCATTGGCATCTAGTCAAAACGTCTAGTCAAAATGCCAAGCTTCCTAGGTATGGTTCAAGGTCAAGAGATCCTCAAGCCGCTGGTGGTTCCTTGGATATTCAATCTAGCATTCATGTTTCCTCCATTTGCTCTTCTTCCATTAGTCATTGCTTGTATCAAACAGGTGAGAGCTTCTGTGATTTTAATAGCTCCTGCATGGCCTCGCACGATTTGGTTTGCGGATCTGGTGAGGATGTCATCGCTTCCATCTTGGAGGCTACCTCTGAGGTAGGACCTTCTAATTCAGTATCCATTCCTCCATCCAAATCTGGATTCTCTGAACCTGACTGCTTGGAGATTGAACGCCTAGTTTTGTCTAGGCGTGGTTTTTCTGAGCCGGTCATTGATACCGCGCTCCAGGCTCGTAAGCCTGTTACTCGCAGGATTTACCATACGATATGGTGTAAATATCTTTATTGGTGTGAATCTAAGGGTTTCTCCTGGAGCCGGGTGAGGATTCCCCGGAATTTGAATGGTCAGATTTCTGCTTTATCTATTCTTTTACTGAAATGTTTGGCAGAGTTACCAGATGTTCAAGCTTTTGTTCAGGCCCTGGTCAGAATCAGGCCTGTGTTTAAACCCGTTGCTCCTCTTTGGAGCTTTAATTTAGTTCTTAAAGTTTTTGCAGCAGGCTCCGTTTGAGCCGATGAATGTTATTGATATAAAATTGTTATCTTGGAGGGTTTTGTCTCTCCTTGCTTTTCCTTCCGCACGCAGAGTTTCTGAAATTTTGGCTCTGCAATGTGATTCCCCGTACCTTACTTTTCATCCAGATAAGGAGGTCCTTCGTACTAAATTGGGTTTTTCTCCCTAAGGTGGTGTCGGATCGAAACATTAATCAGAAAATTGTTGTTCCTTCTTTTGTTCTAATCCTTCTTCTCATAAGGAACGTCTTTTGCATAACTTGGATGTTGTGCATGCTCTAATATTTTACCTACAAGCTACTAAAGATTTTCAGCAATCTTCTGCCCTGTTTGTTGTTTTCTCTGGGAAACATAAGGGTCAGAAGGCCACTTCTCCTACCCTTTCCCTCTGGTTAAGAAGTATGATTGGTTTTGCTTATGAGTCAGCTGGACAGCAGCCTCCTAAGAGAATTACGGCTCATTCCACTAGGGCAGTCTCTTCATCTTGGGCTTTCAAAAATGAAGCTTCTGTGGAACAGATTTGCAAGGTGACAACATGGTCTTCTTTGCATACTTTTTCAAATTCGACTTATTTGATACTTTTGCCTCGGCTGAGGCCTGCTTTGGGAGAAAGGTTCTTCAAGTGGTGATGCCTTCTGTTTAGGTCCTCCTGCCTTGATCTCCCACCCTGTTCATTCTGTGTCCTCTAGCTTGAATATTAGTTCCCACTAGTAATTGGAATGATGTTGTGGACTCTTCATGCTATAGGAAAGAAAACAAAATGTATGCTTGCCTGATAAATGTATTTATTTCCGGGCATGGAGAGTCCATAACCCTGCCCTCGTTTTATATTATAATTTGGCAGTATTTTAAAAAAAATCCTCAGGCACCTCTGACTGGGGATTATGGGTAAGGGAAGTTACACTTAACAGATTTGCTGGGGAGCTCTTTGCCTTCTCCTGCTGGCCAGGAGTTGAATATCCCACTAGTAATTGGAATGACGTTGTGGACTCGACATGCCCGGAAAGAAAGAAATTTATCAGGTAAGCATAAATTTTGTTTTTCTATCGAATCAGAACATATACTTGCACTAGAATGTCCCTTTAAAGTAAATGGAAGTGATGCAAGAAACATGTTTTAGAAAAATATTATTTTTTGGGGGGGTTTTTTCTTACACAATTTTGATCTGAGCAGCCAGTCAGATGCTACATACATTAGGCAAAGAGGTGAACCAAGCAGATTTAGGGCCAGATAACGAGTGGCACATTAACAGTTATCATGGCTGTTTGCGGGTTTACCTCTTGTATTACAAGTTGAAAGTAAACACGAACGAGTGAGCGCAATCATGATTTACCCTAGAATGATTACTGCGTCCTCAGAGCTCAGGTTAATTGTTTTACCAAACAAAAAAGTGTCACAAAACACATCAGAAATACATTGCTAGGTATAGTTACAATCATAATAACACCATCTAAAAAAAAAAAAAACATTGCACAAAAAAGTTTTAAAAGCTCAAACATATGAGGTCTTAGCTGTTAGAAAATAAAGGCAGTCAAAGGGCTTTACATTTGAGATACATACATATACATGTCGATTTACAGACATTTATACACATATAAACACTTAAATACATATGTACACACACATACAGCTAATAATTTAAAAAATACATCTACATATTATTCTTCTGCTAATCTTTGCTTGTAGCATTTGTGTATGGAAAGGCATTTGGTGGTCATGACAACTCCCAGATTACTCGCTAGGAGTACTTTCACGTACAGAAGAAACAAACAAAACAGTGCAGTGAATGGTTGCAAAAATATTACACAATCTAATACCATAGCTGCCATCAGGGGTGACTGGGGGTCACTAGCTTCAGGGTCCCTGTGGTCAAGGGCCCAGACCACTTGTTAGTTTCCCTCCCCACCATTTTGATTGCCTGGCCCATTCCCTCACTGTGAGCGCATTTGATTGGGGGCAGTCACAGGCACACAAGTGTAGCACACTATATTGTGCAAGCTCAAGAGAGGATTTAAATGAGATGAAAGATCCCTCTAGCCAGCCTACATTTTGATTTAAAAGTGACTTTACCATACAGTACTACTTCCTATGGTGTATGTGTGGTGGGGGTGATGTGGTGGTGTGATGTGGTGGTGTGTGTGTGGGGTGTGATGTGGTGGTGTGGTATGGTATGTGTGTATTTCTGGTGTGGTATAGTGTGTTTGTTATGTATGGTGTGTGGGGGGGGTGATGTGGTGGTGTGATGTGGTGGTGTGTGTGTGGGGTGTGATGTGGTGATGTGGAATGGTATGTGTGTATTTCTGGTGTGGTATAGTGTGTTTGTTATGGTATGGTGTGTGTGTGGGGGGGTGATATGGTGGTGTGGTATGATGTGTGTGTGTGTAGGTGTGTGTGGTATGACGTGTGCGAGATGTGATTTGGTGGTGTGGTGTGTGTGTGTGTGTGTGGTGTGGTATATGTGGTGTGGTATGGCATGTGTGGTGTGGTTTAGTGTGTGTGGTGTGGTATGGTGTTTGTGGGGTGTGATTTGGTGGTGTGGAATGGTGTGTGGTGTAGTATAGTGTGTGGTGTGTGAATGGCATATGTTGTGTATATGTTCAGGGAGGGGGGGAGTGATGTGGTGGTGTGATGTGGTGGTGTGTGATGTGGTATGGTATGTGTGTATTTCTGGTGTGGTATAGTGTGTTTGTTATGGTATGGTGTGTGTGGGGGGGTGATATGGTGGTGTGGTATGATGTGTGTGTGTGTAGGTGTGTGTGGTATGACGTGTGCGAGATGTGATTTGGTGGTGTGGTGTGTGTGTGTGTGTGTGTGTGTGTGGTGTGGTATATGTGGTGTGGTATGGCATGTGTGGTGTGGTTTAGTGTGTGTGGTGTGGTATGGTGTTTGTGGGGTGTGATTTGGTGGTGTGGAATGGTGTGTGGTGTAGTATAGTGTGTGGTGTGTGAATGGCATATGTTGTGTATATGTTCAGGGAGGGGGGGAGTAAAGGTTTAGTAAGGGGATCAGAATTTCATACATTCAAAATTTATAAAGAATCGGGTAGATTTATCAAATGCCAGGCGGACATTGCATAATGCTGACAGCATACGCTGTCTGCATTTATCATTGCACAAGCATTTCTTGTGAAATGCTTGTGCAATGCTGCCCCCTGCACATGTGACCAATCGGCTGCTAGCAGGGGTGTCAATCATTCGGATTGGGATGATTGCAGGCTGCCATCTAAACGACCGCTGCTTCTTAAATTAAGTTTCCGGTGGCCTGGAAACTTTGGGCGTAGAAACCAGCATCCGCTGCTTGATAAATCTACCCCAATAAATCAATTAACTAAATCTGCATAGTGTAAGCACTAAGCTAGAGACTTGTTTAGAACCTAAGATCATCAGAATCCCTGCGCTCTACAGTTGACAGTAAAGTTTTGTTAGATGACCACATGTTGCATGAATAGAATTCTTTACATTGTTTGCCTCTGTCTCCTGTGTCAAAGGTACAGTAAAATCAAAATTAAACTTTCATGATTCAGACAGAGCATGTGATTTTAAACAACTTCGCAGTTTACTTCTGCTATAAAATTTGCTTCATTCTGTTGGTAACCTTTGTTGAAGAGTACATATATGTAGGCTTAAGATATGTGTCCTTTATTTATCTAAAGTCAGAAAAAAGCAAACCCAAAATAGTGTTCACCAGTGATGTTGTTATACAATCCACTCAAAGTGAATATATGTGCAAAGTTCCAATGCTCTATTACCCGGGGATTCTACATAGGCTTTCTGAGATAATAAATATAGTAACTCACCAGTACCCTGGGAATATAGCACTTTGAAGACACTGGATCCAGCTGTTAGTAAAGCCGACCTTTGCTCTGAACAAAGCGGGAATGACCTCTCACACGCTTCAACTTGTTTAAGCTCACGGGTAACTTCCGGCTTTCTCTGCTGCATACACCAGCGGATCCTCTCATCACTCAGGCCTCCCCGTCTTGGTACCGTTAACTCCAGCGGATCTCCAGAATGCTCCTTATAAAACATACTTGCCACAGCCCGGATAGTCAGAAGGACTGGATAAAGAGCATAATAAATGAAGGATGGATTCCAACGTTCCGTAAAAACAAACTTTATTCCATCTTTAAAACATCAGAGTAACACAGCAAAGTAGATTGGTGTGTAGGGCGCAGCACTGACAGGCTTACGCGTTTCGGAAGTAAATCTGTAGTCACAGCCTGCAGTGATGTACCTTACACCTGTTTAAAAACACCTCAAACAAATGCAATAGGTAAAATTCAAAACACCCGCCCACAACATGTGCCCAATCAGGTAACAAGAAATGACCACACCTATCTCAATCTCTGTATACAGACAATACTGACGCTAGCGAGACAGTATATGACAGCTCAATACTGATATAAATGAGAATAAAGATATATACATATTAGTATTACACAGGCAAATATTAATAAAGAAGGACACGTGAACAGTAAAAATTTACGGAGATGAATATAAATATATATATATAAATCTATATAAGAGTGTTTAGAAAATACCAAACTATAAACATAGTATATTAACATGCTAAGGATACACTTAGACCTAATCTAATTTGTGCAAATAGAAACAAATACACAGTCGCTTGCCATAACATGGATAAGTGTTCTCTATACCGTACAAATATTGCTATTAAACCTAAAATACAAATATCCATAAATATGAAACCTTATATATCGGGGAAAGAGGGTTTAAGGGTTTAAGTGTATATCAAACATGGGTAAAACTATATAATATACTCCATATAGCAGAAAAACCTAAGGAGATTATCAGACCACTAACTGATCTATCACAGAAAAAGTTGGCTACTCCTTACTCCCACAAATTCATTACATCATATCTAGAATTTAATCCTTTCGGTAAGCGTGTATTTAGGGTAAAAATCCAATATGCCTCACGTCTGGCTAACAACAAATCCATGTCTCCTCCTCTTGTAGGCCTATTGATCTTTTCTATTGCATACCAGGAGAACCCCTTTAGATTGTTTTCATGAAATACCCCAAAATGTTATACAATTGGTGTTGTTGCTCTCTTGGTTGTAAATGAGGATAAATGTTCTCTGATTCTAGTATTGAGATCACATGAAGTGAGCCCTACATATTGGAATTTACAAAGAGTACATTCAATAAAGTACACTGCATATTCAGTTGTGCAATTCATACATGCACTTATAGTGTAACCCTTATTTGTAACCAAACTGGTAAAATACTTACGGCTAGATTTGGAGTTTTGTCGGTAAAGACCCGAAAAACTAACGCCGGCTTTTTTCTGGCCGCACCATAAAAATAACTCTGGTATTGAGAGTCCACATAAAGGCTGCGTTAGGCTCCAAAAAAGGAGCGTAGAGCATTTTTAACGCAGCTTCAACTCTCGATACCAGAGTTGCTTACGCAAGCGGCCAGCCTCAAAAACGTGCTCGTGCACGATTCCCCCATAGGAAACAATGGGGCTGTTTGAGCTGAAAAAAAACCTAACACCTGCAAAAAAGCCGTGTTCAGCTCCTAACGCAGCCCCATTGTTTGCTATGCGGAAACACTTCCTACGTCTGCACCTAACACCCTAACATGTACCCCGAGTCTAAACACCCCTAACCTTACATTTATTAACCCCTAATCTGCCACCCCCGCTATCGCTGACCCCTGCATATTATTATTAACCCCTAATCTGCCGCTCCGTAAACCGCCGCTACTTACATTATCCCTATGTACCCCTAATCTGCTGCCCTAACACCGCCGACCCCTATATTATATTTATTAACCCCTAATCTGCCCCCCACAACGTCGCCTCCACCTGCCTACACTTATTAACCCCTAATCTGCCGACCGGACCTGAGCGCTACTATAATAAAGTTATTAACCCCTAATCCGCCTCACTAACCCTATAATAAATAGTATTAACCCCTAATCTGCCCTCCCTAACATCGCCAACACCTAACTTCAATTATAAACCCCTAATCTGCCGACTGGAGCTCACCGCTATTCTAATAAATGTATTAACCCCTAAAGCTAAGTCTAACCCTAACACTAACACCCCCCTAAGTTAAATATAATTTACATCTAACGAAATTAATTAACTCTTATTAAATAAATTATTCCTATTTAAAGATAAATACTTACCTGTAAAATAAATCCTAATATAGCTACAATATAAATTATAATTATATTATAGCTATTTTAGGATTTATATTTATTTTACAGGTAACTTTGTATTTATTTTAACCAGGTACAATAGCTATTAAATAGTTAATAACTATTTAATAGCTAAAATAGTTAAAATAATTACAAAATTACCTGTAAAATAAATCCTAACCTAAGTTACAATTAAACCTAACACTACACTATCAATAAATTAATTAAATAAACTACCTACAATTACCTACAATTAACCTAACACTACACTATCAATAAATTAATTAAATACAATTCCTACAAATAAATACAATTAAATAAACTAGCTAAAGTACAAAAAATAAAAAAGAACTAAGTTACAAAAAATAAAAAAATATTTACAAACATAATAAAAATATTACAACAATTTTAAACTAACTACACCTACTCTAAGCCCCCTAATAAAATAACAAAGCCCCCCAAAATAAAAAAATGCCCTACCCTATTCTATATTACTAAAGTTCAAAGCTCTTTTACCTTACCAGCCCTGAACAGGGCCCTTTGCGGGGCATGCCCCAAAGAATTCAGCTCTTTTGCCTGTAAAAAAAAACATACAATACCCCCCCCCCCCAACATTAAGACCCACCACCCACATACCCCTAATCTAACCCAAACCCCCCTTAAATAAACCACTAAGCCCCTGAAGATCTTCCTACCTTATCTTCACCCTGCCAGGTTCACCGATCCGTCCTGAAGAGCTCCTCCGATGTCCTGATCCAAGCCCAAGCCGGGGGCTGAAGAGTTCCATGATCCGGGTGAAGTCTTCATCCAAGCGGGAGCTGAAGAGGTCCATGATCCGGATGAAGTCTTCATCCAAGCGGGAGCTGAAGAGGTCCATGATCCGGATGAAGTCTTCTATCAACGGCATCTTCAATCTTCTTTCTTCCGGATCCATCTTGCAGACCTCTGACGCGGAACATCCTCTTCTCCCGACGCCTACTAGCCGAATGACGGTTCCTTTAAGGGACGTCATCCAAGATGGCGTCCCTCGAATTCCGATTGGCTGATAGGATTCTATCAGCCAATCAGAATTAAGGTAGGAATATTCTGATTGGCTGATGGAATCAGCCAATCAGAATCAAGTTCAATCCGATTGGCTGATCCAATCAGCCAATCAGATTGAGCTCGCATTCTATTGGCTGTTCCGATCAGAATATTCCTACCTTAATTCCGATTGGCTGATAGAATCCTATCAGCCAATCGGAATTCGAGGGACGCCATCTTGGATGACATCCCTTAAAGGAACCGTCATTCGGCTATTAGGCGTCGGGAGAAGAGGATGTTCCGCGTCGGAGGTCTGCAAGATGGATCCGGAAGAAAGAAGATTGAAGATGCTGTTGATAGAAGACTTCATCCGGATCATGGACCTCTTCAGCTCACGCTTGGATGAAGACTTCATCCGGATCATGGACCTCTTCAGCTCCCGCTTGGATGAAGACTTCAGCCGGATCATGGACCTCTTCAGCCCTCCGCTTGATCTTGGATCAGGACATCGGAGGAGCTCTTCAGGACGGATCGGTGAACCTGGCAGGGTGAAGATAAGGTAGGAAGATCTTCAGGGGCTTAGTGTTAGGTTTATTTAAGGGGGTTTGGGTTAGATTAGGGGTATGTGGGTGGTGGGTTGTAATGTTGGGGGGGTATTGTATGGTTTTTTTTACAGGCAAAAGAGCTGAATTCTTTGGGGCATGCCCAGCAAAGGGCCCTGTTCAGGGCTGGTAAGGTAAAAGAGCTTTGAACTTTAGTAATTTAGAATAGGGTAGGGCATTTTTTATTTTGGGGGTCTTTGTTATTTTATTAGGGGGCTTAGAGTAGGTGTAATTAGTTTAAAATTGTTGTAATATTTTTATTATGTTTGTAAATATTTTTTTATTTTTTGTAACTTAGTTCTTTTTTATTTTTTGTACTTTAGCTAGTTTATTTAATTGTATTTATTTGTAGGAATTGTATTTAATTAATTTATTGATAGTGTAGTGTTAGGTTAATTGTAGGTAATTGTAGGTAGTTTATTTAATTAATTTATTGATAGTGTAGTGTTAGGTTTAATTGTAACTTAGGTTAGGATTTATTTTACAGGTAATTTTGTAATTATTTTAACTAGGTAGCTATTAAATGGTTATTAACTATTTAATAGCTATTGTACCTGGTTAAAATAAATACAAAGTTACCTGTAAAATAAATATAAATCCTAAAATAGCTATAATATAATTATAATTTATATTGTAGCTATATTAGGATTTATTTTACAGGTAAGTATTTATCTTTAAATAGGAATAATTTATTTAATAAGAGTTAATTAATTTCGTTAGATGTAAATTATATTTAACTTAGGGGGGTGTTAGTGTTAGGGTTAGACTTAGCTTTAGGGGTTAATACATTTATTAGAATAGCGGTGAGCTCTGGTTGGCAGATTAGGGGTTAATAAGTGTAGGCAGGTGGAGGCGACGTTGTGGGGGGCAGATTAGGGGTTAATAAATATAATATAGGGGTCGGCGGTGTTAGGGGCAGCAGATTAGGGGTACATAAGGATAACGTAGGTGGCGGCGCTTTGCGGTCGGCAGATTAGGGGTTAATAAGTGTAGGTAGGTGGAGGCGACGTTGTGGGGGGCAGGTTAGGGGTTAATAAATATAATACAGGGGTCGGCGGTGTTAGGGGCAGCAGATTAGGGGTACATAAGTATAACGTAGGTGGCCGTCGGCAGATTAGGGGTTAAAAAAATTTAATTGAGTTGCGGCGATGTGGGGGGACCTCGTTTTAGGGGTACATAGGTAGTTTATGGGTGTTAGTGTACTTTAGAGCACAGTAGTTAAGAGCTTTAGCGTTAGCCCAGAAAGCTCTTAAATACTGACTTTTTTCCTGCAGCTGGAGTTTTGTCGTTAGATGTCTAACGCTCACTTCAGACACGACTCTAAATTCCGGAGTTAGAAAGATCCCATTGAAAAGATAGGATACGCAATTTACGTAAGGGGATCTGCGGCATGGAAAAGTCGCGGCTGAAAAGTGAGCGTTAGACCCTATTTTGAGTGACTCCAAATACCGGCGGTAGCCTAAAGCCAGCGTTAGGAGCCTCTAACGCTAGTTTTCACGGCTAACGCCAAACTCCAAATCTAGGCCTTAGGGACTTTGACAAACTCACAAGGTTTGCACTTACGATGTCCACACTTGTACATTCCATTGTGTTTAAGCCAAGAGCTCTCTACATTTGTCTCTGGTTTAAGCAATGTAGGAGATAAGATAGAGCCCAAAGTTGGACTCTTCCTATAAGCACATCTCAAACCTTTCTTTACTGTGCTTACCAATCTGTCCTCCGCTAATAAGATTGGAAAATGTCTGCGCACAATCTCACATATTTGCGGATATTGTGTGCTATGTGTGGTAGTGAATGTCATCCCCTTGTGATGATCATTATTTTTCACTCGGGTACTCAAGAGGTTTTCTCATGGGATCCTCTTGACTTCTTCCCTAGCCTTCCTCACTGTTTTGATAGGATATTTCCTATATCTAAGTCTCTTCTCTAACTCTTGTGATTCATAAAGAAAGTCAGCATTATCAGTGCAATTTCTCTTTAATCTGGTGTATTCACCCTTTTCTATAGCAAAGGGAACATGTTTTGGGTGGCAACTGGTGCCTAAAAGCAGTGTATTCCCAGAGATAGGTTCCCTATAAATGCTGGATTTAATAGTACCTAATTCTGTGCCCTCCAAAGTTACATCAAGGTAGTTAGTGAATTTATTGTTCAGTTCAGAAGTGAATTTCAGACCAAGATCATTATCATTAAGATAATCCATAAAGGGGAGAACATCACTTTCTTGACCTGTCCAAATAAATATCAAATCATCAATGTACCTCTTATAAAAAAAGATACAGCTCTTATAGGGGTTACTATCTCCAAAGATGTGGTAAAACTCCCACCAACCTAGAAAAAGATTGGCGAAAGACGGCGCAAACTTAGCACCCATTGCAGTACCACATCTTTGGAGATAGTAAACACCCTCAAACTTAAAAAAATTGTGTGTAAGCAAGAAAGTGGTGACCCTCAAAATGAACATCTTGTATGTCTCAGTAAAGTCTGTAAACTGGTCAAGGAAAAAAGGTAATCGCCTCCACTCCTTTAGTATGGGGAATACTCGAGTAGAGAAACACTGCATCAACAGTCAACCACTTAGATTAAGTGGTCCACTCTACATTTTCCAACAACTTCAGTATATGTTTGGTATCCCTCACATACAAATGTAAAGATAATACTAGAGGCTGCAGGATGGAATCTAACCATTCCGACAAATTCCCTAAAAGTAAATCCACCCCACTGATAATGGGATGTCCATGAACATTGTCTAACAATTTATGTGTCTTTGGTAAATGGTGGAACAGGGGATATTGGACCACCAGATAACCAACCGTAGCTTGGTCCATAATACCCTGTTCCTTACCATCATCCAATAGATTTAAAAGTTCCAACTGAAACTGAGGGGTAGGGTCTCTGTGTAGTACACAATAATCTTCCGGTTTTTGTAACTGTCTGAGACCCTCATTGATATTTTGTATGTAGTCCATCACAACCACCATCCCACCTTTATCCGATCTCTTAATGACAAGTGTCCTATTATCCCTTAGTGTAATAAGAGCTCTTTTTTCAAAGAGAGTTGTTATATTTATATTTGGGTTTGTTGTCCTTCAGATACTCCAAATCTTTTTCTACCCTGTTATAGAAAGTCTCTATAATACTTCCTCTGTTATGTATAGTTATGTATAAAATTCTTAAAGCAGGGACCTCTACTGGTACTTCCATCACCTACATTGGCTACCAATTTGAGCTGCTGTAGCGTCACAATATCACAGCTATGTTCAAAACTGTTAGTGTTGGCCATACCAGTATTGGTAGATGTAATATCATTAGACTCATCCTCTGAGAAATGTTTTTTTAGCGTAAGATTACGCACAAATTTGTTAATGTCCAGTATAGTCTGAAATATATTAAAGTCATTGGTGCAAAACTAAGACCACAGTTTAGAACATTAATCTGTTCATTGCTTAAGTTCTGTGATGATAAATTCACCACATTACCTACAACTCTAGTATCCCCTATTTGTATTTGGTTTGGGGTCTGGGTTCCCTTAATTGGTATCTGTCTTGAATGATTGGTGTTTATACTGTGTGTCTGTCCCATAGTCTGTATGCCTCCCCTGCTGTTGCATCCAGGTCCTGGGGAAAACCTGATTAAGGATGGTATTATCAGCCCTGTACTGGGAAAAAGGTACAGAATTGAGTACCTGAGTGAAAAATAATGATCATCACAAGGGGATGACATTCATTACCACACATAATGCGCAATATCCCCAAATATGTGAGATTGTGCGCAAACATTTTCCAATCTTACTAGCGGAAGACAGATTGGTAAGCACAGTAAAGAAAGGTTTGAGATGTGCTTATAGGAAGAGTCCAACTTTGGGCTCTATCTTATCTCCTACATTGCTTAAACCAGAGACAAAAGTAGAGAGCTCTTGGCTTAAACACAATGGAATGTACAAGTGTGGACATCGTAAGTGCAAACCTTGTGAGTTTGTCAAAGTCACTAAGGATTTTACCAGCTTGGTTACAAATAAGGGTTACACTATAAGTGCATGTATGAATTGCACAACTGAATATGCAGTGTACCTTATTGAATGCACTCTTTGTAAAATCCAATATGTAGGGCTCACTTCACGTGATCTCAATACTAGAATCAGAGAACATTTATCCTCATTTACAACCAAGAGAGCAACAACACCAATTGTACAACATTTTGGGGTATTTCATGAAAACAATCTAAAGGGGTTCTCCTGGTATGCAATAGAAAAGATCAATAGGCCTACAAGAGGAGGAGACATGGATTTGTTGTTAGCCAGACGTGAGGCATATTGGATTTTTACCCTAAATACACGCTTACCGAAAGGATTAAATTCTAGATATGATGTAATGAATTTGTGGGAGTAAGGAGTAGCCAACTTTTTCTGTGATAGATCAGTTAGTGGTCTGATAATCTCCTTAGGTTTTTCTGCTATATGGAGTATATTATATAGTTTTACCCATGTTTGATATACACTTAAACCCTTAAACCCTCTTTCCCCGATATATAAGGTTTCATATTTATGGATATTTGTATTTTATGTTTAATAGCGATATTTGTACGGTATAGAGAACTGTTTTTTAGTACATCCCTAGTAGAATACTAATAAGAGATATTAACTTTATAACACTTATCCATGTTATGGCAAGCGACTGTGTATTTGTTTCTATTTGCACAAATTAGATTAGGTCTAACTGTATCCTTAGCATGTTAATATACTATGTTTATAGTTAGGTATTTTCTAAACACTCTTATTTAGATTTATATCTATATTTATATTCTGCTCCGTCAATTTTTACTGATCACGTATCCTTTATTAATATTTGCCTGCGTAATACTAATATGTATATATCTTTATTCTCATTTATATCAGTATTGAGCTGTCATATACTGTCTCGCTTTTTTGCAGTAATCCATTAGTGTACTATCAGTATTGTCTGTATACAGAGATTGAGATAGGTGTGGTAATTTCTTTTTACCTGATTGGGCACATGTTGTGGGCGGGCTATGACTACGGATTTACTTCTGAAACGCGTAAGCCTGTCAGTGCTGCGCCCTACACACCAATCTACTTTGCTGTGTTACTCTGATGTTTTAAAGATGGAATAAAGTTTGTTTTTACGGAAAGTTGGAATCCATCCTTCATTTATTATGTCCTTTATTTATCTTACATATATTCTACTACTTTGAGCTTGGTGAATATTTTGTGCAAGATTTTTTTTATGTTTTTTTACTATATTTTGTATATGTGACTTTCTGTCCTTGGTATATAATCTAATATTGTTGAAAATAACAGCAAGACTTATTAACAACTATGGGAACCTACTATGATATGCATTTTAACAGGATTAGTCTATACCCCTTAGATATGTGTTAATATATTGTATTGTGTGGTTGGCACCAGTATTTAGTATATTGCATTAAAGTGAATGTAAATTTTGATGCTAAAGGGCCCGGTTTTTAAAAATTTGATTAAAAACAGGGGCACTTTAATTCATCAAAATTTACATTTCATTTGTGTTGTAAAAATACTTACCTTTTTTTTTTTTTTTTTTTTTTTTTTTTAAATTTTTATTTTTATTGAGGCAATGAAATAAAACAAGTTACAATCTCAGTAGCAAGGACAATATCTCAAACAGTATTATATGACAGTAATTCCTTCTACCAAACATAAGTACATTAAGCTATAAGGGGAACATGGTATTGTCCGTAATAGTGCCTCTTTTCTTATTATAATTTAA
Organism: Bombina bombina; assembly: GCF_027579735.1. Classification (NCBI taxonomy): domain Eukaryota; kingdom Metazoa; phylum Chordata; class Amphibia; order Anura; family Bombinatoridae; genus Bombina; species Bombina bombina. Next base: position 1,325,634,589 of record NC_069500.1, read on the forward strand.
CATAACATGCAAGCGTCAACAGTGTACCTTAGGACCACATGTGGGCCCTGTAAACTGGTACTTATCGGGAGACAAAAACTTTCTGGATAAGGTTTGCAGTAGAGGACATATAGAGAAGAAACTAAGTGTTAGGTAGATGTCATCATCTTAAGTCAAGCATTATGATATTTGTTATGTTCTGAAGGGGGGAACATCAAAAGGTCAATTTATGATTACAGTGAAGGGGTATTTTCCCGTGAACCATGGTCAGGTGGTGGGGGAGGGGAGAGGTAGGGAAAGCAGTGTGGTAGGGGAAAGAGGTAGAAGAAGAGAGAGAAAAAAAAATAAAAAAATTCCTGAAAGGTGGAGGAGTAACCGGGCCGCCAAGTCCACAACCCAGGGTTAGAGTTGTCCATCTATCTATTCGTCTCCTAGAGCGTCGGTTTTGTCAGGTCTCCTAAACTCTTCCCATGTCAACCATATAGAGCAATAGTGATCGTAGCGACCTTCGACCCTTAACGCATATTCTTCCATGTTTTGAATGTAATCCAAGGACTCAAGGACTGGGGTAAGTGTAGCCGGAGTTTGTTTCATCCATTGCCTAGCTATAACTAGTTTTGCTGCTAAAAGGATGGCAACTCCTAGTAGGCGGGATGCCCTCGGGAGGGTCCGCAGTCCAAGATGAAAAAGCGCCGTGTCTCCTGTGAGATCATCCACCAGACCCAGTCTCCGAAGGAGTCCCGCTACCTGAGTCCAAAATTGGTTCAGTTTGGGGCATTCCCACCAGATATGTAGGTGGGTACCTCGCTGGGCGCATCCTCTCCAACAGTCAGATGATTTGGAGGGGTATATTCTGTGCAGCCTGGTTGGGACCCAATGCCACCGAAGCAAGATTTTAAGATATAATTCGAAGAGGTTGGAGCAGCGCACCGCTGCACTAGCATCCTGGAGAGCACGCTGCCATTTATCATCTGATATCACTACCCCCAAGTCTCTCTCCCAGTCCTCTGTGGTCCGGGTTTTTAAGAAGTGAGGGGAGTTAAGAAGGATTTTGTAGTGGAACGATAGGGAGCCACGTAGAGGCCTACCAATCAACCACCTCCTTTCCCAATTAGTGAGCACTCTCATGTTAGTTTTCTGAAATCCCCAGGATAAAAGGAGCGAAACTAAGCGGAGATATTCAAATTGTAACTCTCTAGGGAAGTTGTCTATCGGATAAGCTTGGGGTGGAATAGCCAGAGCGTCTCCCCTATATAGATCTGAGAGTAGTCCGATCCCTAGGGCTTCCCATTTTCTGGGGTGCGATTCAGGGAGGCACTGCATTAAAGCTTTGATGGAGTGTATAGGAGAGGGGTGCGGGGCCACTGAGTCAAGAGAACGTAGCTCTCTCCAAAGCTTCAGACAAGTCCTGATTGTGCGGCAATGTATTCCGCTCAGTACTTCTGCATGATCTGGGATCCATATGAGATCTGCTAGGTCCACACCAGCGGGCAATAAGCCCTGTTCTATTTGGTACCATCTTGCAGTACAATCCCTCACCCCCCAGGCGGTGATATGCGAGAGCATAGCAGCCTTATAGTATAATGTAATGTTTGGCATTGACAGGCCTCCACATCGTTTTGGCTTTTGTAGTTGGGTCAGGGGAAGCCGCACGTGGCGTCCCTTCCACACGTATTTAGTTAAGATGGATTGAAAGTGGTTGAGAAGATATGCCGGGACAGGCACCGGGAGGCACCGAAAGAAATAAATCAGCTTTGGGAGTAAGAGCATCTTTACAGCCGCAACTCTACCCGTCCAGGAGACCTCCGGCACCCTCCAACCAGAGACAGTTTGTTGGAATTCCTTGAGTAGTGAGCCGTAGTTTGCAGTCACTATTCGCTTAGGGTCATGAGAGAGCACTACCCCCAGGTGTTTCAGTCCTTCGGTTGACCATTTAAATGGATATGCTTTCCTTAGGATCTCCAGTGAGGTTTCATCTAGACCAATAGCATAGGCTTCAGTCTTGGTGTAGTTGAGTTTGTAGTACGTTAGATTAGCAAACTCAGTTAAGATCTTGAACAATTCAGGGAGCGACTCCTCAGGATTCGCTAAAAAGATTGTCAAGTCATCCGCGAATAGTGCTAGAACCTGCGGGATATCATGCAACACCAGGGGTTGTATAGAAGGGGATGCTCGAAGTTTCGTTGCGAGCGGTTCCATCATGAGAGCAAAAAGAAGTGGCGACAGGGGACACCCCTGTCTCGTGCCATTCTTTATCTCAAAAGCTCTGGATACAAACCCCATTCCTCTGACTCTGGCGGATGGGCCTGAGTAAAGGGCCATTACTGCTGTGATAAATGCAGAGGGGAATCCAAAAGAGCGTAGGACCTCAGTCATGTATTCCCACCGGACCCTGTCGAACGCTTTCTCAGCATCTAACGACAGGGTAACCAGTGGGATCTTAAGTACTGCTGTCTCAGAAAAGATATTCAACAGGCGCCTGGTGTTGTCTGAGCCTTGTCGTCCCGGAGTAAATCCCACCTGATCTTGGTGGATCAGCCCTGGAAGGACTTTATTCAGCCTTGAAGCTAAAATTTTTGCATAAAGTTTAACATCTCCATTAATAAGAGATATTGGGCGGTAATTCTCGCATAGATCAGGGCTCTTCCCAGGTTTGGGTATAGTTATGATTGACGCCTCTAAAAATTCCCGGGGGAAGCTACCAGCATCCATGGCCTCACCAAATACTCGGACAAGGAGAGGACATAACGGGGTAATAAATTTTTTATAGAACATGGCATCGAAGCCATCCGGCCCAGGAGATTTATGTGTCTTAAGACTTTTGATCGTCTTCTCAATCTCCTCCACTGTGATAAGGGCAGTGAGAGGACCTCTCATATCTTCTGGAACCTGCGGCAGTTGAAGTCTGCGTAGGAATTCGGGAATGGCGTGTGCCGGCTTATAGTGGGAGCAGGGGTCAGCAGATATCTGGTATAAACTGCTGTAGTAGTCTGCAAAGACTTCTCCTATATCACTAGGAGAATAAAATTTTTTATTGTCTCGTTTGATATAAGCTATCTTATTCAGTAAGGTTTTCTGTTGTAGTTTGTGGGCCAGGAGTCGGTCTGCTCTGTCACCTTTGTGGTAGTATCTCTGCTTTAAGAGATAAAGTCCTCTCTGTACCCGTTCTAGTTCGTAAGTTTCAATATGTTTTTTGAGATTCTGAACCTTCCTGACCAAGGAGTCTGTTCTGGCTTTTCTGAGTTGAGTCCTAGAGATAGAGTAGTCTTGGTACAGTTGGGCTAGACTGGCTCCCTTGAGTCGCCTAATCTCCGAGGACTTCAAATACTTACCTTTTAATCTTGACAGCCGCTCCAGCTTCCTCCGCCCATCGCAAAGCCTCTTCCTGAGTCTAAAATGAGGAATCTGGTTTCCTCCCATCACGGCATTGAATCACACTGATTCCCACGGGGGGGGGGGGGGAGCCGTGATTGGAGGATGATAAATCCATCATTTCTCACATCAGAAATGGCTTGTGACGACCGGAGGCAGCTGGAGTGGCTGTTAAGTTTAAAAGGTAAGTATTTTTTCACAACACGAGTGAAATGTAAATTTTGATGAATTAAAGTGCCCCTGTTTTTAATCAAATTTTTAAAAACCGGGCACTTAAGCATCAAACTTTACATTCACTTTAAGATGTATACATGAGATTTCATTATTGATATGACCTTTAATACATTTCCATATTAGTCTTTTTCCATATCATGCTATAAAATCATGTCAGTGTTATCCCTAAAGAATTGAAAACCTTCTGTAACAGACAATAGTTTGAATATAAAAAAGTAAAATGAATAAGATCAATCGGCTAGATTTAGAGTTTGGCGGCCAAAGGGGTGCGTTAGCTACGCGTGCTTTTTTTCCCCCGCACCTTTTAAATACCGCTGGTATTTAGAGTTCACAGAATGGCTGGGTTTTCAGTGCGTTAGGCTCCTAAAAAGGGAGCGTAGAGCATAATTTAACGCCACTGCAACTCTAAATTCCAGCGGTGCTTACGGACGCGGCCAGCTTCAAAAACGTGCTCGTGCACGATATCCCCATAGAAAACAATGGGGCCATTTGAGCTGAAAAAAAACCTAACACCTGCAAAAAAGCAGCGTTCAGCTCCTAACGCAGCCCCATTGTTTTCTATGGGGAAACACTTCCTAAGTCTGCACCTAACACCCTAACATGAACCCTGAGTCTAAACACCCCTAACCTTACACTTATTAACCCCTAATCTGCCGCCCCCGCTATCGCTGACACCTGCATATTTTTTTTAACCCCTAATCTGCCGCTCCGTAAACCGCCGCTACCTACATTATCCCTGTGTACCCCTAATCTGCTGCCCCTAACACCGTCGACCCCTATATTATATTTATTAACCCCTAATCTGCCCCCCACAACGTCGCCTCCACCTGCCTACACGTTATTAACCCCTAATCTGACGAGCGGACCGCACCGCTACTATAATAAAGTTATTAACCCCTAATCCGCCTCACTCCCGCCTCAATAACCCTATAATAAATAGTATTAACCCCTAATCTGCCCTCCCTAACATCGCCGACACCTAACTTCAATTATTAACCCCTAATCTGCCGACCGAATCTCGCCGCTACTGTAATAAATGGATTAACCCCTAAAGCTAAGTCTAACCCTAACACTAACACCCCCCTAAGTTAAATATAATTTTTATCTAACAAAATAAATTAACTCTTATTAAATAAATTATTCCTATTTAAAGCTAAATACTTACCTGTAAAATAAACCCTAATATAGCTACAATATAAATTATAATTATATTGTAGCTATTTTAGGATTAATATTTATTTTACAGGCAACTTTGTTATTATATTAACCAGGTACAATAGCTATTAAATGCTGAAATAGTTAAAATAATTACAAAATTACCTGTAAAATAAATCCTAACCTAAGTTACAATTAAACCTAACACTACACTATCAATAAATTAATTAAATACAATACCTACAATTATCTACAATTAAACCTAACACTACACTATCAATAAATTAATTAAATAAAATACCTACAATTATCTACAATTAAACCTAACACTACACTATCAATAAATTAATTAAATAAAATACCTACAAATAAATACAATTAAACCTAACACTACACTATCAATAAATTAATTAAATAAAATACCTACAAATAAATACAATTAAATAAACTAACTAAAGTACAAAAAATAAAAAAGAACTAAGTTACAAAAAATAAAAAAATATTTACAAACATTAGAAAAATATTACAACAATTTTAAACTAATTACACCTACTCTAAGCCCCCTAATAAAATAACAAAGACCCCCAAAATAAAAAAATGCCCTACCCTATTCTAAATTAAAAAAATTCAAAGCTCTTTTACCTTACCAGCCCTGAAAAGGGCCCTTTGCGGGGCATGCCCCAAAGAATTCAGCTCTTTTGCCTGTAAAAAAAACACATACAATACCCCCCCCAACATTACAACCCACCACCCACATACCCCTAATCTAACCCAAACCCCCCTTAAATAAACCTAACACTAAGCCCCTGAAGATCTCCCTACCTTGTCTTCACCTCACCGGGTTCAGCGATCGGTCCAGCAGAGGGTCCAAAGTCTTGATCCAAGCGGCAGCTGAAGAACTCCATCATCGGGCTGAAGTCGGAAGTCCATCATCGGGATGAAGTCTTCTATCAAGCCGCATCTTCAGTCTTCTTTCTTCCGGAGCAGAGCCATCTTCTTCCAAGCCGACGCGGAACATCCTCTTCAACCGACGCCTACTCGCCGAATGACGGTTCCTTTAAATGATGTCATCCAAGATGGCGTCCCTCGAATTCCGATTGGCTGATAGGATTCTATCAGCCAATCGGAATTAAGGTTGAATCAGATTCAAGTTCAATCCGATTGGTTGATCCAATCAGCCAATCAGATTGAGCTCGCATTCTATTGGCTGATCGGAACAGCCAATAGAATGCGAGCTCAATCTGATTGGCTGATTGGATCAGCCAATCGGATTGAACTTGAATCTGATTGGCTGATTCCATCAGCCAATCAGCATATTCCTACCTTAATTCTGATTTGCTGATAGAATCCTATCAGCCAATCGGAATTCGAAGGACGCCATCTTGGATGACGTCATTTAAAGGAACCGTCATTTGGCGAGTAGGTGTTGGTTGAAGAGGATGTTCCACGTCGGCTTGGAAGAAGATGGCTCCGCTCCGGAAGAAAGAAGATTGAAGATGCGGCTTGATAGAAGACTTCATCCCGATGATGGACTTCCGACTTCAGCCCGATGATGGAGTTCTTCAGCCGCCGCTTGGATCAAGACTTCGGACCCTCTTCTGGACCGATCGCTGAACCCGGTGAGGTGAAGACAAGGTAGGGAGATCTTCAGGGGCTTAGTGTTAGGTTTATTTAAGGGGGGTTTGGGTTAGATTAGGGGTATGTGGGTGGTGGGTTGTAATGTTGGGGGAGGTATTGTATGTGGTTTTTTTACAGGCAAAAGAGCTGAATTCTTTGGGGCATGCCCCGCAAAGGGCCCTTTTCAGGGCTGGTAAGGTAAAAGAGCTTTGAACTTTTTTAATTTAGAATAGGGTAGGGCATTTTTTTATTTTGGTGGTCTTTGTTATTTTATTAGGGGGCTTAGAGTAGGTGTAATTAGTTTAAAATTGTTGTAATATTTTTCTAATGTTTGTAAATATTTTTTTATTTTTTGTAACAGTTCTTTTTTATTTTTTGTACTTTAGTTAGTTTATTTAATTGTATTTATTTGTAGGTATTTTATTTAATTAATTTATTGATAGTGTAGTGTTAGGTTTAATTGTAGATAATTGTAGGTATTGTATTTAATTAATTTATTGATAGTGTAGTGTTAGGTTTAATTGTAACTTAGGTTAGGATTTATTTTACAGGTAATTTTGTAATTATTTTAACTATTTTAGCTATTAACTATTTAATAGCTATTGTACCTGGTTAAAATAAATACAAAGTTGCCTGTAAAATAAATATTAATCATAAAATAGCTACAATATAATTATAATTTATATTGTAGCTATATTAGGGTTTATTTTACAGTATTTAGCTTTAAATAGGAATAATTTATTTAATAAGAGTTAATTTATTTCCTTAGAATAAAATTATATTTAACTTAGGGGGGTGTTAGGGTTAGGGTTAGAATTAGCTTTAGGGGTTAAAAAATTTATTAGAGTAGCGGTGAGCTCCAATCGGCAGATTAGGGGTTAATACTTGAAGTTAGGTGTCGGCGATGTTAGGGAGGGCAGATTAGGGGTTAATACTATTTATTATAGGGTTATTGAGGCGGGAGTGAGGCGGATTAGGGGTTAATAACTTTATTATAGTAGCAGTGCGGTCCGCTCGGCAGATTAGGGGTTAATAAGTGTAGGCAGGTGGAGGTGACGGTGAGGGGGGCAGATTAGGGGTTAATAAATATAATATAGGGGTCGGCGGTGTTAGGGGCAGCAGATTAGGGGTTCATAGGGATAACGTAGGTGGCAGCGGCGTGCGGTCGGCAGATTAGGGGTTAAAAATTTTTAATAGAGTGACGGCGATGTGGGGGGACCTTGGTTTAGGGGTACATAGGTAGTTTATGGGTGTTAGTGTACTTTAGAGCACAGTAGTTAAGAGCTTTATAAACCGGCGTTAGCCCAGAAAGCTCTTAACTACTGACTTTTTTCTGCGGCTGGAGTTTTGTCGTTAGATTTCTAACGCTCACTTCAGCCACGACTCTAAATACCGGCGTTAGGAAGATCCCATTGAAAAGATAGGATACGCAATTGATGTAAGGGGATCTGCGGTATGGAAAAGTCGCGGCTGGAAAGTGAGTGTTTAGACCCTTTAATGACTGGCTCCAAATACCAGAGGGCGGTAATAACCAGCGTTAGGAGCCTCTAACGCTGGTTTTGACGGCTACCGCCCAACTCTAAATCTAGGCCAATGACTTTAAACCACACAATTTCTTTATTATTGAAATAAAAAGAACACTAATCAGATATTCAACACAAGCATCAGAGACTTTTATTTTACATAACCTGTATTTCCTTTACAATTGATACAAATCACATAATTTCTTGCACCCTGTATACCTAATATAACAAAAATAATCTATCAAACCAACTGGGAAAAAAATAATAATACTTTTTTAGATACTTAACGATTTTAATTTTGTTAAAGTTGTGTTTGTGTATTAACCTGTCATGCAAACAGTATAAGGCTATCAACTAACTGGATTTGTTCACAAATAAAAAAGGAATCTGAATTTATACAAAAACTACTCATTTGAGGTTTTATTGCTCAAATGGTTTCAAGTTCACACACAGGAACAGTTTATAGTTGTCAACTTCTCTTCTAGTTGTAAAAAAATCATTAATTTAATTAATTATATATATATATATATATATATATATATATATATATATATATATATATATATATATATTTATATTTATATTTATTTTGATAGCTAGTTAATTGATTTGTATATTATAAAGAGCATATAGAACCCTGTCTAAACAGGCTGCTTTATATTGATAATATTATTTTACCAGTTGTGATTTTAACTCACAATATCTTTATTGAAGTAGTATTTGCATGTATACCCAACATTTAATCATTTAACATTATAATTAATAAGGTATAATTAATTTAAAACGGTTAAAGTGCCATAAAACTTTGAGATCTGTGAATATCCTTAAATAGTTTGCATAACAAAATTGTTTAAAAATTGCTGGCAAGTATTTTAAAATAATTTTCAAAAATAATCAAAATAGTATAAATTTGCAGGTAAAGTAATCAAAGTACATATTATTATATTTTGTTTCTATCTCAACTTGTATTTGCATCTATAAACATGGTAATTGTTCTTTTTTAAGTTTTTTGTTGTTGTTGTTTTGTGAATTTTGCTATCATTAATACAGTTACAATTATAATGTTTATTTTCTGAACACACTTGCTGGCTATGTCACCATTTGCATGTGACAATTCTTCAAACACATTTTCTTAAAACATGTATGAAAATTCACTCAACTGAATTGTTTAATTTCACAATCATTTTATAAATTCCATTGAAATGTAAATATATATATATATATTTTTTATTAAGAACAAGGTTGTTGATTGTAACAATAAGTTGTTCATCAAGGCTAGAGGAAAAATTTCACCTTTAACAAAGAAAAACATTTTTAATTTCTTGGTGTCCATGATCCATTACTCCTGGTAATTACCTTTCCCTACCACTAAGAGGAGGCATAGATTCTCAAACCCCAAGAGCTTTCTAAAAACCCTCCAACCTCACAGCCTAACATATAGCCATGCAATATGATGAAGGAAAAAGCAATAAGAGCAATAAATGGAGCAGGAAAAAAACGACACCAAAACACAGTGTGGAGTCTTGTGGACTCTCACCACCATGAAATAAATTACTTTATCAGGTAGGCATAAATTATGTTTTCTTTCTTACAAGTGGTGAGAGTCCATGACTCTGAAACTAATACCCACGCTATGGAGTCCACAAGTAATGAGACATAAAGGGTGGGATTTAGAAACATCTTTGTTCACTGAAAAACTAAATCCAAAACCGCATACAACCCAAAAGGGTAATTTTTTTTAATGCAGGTACAAATAAATCAAGCTGAAACTGACTGAAGGACCTTCCTACCAAAAGCTTCCTCAGAAGAAGCAAAAACATAAAAATTGTTGAATTTAGTAAAAGTATGCAAAGAATACTAAGTAACTGCTTTGCAAATTTTGTCAAATAAAGCTTCATTCTTAAAAGTCCAAGAAGTGGTGACTGGCCTAGTAGAATGAGCAGTTTCATCCAAGAGGCTAAAGAAACAGCAGACACCTTCTGTCCTTTCCTAGAACCAGAAAAGTTATGCAAAGATCTGAAGTATACTTAGAATTAGGAAACAAACAAGGAACAACAATTTCCCTATTGATATTGTCTGAAGATACAACTTTAGGCAAGAAATCAAAGTTAATCCTTAAGATTGCCTTATCCCGATAAAAGATAAGAAGTGTCACAAGAAAGAGAAGATAATTTGGAAATACATCTAGCAGAAGAGATAGTCAAAAGGAACAAAACATTCCAAGAAAGAAGCTTAATATCCACTTTATGTATAGGCTCAAAAGGAGGTGCCTGCAAAACTTTTAACACCAAGTTAAGGCTCCAGGAAGGAGGCTTAATCCATGTCAAAGCCTGAACAAAACCATGAATGTCAGGAAGATTAGCAATCTTCATGTGAAATAAAACAGAAGAGCAGAAAAAATGACCTTTCAAAGAACTGGCAGATAGGCTTTTAATTAAACTATCCTGCAAGAACAGCAACATTCTAGGAATTCTAAAAGAATGCTAGGAAAAACTATAATATTGACACCAGGCAATGAAAGCCTTCCAGACCTTATGATAAATCCTTCTAGCTACAGGCTTACAAACCGGAATTAAAGTTTCAATCATAGAATCAGAGAAATCCGACCTAAACCTTCAATCTCCGTACGATCAAGCTTAGAGATTTGAGATCCAAATGGAAATATGAACCTTGAGACAGAAGGTCCAGACGCAGAGGAAGTGGCCAAGGAGGGCAGCTGGACATTTGAACCAGATGTGCATACCAGATCCTGTGAGGCCAAGCAGGAGCAATTAGGATAACTAATGATTTCTCTAGCCTTATCTTGGAAATCACTTTGGGAAGAAGTACCAGAAGAGGAAACGGATAAGCACACTGAAATGACCAATGAGCTACTAGAGCATTCACAAACTCTGACTGAGGGTCCCTGGACCTCGCAAAGTACCTGGGAAGTTTGTTGTTCAAACGATAATCCATCAGATCTATCTCTGGGCAACCCCCCTGGATGCAGAGACTGACAATGGAGTAAATCTGCTTCCCAGTTGTTTACTGCTGGAATATTAACTGCAGAGACTAGACAGGAATTTACGCATATGGAGGTCGGAGGTCATTTTGTTTGCTGAATACTGACACAATCCAGGTATGTGATTTTACATAAACTTCGACCAATAAATGTTATGTTTTAATTGGAAATTACATGGATGTAAGTTGTGTAAATGAGCTATCAGGATAGCCCAGGGTTTAAGTCCTACAAAAAATAGTGTGGGAACTCACCAAAACTTCCATCCTGCCTTACAATTAATATTGTTGTATATATATATATATTGTATTATATTAGTAAAAACATAAGGGTTATATATACCCTGGTTAAAACCTTAGAACATGATTTTACCCCTACAAAAAAAGTGCAGGAACTCCGTTCCCATGTGTTCCCGCTCGACTTGACCCCTGAGACAGCCTTGATTTACATTTTACTCAGAGATTACAAAGGTTCACTCTACGGACATGGCCTAATAAGCAGAGCTTGCTTATTGTTTGTCTTTTAATTTGAGACACTTCCCTCATGGATAGGGAACTGTGAGATCCTGCCTGATGATTAACATAAGCCACTGCTGTGACATTGTCTGATTAAAAGCAGAGATGAGATTCCCTTTTAAACAGAGGTCATGTCTGAAGTGCCCTGAAAATAGCACAGAGTTCTAGAACATTTATTGGCAACCTCGCCTCCTGAGGGGCCCAATCCCCTTGTGCTCTCAGAGACCAGAAAATAGCTCCCCAAGACTTGCCTATGTTGTGATCACAGTCCAGGTAGGACTAGCAAAAGAAGCACCCTGAATAATGAACAGAAGATCCAGCCACAAAGTCAAACATATATATTTAAGGGGGTTGGTCTTTCTACCAGTTGTAAACTACCAGGGAATTCACCCACATTGAATATCATAGCCTATGGGCTTAATGGATTTCCAATAATAGGTGTATACTAGTATTGTCATTTTTGTAGGAGTTATTTCAATATTTTATATTACAAGATTTTTTAGATTCTCCTATTAAATTATAGGTAGAATAGCTAAGACCTATAGATACTCACTCAAAGATAATATAAAGAGGCAATAACAAGAACAATACACCACCTCCAGCTTTATTTCACACTCCTTATTTAAAAATATTTATCTGAATATATTAAAGGCTATACTACCAACACTTAAATATCAAGATGCCTAAGGGGATGTTTTTAAGTCATGTTTCCCATTTTTTTAACCAATAAATGGTAATATAAGTTATGTTTTATGTTACACAAATAACATTTCACAATAAAAACTGAACACATTTTATTTCATTTAAATTACTATAGGACCAAGAGTGCTTTATAGATATATCTTTTTTAATGGTTCTTAACCACTATTTGAGTTAAATATAAAGCTGAAAGGTCTCATGTGAGCAAAAGGAATTGCATCTAAAACTGCACTCATGAGACCCAGTACCTCCATACAAAGAGCAACAGAGGGAAAAGAGATGGACTGAAGGTTCAGAAAGGCTGACACCAGTTTGTGCCTTCTCTGATATGTTAGAGAAAGACTCATGGAGACTGAAACCCCAGAAAAGTAACCATTGTCTAAGCACAAAAAAACTCTTTGGAAAATTGATCCACCAACCATGCTGTTGAAGAAATGACAACAGTCTATTGGTTTGAGATTCTACTAAATAAAAAGATGGCTCTTGAACCAAGATATCATTCAGGTAAGGAAATAATGCAATCCCCTGAGATCTGATCACAGACAATAGGGAACACAGAGCCTTTGTGAAAATTCTTGGAGCTGTAGCCAGACCAAATGGTAGAGCAACAAACTGAAAATGCTTGTCTATAAAAGCAAACACCATAAACTGGAAATGGTCCCTGTGGATAAAAACATGAAGTTAAGCATCATTTAAATCTATTGAGGACATAAACTGACCTTGCTGAACAAAAGGCAGAATAGTCCAAATAGTTCCCATCTTGAAAGTAGGAATTCTGACAAACTTGTTCAGAACTTTCAGATTCAGAACTGAATCCTTCTTTGGAACAAGATTTGAATAAAATATAACCCCTTAAAAAACTCTTGAGGAATGGAAAACTTACCACCCCCTAAAGAACTATTTTATAAACTTACAAATTCGAAGCGCACTAAGCTAAACTGAAAAATAGTGCAGGGCTCAAGAAACTCCACATCCGAAGCCTGGATAACGCTCAGCTGAATAGGAAGACATGCATGAAAAATCAACTGTTATAAGAGAGATTGGCGCACCAAAACCAACACAGGCGTACCAGAGGCCATATGTGCGTTAAACCAATGTGCATTAACACGAAAGCCAAAGCACGGGAAAAGAACGGAATACTCCAGGATGCGGCTGAAACTTCCCCCCCCGATCCCCGATGTGTGTAATCCAGAGGGCTCATGAACGCTAAAGCCAACGTGTGCAGACCTGGAGGGCGAGAAAAAAAGTTCTAATTAACTAAGTGCTCCCAAAACCTGAAGCGCGCAAAACAAACTAAAAAGGGGAATAATATGTAGATTATGTCTGAAGGGCTGTATATATAAAACAATATATAACAATAAACACCCACATAAAGCTATAGAGTGTCATGTAGATAAAAAATAGGATACCAACAGACACTCATCTATCTACTAGTAAATCAATAGAATGCCAAACCAGTACTGAAACATATCAGCAGAGGTTATGGAATAGGAGTATATTGAAGATCCAAAGAAGGATACAAAAGACAAGTCCCTGCGACCAATTATGGAAGGTCTGTGACAAATTTTCCCATGAGGTGAAAGAAAGAGCCACCAACCATTCCCCATATACATCCCTCTGACAAACGCTGTACTCTGAGGGGAAAACATGCCTCAACATAGACTGAAACCCCTCTCTCTGTAGAATTAATGCAGATCTTTATTCTTAACCATCTCCAGTGGAGGCAGAGGCAAGACTAAGATACCTGTGAGGTGGGTGGGTTTTTATAGAGTTTGGGAATCTTAGCCTTCTCCTAGTGGTAGAGAAAGGTAATTCCCATGAGTAATGGACTGTGAACTCTTACCACCTGCATGAAAGAAATTTATTTTTAATACAGAACCTGTAAAATCCCCCCCTGTGAGATAGTGGCTGCAGATTTGCTGGATAGCTTTAATAAGTAAATTAATATATTTTTGGCTAACAGTATCCATGATTAAAATATGTAATGTAAAAGGTGTACCCATAGTATTTTACTACTAGTGCTTTAAATTCATTACTCACAGAACTGTGGAGGTTGAACCTAATGAGTAATTACTGCTGGTCTTGCAAGACCAAAGCCTCTTAGTCATGCTACAGAGTCTTCAGCTAAACACTTAAATACAATATTTTCCACAGCAGAAACACTTAGGAAGAGTTTTTTTCTCTGTTGAGTAGCTTATGCTTCTGACTTACAAAAACCCACAGTTTTCATAAACACACCTCCCACTGTGGGAAAGCAGAATTCAATACACATTGTTCTGAGAAATCTCACACAAGACATCAAATTTGGAAGAAGATGTCAGTAAATTTTAAATGTTATAAAAAAAAAACACCTTGCATCTCTATATACATTATCTGGAAAGCTCAAACTCAGAAGTCACAGAAATGTTATCAATGTTATCGATACCGCGTTAACGTATTCTCCCACAGACTTCAATGGAGCGCAAAAAGTGTAAAAAACCTAAGTAGCGGTAACCTAATTTCATTTTCTCAAGTGAGCAAACGCCATGATATATTAATATTTCACTATTCAATGTTCTTCACACAGCAGAATATGTTCTATTAATTCATAAATACATATATATATGAATGATGTTTTTTGGTAATATATATAAATATAAATATATATATATATATATATATATATATATATATATATATATATATATATATATATATATATTTATAGATGATTTTATATAGGTAAAGATATGTACAAATATATAGGACTATCTATTTAAAAAACTTAGAACATATTCCCCTATGTCAAGAACATTGGAATGGGAAATATTTACAGTACAAACACAGTTAAACACTTTATTAAACATGAATATTGCATAGAAATTATTTTACAGGTTTTCATCTACTTGACTGGAAATGCCTCCAATGCACGTGTATATATATATATATATATGTATACATATGTATTTATGTGTATATATGTCTGTAAATACACATATAAATACATAAATACATTTGTACACACATATATATATTTTTTTCAATATTTTTTATTATGATTGTAGCTGTAATTTTAAATGTAATTTTGAAGTATTTTGTGCAACTTTTTATTCCAGCATAAAAGTTAACCAGAGCTCTAAGGTTGCGCTATCCCAACACACATTAAATTCAATTGTGCTTCAGCAAACGCATTTACTTTTAATGTAATACGTGTGATAAAACAGCTGCAACAAACCAACTATCACTCACTTGCAACAGTTAGTTAGCGTGATACTCGTATCATAATTACAAGATATTTACAGTGGGGCAAAAAAGTATTTAGTCAGCCACCAATTGTGCAAGTTCTCCCACTTAAGAAGATGAGAGAGGCCTGCAATTTTCATCATAGGTATACCTCAACTATGAGAGACAAAATGTGAAAACAAATCCAAACAATCACATTGTCTGATTTGGAAATAATTTATTTGCAAATTATGGTAGAAAATAAGTATTTGGCCAATATCAAAAGTTCATCTCAATACTTTGTTATATATCCTTTGCTGGCAATGACAGAGGTCAAATGTTTTCTGTAAGTCTTCACAAGGTTGTCACACACTGTTGCTGGTATGTTGGCCCATTCCTGCATGCAGATCTCCTCTAGAGCAGTGATGTTTTGGGGCTGTCACTGGGCAACATGGACTTTCAACTCCCTCCAAAGGTTTTCTATGGGGTTGAGATCTGGAGACTGGCTATGCCACTCCAGGACCTTGAAATGCTTCTTACGAAGTCACTCCTTCGTTGCCCGGGCAGTGTGTTTGTGATCATTGTCATGCTGAAAGACCCAGCCATGTTTTACCTTCAATGCCCTTGCTGATGGATGGAGGTCTGCACTCAAAATCTCACGATACATGGCCCCATTCATTCTTTAATGTACACGGATCAGTTGTCCTGTTCCCTTTGCAGAGAAACAGCCCCAAAGCATGATGTTGCCACCCCCATGCTTCACAGTAGGTAAGGTGTTCTTTAGTTGCAACTCAGCACTCTCTCTCCTCCAAACATGACCAGTTGTCTTTCTACCAAACAGTTCTACTTTGGTTTCATCTGACCATATGACATTCTCCCAATCCGCTTCTGGATCATCCAAATGCTCTGTAGCATACTTCAGACGGGCCCAGACATGTACTGACTTAAGCAGGGGGACACGTCTGGCACTGCAGGATCTGAGTCCCTGGCGGCATAGTGTGTTAATGATGGTAGTCTTTGATACGTTGGTCTCAGCTCTCTGCAGGTCATTCACTAGGTCCCCCCGTGTGGTTCTGGGATGTTTGCTCACCGTTCTTGTGATCATTTTGACCCCACGGGGTGAGATCTTGCATGGAGCCCCAGATCGAGGGAGATTATCAGTGGTTTTGTATGTCTTCCATTTTCTAATTATTGCTCCCACAGTTGATTTCTTCACACCAAGCTGCTTGCCTATTGCAGATTCAGTCTTCCCAGCCTGGTGCAGGTCTACAATTTTGTTTCTGGTGTCCTTCGACAGCTCTTTGGTCTTCACCATAGTGGAGTTTGGAGTGTGACTATTTGAGGTTGTGGACAGGTGTCTTTTATACTGATAACAAGTTCAAACAGGTGCCATTAATACAGGTAATGAGTGGCGGACAGAGGAACCTCTTAAAGAAGAAGATACAGGTCTGTGAGAGCCAGAAATCTTGCTTGTTTGTAGGTGACCAAATACTTATTTTCCACCATAGTATGCAAATACATTATTTCCAAATCAGACAATGTGATTGTCTGGATTTGTTTCCACATTTTGGGGCATATTTATCAAGCTCCGAATGGAGCTTGATGCCCGTGTTTCTGGCGAGCCTGCAGGCTCGCCAGAAACAGCAGTTATGAAGCAGCGGTCACAAAGACCGCTGCTCCATAACCTGTCCGCCTGCTCTGAGCAGGCGGACAGACATCGCCGGAAATCAACCCGATCGAGTACGATCGGGTTGATTGACACCCCCCTGCTGGCGGCCAATTGGCCGTGAGTCTGCAGGGGCGGCGTTGCACCAGCAGCTCTTGTGAGCTGCTGGTGCAATGCTGAATACGGAGAGCGTATTGCTCGCCGTATTCAGCGAGGTATGTCGGACCTGATCCGCACTGTCGGATCAGGTCCGACAGACCTTGATAAATAGAGGCCTTTGTCTCTCATAGTTGAGGTATACCTATGATGAAAATTACAGGCCTCTCTCATATTCTTAAGTGGAAGAACTTGCACAATTAGTGGCTGACTAAATACTTTTTTGCCCCACTGTATGTTATAGAATAGCATACCTGCCAAGTCTAAACATTATTTAAAGCAACTAAGACCTTGTTTGCTGCAATAGTTTTTCCATACCTCAACTCCAACTACCAATGCCTTATTTGGAGGAGCCAATCTAAGCTTGTTTCTATAGAAAACAAGGACAGCCATGGTCATTATATTAGTATAAACTGCATTGTTTTGTGGTTATCTCCTGAAGTCAATAAATGACATATAGACGTAGAAGGGTTAGCCTTGTGTGCTTTTTGTTTAACTACACATACAAAAATGTGATTCAAACCTCAAGGTGTTTATTGTCCCTTTAAACAAATAGTTAACAATATGAAATTATTTAAAAATAATATGAGCTAATAAAGTAGTATATTTTAATTTTACAGTGAAATTTCTCTTTAAAGGGCCCTTATAATGAAAAAAAAATTACATGTTCAAGGCCATTGAGGTGGTAATGTTTGGAAACTCGTGGTAACATAAATTCTCCATAGACTTTAATAGAGATAAATATTTTTATCACCAGTTTTCAGAATTTACTAGATCAATGGAAACTAGACCTAAAATACCCTAAACACTAAACTCTGTTCCTTTTTGTAGCCAGATATTAAAATGGTAAAATCGCAGTCTGTATTTTTCCCTAAAAAATAAAAGCTATTTACATATAAAATTATAAGTTAAATTTGGGTGAAAAAAAATATAAATATTTCTAAATACATCACACAACCTACACTAACTTCCTTACAGGAAAGAAAAATAGCATTTGAACTGTTTACAAGGAATACACAGTGCGAATAATATAATATGATTTTATTCTATGGCCAATCTAATTCTCAATTGAAACAAATGTAAAAATCCCTCTCAGCTGGACCAAAAACACAGCTTGGCCTTGTATGGGTTAGTGTTTTCTACATGTAGCCTGCTATTCTTTATTTTTAATAGAAAGTAAACTTCACACTGTTTGGGATCAGTTATTTTTCCATCGTACTTTGTGTAGCGCCATCTTTTGGTAGGTGATTTCGATTCTGTATTTTTTCTCACTGTAAAATAAACTAATTCTGTAAAATTGTATTCTGTATTATAAAAAAAAATATGTTTAACTCTAACTATAGCATTTTATACAAAATGACATACATGCAAATTACTTATGTGGAAAACTAATATTTTGCTTTTTTTCCTCTCAGTACATTCACTAGAGTTGCAGTACAATAAAGATATAATTGAAAACATTGTTGATATTAAATAGTGATATTGTAAATAAATGCCCAGAAAATATCATAATGGTGCTTAAACTGGAATATGTAAATTTCTAAAAAAAAAAAAAAAAAAAAAAGTCCTATATGTGTAAGACCATGAAAACCAAAGAGGTATGTTGCACCTTTATATAAAACCATATGCAAAAAAAATTAAATAGTTTATCTTACCACAAAGAAATAAATAGTTTTTTTTTTCTTCAAAGATATGCATACAAAATAATATTACCACATTCAAGGGAATATGAAATTTAAATGCAAGTATTTGTAGACACTTGAAAAATTTCATAGACTCATAGGGCAATTATTTTTTTTGACCATGCTACCAGTTTTCCAGTAAGGAATATCAGTTTTGGAATGACCCCTTTATCAACATGCTACATGTAAATCCTTTGAGTGAGAAATTTGCTGAGATTACCAACAGCCTGTGAGGTACACATACTTTACAAAGCATACTGGGCAATTGCAAACCATTTGGCCCATTTGCCATAGACAGGGCCTCATCACATGTCCATGCACCTTGTTCTTGAACACATGGCTGGCCCCTCTAGCAATAACTTTTTTTTTCTTTTTTTTTAACGGTTCATTGCATCCACAAACAGGGTGTATTCAGCCCATATCAAAAGTCTTATCACTGCTGAGTGCCTTTTCTTTTCTGTTCAAGTTCCTGAAGACGCTCCTCCCTTGACTGAGCGTGCTGGGTTCCCACTTTATGAGCAGTCTCTGTCGCAGTAATGTCTATCTGGGCATACTTCGTAGAACCTCCTCCTTTAACCAAAAAACAACAAAGGCTTAATATGTTTCATTCAAGTAAGTGTAATATCTAGATACAAATTAATTTAATCACATTATCACTTAAATTTAAACAAAATATTAGGAATGTAGACAATGTACACAAAATATATACAAAAGAACATGTGTTTAAAGATTTAGGAATGTATTGTTTTTTAGGTTAACCATCAGAATTTTATTATCGTGCATATTATTACATTTATTGACTTTACGATAGATAGATAGATAGATAGATAGATAGATAGATGACAGAGATATAGTTGATAGATAGCTAGATAAATAGATAGATAGATAACAGAGATATAGTTGATAGATAGATAAATAGATAGATGACAGATATATAGATGAGGATGAAAATAGATAGATAGATAGATAGATAGATAGCTGACAGATATATAGATTGTGATGATAGATAGATAATAGCAGGCATGTGCATTCTGTGTAATTCGGCAGCTAACAAATAGGAAAGATGGCGGCCACCGGCTGCATTCTTCTCTTTTCTGAGCCAGATTTCTTCTTGTGAAAGTGCAACACACTAAGATCTGTGCAAATGCAGAATTTAGTGTATTGCACTTTCACAAGAAGAAATCTGGCTCAGAAAAGAACAGAATGATGTTGGTGGTCGCCATCTTTCCCATTTGTTAGCTGCTAAATTACCTGAATGCACATGCATAAGAGATAGAGAGATAGATAGATAGATAGATAGATAGATAGATAGACAGAGATAGATAGATTATTAGAAATATAAAGAGATAGATAAATGATATATAGATAGATGTGATATAGATAGATGATAGCTAGATAGATAGATGATAGCTAGATAGATAGATGATAGAAAGATAGATAGATAGAGATGATAGATAGATAGATAATTAGAAAGATAGACAGATAGATAATTATACAGATAGATAGATAATTAGAAAGATAGACAGATAGATAATTAGACAGACAGATAGCTAGATAGATAGATAATTAGAAAGATAGATAATTAGACAGACAGACAGATAGATAATAGATAGATAGAGAGATAGATAGATAATTAGAAAGACAGACAGATAGATAGATAGATAGATAGATAGATAGATAATAAGATAGACAGATAGATACTTAGATAGATATAGATAGATAGATAGATTGATAGATGACATATAGATGACAGATGATAGATAGATAGATGATAGATAATTAGACAGACAGATAGATAGATAGATAGATAGATAGATAGATAGATATAGATAGATTTAGATAGATAGACAGCTAGGCCTAGCTATGTCTCTTTTTATCCATAGTTATGTACACATGTTTAATGAAATATTTATTAAACTTAGAAGCCATATGTTGTCCTGTATCAGTTTTTTATAATATTATATTCACACAATTTGAGTAAGAACAGATATTTATAATTAGCATCGAATAGAGAACTAAGAACAGATGTTATAAAGTTAGGAATAAAGGTAATGGACACAACTGTCATTTGTCACAATTTTCATTGAGTACAAATAGTTATTTATTTTTATTGCCACAAAAGGTGTAACTAAATAAGGTAAGGTGCCCATATGCTAATTTCTGTCTGTGCCACATATCTATTACACCCTATGAGAAGTATTGAGGAGTAAAAAGTAAACTATTTTACAAACTAATTTTATTAGATCATATCTATTAAACAAATAAATGGCTGTTTAATGCCTTTGTCTATAATGCTACAAGGATGACACGTTTTTATGAAAAAAAAAAAAGAAAGAATAAAATATGCAGTTGGCAATTGTCTGCTATCAAAATATATGTTTATTCTGGTATCAAAAACTACATTTCTATGTTTCTATAAATTATAAATATAGACAATCAGGAAGGATATCCAGAAGCCACCAAAAGCCACAAAAATGTATATCAGGAAAAGAAAGAAAAAACAATCGGCTAGATTACGAGTTGTGCGTTAGGCTTAAAAAGCAGCGTTGGCCGGTCCTAACGCTGCTTTTTAACGCCCGCTGGTATTACGAGTCTTGAAGTTACAGGCTCACCTCTCACTTTTTTGGCCAGACTTGGAAATACCGCAAATCCACTCATGTAAATTGCGTATCCTCATTTTCAATGGGATTTGCATAGCGCCGGTATTACGAGTCTGCCAAAAAGTGAGCGGTAGACCCTCTCCTGTCAAGACTGGTACGGCATTTTAAAGTCAGTAGTTAAGAGTTTTACACTACAACGCTGTAGCATAAAACTCTTAACTAAAGTGGTAAAAAGTGCACTAACACCCATAAACTACCTATTAACCCCTAAACCGAGGCCCTCCCACACCGCAAACACAACTCCTAATCTGCCGAACCGGACATTGCCACCACTATAATAAATATATTAACCCCTAAACCGTCGCGCTCCCACCTTGCAAACATTAGTTAAATATTATTAACCCCTAATATGCCGGCCCTAACATCGCCGCCACCTACCTACATTTATTAACCCCTAATCTGCCGTCCCCAACGTTGCCGCCACTATATTAAAGTTATTAACCCCTAAACCTAAGTCTAACCCTAAACCTAACACCCCCTAACTTAAATATAAATAAAAGAAATCAAAATAAATGTTCCTATCATTAAATAAATTATTCCTATGTAAAACTAAATACTTACCTATAAAATAAACCCTAAGCTAGCTACAATATAATAATAGTTACATTTTAGCTAGCTTAGGGTTTATTTTTATTTTACAGGCAAGTTTGTATTTATTTTATCTAGGAAGAATAGTTATTAAATAGTTATTAACTATTTAATAACTACCTAGCTAAAATAAATACAAAAGTACCTGTAAAATAAAACCTAACCTAAGTTACAATTTCACCTAAGACTACACTATAATTAAATTAATTCCCTAAATTAAATACAATTAAATACAATTAAATAAAATTAGCTAAAGTACAAAAAAACCCCCACTAAATTACAGAACATAATAAACAAATTACAAGTTTTTAAACTAATTACACCTAATCTAATCCCCCTAACAAAATAAAAAAAGCCCTACCCTATACTAAATTACAAATAGCCCATGAAAAGGCCTTTTGCGGGGCATTGCCCCAAAGTAATCAGCTCTTTTACCTGTAAAAAATTTTTACAAATCCCCACCAACATTAAAACCCACCACCCACACAACCAACCCCACTCTAAAACCCACCCAATACCCCCTGTTCCAATCAGTCAATAGAATGCCAGCTCAATCCTATTGGCTGATTGGATCAGCCAATAGGATTGAACTTCAATCCTATTGGCTGATTGCATCAGCCAATAGGATTTTTTCTACCTTAATTCCGATTGGCTGATAGAATTCTATCAGCCAATCGGAATTGAAGGGACGCCATCTTGGATGACGTCATTTAAAGGAACCTTCATTCAGTGTTAGCTGTCGGAAGGAAGAGGATGCTCCGCGTCGGATGTCTTGAAGATGGACCCGCTCCACGCCGGATGGATGAAGATAGAAGATGCCATCTGGATGAAGATTTCTGCCCGTCTGGAGGACCACTTCGCCCGGCTTGGATGAAGACTTCTCCCGGTTTCGTTGAGGACTTCAGCCCGGTTGGATGAAGACTTCTCCCAGTAAGGTGATCTTCAAGGGATTAATGCTAGGTTTTTTAAGGGGGTATTGGGTGGTTTTTAGAGTAAGGTTGGTTGTGTGGGTGGTTTTAAGGGCTATTTGTAATTTAGTGTAGGGTAGGGCTTTTTTATTTTGGGGGCTTTTTTATTTTGTTAGGGGGATTAAATTAGGTTTAATTAGTTTAAAAATATTGTAATTTGTTTATTATTTTCTGTAATTTAGTGGGGGATTTTTGTACTTTAGCTAATTTTATTTAATTGTATTTAATTGTATTTAATTTAGGGAATCAATTTAATTATAGTGTATTGTTAGGTGTAATTGTAACTTACACTAACTAAGGTTAGGTTTTATTTTACAGGTACTTTTGTATTTATTTTAGCTAGGTAGTTATTAAATAGTTAATAACTATTTAATAACTATGATACTTGCCTGTAAAATAAAAATAAACCCTAAGCTAGCTACAATGTAACTATTAGTTATATTGTAGCTAGCTTAGGGTTTATTTTATAGGTAAGTATTTAGTTTTAAATAGGAAAAAAATTAGTTAATGATAGGTTTTTATTTAGATTTATTAAAATTATATTTAAGTTAGGGGGGTTAGGGTTAGGGTTAGACTTAGGTTTAGGGGTTAATAAATTTAGAATAGTGGCGACGACATTGGGGGCGGCAGATTAGGGGTTAATAAATATAATGTAGGTGGCGGCGATGTTGGGGGCAGCAGATTAGGGGTTCATAAGTATAATGTAGGTGGCGGCGGTGTCCGGAGCGGCAGATTAGGGGTTAATAGTTATAATGTAGGTGTCAGTGATGTCAGGGGCAGCAGATTAGGGGTTAATAAGTGTAAGATTAGGGGTGTTTAGACTCGGGGTTCATGTTAGGGTGTTAGGTGTAAACATAATTTTTATTTCCCTATAGGAATCAATGGGGCTGCGTTAAGGAGTTTTACGCTGCTTTTTTGCAGACGTTAGACTTTTTTTCAGCCGGCTCTCCCCGTTGATCCCTATGGGGAAATCATGCACGAGCATGGTACACCAACTCACCGCTAACGTAAGCAGCGCTGGTATTGGAGTGCGGTAATGAGCAAAATTTTGCTCAACGCTCACTTCTTGTCTGGTTTGTAAAAACCTGTAATACCAGCGCTCTCTGTAAGTGAGCGGTGAGTTTAAACTGCTCGTTAGCACCGCACAGCCTCTAACGCAAAACTCGTAATCTAGGTGAATGAATTTAAGATACACAATAAATTTATGATGCACAATAAATTCCCTTTACATTTCTTTTAATGATATATCTTTTAGTGGCAAACATTTATCAGTTATGAATTTTAGCACATATATGTTAATTATTGGCTATTTAAGGCTAGATTACAAGTTGAGCAGTATTTTAGATTTTTTGCTATAGCTATTTGCTAAAAGTTGAAAAAAAACACGTATTTTTCTCTAGCGATAACCCAACTAGCGCAAAAATCCGAACTTCCAATATTCTGTGCGCATTTTCACGTATTCCCCCATAAAAGTCACCAGACTCTTGTGCAAACACCATCACATATTCTCATTAGCACTAACCCGACATGAAAATAGGAATATTTTATATTCCAATGTTCTTTAACATGTTTGTTTGTAATATGTGCACACCTGATCGCATCTTGTAAAATGTGCATACATGATCACATACTGTAAAATGTGCATACATGATCACATACTGTAAAATATGCTTACATGATCACATACTGTAAAATGTGCTTACATGATCACATACTGTAAAATGTGCATACATGATCACATACTGTAAAATGTGCATATATGATCACATAATGTAAAATGTGCATATATGATCACATAATGTAAAATATGCATATATGATCACATAATGTAAAATGTGCTTACGTGATCACATACTGTAAAATGTGTTTACATGATCACATACTGTACAATGTGCATACATGATCACATACTGTAAAATGTGCATATATGATCACATACTGTAAAATGGGCACACATGATCACATACTTTAAAATGCGCATACATGATCACATACTCTAAAATGTGCTTACATGATCGCATACTGTAAAATGTGCTTACCCGACATGAAAATATAGATATTGCATGAATATTCTTTAACATGTTTTCGTCTACCTCACTGTAAATTTTGCTCAACTTGTAATATCATCACAATTAAAAAGGAGCGCAAACTATCGCAAAAATCCTCACAATATTGTTTGTGCTCTACTTGTAATCTATCCCTTAATACATCTGTGAAATACATTTAAATAGGTAGAATTAAAAGTTTTTACGTACACAGTAATTCAGATAAAAGAGGTCATATATCACTGGAATTGGGGTTCACATTTAGAGATTCGGACACACAAATACAGGAGATGAAAAATCTATCTCGAATAATGAGGTCTAAGAACTATAGTTCAACTAACCCACATTATTCTACACATTTTTCTCACTTACTTATGTAAGTTAACTACAGTATAATGTAAGACAGTTTTGCTTCCTTTCGTTTCTTCTATATTTAATTTCAAATAGAGAGTATCAGATTTTACCTGTTTTTTGGAGCCAGAGGAAAGTCGGATTTTATTTGAGTAACACATTTTCCTTTTTTAACTGAATACCTGTTCTAATAGTAATTACTGAAGTTAAAGAAAAATAACATCAATTACAGATGCACAGCTCAACATATTTTTTTTTTCTACAGCTTTATATTACAGTCTAGATTTTGCAAAAATGATCCCAGACATAAGAATAAGAATGTAAGCTTAGATCTATGCTTTCAAATATGCAAATTCTAAAGGACTGTACAAGAGATAATGCGTGCACAGCCACTAATCAGTAGCTAGCTCTTAGTAGTGCATTTCTGTTCCTGGGTCTACTTAGGTATACTTTTCAATAAAAGATATTAAAAAAATGAAGCACATTAAATAAAATAATTTAGAATGCTGCCCACTCGCCACGATGCCAGACGGACATAGTTCCCCCGATGGGTACCTTGTTTGTCTAGCCTTTGATAAATGGAGCCCTCTGTATAAAAGACGATCCAATGAGATTTCACAATCTCTGTCACCTTTCAACAACCAACTTCACTAATACATCTGATTTTGTCTTCTTTATGGTGTTCAGCCATGTTTTGTTTTAAGACATCTTTAGTCTACTTTGACTTTATAATTACGTGTGAGGGCGTGTGTGTGAGTGTGTTCGCATGTGTGCGTGTGAATGTAGATAAATAGATACTGCATATAGATAGACAGACAAATAGATAGATATAAAGCACTGGTTTTCAATAGACGTGCACAGCGGAAAAATTAGTTTCAGTTCCTTTCGGACCAATTCAGACTTTTTTGAATTTCGTTTCGGATTGATTCAAATTCGGATACATTCGAATGTATTTGTTTCGGATTCAAATAAATTCGGAAGTATTCATTTCGGATTCGATTTGTAAATTCGGAAGTTCAGTGTTATGTTGATTCAAATGGTTCCAAGTTACACAAACGGAATAATTCCACTGTTCTATCTCACTAAATTTAATTTTTATTCTAAATTGCGATTATTCCATGGCCATTCGAATGTAACGAATACATCAAAACTAAATTGGATTTATCTTTTACAAATGCATTCGGATTAGTTTTGTTTTGTTGCTAGGGTAATTCGGAAATTCGAATCGATTTGAATCTCCGAATTTGGCGAATTTGTTTGAATTTTGATTCGGAACGAAACAAAATGCACATGTCTAGTTTTCAAACCTGTCCTCAAGCCGCCCTAAAAGTCCAGATTTTCAGAATTACCTTGGATGAGAGCAGAGAAAATAACAAGGTTTACTAATGAGCTAATTATTTCACCGGTGCTCTAGTCTCAAAATGTGGCCTGTTAGGGAGGTTTGAAAACCAGTGATATAAAGTAACACAGATATACATGAGATTTTTATTATTATTCTTACAACACAGGAAACAAAATTACAACATTATTAATTAATTCTGTTATGCTGAATGTTGTAGCAGATGGGGAAAATGTACAGTTTCTCAGTGTTAATTATCTTCAAGATAAAGAGATCTAAAGTGTTTCTTCTTCACAAGCAAATTAGGTGTCAAGGCCTTTTTCACATTTCTGTTGTGGTAAAGTCTAATCAGCTTTCATACCTCTTTTTTTGTTTGTTTGTTTGTTTGAATATAGAGAGAAAGAGGAATTGACAAATGTGACATTGGTAAACACTGAGACAACATAACCAACACTCAATTAGAAAAAATGTGTTTTTATGCCAATGGGGATCTATTTTAATTTGTAGGCAGAATTTTTTTAAGTTTTCAAGTTTAATGCCAAGGTAAGATGTTAATATGCAGAATCAGTATTGCTCAAATCAAACATTTAAACTATGAAACTTGTACCCAAATTTAATGCAATGATCGGATGTTTTTGCAGTTCTGATTTATATGAATGGGCCCCATTGTGTTCAGGGCTATAAATTAGACAACTTGTTCACCACATCAAATTATAGTCATCATTCTCAGCTAAGCTAGACAAGGATCTGGTGGTTTTATACTTTTATAGCATTCTAAAACGGAGTTGTCAGACTCTGATAGAGTTAATACTGACAATGCTAGCTTGCTATATTTCTAGGGCAATCGTTTTTAAAAACCAAAACTTAATAATAAAACATCAAATTTGTAGAGGGGCCATTTACCAGCACATGCAAGCTAATGCTACACTGCCACTACTACAATACTACTACAAATAGATTTTATAAATAAGTTGCCAATAATTTTTCACCTTCAATATTCATATGTATCAGAACACAGCAACACTTCAAGTAACCCAAACCTCTAATGCTGACAGGATTGTCTTGAAGCAAACATTAAAAGGAGTCAGAGGAGGGAAGAGTAAGGGTCAATATCCCCTTTACACTATGTTAACAAATAATCTGTGGCTTAAAGCGACAGTCTAATTTATTTATTTTTATTGGTAAAAAAAGATAACACTTTACTAATCATTCCCCAGCTTTGCAAAACAAACTTTGTTTTATGAATATACTTTATAACCTCTAAGTTTGCCTGTTTCTAAGCCCCTGCACGCCATCCCTTATCTCAGAGCTTTCTGTTAGCTTTTAAAATCTTGCACAACTGCTAGACAGTGCTAGTTCATGTGTGACATATAGATAATATTATGCTCACTCCTGTGAAGAATGATAATGGCTATACAGGAGCCAGCCCTAATTGGCTAAAATTCAGGATTGTAAAAAGAACTGAGATAAGGGGACAGTATGCAGAAGCTTAGATACAAGGTAATCATAGAGGTAAAAACTATATTAATATAACAATGTTGGTTATGCAAAACTGGGGAATGGATAATAAAGGGATTATCTATCTTTTTAAAGAATAACAATTCTTAAGTAGGCTGTCCCTTTAAGGATACCAGTAGAAATGCTCTCATAAACTACTGTTCGTATTCTGAGCTACTATGGTGCATAGCAATATCTACATACTATGGGGTCGATTTATCAATGTCTGGCAGACATGATAAGCTGTAGCGTATCGTGTCCGCCAGACATCGCTGAATGCCGACAGTAAACGCTGTCAGCATTTAACATTGCACAAGCTGTTCTGGTGAACTGCTTGTGCAATGCCGCCCCCTGCAGATTCGCAGCCAATTGGCCACTAGCAGGGGGTGTCAATCAACCTGATCATATTCGATTGAGTGGATTGATGTCCGCAGTTTCAAAGGCCTAAATGCTTGCGCGGAATCAAGGGTATTTGGCCCCATTCGGACCATGATAAATCGGCCCCCATATACTGCATATTTTTGTATTATTACTTTACATGCAAGCTAATTTCTGTTATATAAAAATGTGCTGATCCATAAGTTGTTAGGTAATATTCTACTGCTGTGTAAACTGCTGATGACATTACAGAAGTAAGTACTGTGTCTTTTAAAGGTTTATGGACACCTTTTTTTATAATATAAAACATTTAATTATGCATAGTAAAACAACTTTACAATATACTGTCATCATTATTGTGCTCCCTTTTCCTGCAAACTCAGTCTGAAAATGATGAGTTTTCTCTTTCCTAGAAATGGAAGTGCATACTGCAAATGTCACAAACATGCTTATTGAAAACAAATGCTGCAAACAAGGTGTTAAGTCATTCAAAAAAATCACACTCACCTAGCATGTTATTATGTTGAAACACAGTAAAATAAATACAAAATGTTTACTGTCCTTATTGTTGATAATTATATTTGTTTATTGTATATTTTTCTTTCAGTCTAATAATCATTTTATTGTATTTGTTTGATTATCATATTTTCATATGATGTCAGTATTCTTAGATTTAGTTTGAATTCTTTTCCAGATGAAGTCATTTAATAATGAATGGTCACTATAGCGATGACTGAATCATGTATGTATTACCTCTGATTCCTGTACTAGGATCTTGAAGTTCTAATGCCATGTAATGAAGCTGTTTCTTTGATGTAGGGCTGATGGGAATATTAACATAAGTTGCTGTCTCACTGCGAGGTCGGTCAGATACCAGTGGCTCGGCTGGGTAACCTGCTGCCCCTGCTGACCAGATGAAGCAGATATATTCTGGTTAATTCATGTTGTGGTACATAATATTAGCTCAGTTTTTGAATATTAATAAATGCTGCAGCAGATACTGCAAAGAAATCTAGTAAAATCCATTTGGGCTAAATTTATTCCCATACATATAATGTTCAGTGTAAGTTAACACCGTGGTCCAGTGCTTTGGGTCTGTTTTCAGTCTTCAGTGCGTCATTTTGTGATTTGATAAAGGCGTTAATCTTCTTGAGATAAATATAGCAATTAACTAGCTACTTTATTTTCTAATGCTCCCTATTAAGCATGTTCTAAATTTGTTATTGTTAACACACTAGCTTGTTAAAGGGACATCCTAATGCAAAAAATACAAGCTCTAACTAAATAATGTTGTTTTTGCAATACTGATCTTGGCTTACTGTGTCACTCGAGCCACAAGCTGGAAACTGTCAGTAATTGGCAGCTACGTGTGACTGATGCTCCTGATTTACGTGTTCTGCTCAGAAGCTGTATTGCTCCATAGTGAGACGTCACTTCGATATTTAAACCCTTTACAGTGTCAGTATTGCAAAATAACACCCTAATAAATGAAATCATGCATGTTTTTGCATTAGAATGTCCCTCTAAGAGAAGAATTGGGAATATAAGAGGATACTAATAATTAAACAAGTTTCTCTTTTGTATTCATAGCTTTTTTCTCTATTTCTTATCTATTTTCTGTCTCACCCCTCTCATTCTACTTCAACCCTGCTTCTTTCTAATACCCCTCTTTGCTACTTTTTTTTTTAATCTTTTTCTGACTTTTGTAACCCCATTATGTCTGCAAAAATACTGCAATATTAGAGGGTAACCAGGAGGTAAACACTTGGGAAGTTTGTGATTAGACCTAAGGTTATGGTATAGCCCCATTCCCTTGCAGTGTTTGTCATCTATATATCCGCATCAGATCTTACATCACAGCCCTTTGCCCTGCAGGACTTGTCAGTTATATACCCACACTAAACTTCAGGTGAGGCCCAACCGCACAGCAGGTATGGTTAGGTATACGGCCATATTGAACTTCAGATTAGACGAAAATGCCCTGAAGCTCCTGTTAGGTATATGGCCACATTTAACTTCAGGTTAGACCCTACTGCCATGTTGCGCCTGTCAGATATATGCCCACACTGATTCACTGGTTCAATACTGGGCATCGGATGACCATACCCAGTATTTTTTCATGTTTAGAATGGCTAATTAACTGTTGAAATCCATCATGTCTAGTTACTTAGTTGACTAAATATTGGGCTTTTAGAATCCCTGAAAAACTGTTTTTTTTTTTCCAACTAACACAAGAAAACACAATAAAATAATATACACTTGATACTTATAAAACAAAAGTGAAAAGGGGGCTTAAAAGATGAACACAACTCATTAAAGATGGAATGAATATCATTTGAAATACCACATCTGCAGAATGTAATGAATACCACATTTATTACAAGCTGAAATAACAAATATTTAAATTTCTCAACTAAGTGCTTACTATCAACTTTCTTACAATAGTTGTCTCTATCAAATCACAGCAAATAAGGATTGAACTACTACTACTGAGATAGTTCACTCAGCCGTTTCCATTTTCCGTGTTTCTATATAGAGTCATTTTTTTAATTTACCATATTCTGATATTACTGCCCCAGTCATCATCTGAAAGGGGGGTTTGAAACCCCATATCTTAGTTGAAAGACCACTTATATGGATAAGAGTCTGACCTTTTAAACCAGGGGTTACTCGCCCCTGTAATATGCAGGTGATCACCATAAAAATACAATAAACCACAGCATCTGTGATGTTAATGCTGAGGTTAGAAGGGCAACCATCTTTCAAATGATGGATCACGTATAAAACCTAGAATATAGCTGATCACCATTAACAATAGTGATCATCTGCCTCACTTTACCCAGGTAATTTCTAGTGGGGGCTATCACAGATCGCCTATCTTTCTATCTTATTTAAGAGTATAATAACCTCATGTGGAAGAGGAAATTCCCCTCTTTAAGAAGATCTTGCTGGCATGGCGAGAAATCATGCAAAATATTTATATTAAAACATTTTTATATATTGTAATGTAGGTGTATTTCCTTCATTTCAAGATAAATAAATATATATAAATATAAATATATATATATATATATATATAAAGATCTTGAGATAAATATCTTTCAAATTTAATTTTGTGTTTCTTTTATTTTAGGGACCTCTCCATACTTATATCATCTAACTTGAGCGGAGAACTTTTGAATATCAAGCCCCTTATAGTAGGAGGAGGAAAGAAAAGTGGTAAATAAGATTAGGCTACATTTCCTGGGTATACAGATATCAAAGAAATGTATGTTTTTATAATCACATTATTAGCACAGCCTATTATGGGCTCCATTTAACCCCTAGATGATGTTAGGATGCCATAACTTCTGTGGCCCCCGTGCTCCCCCCCTGTAATAATTACCCACTTGGATCCAATGCAGGGACTTCCCTAGCAAAGCAAGTGACTAAGGGCCTATAGCAGGCCCAAAACATTGTAGCAATTTTCCTATGCACCCTGTTAAGAGAAAATAAAGATCCTTTCTTTTAACTTTTGAGACTGAAATCTATTTGTGCATTTTGTTGGTGAAACTCAGCGGTCTTTGATCCATGCCCTTGTGCCGCGGGTGTGCTACAATTTTTATTTTATAATAAAATATACTACACTGTATTTTGGGGGCATTTGGGGCATATATATATAAAATTAACCAGAGATATGATCTCTGGTTAATTTTATAAGTGCTAATTGCTACTACATGCTCACTTAACAATAACCTTATCGTGCGCCAGCAGACGGGCAAATTTGCCCGTTTGCAGGCACGCGATAAATTAAAGTTACACTTGTAATCTAGCCCTATTTATTTGTTTTGTCATTCGAATGTATAGAATTTGCAACATTCCATAAACTTATGCAAGAAGGACCTTTTCATAACTAAATCATAAACTAGCCATATTTTTAGATAAATGGAAATACCTGTTTAAGAATGTGTTCATACATTAACATGCCAGAACTATACAATGACAACATTAAGGGGCCCATTTTTCAAGCTCTGGATGGAGCTTGAGGGCTCGTGTTTCTGGCGAGTCTGCAGGCTCGCCAGAAACACCAGTTATGAAGCAGCGGTCTAAAGACCGCTGCTCTATAACCTGTCTGCCTGCTCTGAGCAGGCGGACAGACATCGCCGCAATTCAACCCGATCGAGTACGATCAGGTTGATTGACACCCCCTGCTGTTGTTTGTCATCTTCTGTCTTTCCTCTGGTACTATAAATAATCCAGAGCTCCAAAAAACATTTTTTTCCCCTCTAATTCCATTATGGATGAAATGCATATATAGGCCCATATTTATCAAGCTCCGTATGGAGCTTGAAGGGTCGTGTTTCTGGCGAGTCTTCAGACTCGCCAGAAACAGCAGTTATGAAGCAGCGGTCACAAAGACCAGTGCTCTATAACCTGTCCGCCTGCTCTGAGCAGGCGGACAGGCATCGCCGGAAATCAACCCGGTCGAGTATGATTGGGTTGATTGACATCCCCCTGCTGGCGGCCGATTGGCCGTGAGTCTGCAGGGGGCGGCGTTGCACCAGCAGCTCTTGTGAGCTGCTGGTGCAATGCTGAATATGGCGAGCGTATTGCTCGCCGTATTCAGCGAGGTCTGGCGGACCTGATCCGCACTGTTGGATCAGGTCCGCCCGACCTTGATAAATAGAACCCATAACATCAACTGTGTATGTTTGAATATATATATAACAAAAAACAACTAGTTACAGTTTTAGTGGCATCCAATAAGAAAATTAATTGATTTGCTTACTAATATAAATATTCATATCTTGGAAACTATAAACTGGGTCTTTTTCTTTTGAATAAAGTGCATCTTGCACAGTTTTGACTTATCATATTTTAAAAACTACTGGGCTAATTTACTTTAAATGTTTAAGTTTTGTAGTACTTGATAATCACTTTGAAATACTACAATTTCAGTCACATTTATCTTTCAATCTAGATATAGAAGCATTTCTTTTCAAGAGAATGGTTACAGATTGTATTTATATGGAAGACTATTTCAGTATATATAATTTCAAATAAATTTAAGACTGACGTTTAACATAAGTGACATGGGCTAACAAAATTATGTACTGGGAATTTTAGAAAAACACTTGTTTAAAGTACCAAATAATTTTTAGCATTTTTGCTATCACCCCATTTAAACAGATATAGGGGCCGATTTAACAAGGGCCGAATGGTCCCTGTTCCCTTTGTTTCTGCACGAGTCTTCAGGCTTGCCGGAAAAAGGAGTTAAGAAGCAGCGGTCTTAAGACCGCTGCTCCTTAGCTTGTCCGCCTGCTCTGAGCAGTGGACAGCAATCAACCCGATCAGATTTGACACCCCCTGCTAGCGGCTGATTGGCTGCCAATCTATAGGGGGTGGCATTGCACAAGCAGTTCTGTAGCATAGGGTCTCGTCCCTCATTACTCTCCCTTCCGCTTATGGGCCACTCACCAGCTTCCCGACCTTCCCACAGGCACCAACGGAGAATGTTACAGACAATGACACAGACAGTGTCATTTTCTGTAATGATCTGGCAATCTGCCTTCATATTGTAACACAGCACTGATCACTGATTGTGCTCCGTTACTATATGAAAGCAGCAGCTCAAAGCCCACAAACAGCAAGTCTTGGTTGTAACTTGACATCCGAGCCTGCTTGGGCTTTCAGCATTATCTACGTATATATACATTTGGGGTACGATGGGCTATGTAACACATGATGTAGATCTAGGAGTTAAACACTAAATTCATTTTATAAGCATAGTGTTGAGGTTATTCCCTTCCTCCCTCTAGTCATGGGTGCCACCATGTTGAAATCTGTCTTTCGCTACATCCCAGTGCTGACCTGTTTGCACATGTGCAGCAACTCTACTTCAGAGACATGCAGTGTAACCTAGGTTCCAATATGGTAACACCCATGTCGATATGAGGGAGGTGCGTGAAATTAATTTAGTGTTTAGTGTCCCTTTAACAAGAATCCATGGATGATTAGTGAAGCATAAGGATTAATTATTTTTTTATTTTATTTCTATTTTTTTCTAGTTTAGTTTTGAAACTATGAAACCAGATTTTTAGGCTATTGTCATATGGTTCTACTAACTATACTGCACTTAAAAATAGTATTCTGTTATATATTTCAAAGAACTGCATGAGTGAGCAGTACTTTTCATTCCTAGAAAAGATGTTACTCATAAATATATTTATAGTTCCTTTAATCCTGATCATGAATTCATGCAAAATATTAGGGTTAAATATATACCCAAATATTTTTTTTAGCAGTAAAGAATTAAGAAAACATTGTTATGTGTATGTATACCCATGGATAGACAGATAGACTGACCGACCGATAATATCTAATAGATAATAGATAGATAGAAAGATGATAGATTAATCAATAGATAGATTGATAGATTGATCAATAGATAAATGAAATATAATTAGATGATGGATAGATAGATTGATCGACAGATAGATAGATAATAGATGATAGATAAATAGATTGATCAATAGATAGATGATAGATAGATAGATAGATAGATAGATAGACTGATCAATAGATAGATGATAGATTGTTCAATAGATATATAGATGATGGATAGATAGATAGATAGATAGATATACATCAAAAGATAGATATTTATATAGATAGATAGATGATGGATAGATAGATAGACCCTCTAAGGTGCGTGCACACCTTTTTCCAAAGAAGCACACATGTCTATTAGTGCGCACAGCTATTGAAACTGAAGTTTTTTTATACTTTTTATCAGGATGTTATTTTTATTTTTATTGGTGACTTTCCAGTGTCATCACTACTTGTTTAGTGAGATAATTGTAGGAGTCAGTGGAACTCGGAGCAGGGTGCAGGAATTGGAGCTGGAGAGTTAAATGCGGGCAATGTTTAAACATAGGAGTTGGACCTCATCTTGTGCTATAACCATTTTCCGTTGGAACTTCAGTATGTTAGTGATGTGTGCCTATGGGGACAGAGGCCGTAATAGAAAGGGATTGTTGTTTGTTTTTTGTTTGTTTCAACTCATATTCTTCAGTCAGGTACACAATATTCAGTATGCAACTATACATATCTATGTTTTATTGTGAAAGAAATAACAACACATATACTATGTAGGTGTGAGTGTGGCACATTTATATTTACTTTCTTGCAAGTTGATCCAGTGTATTTAAAATATAATAAAGGGACAGTCTACACCAAAATTGTTTAAAAAGATAGATAACGCCTTTACTACCCATTCCCCGGTTTTGCACAACCAACATCGCTATATTAATATACTTTATAACCGTTAAACCTCTAAATTTCTTCCTGCTTCTAAGCCACTACAGACAGCCTCTTATTAGATGCTTTTTTATTAGCTTTTCACAAGAGACTGCTAATTCATGTGTGCCATATAGAAAACATTGTGCTCACACCCATGAAGTTTTGCGGAACACAGCACTAATTGGCTAAAATGCAAGTCAATAGATAATAAATAAATAGCCATGTGATAAGGGGGCTCTCAGAAGATGCTTAGATACAAGGTAATCACAGAGGTAAAAAGTATATTAATATAACTGTGTTGGTTATG
Organism: Bombina bombina; assembly: GCF_027579735.1. Lineage (NCBI taxonomy): Eukaryota > Metazoa > Chordata > Amphibia > Anura > Bombinatoridae > Bombina > Bombina bombina. The sequence continues at coordinate 1,325,670,800 of NC_069500.1, forward strand.
CAAAACTGGGGAATGGGTTATAAAGGGATCACATATATTTTTAAGCAATACACATTTTGGAATAGACTGTCCCTTTAACCACCTGGTTTATATCTGCTAATAAAAAATTAGTATTTTTCTTGGGGGAAAAAAAGTTTTTGTGTGTGTGACAACAGTATTGATGTTTCCACCGCATGCCAGCCTTGTAATTTCTTCATATTCACTTATAGTAATGATAATGTCTCTGAGATCTAGTCATAAAAGAACCAAGTGGATTAACACAGCATTTCAGTGTTGTTGTTTTATAGCAGGTGTGCGTACCTGTGCTTGTCAGTTTAATAAAGTTTAGTCTGTAGAAACAAGTCAACACAGTTAGCATTAGATATGTGCATTCGGTAACTAACAATCCGCTAGATTGCAAGTTTTGCGGTATGGTGCGGTACGGCTATACCGTTGAAAAATTGGCCATTGCGCGTGGAATGGCAGGTCTCCCATATTACGAGTCACAGCGGTATAGTTATAACGCTAGCATTTTAGCTTGTAACGCAACGTCCATTCCGCATATACGTTACGTATGAGTGCAGGATTTTCCATTGCGCCATATTACAGGTTGTGCGTTCTAGCTAAAATGCTTGCGATACAGCCTATACCGACACAATCCATTCCGCCATCTGAGACCAGTAGTTATGGATTTTGTGAAACAAAAATGTTTCACAAAATTCATAACTAAAATGTTACAAAGTACACTAACACCCATAAACTACCTATTAATCCCTAAACCGCCACCCTCCTGCATCGCAAATACTATATTAAACTTATTAACCCCTAATCAACCGCCCACCCACATTGCCACTGTTAAATAAACCTATTAACCCCTAAACCGCCGGCCCCCCACATCACCAACACTATAATAAAGTATTAACCCCTAAACCGCCGCCCCCCAAATTGCCAACACTATAATAAACTATTAACCCCTAAACCGCCAACCCCCCACATCGCAACTAATAAACTAAATCTATTAACCCCTGAACTGCCGTCTCCCATTGCAAAACACTAAATAAAACTATTAACCCCTAAACCTAACACTCCCCCTAACTTTAAATTAAACTTACAAGATAACTATCTTTCAATAAATAAAAACTTACCTGTGAAATAAAAAACAAACAAACTAAGTTTAAACTACAAATTAAAAATCCTAAATTACATGATTAAAAACACCTAACATACAAATTTAAATAAACCTAACACTACGAAAAAATGACTAAAATCTAACATTACTAAAAAAAAAACGCTAAAATTCCAAAAAATAAAAAAACACTAGATTACAAAAAATAAATAATGATTTGAACAGCCAATAGGATTTCAGTAGCTCTCATATCAAAATGGGTACCTTGCATTCAAGCTTCAGTGTACGGCGGTGACCATATGAAGAGGATCCTCACGCTGGATGTCCGTGCCACCGGCAAAGATGCTCCGCGCATCCACAGCTCCGCCTCCACAGCTCCACAACACTATGATGAAGAAAGAAGATGCCATCGCAATGGATCAAGATGTCGCCGCCTGGATGAAAACTTCTTGCCACCTGGATGAAGATGGATGTCCGGACTTCAGGAACCGTGAGTAGATTTTCTGGGGTTAGTGTTAGTTTTTTTTGGGGGGGGGAGATTTTTTTTTAGATTAGGGTTTTGATGGGCAGCTGAATGCCCTTTTAAGGGCAGTAAAAGAGCTGAATGCCCTTTTAAGGGCAATGCCCATACAACTGCCCCTTAGGAGCAATGGGGAGTTTAGGATTTTTTTAGACTTAGGTTTTTTATTTTGGGGGGTTGGTTGAGTGGAGGGTTTTACTTTTAGGGGAGCTTTGTAATTTTTTTAGGTAAAAGAGCTGTTTAACTTAGTGCAATGCCCTACAAAAGCCCGTTTTAAGGGCTATTGGCAATTTGTTGTTAGGTTAGGGGGGGGGGTTATTTTGTGGTGTTTTTTTTGTTTTTATAGGGCTATTAGATTAAGTGTAATTTTTATTATTTTGGATAATTTCATTTTTTATTTTTGTAATCTTAGTGTTTTTTCATTTTTTTTATTTTACCGTTTTTTTTGTTTTGTAATGTTAGATTTTTTTAATTTTTTTGTAGTGTTAGGTATATTTCAATTTATAATTTAGGATTTTTAATTTGTAGACTATTTTATTTTATCAGAATAGTTATGTTAGCTTCATTTATAGTTTAATCTTATTTTTCTTTTATTTCACAGGTAAGTTTTGATTTATTTTAAGATAGTTATATTGTACTTTTAATTTAAAGTTAGGGGGTGTTAGGTTTAGGGGTTAATAGTTTAATTTAGTGTTTTGTAATGTGTAGGGCTAGTGGTTTAGGGGTTAATAGGTTTAATTTATTAGTTGTGATATGGGGGGCTGGTTGTTTAAGGGTTAATAGGTTTAGTTTATTAGTTGAGATGTGGGGGTCTGGCGGTTTAGGGTTTTATAGTTTATTATAGTGTTGGCAATGTGTGGAGCCGGTGGTTTAGGGGTTAATAGGTTTATTTAGTGTTGGCGATGTGGGGGCCAGCGGTTTAGGGGTTATTAGGTTTATTTAGTGTCGGCTATGTCGGGGGACAGCGGATTATGAGTTAATAATTTTATTTAGTGTCAGCGATGCCAGGGAGCGGCAGATTAGGGGTTAATAAGTTTATTTAGTGTCAGAGATGACGGGGGTGGCGGACTAGGGTTTTTTAGACTAGGGGTTTATCAGTGAGGGTGTCTTTTCCCCATAGACATCTATGAGGTTGTGTTACAGCGATTTGCCATTCCGCAATCGCAGGTGTTAGTTTTTTTCTGACACCTTCTCCCCATTGATGTCTATGGGGGAAAGTGTGCGCGAGCATCTAAACTCAGCCCTTGGCTTTTTTTTTCCCTCATACATAATTAATCAATCAAATAAATACTTGCATTACATTTTATGTTCTTTCCTATTTTAACTAGAAGCTTGTTTAGCCTGTGGGATTCAGGTGAGGATTTCAGTATCCATATTGTAAGCTGAGTGCTCCTTGAACTGTGTATTTCAAATAGTACGTAATACTATTTCTGTCCTATTCTAATTACCTTTCACAACCAACTACGTGAGCAAACTTTTTATGTGTACATTTTTTGACCAGAATCTGTCTTATCACTTTCCGCATTTAATTACAATTTATCATTAAATATTATTTTCACTCTTACACTCCTCCTCCTCTCTCCCTCTCTCCTCCTCCCCCTCTCTCTCTTTCACAGGACACAATGTCAATGATAAATCATATTATGAGTTCCAAAAGATCGATTCCTTTGTGGTTCTTGCCAGCTATGATTTCATAGATGCCAAATCTGTTGTCTTAAAATAGAAGCTTCCTTATTTTTACAGAGAAATTTCCTAACGTTTTGCAATCTACAATTTCATTGGTTCAGTTGTATTTCTGAAAATATCTGCATAGCTGGTAAAATGGTGTTTTATTAATAGAATATGTTAAGCAAAATATGTGATTAATTATTAAAGTGGTTTACTTTCTAAATAGCTGTTTGATAATGTTATTATCACAAGAATTACATACAGCAAAACTCCTTGGTCTAAATTCAGTAATCCTTGCTTGATCTGTGAGATGTTTTGTGAGATTCATTCAATTCAAATATATGAAAAACAAACAGAAGGTGTCTATCAAATGAGTATATTTATTTTTATGCTTTTCTCCCACAATTTCCTTGTACCTTAGAATGTGTTTTGTAACTCGCAGATCTGGAGAAAGATAAAAGGCGAATGCCCTAATCTCTAATCCTCTGTTAACATGGTTTAGCACTGAATCTGCACAGTTAATTATAACTTATTAGACAGGTTTATTAAAAAACATGATACAAAAACACACATACAATTCCCAGATTTGTTTCTCAGGTGCTATAGCGGATGGTAATTCAACTAATTTTCACACAGACTGTGATATCATAGTGTTCCCATTAAATCCAAGACATAAGACAACGGTATTAGTGCATGTCTGAAATAGCAATACAGCAACACACAGGCCTAGATTTGGAGTTTGGCGGTAAAAGGGCTGTTAACGCTCCGCGGGCTTTTTTCTGGCCGCACCATAAATTTAACTCTGGTATCGAGAGTTTAATCAAATGCTGCGTTAGGCTCCAAAAAAGGAGCGTAGAGCATTTTTACAGCAAATGCAACTCTCGATACCAGAGTTGCTTACGGACGCGGCCGGCCTCAAAAACGTGCTCGTGCACGATTCTCCCATAGGAAACAATGGGGCTGTTTGAGCTGAAAAAAAACCTAACACCTGCAAAAAAGCAGCGTTCAGCTCCTAACGCAGCCCCATTGTTTCCTATGGGGAAACACTTCCTACGTCTGCACCTAACACTCTAACATGTACCCCGAGTCTAAACACCCCTAACCTTACACTTATTAACCCCTAATCTGCCGCCCCCGCTATCGCTGACCCCTGCATATTTTTTTTAACCCCTAATCTGCCGCTCCGTAAACCGCCGCAACCTACGTTATCCCTATGTACCCCTAATCTGCTGCCCTAACATCGCCGACCCCTATATTATATTTATTAACCCCTAATCTGCCCCCCTCAACGTCGCCGACACCTGCCTACACTTATTAACTCCTAATCTGCCGAGCGGACCTGAGCGCTACTATAATAAAGTTATTAACCCCTAATCCGCCTCACTAACCCTATCATAAATAGTATTAACCCCTAATCTGCCCTCCCTAACATCGCCGACACCTACCTTCAATTATTAACCCCTAATCTGCCGAGCGGACCTCACCGCTACTATAATAAATGTATTAACCCCTAAAGCTAAGTCTAACCCTAATACTAACACCCCCCTAAGTTAAATATAATTTACATCTAACGAAATTAATTAACTCTTATTAAATAAATGATTCCTATTTAAAGCTAAATACTTACCTGTAAAATAAATCCTAATATAGCTACAATATAAATTATAATTATATTATAGCTATTTTAGGATTAATATTTATTTTACAGGCAACTTTTTAATTATTTTAACCAGGTACAATAGCTATTAAATAGTTAAGAACTATTTAATAGTTACCTAGTTAAAATAATAACAAATTTACCTGTAAAATAAATCCTAACCTAAGATATAATTAAACCTAACACTACCCTATCAATAAATTAATTAAATAAACTACCTACAATTACCTACAATTAACCTAACACTACACTATCTATAAATTAATTAAACACAATTCCTACAAATAAATACAATTAAATAAACTAGCTAAAGTACAAAAAATAAAAAAGAACTAAGTTACAAAAAATAATAAAATATTTACAAACATAAGAAAAATATTACAACAATTTTAAACTAATTACACCTACTCTAAGCCCCCTAATAAAATAACAAAGCCCCCCAAAATAAAAAATTCCCTACCCTATTCTAAATTAAAAAAGTTACAAGCTCTTTTACCTTACCAGCCCTGAACAGGGCCCTTTGCGGGGCATGCCCCAAGGATTTCAGCTCTTCTGCCTGTAAAAAAAAACATACCATACCCCCCCCCAACATTACAACCCACCACCCACATACCCCTAATCTAACCCAAACCCCCCTTAAATAAACCTAACACTAAGCCCCTGAAGATCTTCCTACCTTGTCTTCACCATGCCAGGTTCACCGATCCGTCCTGGCTCCAACATCTTCATCCAACCCAAGCGGGGGTTGGCGATCCATCATCCGGTGCTGAAGAGGTCCAGAAGAGGCTCCAAAGTCTTCCTCCTATCCGGCAAGAAGAGGACATCCGGACCGGCAAACATCTTCTCCAAGCGGCATCTTCAATCTTCTTCCATCCGGTGCGGAGCGGGTCCATCTTGAAGCAGGCGACGCGGATCCATCCTCTTCTTCCGTTGTCTCCCGACGAATGACGGTTCCTTTAAGGGACGTCATCCAAGATGGCGTCCCTCGAATTCCGATTGGCTGATAGGATTCTATCAGCCAATCGGAATTAAGGTAGGAATATTCTGATTGGCTGATGGAATCAGCCAATCAGAATCAAGTTCAATCCGATTGGCTGATCCAATCAGCCAATCAGATTGAGCTCGCATTCTATTGGCTGATCGGAACAGCCAATAGAATGCGAGCTCAATCTGATTGGCTGATTGGATCAGCCAATCGGATTGAACTTGATTCTGATTGGCTGATTCCATCAGCCAATCAGAATATTCCTACCTTAATTCCGATTGGCTGATAGAATCCTATCAGCCAATCGGAATTCGAGGGACGCCATCTTGGATGACGTCCCTTAAAGGAACCATCATTCGTCGGGAGACAACGGAAGAAGAGGATGGATCCGCGTCGCCTGCTTCAAGATGGACCCGCTCCGCACCGGATGGAAGAAGATTGAAGATGCCGCTTGGAGAAGATGTTTGCCGGTCCGGATGTCCTCTTCTTGCCGGATAGGAGGAAGACTTTGGAGCCTCTTCTGGACCTCTTCAGCACCGGATGATGGATCGCCAACCCCCGCTTGGGTTGGATGAAGATGTTGGAGCCAGGACGGATCGGTGAACCTGGTATGGTGAAGACAAGGTAGGAAGATCTTCAGGGGCTTAGTGTTAGGTTTATTTAAGGGGGGTTTGGGTTAGATTAGGGGTATGTGGGTGGTGGGTTGTAATGTTGGGGGGGGGGGGTATGGTATGTTTTTTTTTACAGGCAAAAGAGCTGAAATCCTTGGGGCATGCACCGCAAAGGGCCCTGTTCAGGGCTGGTAAGGTAAAAGAGCTTGTAACTTTTTTAATTTAGAATAGGGTAGGGAATTTTTTATTTTGGGGGGCTTTGTTATTTTATTAGGGGGCTTAGAGTAGGTGTAATTAGTTTAAAATTGTTGTAATATTTTTCTTATGTTTGTAAATATTTTATTATTTTTTGTAACTTAGTTCTTTTTTATTTTTTGTACTTTAGCTAGTTTAGTTAATTGTATTTATTTGTAGGAATTGTGTTTAATTAATTTATTGATAGTGTAGTGTTAGGTTAATTGTAGGTAATTGTAGGTAGTTTATTTAATTAATTTATTGATAGGGTAGTGTTAGGTTTAATTATATCTTAGGTTAGGATTTATTTTACAAGTAAATTTGTTATTATTTTAACTAGGTAACTATTAAATAGTTCTTAACTATTTAATAGCTATTGTACCTGGTTAAAATAATTAAAAAGTTGCCTGTAAAATAAATATTAATCCTAAAATAGCTATAATATAATTATAATTTATATTGTAGCTATATTAGGATTTATTTTACAGGTAAGTATTTAGCTTTAAATAGGAATAAGTTATTTAATAAGAGTTAATTAATTTCGTTAGATGTAAATTATATTTAAGTTAGGGGGGTGTTAGTGTTAGGGTTAGACTTAGCTTTAGGGGTTAATCAATTTATTAGAATAGCGGTGAGCTCCGGTCGTCAGATTAGGGGTTAATAATTGAAGGTAGGTGTCGGCGATGTTAGGGAGGGCAGATTAGGGGTTAATACTATTTATGATAGGGTTAGTGAGGCGGGTTAGGGGTTAATAACTTTATTATAGTAGCGCTCAGGTCCGCTCGGCAGATTAGGGGTTAATAAGTGTAGGCAGGTGTCGGCGACGTTGAGGGGGGCAGATTAGGGGTTAATAAATATAATATAGGGGTCGGCGGTGTTAGGGGTAGCAGATTAGGGGTACATAGGGATAACGTAGGTTGCGGCGCTTTGCGGTCGGAAGATTAGGGGTTAATTATTTTAAGTAGCTGGCGGCGACGTTGTGGGGGGCAGTTTAGGGGTTAATAAATGTAATACAGGGGTCGGCGGGGTTAGGGGCAGCAGATTAGGGGTACATAAGTATAACGTAGGTGGCGGTCGGCAGATTAGGGGTTAAAAATTTTAATCGAGTGGCGGCGATGTGGGGGGAGCTCGGTTTAGGGGTACATAGGTAGTTTATGGGTGTTAGTGTACTTTAGGGTACAGTAGTTAAGAGCTTTATGAACCGGCGTTAGCCAGAAAGCTCTTAACTCCTGCTATTTTCAGGCGGCTGGAATTTTGTCGTTAGAGCTCTAACGCTCACTTCAGAAACGACTCTAAATACCAGCGTTAGAAAGATCCCATTGAAAAGATAGGCTACGCAAATGGCGTAGGGGGATCTGCGGTATGGAAAAGTCGCGGCTGAAAAGTGAGCGTTAGACCCTTTAATCACTGACTCCAAATACCAGCGGGCGGCCAAAACCAGCGTTAGGAGCCTCTAACGCTGGTTTTGACGGCTACCGCCGAACTCCAAATCTAGGCCACAGTGACCCCCAAGACACAGGCTTATCCAGCATCCACTCTCGCGGAATAGGAGCCCTCGACTCACCCTTCTGCCGGAAGTCTCTGGTCGTTACGTAGCACACAGTGACCCACAAATGTCGGCTCATCCATCATCCACTATCGCGGAATAGGAGCCCTCAACTCACCCATCTTCCGGAAGCCTCTGACCACTGTGTGATTTCACCTCGTATACATATGACCTGGGGCGAACCTGTGAAGATTACCCGTGCTAAAACATTGAGCGTCGTTCTCTCTCCAGCACTGGTAACGGCGTCTGACGTTAGTGGGGTTATGTGTGTCCAAAGCGTTGATATTGGCAACAGATACAGACATGGATACAGACAATGCCTTTCCTCAGCAATGTCCTGGATTGCATTAACAACTGAAGTCGAGTGTGGGGAGCCAAATGCAACGATATCCAGCAAAGATCCTTGTAATCCCGAAAAATATAACAACAAAAGGAAGTCCAGATATCCGTTGGTAGATTAAAAATTCAAAACCTTTATTGAGTCAGGATAAAATCCATTAGCACAGAAAATGCAGCACAATAAAAAAGACAAATCGGTTTGACTAGTTTCGGCTTGTGGCCGTAATCATAAACCTTACTATTAGGTGAACATAGGGTAGTTTAAAAAGGGTAGTACTACTCACTCATTGGTTAATTGATTAATTAGAAGAGAGGTACAACCTCCCCTTTAACCCCTGACTCCCTGAATAAGATGGACAATTTAAGAGGGACAGAGGGATAGTTGACAAAATAACATAATAAATATAGTCTGTGTGTTATACATATAGTATGGATGAAAACAATCAATCTCTATACATATTTCATAAAAGAAAAATAAATAATAATAATAATGGATAAAGTAAAACCAGATAATACTAAGCAAAACAACATGTATATATATATATATATACACAAAAAGGCGACTTGAAAGCTGAAGCTCTGAAGAAGAATTCTTCATGCAACTTAATATTGTTAGTCATATACCATAAAACTGGATGTTCACCCACTTGTACATATATACATTTTAAGTACATGGTAATATAAGGTATAGAACATACAGACAAAGGCATCCAAATTTAAGTACAAAATAATCACCTAGTGGTATTGCATATTGAATGATCTAACCATACATGCATATCCATATTTAATTAAAGCTAGAACCATAAATCACAAAATGCATAAATGGGGCAATTTAAGCCATATAAAAAGAAGCAATAAATGAATAAGTGTGTTAAACACATAGGTATCAGCCAGAAACGGTAAACCCACTCTCACGTGAACAGAATATGTAAAGGGTAACGGTGTGTATGGAACATGCTTTTTCCAGATACTTATTAATAGGACGTAAAGGCCATAAGACAAAAGACCAAATGACAGCAAACAAGCATAAGCATAGGCAAAAACTTTATTATAGTCAGATGGAAAATGCAGTGTGCATTATATGTTATATTATTGCCAGTGGTTGATTCTGAGTTAAAACCCTCAGGTACCTGAGTCCTGAGTTTAAAATTCCAGAATGGTTCTTGCTTGGCCAGGAGTCCATCTTTATTACCTCCCCTAGGGGGTCTCCTGATAGTTTCAATAGCCCTCCACTTAAAGGATCTCACATCCCGCTCATGTACCTCAATGAAAGCTGAGCATGATTTTTTATTTTTTACATAGCCCAAATGTTCACGTATCCCCTTATTTGCAAACATTTTTATGGGCTGGCTGGAAAGGACCTTTATTTATGCGGACAGTAACCCCTTCAAAAGCAATATCCATCTATATAAACACTTTATAGATGATTTGCTCATTGTGTGGTCATCTAGTGAACATGAGGCAGAACACTTTGTTAATTTTTTGAACAGGTGTGACAATGGAGTGAATTTTACATCTGAATGGAATAAACAGATTATCAATTTCCTGGATGTCACCCTTGAGGGTAATACAAACACAGGAACAATTATTACAAGTGTTATGGTATAACCCGGATACCAAGGGTTAATACCAGATGAACGATGTCCTTAATATGGGATCAGCAACTCACAACCCAGCCAATACCCCCCTCAAACATGAGACCAGGCTCCACATTGAAGGTTAAAACAGAATGCACTTTATTGAGGGCTATATGCCCAGTATTTATGCAGGTCTGAGACCAGATGGGGGGTTGAAAGAATTTTGTACATTAGATAGAGGGAAAACGCCATTTGACATGATACAATAGAATTACATTACTTAAGCAGATAAACAATTTAGTCTTTCTTATCACTTGGGCGTTTGCTCTCTGGATGTGATTAAACAATGTGAATGTTTATTACTAAACTTAATTACAGTACACAATAGCTGAGGCTAGCAACCTTGTCTTTAGAAAATAGCTTCTTAAAGCTGAACAAAGTTAACTCTTTCAGTACTGACAGAAGGGTCTGTCACATAGCTCCCCCCTTGTGGAACACTCCGGCAGACCCGGCTTGACCCTTTGGCGGGTCAAGCTGGGGATGACCGGACTAGGAGGTGGTAGGCATGTCAGTTTGCCAGGACAATCCATCTGTATTCCCGTTATGAGAGAGAATTCCTGCCCGTATAAATAAGGGTTCAACTTCTTCAGTGCCCAGACTAGGGTTAAACAGTCCTTCAAAATCTCATCGGCTTCTTTACGTGGTTTTTGTACCTGCTCTTTATAGGTATCCACAATCCCTTCATACTGACATAGGGTGCCCTTGAGTTGCTGCACCTCACTATGAGCCAGCGTCAGCTTCTCCTCCAGTGTCGCTAAGTTTGTCGTTAATGTTTCATGTTCCACTCTCAAGCTGGTGTTTTCTGTAGTCTGTCGGTGCAGCTTGTCTAGCAGAGATTCACGTTCTAAACGCGCTTTTTCCTCTGCGCTCCTCTTCTCCCCCACTAGCACTGTTACGTGATTGTTTATCGTGACCATTTCATCCTCTACTTGACTCTTCTCCTTCATCAGCGCATTGTAACGGGACTTCCACGTATCAATAGCGAATAGAGATTTACTGAGCTCAGCGTCCTGGGGCTTAGCAGCAGGTGGGTCAGTCTCTGCTGCACGAATCTGGGCACGGGTAGTCACAGGGTTAACATCGGTGGGACCCATGGGAGCGTAGGCAGAAACAAGAGGGGCCAAGTTATTTCCAAGGAGAACATCAGCAGGTAAGTCCTTCATGACCCCCACATTCACAGGTCTAGCGCCCCCTCCCCAATCCAAATGTACCTGGGCAACAGGTAGGCGGAACACAGTGCCCCCTGCTACCCTCACAGCCACAGTGTCTCCAGTGTGGTGTTTCTCAGACACCAAGTTCTTTTGAAGCAAGGTCATGGTAGCACCAGTATCCCGTAGATCACTGACCTCCTTCCCATTCACTTTAACCAGTTGCCGGTTATTCCGGTGGGCAGCTTGCACGGGGTCTGCTTCATGTAGGATGCCCCTGCATTCTTGCTCCTCTACGTAGTGGGCCGCAGGCTGAGGGTTACGTGGGATTCCGCCGGCGGGTCTTCTCCAGGACTGTGCTTGGTTCGCTGCGTTTAGGGGACACTCTGTTCTTTTGAGCCCTAGTTGATTACATCCAAAGCACCGAATAGGTTGTGAGTAGCCCCGCAAATTGAACCGGGCTCTCTGAGGGTAGTTCGTGGCCGGAGGTCGTGTTGTATAGCGGTGCACCGGGGGTTGGTAACTGGCAGCTGCTGGGGTGACTGGGGGTCTGTACTCCACTCTAGCAGGGGGCTTAGTGGTAGCAGTGTCCAGTTTGCGGGCATCCGTATACTCATCTGCCAGGCGAGCAGCTTCATGCAGGGTGGAGGGTTTACGGTCCCGAACCCACTCTCTAACTCCTGCTGATTACTTGTCAAAGCAATGTTCCAACAGGAATAGCTGCAGCACCTCTTCCCCAGATACAGCTTGGCACCCCGCCATCCAGTAAGATGCTGTGCGGTGCACCTTATATGCCCACTCAACGTAGGAATCACCAGCTAATTTAACAGTGTCTCTGAACCGCCTCCGGTATGCCTCCGGTGTAACCGCATACCTGGAGAGCAGAGCCTCTTTTACAGTATTATAATCTCCAACTTCCTCATCTGGAATGGCCCGAAAAGCCTCTCTGGCCCGGCCGGATAATTTTCAAGATAATATCGTGACCCAGTCCTCTGCGGGTACCTGGTGTAGTGCACATTGCCTCTCAAAATCCGCAAGGTACCCATCAATCTCTCCTTCTGTTTCCAGGAAGTTTTTAAAAGCTGCAAAATTTACTTTTCCCTTTTCCACTGGGGTTGCTGTGACTTGGGCTGCTGCAGCGCCGCTTTGGCGAAGTAGGTTGGCCTCCACAGCTGCTATGACCCGGTCGATAATTTCCGCAGATGGGTTGGGGCCATAATGTGTCAGTCTTATTTTAACCGCCCGATCAAAGCTTGCTTCTACGGGGGTTCTGTCTGATATGCTGGACCCATTGGTTCCTTCGGTCCCTGGTACTCCATCTTAGTCAGTATTGTAATAATCCCCCTCTTCCTGAGGTTACTGGCTTGTGTAGTTGCTCTTCTGGGCGATAAGGATCATCCCGTCGCTTGCCACCAATGTTACGGTATCAACAGGATACCAAGGGTTAATACCAGATGGAAGATGCCCTGAATGTGAGATCAGCAACTCACAACCCAGCTAATTCCCCCCCTCAAACATGAGACCAGGCTCCACATTGAAGGTTAAAACAGAATGCACTTTATTGAGGGCTATATGCCCAGTATTTCTGCAGGTCTGAGACCAGATGGGGGGTTGAAAGAATATTGTACATTAGATAGAGGGAAAACGCCCTTTGACATGATACAATAGAATTATATTACTTAAGCAGATAAACAATTTAGTCTTTCTTATCACTTGGGCGTCTGCTCTCTGGATGTGATTAAACAATGTGAATGTTTATCACTAACCTTAATTACAGTACACAATAGCTGAGGCTAGCAACCTTTTCTTTAGAAAATAGCTTCTTAAAGCTGAACAAAGTTAACTCTTTCAGTACTGACAGAAGGGTCTGTCACAACAAGACTATATAGAAAACCCATATCGGGTAATACTCTATTACATAGTAAAAGTTCACACCCCAGACATGTATTTAAGGGAATTGCTAGAGAAGAATCTGTAGTACTGACAAAGATTTTGTGGAGGAAAGTAATCTTATAGTTAATAGATTGATTGCAAGGGGGTATCAACCTGAAATAGTATGGAATGTGGCTAAGGAGGTGGCTGGAACTAGCAGACAAGATACTTTGGGTGTAAGGCCTAAGAGTACAGGAGACACCAGAACTATGTTCATTACACAATACTCTTCTGAGTATTATGAGATCTGTGCTATACTTAAGAAGTATTTTCCCCTACTTTATGGTGACAAAGATTTGAAGGAAGTTGCTACTAAAGGGTTTCAATGTGTATATTCAAAAAACATGACTTTAGGCAACATTCTATCACCTACCCAATTACCACACAGACAACAACCAACTTCCTGGCTTGGTGTTCAGGGGACATATAAATGTGGAGGAGGCAGATGCAAGGCATGTGATTATATTGTTGAGGGAAATGAATTTTATTCATGTGCTACCAACCAATCATTTAGAACTAAAGGATGTGTTAAATGCTCAACCACTTACGTCGTGTACCTCATTGAATGTGTTCAACATCGTTGTCAATATGTGGGCATGACTAGCAGGGACATAAGAACCAGAATACGTGAACATTTGGGCTATGTAAAAAAATAAAAAATCATGCTCAGCATTGTCAAAACACTTCATTGAGGTACATGAGGGGGATGTGAGATCCTTTAAGTGGAGGGCTATTGAAACTATCAGGAGACCCCCTAGGGGAGGTGATAAAGACAGGCTCCTGGCCAAGCAAGAAGCATTCTGGATTTTTAAACTCAGGACTCAGGTACCTAAGGATAGAATTTGATCTAATCAACCACTGGCAATAATATAACATATAATGCACACTGCATTTTCCATCTGACTATAATAACGTTTTTGCCTATGCTTATGCTTGTTTGCTGTCATTTGGTCTTTTGTCTTATGGCCTTTACGTCCTATTTATAAGTATCTGGAAAAAGCATGTTCCATACACACCGTTACCCTTTACATATTCTGTTCACGTGAGAGTGGGTTTACCGTTTCTGGCTGATACCTATGTGATTAACACACTTATTCATTTCTTGCTTCTTTTTATATGGCTTAAATTGCCCCATTTATGCATTTTGTGATTCATGGTTCTAGTTTTAATTAACATGACAATATGGATATGCATGTATGGTTAGTTCATTCAATATGCAATACCACTAGGTGATTATATTGTACTTAAATTTGGATGCCTTTGTCTGTATGTTCTATACCTTATATTACCATGTACTTAAAATGTATATATGTACAAGTGGGTGAACATCCAGTTTTATGGTATATGACTAACAATATTAAGTTGCATGAAGAATTCTTCTTCAGAGCTTCAGCTTTCAAGTCGCCTTTTTGTATATATATACATGTTGTTTTGCTTAGTATTGTCTGGTTTTACTTTATCCATTATTATTTTTTTTCTTTTATGAAATATGTATAGAGATTGATTGTTTTCATCCATACTATATGTATAACACACAGACTATATTTATTATGTTATTTTGTCAACTATCCCTCTGTCCCTCTTAAATTGTCCATCTTATTCAGGGAGTCAGGGGTTAAAGGGGAGGTTTTACCTCTCTTCTAATTAATCAATTAACCAATGAGTGAGTAGTACTACCCTTTTTAAACTACCCTATGTTCACCTAATAGTAAGGTTTATGATTACGGCCACAAGCCGAAACTAGTCAAACCGATTTGTCTTTTTTATTGTGCTGCATTTTCTGTGCTGATGGATTTTATCCTGACTCAGTAAAGGTTTTGAATTTTTAATCTACCAACGGATATATGGACTTCCTTTTGTTGTTTTATTAAAAGACAGTTACACATTAATCCAAACTTTACAACTATCATTTACTTTATCATTTATTTGGTAGTTAAGTACTTGTATCCATTGATTCTGATACAGTATAAAACAAACTAAGCAAAATAAACTAATACGAGAGGTGTAGCACCCTGCTCCATATAGCTTGCAATCTACAGATCGAAGGATGGGGAGGCATAAGGTGTGGGGTAGCATGTCACATACATTATAGCTGCCGCAGTGAGGATGAATATGCCACAGTTAGGATGAATATGACTGTTACAGAAGAGGTGTTAAGCCTCACTAAATAGGAGGGTTTTAGAAAAAAGCAAAGTTGGAATCTGAGGGAGCAGAATGAAGAGTTACAAAAAGTAAGAACAATTTGAAAAGTCATGGAATCAGGAGACAGAAGTAATGATCATGAGAGTAGACAAAAATAGCTCAGAGGGAAAACTCTAGAAATATTGCTCCTGTGAACATCGCAAATTTGGTAAGTACTATCTATGTTTCTTTTTCCTCCCATCAAAGAAGAGGTCAGCCCGATGTTTCTGGACATGTAATTCCAAATGGTCCATGTATATTAACAGATTTTTAACAAATACACAACAACAAAAAATAACAAAACAAAAAAATAAATAAAATAGAAAAATAGCAGTAAGAATGTGTTGCCATCTTTTCAAACTATAATTCACTTCCCTTTTTAAACAAATCTTAGAAGGACAGTATAGCCGGAATAAGAATGTCAAAGTACTTATAATCCAGTTGATAGACACTCTTAGTGATATAAGTAGATATTTAATAACATTCCCAATAAAACATCATATCCGTATACAAGACTAGTTTGCCAAATGTAAAATAATAAAATCTTTCTAGAAGTAGAGATCATCTACCAAAGCCTTCCATTCCTGGATATTAGGGATTATAAGTGATTTTAAAAACTTGAGAATTAGTTGTCTAGCACCATTTCTTAAAATTTGAAAAAACTTTTGATTTTACAACTTAAATTAGGTGCCTGATTGAGTAGGAACGTTTCTGGAGAAGTTTGTACATGTGTGCCCACTATCACATTAATTTGATCCCTCACTTGATCCAAAATTGGGCGCAATTTGTCACAACTCTACCAAATATGCAACATAACCCCTTATGGATGCATACCCTCCAATCCAATCAAGTCTATCAAAAGCCTTTTAAGAATCAGTTAAGAGGTAGACTGAGGGTGTACCAATATATTTAACCTAGTCCAAGAGATTTAAGACCATGATAGTGTTATGCCTGGTTTCGCTCTGTGGTACAAAACCCACCTGGTCAGAGTGAATCAAATGCAGTAGAATTTGATTCAAGCTAATTGCAAGTACTTTGACATACAGTTTCAGTCATTGTTTAACAAGGGAATAGATCTAAAATTGGCAGCATAAGTGGGTGGCTTACCAGGCTTTAGAAGCATCGATATGTGAGCTTGTAACTTATTATCAGGGAATTTTGTTTAGTCAGATATTTAAAGAGAATTGTAAGTTGGGGTAACAGCTGTTGAAAAAAGGTTTTATAATATAGACCAGTAAACCCATCTGGTCTTGGGGCTTTTCCCAATTTTAAGCTTCTGATCGCATCATGAATTTTCTTGCTTCCAATTTGTTGTTCCAGATATTGGGCCAAAATTTGAGGCAATGGGATGTCCCCTAAGCAGTGTTTACAAGCTTTGCTGTGTGATGATTTATCTATATTTTTATATAGCCTGTGGTAACATTGCTTAATCTTGTCAGCTATATTATTAGTATCTTCTACCTGCACACCTTGTAAGGATTGAAGAGAGTGTACAAATGCCTTTTGATTTTATCTTTTAAAGGGATATGAAACAACAACATTTTCTTTCATGATTCAGATAGAGCATGGAATTGTAAGCAACTTTCTAATTTACTCCTATTTTCCATTTTTATTTGTTCTCTTGGTATCTTTATTTGAAAAGCAGGAATGTAAGCATAGGAGCTGGGCCATTTTGGTTCACCACCTGGGTAGCACTTGCTGATTGGTCGCTAGAGAATGAAGACAAATTGATAATAGGAGTAAATTAGAAAGTTGCTTAAAATTGCATGCTCTGAATCAGGACAGAAACAATTTGGGTTTAATATCCATTAAAGTGCTCTCACCAACATTTCCCTGATTTATTCCCTTCCCCATAAAATCTTTGTTGTAAGAATAATTGTTTCTCTGAGACTTAATTGAGAGTATATTATTCAATTTGTACTGTGCATCATTTAGTCGCACAAGGAAGGCTACATCATCCAGATTCCATTTATGTAGATACTCTAGTTCATCTAGTTATCTCCTGGGCTTTACAAGAATACGCTATTCTATCCTGCTTACACTTATGGGCCCTAATTTTGATGACTTCTCCTCTCGTGTAACTCTCTGAGCTTCCCACACCACCCCAAAACCTACGTCTGACGTATTATTAATAAAACAATATGTTGTTAAGTGACCTTCCAAAAGTTTAACCTGAGAGTCATCTAGCCTCATCTAGTCTTTAATTGAATTGCTTTGTGGGTGCTGATGGCCACTTAAAGGGACAGGAAATCCCAACATTTTCTTTCATGATTTGGATAGAACATACCATTCTAAACAACTTTTTAAATTTACTTTCATTATCAAATTTGCTTCTTTCACTTGTTATCCTTTGCTGAAGGAACAGCATTGCACTACTGGCAGCAAAATGAACACATCTAGTCAGCCAATCACAAAATACAAATATGTGTAGTCACTAATTAGCAGCAGCTCCCACTAGTGTAGGATATGTGCGTATTCTTTTTCAACAAGGGATACCACATTTAAAAATAAAAGTGTTAGGCCTAGATTTAGAGTTTGGCGGTAGCCGTCAAAACCAGCGTTAGAGGCTCCTAACGCTGGTTTTTACCGCCTGCTGGTATTTGGAGTCAGTCAGGAAAGGGTCTAACGCTCACTTTGCAGCCGTGACTTTTCCATACCGCAGATCCCCCTACGCCATTTGCGTATCCTATCTTTTCAATGGGATCTTTCTAACGCCGGTATTTAGAGTCTTGGCTGAAGTGAGCGTTAGAAATCTAACGACAAAACTCCAGCCGCAGAAAAAAGTCAGTAGTTAAGAGCTTTCTGGGCTAACGCCGGTTTATAAAGCTCTTAACTACTGTGCTCTAAAGTACACTAACACCCATAAACTACCTATGTACCCCTAAACCGAGGTCCCCCCACATCGCCGCCACTCTATTAAATTTTTTTAACCCCTAATCTGCCGCTCCGTACACCGCCGCCACTTACGTTATCCCTATGTACCCCTAATCTGCTGCCCCTAATACCGCCGACCCCTACATAATATTTATTAACCCCTAATCTGCCGCCCCCGCTATCGCTGACACCTGCATATTTTTTTAACCCCTAATTTGCCGCTCCGTACACCGCCACAACCTACATTATACCTATGTACCCCTAATCTGCTGCCCCTAACACAGCCGACCCCTATATTATATTTATTAACCCCTAATCTGCTGCCCCCAACGTCGCCTCCACCTACCTACAATTATTA
This sequence comes from Bombina bombina, assembly GCF_027579735.1. Classification (NCBI taxonomy): domain Eukaryota; kingdom Metazoa; phylum Chordata; class Amphibia; order Anura; family Bombinatoridae; genus Bombina; species Bombina bombina. Next base: position 1,325,689,595 of record NC_069500.1, read on the forward strand.
ACCCCTAATCTGCCGACCGGACCACACCGCTACTATAATAAATGTATTAACCCCTAAAGCTAAGTCTAACCCTAACCCTAACACCCCCCTAACTTAAATATAATTTAAATCTAACTAAATAAATTAACTCTTATTAAATAAATTAGTCCTATTTAAAGCTAAATACTTACCTGTAAAATAAACCCTAATATAGCTACAATATAAATTATAATTATATTGTAGCTATTTTAGGATTAATATTTATTTTACAGGCAACTTTGTAATTATTTTAACCAGGTACAATAGCTATTAAATAGTTATTAACTATTTAATAGCTAAAATAGTTAAAATAATTACAAAATTACCTGTAAAATAAATCCTAACCTAAGTTACAATTAAACCTAACACTACACTATCAATAAATTAATTAATTACAATACCTACAAATAACTACAATTAAATAAACTAACTAAAGTACAAAAAATAAAAAAGAACTAAGTTACAAAAAATAAAAAAATATTTACAAACATTAGAAAAATATTACAACAATTTTAAACTAATTACACCTACTCTAAGCCCCCTAATAAAATAACAAAGACCCCCAAAATAAAAAAATGCCCTACCCTATTCTAAATTTAAAAAGTTCAAAGCTCTTTTACCTTACCAGCCCTGAAAAGGGCCATTTGCGGGGCATGCCCCAAATAATTCAGCTCTTTTGCCTGTAAAAAAAACCATACAATACCCCCCCCAACATTACAACCCACCACCCACATACCCCTAATCTAACCCAACCCCCCCTTAAATAAACCTAACACTAAGCCCCTGAAGATCTTCCTACCTTATCTTCACCATGCCAGGTTCACCGATCCGTCCTCCGAAGTCTTGATCCAAGCCCAAGCGGGGGCTGGCGATCCATAATCCGGCTGAAGTCTTCTATCAAGCCGCGGCTGAAGAGGTCCAGAAGAGGCTCCAAAGTCTTCATCCTATCCGGGAAGAAGAGGAGATCCGGACCGGCAACCATCTTGATCCAAGCGGCATCTTGATCCAAGCGGCGTAGATCAGCCAATAGAATGCAAGCTCAATCTGATTGGCTGATCCAATCAGCCAATCGGATTGAACTTGAATCTGATTGGCTGATTCCATCAGCCAATCAGAATTTTCCTACCTTAATTCCGATTGGCTGATAGAATCCTATCAGCCAATCGGAATTTGAGGGATGCCATCTTGGATGACATCCCTTAAAGGAACCTTCATTCTTCAGTTGGACGTCGGAAGAAGAAGATGGATCCGCGCTGAAGGTCTTCAAGATGGAGCCGTTCGTCATCGGATGAAGATAGAAGATGCCGCTTGGATCAAGATGGTTGCCGGTCCGGATCTCCTCTTCTTCCAGGATAGGATGAAGACTTTGGAGCCTCTTCTGGACCTCTTCAGCCGTGGCTTGATAGAAGACTTCAGCCGGATTATGGATCGCCAGCCCCCGCTTGGGCTTGGATCAAGACTTCAGAGGACGGATCGGTGAACCTGGCATGGTGAAGATAAGGTAGGAAGATCTTCAGGGGCTTAGTGTTTATTTAAGGGGGGTTTGGGTTAGATTAGGGGTATGTGGGTGGTGGATTGTAATGTTGGGGGGGGTATTGTATGTTTTTTTTTACAGGCGAAAGAGCTGAATTATTTTTATTTTTTGTACTTTAGTTAGTTTATTTAATTGTAGTTATTTGTAGGTATTGTATTTAATTAATTTATTGATAGTGTAGTGTTAGGTTTAATTGTAGGTAATTGTAGGTAGTTTATTTAATTAATTTATTGATAGTGTAGTGTTAGGTTTAATTGTAACTTAGGTTAGGATTTATTTTACAGGTAATTTTGTAATTATTTTAACTATTTTAGCTATTAAATAGTTATTAACTATTTAATAGCTATTGTACCTGGTTAAAATAATTACAAAGTTGCCTGTAAAATAAATATTAATCCTAAAATAGCTACAATATAATTATTATTTATATTGTAGCTATATTAGGGTTTATTTTACAGGTAAGTATTTAGCTTTAAATAGGAATAATTTATATAATAAGAGTTAATTTATTTCGTTAGATTTAAATTATATTTACCTTAGGGGGGTGTTAGTGTTAGGGTTAGACTTAGCTTTAGGGGTTAATCCATTTATTAGAGTAGCGGCGAGATCCAGTCGGCAGATTAGGGGTTAATTATTGTAGGTAGCTGGCGGCGACGTTGTGGGGGGCAGATTAGGGGTTAATAAATATAATATAGGGGTCGGCGGTGTTAGGGGCAGCAGATTAGGGGTACATAGGTATAATGTAGGTTGCGGCGGTGTACGGAGCGGCAGATTAGGGGTTAATAAAAATATGCAGGGGTCAGCGATAGCAGGGGTGGCAGATTAGGGGTTAATACATATAATATAGGGGTCGGCGGTGTTAGGGGCAGCAGACTAGGGGTACATAGGTATAATGTAAGTTGCGGCGGTGTACGGAGCGGCAGATTAGGGGTTAAAAAAAATATGCAGGTGTCAGCGATAGCGGGGGCGGCAGATTAGGGGTTAATAAGTGTAAGGTTAGGGATGTTTAGACTCGGGGTACATGTTAGAGTGTTAGGTGCAGACGTAGGAAGTGTTTCCCCATAGAAAACAATGGGGCTGCGTTAGGAGCTGAACGCTGCTTTTTTGCCGCAGAACTCGAAATCTAGCCGTTAGTGTCTTAAAATGACATGCTCTATCAGAATCATGCAAGTTTATTTTTTACTTTCCTATCCATTTAAGTTAGCATTTAACTAAAGAGTGATCAGACTAAGATACCTGTCCAATAGAGGGCTCAGTTACATAAGAAGGGCTAAATTATCAACCATAATATAATCGAGTCTGAAGTAGCTTTTTTTGGAGATGGGAAATAATGTGAAATCTTTTGTTCGAGGGTGTAAATATTGCAAATCTTCATGAAGTGTAAGTTCTGTATGACGTTCTGCCACATAGGGGTCGATTTATGAAGCAGCGGATGCTGCTTCCGACCCACTCCGCTTCAGTTCCGCCTAAGACCACTGCTCCTTGCCGATCGAATACGATTGGGTTGATTGACACCCCCTGCTAGCGGCCGATTGGCCTCAAATCTGCAGGCAGCATTGCACCAGCAGTTCACAAGAACTGCTGGTGCAACGATAAATGCCGACAGCATTTGCTGTCGGAATTTATCGATGTGCGGCAGACATGATATGCTACATCGCGTCTTGTCCGTCCGCACAATAATAAATTGACCCCATAATCTCAAGTGTTGAGGTGTATATAAAAATCACCTGCGACCAGCAAGGGGCCTTTAGTAAGGTCTAGTATTTTTTATCATTATTCTTATAATAAACGTATCTTGATCTCTGTTAGGAGCATAAAGATTGACAATAGAATATAAAGAAGAACAGAGGGGCGCCTAATGTGCAGGATCATCAAACACAAATATGAACTCAATATAATATAGGCCAAATGGGTAAAACGAACACATACTTAGAACATCTTGCACAGCGCAACCAAATAAAACAATAAAGGTAGGATTCACGAAGATAAGATAGCTAAGGGGCTTTTCTTTCACAAAAATGATCGTGGAAAACATTAATAAAAATAATAACGACAGATGAGAAAAGTAGATTGACATGCCAATCGTCTTTATAAACACCAAGAAAAAATATTACACTATATTTATGTACTGAGTCTTATATATAGATGGAATAAGGATTTATAAAAACGATAAGACATCATCAATTATTTTAAGACAGAGTGAATATTTGTGAGATAAGAATGTATTCAATGAAAGATGGAATGTAAATCATTGTGAGACAAAAAATGTGTATTATATCAACTGGGTAACTGTGAAAATCATTACTGATGAGACTGATGAGATGCAATATAAAATGAAATGTACATATATATATATATATTTCTTTCATGTAATTGGCAAGAGTCCATGAGCTAGTGACGTATGGGATATACATTCCTGCCAGGAGGGGCAAAGTTTCCCAAACCTATAAATACACCCCTCACCATACCCACAATTCAGTTTTACAAACTTTGCCTCCCATGGAGGTGGTGAAGTAAGTTTGTGCTAGATTTCTACGTTGATATGCGCTTCGCAGCAGGCTGAAGCCCGGTTTTCCTCTTTTAGAGTGCAGTGAATGTCAGAGGGATGTGAAGAGAGTATTGCCTATTTGAATACCACGGTCTTCCTCTAGGGGATCTATTTCATAGGTTCTCTGTTATCGGTCGTAGAGATTTCTTCTCCTACCTCCCTTTTCAGATCGACGATATACTCTTATATACCATTACTTCTACTGATTCTCGTTTCAGTACTGGTTTGGCTATCTACTATATGTAGATGAGTGTCTTAGGGTAAGTAAGTCTTATTTCTATTCATGACACTCTAAGCTATGGTTGGGCACTTTATATGTAAAGTTCTAAATATATGTGTTAAACTTATATTTGCCATGATTCAGGATAATCAGGATAATTAGTATTCCCTCTTTCAGACTGTCAGTTTAATTTTTTGGGAAAATGCATATGAATTATATTTTTTCTTACCTTAAAATTTTCAATTTTCAATTGACTTTTTTTCTAAATTGCGGCCTGTTAGGCTCGCGGGTGCAGAAAATGCTTCAATTTATTGCGTCATTCTTGGCGTAAGACTTTTTTGGCGCAAAAATTTCGTCATTTCTGGCGTCATAGTAGAAGCCGGAAGTTTTCACGTGATTACGTCATTTTTGACGTATGTGTGTTGGGGATGTTTTTGGCGCCAAAAAATTTGGGCGTTATACTTGCCGCCAAAAATGTGGGCGTCATACTTGGTGCCAGTTTTTTCACATTATTTCAGTCTCACTTTTTAGTTGCTTCTGGTTTCTAGAGGCTTGTTTTGTTTTGCATTCTTTCCCATTCCTGAAACTGCCATTTAAGGAATTTGATAATTTTGCTTTATATGTTGTTTTTTCTATTACATATTGCAAGATGTCACTACCTGACCCTGGATCAGAATCTACTTCTGGAAAGACGCTGCCTGATGTCGGTTCTACCAAATCTAAGTGCATTTGTTGTAAACTTTTGGTAACTGTTCCTCCGGCTGTAGTTTGTGTTAGTTGTCATGATAAACTATCAAACGCTGATAATATTTCTGTTAGTAATAATCCATTACCTGTTGTTGTTCCTTCAACAGCTAATGTTCAGAATGTTCCTGTTAATGTAAAATAATTTGTTTCTAATTCTATTCGGAAGGCTCTGTCTGTTATTCCTCCTTCTAGTAAACGTAAGAGGTCTTTTAAAACTTCTCATATTTCAGATGAATTTTTAAATGACCGCCATCATTCTGACTTATCTATTTCTGATGAGGATCTATCTGGTTCAAAAGATTCTGCCTCAGATATTGACACTGATAAATCTTCATATTTGTTTAAGATGGAGTTTATTCATCATTACTTAAGGAAGTGTTGATTGCATTAGATATGGAGGAGTCTAGTCCTCTTGATATTAAAACTAATAAGCGTTTAAATTCAGTCTTTAAACCACATGTAGTTATTCCAGAAGTTTTTCCAGTTGCTGATGCTATTTCAGAAGTAATTTCTAGGGAATGGAATAGTCTGGGTACTTCATTTACTCCTTCTCCAAGGTTTAAGAAATTGTACCCTTTGCCATCTGATAGATTAGAGTTTTGGGAAAAAATCCCCAAAGTTGATGGGGTTATCTCTACTCTTGCTACGTACTACTATTCCTAGGGCAGATAGTACTTCTTTTAAGGATCCTTTAGATAGGAAGCTTGAATCCTTTCTAAGGAAGGCTTATTTATGTTCAGGTAATCTTCTTAGACCTGCCATTTCTTTGGCTGATGTTGCTGCAGCTTCCACCTTCTGGTGGTCTGGCTTTAGTGCAACAAGTGTCAGACCATAATGCTTATAGCATTGTTAAACTTCTTCAACATGCTAATAACTTTGTTTGTGATGCCATTTTCGATATCATTATATTGATGTCAGGTATATGTCTTTAGCTATTTTAGCTAGAAGAGCTTTATGGCTTAAGTCTTGGAATGCAAATATGACTTCTAAGTCAACGTTGCTTTCTCTTTTTTCCAAGGTAATAAATTATTTGGTTCTCAGTTAGATTCAATAATTTCAACTGTTACTGGGGGGAAGGGAACCTTTTTGCCGCAGGACAAAAAATCTAAAGGTAAATATAGGGCTGCTAATTGTTTTCGTTCCTTTCGTCAGAATAAGGAACAAAAGCCTGACCCTTCCCCTAAAGGAACAGTTTCCGTTTGGAAACCTTCTCCAGTATGGAATAAATCCAAGCCTTTTAGAAAGTCAAAACCAGCTCCCAAATCCGCATGAAGGTGCGGCCCTCATTCCAGCACAGCTGGTAGGGGGCAGGTTACGATTTTTCAAAGATGTTTGGATCAATTCGATTCAAAGTCTTTGGATTCAGAACATTGTTTCACAAGGGTACAGAATAGGTTTCAAGGTAAGACCGCCTGTGAGAAGATTTTTTCTCTCACGCATTCCATTAAACCCAGTAAAGGCTCAGGCATTTCTGAAATGTGTTTCAGACATAGAGTCGGCTGGGGTAATTGTGCCAGTTCCAGTTCTGGAACGGGGTCTGGGGTTTTACTCAAATCTGTTCATTGTACCAAAGAAGGAGGATTCCTTCAGACCAGTTCTGGATCTAAAAATAATGAATCGTTATGTAAGGATACCAACATTCAAAATGGTGACTATAAGGACTATTCTGCCTTTTGTTCAGAAAGGGCATTATATGTCTTCAATAGACTTACAGGATGCATATCTTCATATTCCTATCCATCCAGATCACTATCAGTTTCTGAGATTCTCTTTTCTAGTCAAGCATTACCAGTTTGTTTCTCTTCCGTTTGGCCTAACAACAGCTCCAAGGATCTTTTCAAAGGTTCTCGGTGCCCTTCTTTCTGTAATAAGAGAACAGGGTATTGTGGTATTTCCTTATTTGGACGATATCTTGGTACTTGCTCAGTCTTTACATTCTGCAGAATCTCATACGAATCAACTTGTGTTGTTTCTTCAAAGACATGGTTGGAGGATCAATTTACCAAAGAGTTCCTTGATTCCTCAGACAATGGTAACCTTTTTGGGTTTCCAAATAGATTCAGTGTCCATGACTTTGTCTCTAACAGAAAAGAGACGTCTGAAATTAGTTTCAGCTTGTCGGAAACCTTCAGTCTCAATCATTCCCTTCGGTAGCTTTGTGCATGGAAATTCTAGGTCTCATGACTGCTGCATCGGACGCGATCCCCTTTGCTCGTTTTCACATGAGACCTCTCCAGCTTTGTATGCTGAACCAATGGTGCAGGGATTATACAAAGATATCACAATTAATATCCTTAAATCCCAATGTTCGATCTTCTCTGACTTGGTGGTTGGATCACCATCGTTTAATTAAAGGGGCCTCTTTTGTTCATCCAACCTGGACTGTGAGCTCAACAGATGCGAGTCTTTCAGGTTGGGGAGCTGTTTGGGGATCTCAGGAGGCGAGATTACCAATCAACATTTTGGAACTCCGTGCTATTTTCAGAGCTCTTCAGTTCTGGCCTCTTCTGGTCTCTTCTGAGGAGAGAATCGTTTATTTGTTTTCGGACAGACAATGTCACAACTGTGGCATATGTCAATCATCAAGGGGGGACTCACAGTCCTCAGGCTATGTAAGCAGTATCTCAGATACTTGTAGGGGCGGAATCCAGCTCCTGTCTAATTTCTGCGGTTCACATCCCAGGTATAGACAATTGGGAAGTGGATTATCTCAGTCGCCAGACGTTACATCCGGGCGAATGGTCTCTTCACCCAGAGGTATTTCTTCAGATTGTTCAAATCTGGGGACTTCCAGAAATAGATCTGATGGCCATTCATCTAAACAAGAAACTTCCCAGGTATCTGTCCAGATCCAGGGATCCTCAGGCGGAAGGGGTGGACACGTTGTCACTTCCTTGGAATTATCAACCTGCTTATATCTTTCCGCCTCTAGTTCTTCTTCCAAAAGTGATTTCCAAAATCCTAATGGAGCGTTCGTTTGTACTGCTGGTGGCTCCTGCATGGCCACACAGGTTTTGGTATGCGGATCTCGTTCGGATGGCCAGTTGCCAACCTTGGACACTTCCGTTAAGGCCAGATCTTCTATCTCAAGGCCTATTTTTCCATCAGGATCTCAAATCATTAAATTTGAAGGTATGGAGATTGAACGCTTAATACTTAGTCATAGAGATTTCTCTGATTCAGTAATTAATACTATGTTACAGGCTCGTAAATCTGTGTCTAGAAAGATTTATTATCGAGTTTGGAAGATTTACATTTCATGGTGTTCTTCTCATAAATTCTCTTGGCATTCTTTTAGAATTCCTAGAATTTTACAGTTTCTTCAGGATGGTTTGGAAAAAGGTTTGTCTGCAAGTTCCTTGAAAGGACAAATCTCTGCTCTTTCTGTACTTTTTCACAGAAAAATTGCTAATCATCCTGATATTCATTGTTTTGTACAGGCTTTGGTTCGTATTAAGCTGTCATTAAGTCAATTTCTCCTCCTTGGAGTCTTAATTTGGTTCTGAGGGCTTTACAGGCTCCTCCGTTTGAACCTATGCATTCTCTGGGTATTAAATTACTTTCTTGGAAAGTTTTATTCCTTTTGGCCATCTCTTCTGCTAGAAAAGTTTCTGAGTTATCTGCTCTTTCTTGTGAATTTCCTTTTCTGATTTTTCATCAAGATAAGGCGGTGTTGCGGACTTCATTTAATTTTTTACCTAAAGTTGTGAATTCTAACAACATTAGTAGAGAAATTGTTGTCCCTTCTTTGTGTCCTAATCCTAAGAATTCTCTGGAGAGATCTTTACATTCTTTGGATGTAGTTAGAGCTTTGAAATATTATGTTGAAGCTACTAAAGATTTCAGGAAGACTTCTAGTCTATTTGTTGTCTTTTCTGGATCTAGGAAAGGTCAGAAGGCTTCTGCCATTTCTTTGGCATCTTGGTTAAAGTCTTTGATTCATCATGCTTATGTGGAGGCGGGTAAATCCCCGCCTCAAAGGATTACGACTCATTCTACTAGGTCAGTTTCTACTTCTTGGGCTTTTAAGAATGAAGCTTCTGTTGATCAGATTTGCAAAGCAGCAACTTGGTCTTCTTTGCATACTTTTACTAAATTCTACCATTTTGATGTTTTTTCTTCTTCTGAAGCAGTTTTGGGTAGAAAAGTACTTCAGGCAGCTGTTTCAGTTTGATTCTTCTGCTTATAATTTCATTTTTTTTCTTTTTAAGATTAAAACTTTTTGATTTGGGTTATGGATTATTTTTTCAGCGGAATTGGCAGTCTTTATTTAATCCCTCCCTCTCTAGTGACTCTTGCGTGGAGGTTCCACATCTTGGGTATTTGCTATCCCATACGTCACTAGCTCATGGACTCTTGCCAATTACATGAAAGAAAACATAATTTATGTAAGAACTTACCTGATAAATTCATTTCTTTCATATTGGCAAGAGTCCATGAGACCCACCCTTTTTGTGGTGGTTATGATTTTTTTGTATAAAGTACAATTATTCCAATTCCTTGTTCTTGGCTATTCATTAAACTGAATTGTGGGTGTGGTGAGGGGGGTATTTATAGGCATTTTGAGGTTTGGGAAACTTTGCCCCTCCTGGTAGGAATGTATATCCCATACGTCACTAGCTCATGGACTCTTGCCAATATGAAAGAAATAAATTTATCAGGTAAGTTCTTACATAAATTATGTTATCTGTTATTTTAGAGATGTATAATGAAATGAAATGTATATTTATTTATTTTATATGTTACCATTTGTGGGTAGAGGATATACAGTATGTTGATTATTAAGATTGCTGCTCCATATATGTGATGTAAGATAGGGCATGCAGCTTTAATGGTCATATTGGTAGAATCTGAGTGTAGAGCCTGAATATGCAGGTGTATGCAACTAATCAATTAGAGAACACGCCCCCTAAAAGGGAAGATATGGTTCATTTGAGTTAAGTAGGCGCTATATAAAAGCAGGTGTATTGGTAAGGTGTATACTATGCCTGAGGAAACGGCCTTATAGCGCCGAGAAACGCATTGCATGTATAGGGGGACATTTGGATACCCTTATTCCACTTTTGTATTTGTTTTTAAACCTTTTTAATAAATACCATATTTTACAAAAATCCAAATTGAGTTTAAAGACCTTACCTGCCTGTGATTATGAGTTCCTATTGGAGTACTATTATTGGCACTTCCCTGCATCTGGATCCTGCTCATTGGGAGAACCACAGTGGGGTGATCTGACACACCTGCTATACATCTGTCAGTCTGCATCTACCTGCACATTGGTGTGCTTGGTGAATATGTGAGTACCCATTTGACATTAGCAAAATATATGGTTATACTCTGATTGATCTGCACATGTAGTGCGTTCTATCTATGCTTTATATCCATTGCAGCACACTGAAAATCCCAGCTGTGGGTAAACTGTTACACCCGATAATTCTACAGCCTGCACCTACTAGCACATTGGTGTGCTCTATTACTACAGCCTGCACCTACTAGCACATTGGTGTGCTCTATTACTACAGCCTGCACCTACTAGCACATTGGTGTGCTCTGTTACTACAGCCTGCACCTACTAGCACATTGGTGAGCTCTATTAATATGTGAGTACCCATTTGGCCTATATTATATTGAGTTAATATTTGTGTTTGATGATCCTGCACATGAGGCGCCCCTCTGTTCTTCTTTATATTCTACAGCTTTAACCCGGATCAATCGGTGAGGAGGAGGCAGCCAACATACGAAAATTTAAATATGAAAAGTATTATATTAAGATTGACAATAGTTAGAGCTTTACCATATAGGAGGCCGCAAACTCTGAAATACCTCTGCTCTTTAGTCTTATTGATGTGCAAAAAAGTGAAGGGGAGGGATTTGTGTATGAGAATAATAAAAAACCACTTCACAAAGCAGTTGACATCGCCACCACTATAATAAACATATTAACCCCTAAACCGCCACACTCCTGTCTCACAAACACTAGTTAAATATTATTAACCCCTAATCTGCTGTCCCTAACATTGCCGCAACCTGCATTACACTTATTAACCCCTAATCTGCCACCCCCAACATTGCCGCCACTATACTAAAGTTATTAACCCCTAAACCTAAGTTTAACCCTAACACCCCCTAACTTAAATATAATTAAAATACATCTAAATAAAAATTACTATCATTACATAAATAAATCCTATTTAAAACTAAATACTTACCGGTAAAATAAACCCTAAGCTAGCTGCAATATAACTAAAAGTTACATTGTAGCTAGCTTAGGTTTTATTTTTATTTCACAGGTTTGTATTTATTTTAATTAGGTAGACTACTTATTAAATAGTTATTAACTATTTACTAACTACCTAGCTAAAATAAATACAAATTTACCTGTAATATAAAACTTAACCTGAGTTACACTAACATCTAACCTTATACTACAATTAAATAAATTACCTAAATTAAATACAATTACCTAAATTACAAAAAAAAACACTAAATTACACAACATAAAAAAAGAAATTATCAGATATTTAAACTAATTACACCTAATCTAATAGCCCTATCAAAATAAAAAAGCCCCCCCTGAAATAAAAAAAACCCTAGCCTAAACTACACTACTAATAGCCCTTAAAAGGGCCTTTTGTGGGGCATTGCCACAAAGAAATCAGCTCTTTTACCTGTAAAAAAAAATACAAACAACCCCCCAACAGTAAAACGCACCACCCACACAACCAACCCCCAAATAAAATCCTAACTAAAAAAACCTAAGCTCCCCATTGCCCTTAAAAGGGCATTTGGATGGGCATTTAGTTTTATCAATTGCCCAAACCCTAATCTAAAAATAAAACCCACCCAATAAACCCTTAAAAAAATTAACACTAACCCCCGAAGATCCACTTACAGTTTTGAAGACCGGACATCCATCCTCAACGAAGCTGGGAGAAGTCTTCATCTAAGTGGCAAGAAGTCCTCAACAAAGACGGGAGAAGTCTTCATCCAAGCAACAAGAAGTCCTCAACGAAGCCCGGAGAAGTCTTCATCCAAGTCGGCAGAAGTGGTCCTCCAGACGGGCAGAAGTCTTCATCCAGACGGCATCTTCTATCTTCATCCATCCGGCGCGGAGCGGCTCCATCTTCAAGATATCCGGCACGGAGCATCCTCAACGAAGCTGGGAGAAGTCTTCATCCAAGCGGCAAGAAGTCCTCAACAAAGCCGGGAGAAGTCTTCATCCAAGCGGTAAGAAGTCCTCAACGAAGCCCGGAGAAGTCTTCATCCAAGTCAGCAGAAGTGGTCTTCCAGACGGGCATAAGTCTTCATCCAGACAGCATCTTCTATCTTCATCCATCCGGCGTGGAGCGGCTCCATCTTCAAGACATCCGGCGCGGAGCATCCTCTTCAATTGAAGTCTTCTTCCAGAATGAAGGTTCCTTTAAGTAACATCATCCAAGATGGCGTCCCTTGAATTCCGATTTATGCCCGTCTGGAAGACCACTTCTGCTGGCTTGGATGAAGACTTCTCCCGGCTTCGTTGAGGACTTCTTGCCGCTTGGATGAAGACTTCTCCCGGCTTCATTGAGGATGGATGTCCAGCCTTCAAAATTGTAAGTGGATCTTCGGGGGTTAGTGTTAGGTTTTTTTAAGGGTTTATTGGGTGGGTTTTATTTTTAGATTAGGGTTTGAGGAATTGAAAAAGAGCTAAATGCCCTTTTAAGGGCAATGCCCATCCAAATGCCCTTTTCAGGGCAATGGGGAGCTTAATTTTTTTTAGTTAGGGTTTTATTTGGGGATTGATTGTGTGGATGGTGGGTTTTACTGTTGGGGGGGGTGTTTGTATTTTTTTACAGGTAAAAGAGCTGATTTCTTTGGGGCAATGCCCCGCAAAAGGCCCTTTTAAGGGCTATTGGTAGTTTAGATTAGGCTAGGGTTGTTTTTTATTTTGGAGGGGCTTTTTTATTTTGATAGGGCTATTAGATTAGGTGTAATTAGTTTAAATATTTGATAATTTCTTTTTTTATTTTGTGTAATTTAATGTTTGTTTGTTTTTGCAATTTAGGTAATTTTATATAATTTAGGTAATTTATTTAATTGTAGTGTAAGGTTAGATGTTAGTGTAACTCCGGTTAGGTTTTATTTTACAGGTAAATTTGTATTTATTTTAGCTAGGTAGTTAGTAAATAGTTAATAACTATTTAGTAACTATTCTACCTAGTTAAAATAAATACAAACTTGCCTGTGAAATAAAAATAAAACCTAAGCTAGCTACAATGTAACTATTAGTTATATTGTAGCTAGTTTAGGGTTTATTTTACAGGTAAGTATTTAGTTTTAAATAGGAATTATTTAGGTAATGATAGAAATTTGTATTTAGATTTATTGTAATTATATTTAAATTAAGGGTTGTTAGGGTTAGGGTTAGACTTAGGTTTAGGGGTTAATAAATTTAGTATAGTGGCGGCGACATTGGGGGCGACAGATTAGGGGTTAATAAATGTAGGTAGGAGGCGTCGATATTAGGGGCGGCAGATTAGGGGTTAACAATTTTTAACTAGTGTTTGTGGCGGTTTAGGGGTTAATATGTTTATTAAAGTGGTGGCGATGTCAGGGGTGGCAGATTAGGGGTTAATAAGTATAATGTAGGTGTCGGTGATGTTGGGGGGCGGCAGATTAGGGGTTAATAAGTGTAAGATTAGGGGTGTTTAGACTCAGGGTTCATGTTAGGGTGTTAGGTGTAAACATAAATTTTGTTTCCCCATAGGAATCAATAGGGCTGCGTTACGGAACCTTACGCTGCTTTTTGCAGGTGTTAGACTTTTTTTCAGCTGGCTCTCCCCATTAATGTCTATGGGAAAATCGTGCACAAGCACATAAAACCAGCTCACCGCAGCTTTCAGCAGCGCTGGTATTGGAGTGCGGTATGGAGCTCAATTTTGCTCTGCGCTCACTTCTTGCCTGATAACGCCGGGTTTTTATAAACCTGTAATACCAGCGCTGTAGGGAGGTTAGCGGTGACAATAACTTGCAAGTTAGTACCGCACCCCTCATAACGCAAAACTCGTAATCTAGCCAAATGTTAATAACTAGAACATTTTTTCTTTTGTGATTCAGATAGAGCATGACATTTTAAGCAGCTTTCTAATTTACTCTTATTATCAAATTTTCTTCATTCTTTTGGTATCTTTATTTGAAATGCAAGAATGTAAGTTTAGATGCGGGTCCATTTTTGGTAAACAACCTGGGTTGTTCTTGCTGATTGGTGGATAAATTCATCCACCAATAAAAAAGTGCTGTCCAGAGTTCTAAACCAAATTAAAAGCTTAGATGCCTTCTTTTTCAAATAAAGATAGCAAGAGAACGAATACAAATTGATAATAGGAGTGAATTAGAACGTTTCTTAAAATTGCATGCTCTATCTGAATCACAAAAGAAAAAATTTGGGTACAGTGTCCATTTAAGCATACAACAGCAGTTAAACTAAAAACCAACGTGCACTACAGTTGGTACAATTGCATTAACTTATACAGATCTAGTACAAATACACTTGAAAGGATATCAATGCATGAATATTCATTGCTTTGCAGATTTCCGTCATTTCCACAGGAGAATTTACAGACAGTTTTTTTTTCCTCCACATGATCAACAAGTGCTAGAATGGAAAACCCCACGTATTTGTTGTGCTGTGTTTGTGAAAAGTATAGGTGAGGGGACTTAGATCCTTTCTTTTTTGCAATGTTCTGGTAGTTAGATCCTAAAAAGTTTGCAGGCCAGCATTATTGTAATTTAGCGGGTGTTTCTGTCTAGGTTTCTTCATCAAATCCGCCTTGCCTCGGTTATTAGTTATTTTAATAATGACATCTCTGGGTGGCAGACTGTCATGGGGTTTGGATCTTAAGGCTGGATGAGCCCTGTCTAATTGGTGTTACATGCTCAAACTCTTGAAGAAAGACAAATAAGCCTTGAAGATAAAATCGACTCTGGGATCCCCCTGATTCAGATATTATGCCGGTGCATCCTTTTCTTCAAGTCCTCATTTTTGTTTTCTAATAATTACATTGCTTCATCATATTGATGTAGGTGGGTGTGCATGTCACTCAGGTGAGTAGTATGTAGTTCAGTGTGTTCTTCCAGGTTCTCCACTTTGTGACTCACCTCTAACAGGTTTTTTTTATTTCTAAAATCTCGTCTCAAATACATTGCTTCATTTATGTAATCAACACAGAGAGATCTGTCTTAGATGGCAGAGAGTCTAGCAAAGCTTTAGGTATTGATACTATGGGGCTGAATTATCAAGCTCTGAATGGATCTTGATGCCCCTGTTTCTGCGCAAGCCTTCAGGCTTGCAGGAAACAGCAGTTATGAAGCAGCGGTCTTAATACCGCTGCTCCATAACTGGACTGCTCCCTCTGAGGCTGTGGTCTGCAATCCGCCTGAGGGTATACGATTGGGCTGATTGACACCCCTGATAGCGGGCGATTGGCCGCGAATCTGCAGGGGGCGGCATTGCACAAGCAGTTCTGGTGAACTGCTTGCGCAATGTTAAATGCCGACAGCGTATGCTGTCGGCATTCAGTGATGTCTGTCGGACATGATACTCAACAGCATATCATGTCGGACAGACATTGATAAATTGGCCCCTATGTCTGTAGAGTGATCTGTGTCAGACTAAGAAAATGGAGTGGATGGTCTTGAGTTTATTGTCATATGTGGAACCACTAGGGAAGGAGCCGATTATAACATTTTGAAGAAGTTATTTACATATGGAGTTGTAGTGTTCTGGGTTTTCATAGACATCTCTATTTTACTTAACGGGCCATGATACCCAAATGTTGAAACACTTGAAAGTGATGCAGAATAGCTGTAAAAATCTGACTAGAAAATATCACCTGAACATTTCTATATATAAAAAAAGATATTTTACCTCAAAATGTCCTAAGTAGCAGATCATGTGCGTCCAGCATTTAATAAATCTACATCTTTGAATCTTTACATCAAAAAAGCTATAAATATGCAACACAATTAAATCTATCTCTATGACAAATATGTCATGAAAATAGGTACAACGTTCTGGGTTTTTTTTTTATACCAAAGAATATCTAACTTTAAAGTTAAAGAGTCTTTCTGTTCCTCTTTATTTTCTACTAAAAATAAACCATATAAATAATAACAGGTTAATTAATAAAAGACACATTTATTCACAAATTTATAGATGTACTGTTGACCAGAATATAAAAAATGTATTTGATCATTTTTATCTGATTGGAATTGTATTCCTGTGCACCAGATGCTTTTTCATTGTACAGGCTATCAAGCCATTACAGGGAGTGCAGAATTATTAGGCAAGTTGTATTTTTGAGGATTCATTTTATTATTGAACAACAACCATGTTCTCAATGAACCCAAAAACTCATTAATATTAAAGCTGAATAGTTTTGGAAGTAGTTTTTAGTTTGTTTTTAGTTATAGCTATTTTAGGGGGATATCTGTGTGTGCAGGTGACTATTACTGTGCATAATTATTAGGCAACTTAACAAAAAACAAATATATACCCATTTCAATTATTTATTTTTACCAGTGAAACCAATATAACATCTCAACATTCACAAATATACATTTCTGACATTCAAAAACAAAACAAAAACAAATCAGTGACCAATATAGCCACCTTTCTTTGCAAGGACACTCAAAAGCCTGCCATCCATGGATTCTGTCAGTGTTTTGATCTGTTCACCATCAACATTGTGTGCAGCAGCAACCACAGCCTCCCAGACACTGTTCAGAGAGGTGTACTGTTTTCCCTCCTTGTAAATCTCACATTTGATGATGGACCACAGGTTCTCAATGGGGTTCAGATCAGGTGAACAAGGAGGCCATGTCATTAGATTTTCTTCTTTTATACCCTTTCTTGCCAGCCACGCTGTGGAGTACTTGGACGCGTGTGCTGGAGCATTGTCCTGCATGAAAATCATGTTTTTCTTGAAGGATGCAGACTTCTTCCTGTACCACTGCTTGAAGAAGGTGTCTTCCAGAAACTGGCAGTAGGACTGGGAGTTGAGCTTGACTCCATCCTCAACCCGAAAAGGCCCCACAAGCTCATCTTTGATGATACCAGCCCAAACCAGTACTCCACCTCCACCTTGCTGGCGTCTGAGTCGGACTGGAGCTCTCTGCCCTTTACCAATCCAGCCACGGGCCCATCCATCTGGCCCATCAAGACTCACTCTCATTTCATCAGTCCATAAAACCTTAGAAAAATCAGTCTTGAGATATTTCTTGGCCCAGTCTTGACGTTTCAGCTTGTGTGTCTTGTTCAGTGGTGGTCGTCTTTCAGCCTTTCTTACCTTGGCCATGTCTCTGAGTATTGCACACCTTGTGCTTTTGGGCACTCCAGTGATGTTGCAGCTCTGAAATATGGCCAAACTGGTGGCAAGTGGCATCTTGGCAGCTGCACGCTTGACTTTTCTCAGTTCATGGGCAGTTATTTTGCACCTTGGTTTTTCCACACGCTTCTTGCGACCCTGTTGACTATTTTGAATGAAACGCTTGATTGTTCGATGATCACGCTTCAGAAGCTTTGCAATTTTAAGAGTGCTGCATCCCTCTGCAAGATATCTCACTATTTTTGACTTTTCTGAGCCTGTCAAGTCCTTCTTTTGACCCATTTTACCAAAGGAAAGGAAGTTGCCTAATAATTATGCACACCTGATATAGAGTGTTGATGTCATTAGACCACACCCCTTCTCATTACAGAGATGCACATCACCTAATATGCTTAATTGGTAGTAGGCTTTCGAGCCTATACAGCTTGGAGTAAGACAACATGCATAAAGAGGATGATGTGGTCAAAATACTCATTTGCCTAATAATTCTGCACTCCCTGTATATATTTTTATATTTCTATGCATATTAATGTAAATTACATTCATTCTGAAATATCTCATTCTGTCACATGATTTGAAGATTAGTTACATTTTTCAATCAAAAATATGCAGATTCAAGATAAAAGCAAAAAAAATATTGTATTTTTTTATTTTTACACTTTAGCTGTCTTCAATTCTGCTAACCTGAGGAGCGCAAATTGTGTTTGCCCTTGAGTGCATCCGCTAACTTTCAACTTGTAATTTACAAGGGCTGCTTATTTCTTTATGAGCTATAACAAGAGTATAAAAGAAAAAAAAATGAAAAGCAACCCTGGAAAATTTGGAGACCAGTCCTATTTTTTGTTGAGTCAGTAGAATGTGCACTCCCCATTTGTCTCAAATTATATTAATTAGATACTCTTTCCACCAATATTTTTTTTTTAATAATTAGATAAGTTTGTATATAAAAGTACCAGTTTGTTGTTATATAGGCACCCTACAACCCAATAGGACACATTAATCATTCCTTTAAATTGTAGTTTTCCAGCCTCAGCTGCTGCAACCCACCGGGAAATCTCCTGGTAACCTGGTAGGCCAATCCGGCATTGTCCTTAGCTATGTGGACACTTGATAACTACTTTAGTATTTCACATTCCACATTCCAAGTAAAAGCAAAAAACTTTGTTGTTTTTAAAAAAATAGATGTTCCTAGCAAAGACAATTACTTAGTAGTCAGGTGCCAACACAGGTACTGAGCAATCACCAATACAATCAATATACATTGTGTCATTGTAGACACAAAGTCATTCATTTTGTTTTAAGATTATGTTTGCTATTTGTTAAACTGACCTATAACTATCTACTTGTTTAAATAATATGAAAGCCAGAATAGTCAGACAAGACCATGCCATTTTAAAAGACTTTTCAATAATCTTCTCTTATTTTTTTGTTCTCTTGGTATCATTTTTTAAAAAGCATATGTGCACTACTGGGAGCTAGCTGGTGATTGATGGCTGCACATATATTTCTCTTGTAATTGGCACATCTGATGTGTTCCGCTAGCTCCCAGTAGTGCCTTGGTGCTCTGAAGATGGCTTTGGCTGTTTGATAAACTCTTGTAGGACATAAACTCACAGTTCTATTCAAGCAAAACTGCAATAAATGCGCTGACACATTAGAACATTTACATTTTCTTTATGCACTTTTATGTCCCTTTAATCACACAGTTCTGTTAAATTAATTTTATAATTGAATCACTTACCAGTACTAACTAGCATAGCCGGCCCTTTATGAGGTTTAGATGCTGAAGACGCCACAGCTAATGAAGCGCCTAGAAGGTATCAAGCAAAGAAAATATTTTAACATGGGTATTAATGGAAATAATATTCCAATTATTTCTCACAGGAATGATATAATAATGATCATTTGCAAAATGTTCCACTTAGTCTGCAGAGTTGGTATTTAAGAACTGTATAATTAGAAAGCTTAAAGGGATATGAAACCCAAAACTTTTCTTTTGTGATTCAGACAGAGCATACAATTTAAAAAAAAAAAAAGTTTCCAATTTACTTATTTTATCAAATTTTCGTCATCCCCATGATATTCTTTATTGAAGAGATACCTAGGAAATAGTGCTTCCATCTAGCGCTCTTGCAAATTATTATCATTAATATATGCTTTGTTATTCTGTTTCTGTTATTTGCTTTCAATCATAAGTATGTTTCATTCCTATATGTAACAAATCATAGCATTATAGTTATAGGATGAATTGAGACAAAGCTGTCTAAAGCTGTCGAAATTCTGACTTTGACATACAAGGCCCTCAACTGCACTGTTCTTCCCTATATCTCAGACCTGGGGGCATATTTATCAATGTGCGAGTGGACATGATACAAAGTAGCGTATCATGTCCACTGCACATCGATAAATGCCGATGGCATACGCCGCCCCCTGCAGATTCGCGGCCACTAGCAGGGGGTGTCAATCAACCCTATCGTATTTGATCTTTAGACCGCCGCTTCATAATTCGCCGGAAACAAGGGGCATCAAGCTCCATACGGAACTTGATAAATATGCCCCCTTGTCTCCAGATACTGTACCCAGGGGCAAAACTACAGGGGGTGCAGAGGTCGCAATTGCGACTGGGCCCCCAAGGGTGGAGGCCCAGCTTAAATTTTTTTTTTACAATAAAAAACGTTGACCTGCCACTGCCTGCACTGATATCATGTGAGTGTGACGTGATGCTTCACTAGTGTCTCTGACTACAGGGATTAGTCTTTCTGTTTTACCCCTTGGTGTTTATGTGTGTGTGTGTATGTATGTATGTGACTGTGTGTTTATTTATGCATGTATATGTGTGTGTGTATGTATGTGACTGTGTGTGTATTTATGCATGTATGTGTGTGTGTGTATGTGTGTATGTGTGTATGTATGTGACTGTGTGTTTATTTATGCATGTATATGTGTGTATGTATGTATGTGACTGTGTGTTTATTTATGCATGTATATGTGTGTGTGTATGTATGTGACTGTGTGTGTATTTATGCATGTATGTGTGTGTGTATGTTTGTGGAACCAGCAAATTACAGACCTTGTTACTACAGCATGGGGGCGGGGGGTAAACAGTGTCACTATACAGTACCACTATATACAGTATGGGGGGGCTGGACTATGTCACAGACTACTGTGGTCACTTTATAAAGTACTGGGACGGGTAGGGTCATGTCAGCCATCTCACCGGCAGATTACAGACTGTGTCACTGACTCACTATATACAGTACTGGTGGGTTAAACAGTGTCACTATATACAGTAATAGGGGGTCAGACCATCTCACAGACTGTGGGCACAGGGTACCTTCTTTTGCAGACATGTAATCTGATTCACATTTTTTTCTGTGTTAAGTGAAAAAAAAAAAAAGATATGTATCAAACTCACTTTTTTGGGGTGGGGGGCCTTCTTATTTTCTTGTACCTGGGCCCTGTGGTTTCTAGTTACGCCTCTGACTGTACCTCCTGCCCCCTTTGCCTGGCCCCTTATAAGACTGGCACCTTATATTGTGGAACTCTCTACCTCGCTTCACAAGACTTTCCCCTAGTTTTGAAAGTTTAAAGCGCTCCCTAAAGACTTTACTGTTAAGGGATGCATGCCACCTAAACTAACCTTTCCAAGACCCAGTTCCTCTCATCCTTTGTTATACCCTTGAATCCCCTTAGCTTGTAAGCCATGAGTCCAGCTGTTTGTAGATCACCTTCATAAGAACTGACTACAACAATGCAACTCTCGGCAGGACCCTCTACCCTCTTGTTCCCTATATATGTTACCTTGTATACCGCCTATGTTTATAGTGCTGCGGAATCTATCGGCTCTCTACAAATACCTGCTAATAACAATAATAATAATAATAATAGCTGTATTCATGTTTCAAACAAATGCAGATACATCTTTATATATACTATCTATCTGTCTGTCTGTAATATATTTATCTACCTCTATCTATCTAACTATCTATCTATCTGTCTGTCTATCTATTTATCTATAATCCCCTTTTCTTTCTTTTGGGTTAGTCACGGTCCTTAAGAAATCTAATGATTTCATTGTCATCAGCAAAGTTAAGACATACAGACCCAGTAGAAAAGATTGGGTAAATAGATATGGAGTAAAAACCATGATCAGCTTTGATGGTCCTCATATGGAAACATTACCTGGTATTTGTTTATGAGCTAAAGCTGCTGGCCTAACATAGGGTTAGATTACAAGTGGAACGCTAAATTATCGTGCACCCGTAAACGGGCTTATTCGCCTGATTAAAGGCGCATGATAAATAACCAGCCATTACAAGTCACTGGCTATTGCTATTGAGAGCTTATATACATATATATTTATGTGTTAATATGTGTTTATATTCATATACATATATGTTTTACATTGTCTTCCCTTCGTTGTGCTGGGTTCTCTGCTTTGTCTCACAGCATGAGAACGCGGCTCCCATTGGAGCCTATGAAAGTGCGCTCTCATGAGTGCAAAGCTTCCCTGCAATGCGAGCATGAGGTCGGGTGTGCACTGCACCTCAACTCTAATGCCAGCGCCAAATTGCGTGCGCTGGTATTGCGATGGAGTGTAAATACCGGGATCGCAAAAGCGCAATTTTGCGCTCCACTCGTAATCTGGACCATAGTTGGGAAACTTTCAGAATGATAGAGTTGTTAATGGGAATAATGTTGATACAAAAAATGCTACCAATAATATATCCAATAATGTTTGTTTTTAGTGAGGACAATTTTTATCAGTGGGGCAGCACACAAAAGTGGAAGATTAGAAAAACAATACATTTTAGATGTCACCACTTAAAGCGACAGTCTAGTCAAAATTTAATTTTAATGATCCAGATAGGGCATGCAATTTTAAATAACTTTATAATTTACTTTTAGCATCAAATTGTCTTTGTTCCCTTTGTATTCTTTGTTGGAAGCTAAGTCTAGGCTCATATGCTAAAGCCCTTGAAGGACACATTTTATCTCAGAGCATTTGAACAGTTTTTTACAGCTAAACAGCACTAGTTCATGTGTGTTATATAGATAACATTGTGCTCACTCTCGGAGAGTTATTTATGAGTCAGCCCTGATTGACTAAAATGCAAGTCTGTCAAAAGAACTGAAATAAGAGGTCAGTCTGCAGAGGCTTAGATACAAGGTAATAACAGAGGTAAAAAGTATATGTGGGTTATGAAAAAATGAGGAATGGGTAATAAAGGGATTATCTATGTTTATAAGCAACACAAATTCAGGAGTAGTCTGTCCCTTTAAAAATAAACTACTTTTATTGAGTCTGTGATGCCATACTATGGGCCAGATTACAAGTGGAGCGCTAAATATCACTTGCAAGGGTAGAAACAATAAAAGAATCTTTGAGGAGGGTTGAAAAAGTTACTCTTTCTACAACCTGGAGAGAAATACATTTGAAACTTCTCTATAGAATATACTATACCCCTAAAAGGGGAGTGGCTTGGGGGAACACATAATTTACAAGATGTCCAAAATGTAGTTTTTACACAGCAGATCTGACTCGTTCCACCTGGTCCTGCCCGGTAATTTGACAATTCTGGTCTAAACTCGAATTTTGGTTAAGTAAATGGTTAAATAGAAATATTAAACTTGAGTTAGATCAAATTGTATTATTATATGAGTATAAAGAGATAGGACAGGAATGGAAGTTCATACATATGGCCATTGTATCTACTAGAAACATTCGGGTAGATTACGAGTTTTGCGTTAGGAGCTGTGCGGTGCTAACGAGCAGTTTTTTCCCACCGCTCCCTTTCCTGCAGGGCTGGTATTAAGGGTTTTTATAAACACGGCGCTAAAAGACAAGAAGTGAGCGTTTAGCAAAATTGAGCTCCTTATCGCACTCCAATACCAGCACTGCTTAAGTCAGCAGTGAGCTGGTGGAACGTGCTCGTGCACGACTTCCCCATAGATATCAATGGGGACAGCCGGCTGAGAAAAAGTCTAACACCTGCAAAAAAGCAGCGTAAAACTCAGTAACGCAGCCCCATTGATTCCTATGGGGAAACACATTTTATGTTTACACCTAACACCCTAACATGAACCCCGAGTCTAAACACCCCTAATCTTACACTTATTAACCCCTAATCTTCTGCCCCCGACATCGCCAACACCTACATTATATTTATTAACACCTAGTCTGCCGCTCCGGACACCGCCGCCACCTACGATATACTTATGAACCCCTAATCTGCTGCCCCCAACATCGCCGACGCCTACATTATATTTATTAACCCCTAATCTGCCGCCCCCAATGTCGCCGCAACCTACCTACACTTATTAACCCCTAATCTGCCGCCCACAACGTTGCTGCCACTATATTAAATTTATTAACTCCTAAACCTAAGTCTAACCCTAACCCTAACACCCCCTAACTAAAATATAATTTAAATAAATCTAAATAAAATTACTGTCATTAACTACATTATTCCTATTTAAAACTAAATACTTACCTATAAAATAAATCCTAAGATAGCTACAATATAACTAATAGTTACATTGTATCTAGCTTAGGGTTTATTTTTATTTTACAGGCAAGTTTGTATTTATTTTACCTAGGTAGAACAGTTACTAAATAGTTATTAACTATTTAATAACTACCTAGCTAAAATAAATACATATTGACCTGTAAAATAAAACCTAACCTAAGTTACAATAACACCTAACCTTACACTATAATTAAATAAATTCCCTACATTAAATAAAATTAAATAAATTAAATTAGCTAAATCACAAAATGCCCCACAAAACCCCATAGAAAATAAAAAACAAATTACAGATTTTTAAACTAATTACACCTAATCTAATAGCCCTATCAAAATAAAAAAGCCCCCCCAAAATAAAAAAAACCCTAGCCTAAACTACCAATACCCCTTAAAAGGGCCATTGCGGGGCATTGCCCCAAAGAAATAAGCTCTTACTACAACAGTAAAACCCACCACCCACACAACCAAACCCCCAAATAATATACTAACTAAAAAAAGCTAAGCTCCCCATTGCCCTGAAAAAGGCATGTGGATGGGCATTGCCCTTAAAAGGGCATTTAGCTCTATTGCAGGCACAAAGCCCTAACCTAAAAAATAAACCCACCCAATACACCCTTAATAAAAATCCTAACACTAACCCTCGAAGATTCACTTACCGGGAGAAGTCTTCATCCAAGCGGCAAGATGTCCTCAACAAATCCAGCAGAAGTGGTCCTCCAGACGGGCAGAAGTGGTCCTCCAGAAGGGCAGAAGTCTTCATCCAGACGGCATCTTCTATCTTCATCCTTCCGGCGCGGAGCGGGTCCATCTTCAATACATCCGACGTGGAGCATCCTCTTCAAACGACGGCTTCTTCATAATGAACATCTCTTTAAGTGACGTCATCCAAGGTGATGTCCCTTAGATTCCGATTGGCTGATAAAATTCTCTTTAAGTGGATGACGTCACTTAAAGAGATATTCATTACGAAGAAGCCGTCGTTTGAAGAGGATGCTCCGCGTCGGATGTCTTGAAGATGGACCCGCTCCACGCCGGAAGGATGAAGATAGAAGATGCCGTCTGGATGAAGACTTCTGCCCATCTGGAGGACCACTTCTGCCGGATTCGTTGAGGACATCTTGCCGCTTGGATGAAGACTTATCCCGGTAAGTGAATCTTCGGGGGTTAGTGTTAGGATTTTTTAAGGGTGTATTGGGTGGGTTTATTTTTTAGGTTAGGGCTTTGGTCCTGCAATAGAGATAAATGCCCTTTTAAGGGCAATTCCCATCCAAATTCCCTTTTCAGGGCAATGGGGAGCTTAGGTTTTTTTAGTTAGTATTTTATTTGGGGGGTTGTTTGTGTGGGTGGTGGGTTTTACTGTTGGGGGGGGGTTTACAGGAAAAAGAGCTGATTTCTTTGGGGCAATGCCCCGCAAAAGGCCCTTTTAAGGGCTATTGGTAGTTTAGTTTAGGCTAGGGTTTTTTTTTATTTTGGGGGGCTTTTTTTATTTTGATAGGTGTAATTAGTTTAAAGATCTGTAATTTTCTTTTATTTTCTGTAATTTAGTGGGGGTTTTTGTGATTTAGCTAATTTAATTTAATTTGTTGTATTTAATGTAGGTAATTTATTTAATTGTAGTGTAGTGTTAGGTGTTAGTGTAACTTAGGTTAGGTTTTATTTTACAGGTAAATTTGTATTTATTTTAGCTAGGTAGTTAGTAAATAGTTAATAACTATTTAGTAACTATTCTACCTAGTTAAAATAAATACAAACTTGCCTGTAAAATAAAAATAAACCTTAAGCTAGATACAATGTAACTATTAGTTATATTGTAGTTAGCTTAGGGTTTATTTATAGGTATTTAGTTTTAAATAGGAATAATTTAGTTAATGATAGTAATTTTATTTAGATTTATTTAAATTATATTTAAGTTAGGGTGTGTTAGGGTTAGGGTTAGACTTAGGTTTAGGGGTTAATAAATTTAATACAGTGGCGGCGACTTTGGGGGCGGCAGATTACAGGTTAATAAATGTAGGTAGGTGGTAGCGATGTTGGGGGCAGCAAATATTTAACTAGTGTTTGCAAAGCGGGAGTGCAACGGTTTAGGGGTTAATATGTTTATTATAGTGGTGGCGATGTCCAGAGCGGCAGATTAGGAGTTAAAAAATGTATTATAGTGTTTGCGATGCGAGAGGGCCTCGGTTTAGAGGTTAATAGGTAGTTTATGGGTGTTAGTGTACTTTTTAGTACTTTAGTTATGAGTTTTATGCTACGGCTTTGTAGTGTAAAACTCATAACTACTGATTTTAAAATGCATTAGGAATCTTGGAGGTAGAGGGTGTACCGCTCACTTTTTGGCCTCCCAGGACAGACTCGTAATACCGGCGCTATGGAAGTCCCATAGAAAAAAGGGTTTACAAAGTTGACTGAAGTCGGTTTGCGGTAAGGCCAAAAAAGTTTGCGGTGCCCCTAAACCTGCAAGACTCGTAATACCAGTGGGCGTAAAAAAGCAGCGTTAGGACCTGTTAACACTGCTTTTTTTACCTTAACACACAATTCGTAATCTAGCCGATTATATTTAGAAATTGGAAAAACAAACAGAAAATTAAATTTGGAGAATGGAAAAATTATATTATTAAACAAGTATTTATAAAACAATATGATACTCCATACAGTACAGAAATTCTTTAAAAAATGGCTAATATTTATACAAACCCTCCCCTGAACCTTCTCAAAATCAATTATTATACCCTTTCAGGAATATGGATATTATTATTAATCTAAATATTTAGAATGTAATAATATAAAGACTTGTTTTTGTTTGCTGGTTTCTTATGTTAAGATGTTTAAGTGATTATCGGAAGATATGTTTTGTAAACTTATTTACATTTTTATTTTTATTTTGTGTATATTTAAATTTTTGTTTTGTTTTTCTTTTTTCTTTTCCTTTTATAATATTGGAAAATATGACATATACATTTACTTTATATGTACACAACTGATGTAAGATATGTCTCAATAAAATAGATTTAAAATAAATATATATATATCACTTGCATGCAAGTGATATTAGCGCTCCACCTTGTAATACCAGGGCACGATAAGAAGCTCTGGTATTACAAGTTAATCGCAATGCGAACCCAAGCTCACGTTTGCATTGCTAGGAAGCATTGTGCTCACGAGAGCGCACTTCCAAAGGCTCCTATAAGAGCCTTGTTCTGATGCTGTCACAAATGGCATTTTTTATATATATGTATATGATGTGTATACAATACATATATATTTACATTGCGGTCTATGGGAACACACAGTTCCCGTAGACCGCAATGTAAAGGCACTTTTCAACGCCCCACTCCCACCAACTTTAGACCCCAAAAACTGCCTAGTGCAGTTGTTTTATTAATTAAAAAAAATAAATTAAAATAAAATAATCTTTTTTTTTTATTAAAAACTACTATACCCCCCAAAAAAACCTACAATACCCTTTATTTTGAGGGCATTTGGGGCACTTTTAGAAAATTAACCAGAGATCTGATTTCTGGTTAATTTTTGGAGTGCTAATTGATACTGCGAGCTCACGGTAGGAATAACCAGCCATTTGTAATGGCTGGTTAATTATTGCGCTCCCGCAAACGGGCGCTCAACTTGTAATCTAGCCCTTTGTTGGTTATATATTTCTGATTATTTTCAGGAGTGACTACAAGTTTATTTTTGGCACCCTTGTTTTGTAAATGCTTTCATATAACCATACAATTACCAATATAAACCATGCCCCTTTAAATGTCCCCCATTTAAATAACCTTAAATGTTCAACAGTTAATAATTCCTTTCTTACCTTGGCTTGGTGATATATGTAAAACTCCATGCTGTGAAGCTGTAGCACCCTAAATTAAAAAAAGAAAAGATAATTAAAATTTCATGTAAATAATAATAATATAATTATTTAGAATGCAAGTTGATTTTGGGGGTGCCAATATAAAAACAAAACAGAAGTTAACATTTTTTTTTAAGTACACTAAAACATCTCAGTGTGCCAAATGGCTGTGTATCAGTTTGTAATAATGTTGTATTTAATGTATTTCATGCTTTCTTCTAAAATATTGTAAAAGTTATGTTGCTTATATTAAAATGCAGCATACTGCTTACTTAAAGGGACAGTATACTTGTTTTTCCCTTAAAGGGACACTGAACCCAATTTTTTTATTTTGTGATTCAGATAGAGCATGCAATTTTAAGCAACTTTCTAATTTACTCCCATTATCAATTGTTCTTCGTTCTCTTGCTATCTTTATTTAAAAAGAAGGCATCTAAGCTATTTTTTTTGGTTCAGAACCCCGGACAGAGCTTGTTTATTGGTGGGTGAATTTATCCACCAATCAGCAAGAACAACCCAGGTTGTTCATCAAAAATGGGCCGGTATCTAAACTGACATTCTTGCATTTCAAATAAAGATACCAAGAGAATGAAGAAAATTTGATAATAGGAGTAAATTAGAAAGTTGCTTAAAATTCTTTATCTGAATCACAAAAGAAAATATGTGGGTTCAGTGTCCCTTTCATGTATTTCCAATGACTTGTATACCAGCTGCAAAATATATGAGAAATTGCATTTTCAGGTTTATTTGTGTTTATGAATTATCTGGTTTTGTGCTTTTAAACCACAGTCTATTGAAATGGGTTGAGCTTGCAGGTAATATCAGATCTCATTATGTTATTACTTTACGTACACACACTTGCTTCCTTATCTTATATCTGTTTTTAAACCAAAGCTTAATACTTAGGGTCTGATATTAAAAACCTCGCTGCTCAGGAGATATATTCTAAGGAGCATATTTATCAAGCTCCGTATGGAGCTTGATGCCCCTTGTTTCCGGCGAGCCTTCAGACCGCTGCTCCATAAATTGTGCGTCTGCTCTGAGGCCACGGACAGCAATCAATCCAATCGAATACGACTCGGGTTGATTGACATCCCCTGCTAGCGGCCGATTGGCTGCGAATCTGCAGGGGACGGCATTGCACCAGCAGTTCTAAAGAACTTCTGGTGCAATGATAAATGCCGACAGCATATGCTGTCAGCATTTATCGATGTGCGGCGAACATGATACGCTACTTCGTATCATGTCCGCTCACACATTGATAAATATGACCCAATGTCTTGTCGATTAGGCGGGGCCAATAAAAAAAAAATAGAAACACAAATTTTATCTTGAGAAATTTTTACGTTGCTATGTAGTGTTCTTTATGTGAAACAGAGAATCCTACATTACAATACAAGGTCTAAAAAAAGCCCAAAGATTTTATGTGATTTCTCTCCGTGCCGGCGAGGTTTTGAATATCAGGGCCTGATAGAGAACACTGGAAAATTAACATCTTATTACTTAACTATCCTGCACCCCACTAGGAGTGTAATTACTTCTGCTGGCTGTGTCTACTTAGGCTTGTTAATAGCCTAGACTCCAGAATACAAACGTTCAATGTAGGTTGGGATTCCACAGGCTAAATTAGCTATTTTAAATGCAGAAATAAGGGTAAAGGAACTACTTGAAAACAATTTAATACCCTCAAGCAGGTAAAATGGATCTTTGGGGACAATTTAAAGAGGAGAAGAATTTAGGGTAAACTGCCCCTTTAAAAGGGTCATGAAACCCGTTTTTATTTTCTTCTTTCATTATTCAGATAATAATACAACCTTCCAAAAATGTTTATTGTCTTGGTATCCTTTGTTGAATGAGCAGCAATTTGAGCTAACTGAACACATCAAGAGAGTCAATGACAAGATGCATATATGTGCAGTCACTAGTCAGCAGCTAGCTCCCAGTAGTGCCTTGCTGCTTCTGAGCCTACCTAGGTATGTTTTAGGCAAAGGAGTCCAAGAGAATGAAGCAATTTACTATCCCTTTACCCTTTATCAGAAAAGTCTGCAAAGGATTTCACTGATTCTAGAAAAAGCAAAACATTATTGGCATAGAACTAATAAAACGAATTTGTAAAATTAATATGTAACTAAAAAACCACTCCACTCTAACACAGGCACACAAGCCTTTAAAAAATTAAAGAGAAATAAAATAAAAATAAAAGACAAAACAACTTAAATACACAATAATCTTCGTCAGTCATCTATGAATCTAGCACATTACGGGCAAGATTACAAGTAGAACACTATCGTAAGCGTGAGGTGTGCAAACCAGTAAGATCTATGCTAATACTAGGTAAAGTAATCAGCTCTTTTGGTGAGCAAAACCCTATTCTAAAACCATAGTAACCCCCAACCCCCCAAAAAAGGATATCTTTAAAAACTACACTAAAAATTGTCCTGAGAAGGGCATATGGTTGTGCATTGCCATTAGGAGGGTATTTGCCCTAAAGTGAACATAGCTCTTTTGCCCAGAAAAAAGTCCTATTGTAGAAACTAAAACCTAAGTTAAAAAAATAACACTAACCTAAAAAAAGATTGCCATGAAAAGGGCATTCGGTAGGGCATTGCCCTAAAGTGAACATAGCTATTTTGCCAATAGAAAAACCCTTTACTAAAAAAATCCTACGTTTAAAAAAAAATCCTAACCTTAAAAAAAAACCTATCCATTAAAAGATTGCCCTGAAAAGGGCATTTGGTTGGGCATTGCCCATATAAGGGCATTGGGTAGGGCAATGCCCTAAAGTGATAACATCTCATTTGCCCATTAAAAAACACTATTCCTAAAAAATCCTAATCTGAAAAAATACATCCTAAAAAAAGGTTGCCCTGAGAATAATAAGGTATTGCCATAAGTGATTACAGCTCTTTTTTGATTTTTTTTTCTCTAAAAAACCTATTAGCTATGTGGCAGTTTAGGGTGTTAATTGTAGTGTAGGGTGTTAATTGTAGTGTAGGGTGTTAATTGTAGTGTAGGGAGTTAATTGTGGTGGGCTATGTGGAGGTTAGGGGTTAATAGTATACTAGGGTAATTTGCAGTGGGGTTCTGGCAGTTTAGGGGTTATTAGAGTAGGGGGTTTGTTGACATCTTTTATTTAAGGAGCAGCAATGCACTACTGCGAGCTAACCAAACTCAATTTTGGTCTATTTATTAAAGTTTCAAAAAGTAGAAGTGAGTGTATGTGAGAATGTTTACGTCACTTTGAGCCCTCCGAATTAGTGTCCAACACCAAAATTAGCGCCAGATATCTTCGCATCAAATGAGGCATGTTACTTGATAAATTAGAAGCCGGACTAGATGCAGATAAGTGGATTTATTAATAAATATAATTACATCACACACCTTTTTATTAGAAGTTTTCTACTTACGAACTAGCCATCCCTCTGGCATTTCATTATTTTCGAACTTAGCAAAAAGCTCAGATTGACGCAGAATATATTAGTTGTGACATGAACCAGGGAAACCTTCACAAACACTTATGGTACAACGTTGGGCATCACATACCATTTGCACATTCAGGGATTGAAAATGCTTTTTATTGCAGTAAATTTAGTCTCTTGGTGGTATCAAAGCAATGTGTGTGCAGTCTTTAGCACTTAATACAATTGGAATGCCAGTAATATGGAAAAAAATGAAGTTTTACTGATTGACAATCCTCGGGTGTTTAAGGGAATCAAACATGATACTTAAATATGGTGTCTAATACAATCCATAGGTGTCTGGAGAATGTAGATGGACTCACACTGATCACAACACTGGACTTTAACAAACCAGTGGCCATGAAATGCAGAATGGCCAACAATTTCAACATGGCAGGGATAGCCCTTGTTCTGAAGGTGACTGACTCCAAATAGTTCTGTATCTGCTCAAATGGCATCAGAACTGATTGTTGTGAAAGTCAGAACCTCTGCAATATCTCATGGTTTGTTAAAACTTCAAGACCACAACAGGAAATAAAACAATCTCGGAACCCTTATTCACCATCTTTGAGGGATAACTTCTTCTGCTTGCTGTAAAGTAAGGCGATATCTGTGGCACATTCTAAGGAGAAGGGAAGCGACAACTGTAAATATGGCCCAATATTCATTCCGACTTCCTGACTGTCTATTATTAATATTTTCCATGGTGTTTGATTGAAGACATGTTTAGAATATGCATTCATTATACACCTATGTAACATTGGCTGTTGTGAGACTGATTTCATTCAGACTTCTAGACTATTGTTTTCTATGGAGTTCATACAAAGATGCCGAATACACGTTTGTGGATTTTTAGACAGCAACTTTCAGACTACACAGTGTGATAACGTTTAGAATTTAATTGGATTTGGCTTAAAGGGACATGAGACCCCAAAAAAATGATTTCATGATTCGGAAAGTGCATGCAATTTTAAGCAACTTTCCAATGTATTTCTATTATCTGATTTGCTTCATTCTCTTTATATCCTTTGTTGAAAAGCATATCCAAATAGCTAAATAGCTGCTGATTGGTGGCAGCTCTTAGATACCTCGTGTTAATTCTCTATCTGAATCATGATGGGCGGAAAATATGTTAAATCGATCAGATGCGAATACACATCGTGATTTAATCCGAGTGCAGGAAAAAGCATTGTTTTGAACAGGGTGGATACCTTGATAAATCTAAATCCAAGCACAGATGGATTGAGGTTTAAAGCTTTGATAAATTGAGCCTTCTGGGCGAGCTGATGAAAAGAGAAGTGTATGTGCAGCGACCAATCAGCAGCTAGCTCCTAGCATTGTACTGCTATTCCTAAGCCTACCTGTGTATGCCTTTCAATAAATAATACCTAGAGAATGAGGCAAATTAGATAATAGCAGTGCATTGTAAAGTTGTTTAAAATGACATACTATCTGATTCATGAAAGTTTAAAGGGATAGTCTAGTCAAAATTAAACTTTCATGATTCAGATAGAGCGTGCAATTTTAAACAACTTTCTAATTTACTCCTATTATTAATTTTTAGATCACTTTAATATCTAAAAAAGTATTTTATTCAGACTTTTATAGCATAATATGGAAAAAGACTAATGTGGGAATTTAGAACAGGTCATATAAATTATGTAATTTCACATATACCTAAATACACATCAAAACAACACAATACTGGTGCCAACCACACAATACAACATATAAGGGGTATAGACTAATCCTGTTGAAATCAAAATATGCTTATGGGAGGGGGCGGAGCCAACCGGGCAAGAGAGCGGCCACATCTTTTAGCAGTTCCGACCGACTACTTGGTTTAACAGCTGTTTATTGCTTGTGGCCGAGTTTTTGAGCCCTAATCTGGGCAGGTCCTAGACCTCTAGACACATATGGGTGGAGAAGGAAAGATTTGTGGTGCCTGTTGAAAGTGTTAGGCACGGAGAGATCACACTGTGTGTGTGAGACACCTTCGGCTATTTTGACAGCCTCACTACTAATCATTGCTGCGATCCCTACCGACCTTGTTAGAGAGATAGCAGAGATGGTAAAGGCCATCTGGAGCGGACAGTGCCCATCGGAAGCTGCGCTAAGGTCAGAGATTTTGTACACAGTCAGCCCAGGATCTGTAATAAGTCTCACAGAGAAAGTCTAGAACGAACATGGATGCTATACAGGCTACTATACTTCAAGCTATAGAAAGGCTCATATCCAATCATTTCTACAAAATGGAGAAGCACGTGGAGGCAGTACTCCTTTTAAACCCTAGATCTACTATGAAGATTCCCTTGAAACCTATAGTTAAAGATGAGGATTCTCTTCCTGACATAATGTCTTCCGTTAACCATGAGAAGCCTGAAAGAGCTGGTGACGTTGCAAGTTAATTTTAAAGGGAAAGTCTGAGAAGAGAGTGAATAGAAACTCAAGTGAGGTACATAAAATGAAATTGAAGCACTTCGATTCCTGCAAGTTTTTGCTCAATCAGTCTTATAGACAAAGTTGCTCTCGGCCGACACAGTATTATCTGCGTGCTACGCACTTGGGTGACATTCCTATTGTAAGGCCTGCACTCACAGAGAAGAGTTCGCCCATAGGATTCTCTATGCTAGACATGAAGTCAGAAGTGGGCATAGGAAATGGACTTACAAGCAAGATACTCCATAAGATAGAGAGAACTGATACATGTAAAGATAACCAGTTTGGCTGGTTATATAATTTCCATTGATGTATTCTTGTATTTCACATGTTTGGGTCGTGAGACATATTATACTAAACACTCCCTATGGGTTTGACTACTCTAATAATCTAGTTGTTGTTATATACAGTTTCATTCTAGCCTCTTTCGTAGATAGCTTATTGTTTAATAGTACAGAATTGATTTGACAGGATGGCACTTGTTATTTCTATTTGCTATGGTATAACATAATTTTTCAAACAGGTGCCCAATTTGGCAGATATGGCTGGGGGTCATATATATTATATACTCTTCTACCACTAGACTATATGTAATACGGTTCTGTGAGATATATTAAGTTGATATCCTCTTAAGCTCAATACTTATCTTGAGTTCTAGTCACTCTACAATCTACATATATTATGGATGTCTGCTATTTATAGTCTCTCCCTTGTTAAAGTATGCTACTTCTGTTATTTTGATCATATATATATATATATATATATATATATATATACAGGGCCGCCACTAGAAATTTTGGGGCCCCTGACTCAACCACTGATCAGGGCCCCCCCCCCTCCTTTGACATGTGCAATTTTTGACCAAGTGACTAAAATGTATATGCACTTTATTCTTAATTGTCTATTTAAACTTGGAAATGTTGTAAAGGTAGTAACATACACACAAACACACACACATACACACTCATACACTGAAACACACAAACACACTCACACATAAGGATTCACATATAGACACTCTAGCAGACACGCAAAGAAACACACTCAGACACAGAAACCCAAACAGACACTTAGCACTTGTTTACATTGACCTGACAAGTAATGAGGTAAACTACAGTTTTGTAAAAAAAAAAAAAGGAGATTTAGAAAACAAAATATGGAGTTCTGATTATCTTTTTGTAAAGGAAGATGACAACTAAATTATGACAACAGCATGCAGTGGCTGAAAGGAAGGGCCCTGAACTGCCTAAACAATAATTTAAAGTTTAAATGGTGGAGTGGTTACTTCCGGAAAGGTCTTGTTAGTCTGAAAATCTGTAGAAAGATGTAAATAATTAGTAGTAAGGTCAAAATGTCCTAAAAAGGAACAGACAATGGACACACACACACAAACACAAACTTGCACATACACACAAGGAAACACTGACAGAGACAGCCTCAGAAAACACACAAAGACATATACACACATACACACACAGAGACACCCACAGAAAAACACAGAAAGACATACATACATACACCCTCACTGAGACATCCACAGAAAACACACAAAGACATACACACACCCTCACACAGACAACCACAGAAAACACAGACATACATACATACATACACACAAACACCCTCACAGAAACTCCCATAGAAAAAGCTCAAAGACATATGCACACACCCTCACAGACATCCAC
Organism: Bombina bombina; assembly: GCF_027579735.1. Classification (NCBI taxonomy): domain Eukaryota; kingdom Metazoa; phylum Chordata; class Amphibia; order Anura; family Bombinatoridae; genus Bombina; species Bombina bombina. The sequence goes on from NC_069500.1 coordinate 1,325,724,986, forward strand.
AGAAAAAGCACAAAGACATACACACGATAACACCCACCCTCACAGAGAGACCCACAGATAAAAAATACATACACATAGAGACACAAACCAAAGCACAAAGACATGTGTGACATGCATGATAAAAAAATGCAGAAAATAAGAGATCACTTTTTAAAGAATCATATTTGTAAATGTGCAAAGAAAAATAATTCTGTGAATTCAAAATTGTACATTAATGAGCTGGGTAGATGGCTAGATGAAGAAAAGTACCTTTAAAAGGTTGACATATGTTTGTTTGTTTTTTTCCCATTTTCCCCAACCAAGAGCACCACTTCAAATATAGTGTACAAATTTTCCCATCTGTCAGCTGTACTTATGGATTTTGAAAATGCTGTACTCTATATGGTTTTGGTGGGACCATAAGCTGTGGTACTCATACCATTAGATCTGGTTAAATGCAGGATTTAGGCTTGTTGGTATGTATTTCAAATCTAAATCAGCTGTAGTGTAAACTGAACAGTTTTAAGTTAACCTGTCTCATTTCAAACACTGAGCAATCTTAGTCTGAGAGTTTAAAATTTTATGCAGATGTAAAAATCTTAGATAAAATGCCTCCTTGCATCTGGAAAGTCCTTGCATAAAGGGGCAGTAAACTGGAATGTAATATATATATATATATAAAATGCATATCTGCCAAAAGGGCATCTACCATTTGTGTATTGAGGAGGAAACATTTCTGCATGGTTTTAAATATAGAATTTCTACAGCATTGTCAAATAATCATAAATACACTGCTCCTAAAAAAATGTGTTTTTATGGACCCCTAGCCCAACCATACAACTACTACCACACTGAAGTTACAATCCAAAATTGCACAAAGAAATAAAAAACATTTGCTAAGTAAGTCCTACCTCCCCTTCAAATGAAAGTGATCTGCCGTCTGACTCAGGCACACACTGTACAAAGTGCCAAGTCTGTCTCACACTGAGCATAGTGGTTTAGTGCACACTAAGAAATCCTCTAAAATGATAATACTTTACTCCTTGTAATAACATTTCCCATGCTCAATTAGCACTCTGCTATAGTACCCACTGGTGGCTGCCAAAATTAAAAAAAAAATCTTTTTTTTTTTTTTTTTTAGTTCTTGCCTCATGGGGCCCCCCTGGCTCATTGGGCCCCTGACAGGAGTCACCCCTGTCACCCCCTGATGGTGGCCCTGTATATATATATATATATATATATTAACACTCAAATATATCAATATCTCCTTGGAGAGACGAGACACTACATTTCTGCTTTCTTAAATGTCATAAATGTTATAGTTTGAGCTGAGGGATACAGTTACCCCTTTAAACTATGTTTAAGACTTAGATATAAGCTCTCATAAACAAGACTTCGGGTTGAGTCTGTAGCCGCTATGTCACATCTATATAGATATTTGAGTTGTTCCTGAACTTCTGGTATACTTATATCATAGCTTAGTCTGTAGCCGCTATGTCACATCTATATAGATATTTGAGTTGTTCCTGAACTTCTGGTATACTTATATCATAGCTTTCAAATATTTGCCTGGTTGGCTCCACACTCTCCACCCCACACTTTTATATAGTACTATGGGTACTCACTTAATCCCCAGAGGCTAATTTTGCGTTTTCCATTGAAAAATACTGCTCTTAATATACGGTACTTTTATTTTATGACCTGTTACAATACTGATAGAGGTTATGTTACTATTTCAGTAGATCGGGGAAGACAATTTGAGAACAGGGACTACAATATCCAACTACAATACAACTCTAGCAAAGGGTTTTAGGTACTTGAAAACATGTGCTCTTCAATTATCCTCTTCATCATTGCTGGAGTCTGGCATCAGCCCAAGGGCCCTGGGTGGAACTAGATTCTGAGCACTTTATTTGACAATGGTCCTTAGATTTATGTAAGCTTACCCTATGCAAATCTACATATCAATAGTTTGGCTCCCGTGCTAACGGTCATACACTTCTTTTTCTGTTTCCTCTGTCTCAATTTTATACCATCTAATAGCCAAGGTGTTGTAATAGGTTTCTACCTCTTTTCTACTTTATATATACAAGTAAAAAAATATTATGGCAACAATTTTATTAATCATACTATTGCATGATATATTTCTGCATATATTAACTGAATGACATTTCCAAATCATATAGATTTTCATGCCATCTTAATAGCTTATATTCATGTATACATTGGATAACGTGGTTTTATTTCATTCTGCTATAATGTGAGTTTACCAATACCATGGTTATTGCTTTATACTACATACTTTGTTAAGGGTCTACAAACTACAGGAAAGTTTAATTCAATGCTAATAATTTAAACATACTCTTACACATATATTATGGCTAATCAAGATTTATGATATACACACCACAGGATATAAGCTTATTTCACCCTTTTTCACTCAAAAGTCTTATGGAGATTTCATTTTTCGTGATACAGGAAATTTACAATGCTATGAGTGTTAGAGATTCCCGCAGATATGTTTTAAAGCTAGATAATGATATCAGATCTAGGCAATGTGTTTGTTCATATGACTATGTATCTCGTATATTGATGTGAATATTTGTAAGACTAATACAAAGTACAGTTTGTTTTGTTCAATATAATTGAAAAACTCAATAAAAACTATATTAAAAAAATATGCTTCTAGAAACATTCTCATGGGTTTTAATTTGTTAAAAAATATTTATAGCAATATTAGATTATATGCAAAGGACCGACAGACATTCAAGTATGCTATAATTTAGGCCTATGCATATATAAACTGTGAATGAAATACATGCATCATTGCATTTTTCCTTATAAAGCAAGTTATACTTATATGAAACTCAATTCAAGAAAGGTCAAATCTTATGTGTTAAAAAATACAAAATCTCGCTTAAAATATTCATTAACCCCAAATCAGTAGAATACATGCAAGAGAAAAAAGGACACATCTCTGTAAAACTATTGCACCTTTACTACAAATCTTTCATTGTTTTCATCATTTGGCACTAAAGAAAAAAACCTTTCCTCACGAAAAATGTAGTTTTTATTTAACATAAAGCTCTTGCAAGAAAAGATAATTCTCCATACTTCTGCCTGCTATGAAATCGATTTATCATCCACCGGCGGACAGGGGCATATATGTTCACCCCTATCCGCCCAGCTTCTCCTCTGGCATTTACCATTGCACATGAACGCTCCTGTGCGCTTGTATTCCTAACTGCAGGTTCGGTTGTGTGAACCTGCAGTCAAAGGGGAGAGAAGGGCTTTGATAAGATGAGCCCTATGGGGTCTGTTCCAATCTTATTCATAAACAGTAAACCAGGATCAGCAAATATTTTTTTTTTAACAAAACAATCACAATCTGACAAACTCAAACACAGCTGAGCTTGATAACTCTCACACTATTTCATCTCCATTTTTCTTTCAATGGCACCATTAAAGGGACAGTCTACAATATAATTTTTATTGTTTTAAAAGATAGATGATCCCTTTATTACCCATTCCCCAGTTTTGCACAGAAAACACGATTATATTAATAATCTTTTTACTTCTATGATTACTTTGTATCTAAGCCTCTTCTGACAGCCCCTTGATCACATGACTGTGACTATTTAAAATCTATTGAGTTGCATTTAGTACTGTGTTATGCTAACTCTTAAATAAGTCCCCGGGTGTGAACACATTGTTACCTATATGGCCCACATGAGCTAGCAGTCTCCTGTTGTGAAAAGCAAATACAAAAGCATGTGATTAAGATGCTGTCAATAGAGCTTTAGAAACAGGCAGAAATTTAGAGGTTTAAATGTTATAAAGTATATTAATGTAACAATGTTGGTTGTGCAAAGCTTGGCCACAAACAATAAACAGGTGGAAAACCATGTAGTCGGTAAGAGCTGCTAAAGGATGTGGCCGCTTTCTTGCCCGGTTAGCTCCGCCCCCTCCCAGAAGCATATTTTTATTTCAAAAGGATTATTCTATACCCCTTATATGTTGTATTGTGTGGTTGGCACCAGTATTGTGTTGATTTTAATGTGTATTTAGGTATATGTGCAATTACATTATTCTATATGACCTTTTCTAAATTCCCACATTAGTCTTTTTCCATATCATGCTATAAAAGCCATGTCAGTGTTTCCCTAAATAATTAAAAACCTACTGTATTAGACAATAGTTTGAATATAAAAATTTAAAATTATCAGTCAAAGACTTTAAACCACACAATTTCTTTGTTGTTGGAAGAAAAGAAGCACAGAGAACTTTATTTTACGTATCTTGTATTCCCTTACAATTGATACAAATCACATCATTTCTTGCTCTTTGTATACATAATAAAAGGAAAAGTATCTATCAAACTAACTGAATAAAATACTTTTTTAGATATTAAAGTGATGGTAAATCCTAGCGTTTTTGAAATGCTCGGATTTACCAGTGCTACAAATAAAGGGGACTTTCAGTCATGAATTATAAAATACTTCATGCGAATAGTTCCTTTATTTGCCTGCAGCGTATAACACCATGAGCGCCTCAAACCTCCCACAGTACAAGAGAAATAGGAAATAAGTGAGAGCGCTACAGAAGCTGAAGATATAAACATTACATCTATTAAAACAATTTGTAGGAAATAAAATTTAAATATAAAATAGGGACGTCTCCCTTCAAAAAATAAAAAACTATATTAAGCTGTAAAAATATATCAAGCAGTTTGATTCAAATCTGCAACATAAGTAACAACAGTCCCAACTGATATTTGTGTATATAAAACAAGCTTCTATGAAGCGTACCACCGTAGGCTCTGCCACCTTATATTACAGTGCAGGTATCCAAACTCCCATCTACTATTGATATAGTGAAGAAGGTATGGGATCTGTATAATCTAGACTAGCTTAAAGAAGTTGTAGTAAGCAGCGTGTTATTAAATAGGCAACATAAGTAACAGTCTTAATCAATATTGAAATTTGAAGCTAACCACCATGGGCGCTGCCACCTTATATTATAGTGCACGTATCCAGGCTTCCATACACTATCGTTATAGTGAAGAAGTATGACGATATAGTTGCAATATAAAATTACCTTAGACAGTTCTATACGAGTGTTGTTTTACAAGTGTATAGGAGTTTTACTCCGACTGCGGTTATGTGGGGTAAGACCGCAGTCAGAGTAAAACTCTGATACAGCAAGAGGATTGCCACACTTGTAAAAACAACACTCGGATGCCTGGTATAGAACTGTCTAATTTTATACTGGAACTATATTGTCATACTTACTTCTTCACTATAACAATAGTGTATGGAAGCCTGAATACTTGCACTATAATATAAGGTGGCAGCGCCCATGGCGGTTAGCTTCCAAGAAGCTTCATATTCAAATTTCAATATTGATTGAGACTGTTACTTGTCTTGCCTATTTAATAATACGCTGCTTACTACAACTTCTTTAAGCTAGTCTAGATTATACAGATCCCATACCTTCTTCATGATATCAATAGTAGATGGGAGATTGGATACCTGGACTGTAATATAAGGTGGCAGAGCCTACGGTGGTACGCTTCATAGAAGCTTGTTTTATATACACAAATATCAATTGGGACTGTTGTTACTTATGTTGCAGATTTGAATTAAACTGCTTGATATATTTTTACAGCTTAATATAGTTTTTTATTTTTTGAAGGGAGACGTCCCTATTTTATAGTTACATTTTATTTCCTACGAATTGTTTTAATAAATGTAATGTTTATATCTTCAGCTTCTGTAGCGCTCTCACTTATTTCCTATTTCTCTAGCATCTACACCTTTATAAACAATAGGAGTATTGTTTCTCTTAGTGAGTAGTTTGATATATCTTACCCTAGTGCACTACTATACCCCTCTTAATCTTTCCCACAGCACAATACTATTTTATAAGTGAGGTGATGTTAGCCAATAGCGTGCTAGCCATACAGCATAATTCAAACTATGCCACATTGCTGTTGGCTAAGTGGTGGAAATGTCACCTAATTAAAAAAAATAGCGTTCTGCCGTGGGCTGCCTGAGGCGCTCAGCGCAGCATACGCTGCAGGCAAATAAAGAAACTTTACGTATGAAGTATTTTATACTACACTATAATAATAATATGTTTAAAAAAATACAAACTCCCAAGCTAAAGTTACAAAAAATAAAAAAAGTAAAATTACAGAAAAAAATAAACAAAGCTATCCAAAATAAAAAATTTAAACCTAAACTAATACCCCTATAAAAATTCCCCCCAAAATAAAAACACCCCCTAATCTAATACTAATCTACCAATAGCCCTTAAAAGGGCCTTTTGTAGGGCATTGCCCTAAATTAAACAGCTCTTTAACCTCTAAAAAATACTAAGTCCCCCCTAACAGTAACCCCCCCACACACCAAACCTCCAAAAATAAATTAACCTAACACTAAAAAAAACTAAACTACTCATTGCCCCTAAATGGGCATATGTATGGGCATTGCCCTTAAAAGGGCAATCAGCTCTTTTTCAAACCTCAAAAAAACATAATCTAAAAAAAAACACCCTAAAAATTAAAATAAAAAAGCCTAAACCTAAGTCGAAAATAGGTACTCACTGTTCCTGAAGTTCGGCGGAGGTCTTCTTCCAGATGGATCCATCATCTTCTATCTTCATCCAGAGTGAAGGCGGCGTGGAGCGGAGGTGCAGAGTTGTGTTCCCAATGCCTGGATCCTCAATGGCGGCGGTCCTCAATGGTGACAGTCCTTAACGGCGGCGGTCCTCAGCGGCAGTCCTCGGCTGCATGGGGGCTCCTCTTCATCCAATGAAGACTGAAGATTGAATGCAAGGTACCGCAATCAATTTGGGGTACCTTGCATTCCTATTGGCTGAAATTGTGAAATCATCCAATAGGATTAGAGCTACTGAAATCCTATTGGCTGTTCAAATCAGCCAATAAGATTTCAGTAGCTCCAGGGTCGGCTCCAGAACGAATGAAATGGGCATTTTTTTTTCACGAGGGGGCACACATTTACGTAGGTGTGCATCTGTGTGTGTATGTGTTTTTGTATGTATGTGTACAGGGAGTGCAGAATTATTAGGCAAGTTGTATTTTTGAGGATTAATTTTATTATTGAACAACAACCATGTTCTCAATGAACACAAAAAACTCATTAATATCAAAGCTGAATATTTTTGGAAGTAGTTTTTAGTTTGTTTTTAGTTATAGCTATTTTAGGGGGATATCTGTGTGTGCAGGTGACTATTACTGTGCATAATTATTAGGCAACTTAACAAAAAACAAATATATACCCATTTCAATTATTTATTTTTACCAGTGAAACCAATATAACATCTCAACATTCACAAATATACATTTCTGACATTCAAAAACAAAACAAAAACAAATCAGTGACCAATATAGCCACCTTTCTTTGCAAGGACACTCAAAAGCCTGCCATCCATGGATTCTGTCAGTGTTTTGATCTGTTCACCATCAACATTGCGTGCAGCAGCAACCACAGCCTCCCAGACACTGTTCAGAGAGGTGTACTGTTTTCCCTCCTTGTAAATCTCACATTTGATGATGGACCACAGGTTCTCAATGGGGTTCAGATCAGGTGAACAAGGAGGCCATGCCATTAGATTTTCTTCTTTTATACCCTTTCTTGCCAGCCACGCTGTGGAGAACTTGGACGCGTGTGATGGAGCATTGTCCTGCATGAAAATCATGTTTTTCTTGAAGGATGCAGACTTCTTCCTGTACCACTGCTTGAAGAAGGTGTCTTCCAGAAACTGGCAGTAGGACTGGGAGTTGAGCTTGACTCCATCCTCAACCCGAAAAGGACCCACAAGCTCATCTTTGATGATACCAGCCCAAACCAGTACTCCACCTCCACCTTGCTGGCGTCTGAGTCGGACTGGAGCTCTCTGCCCTTTACCAATCCAGCCACGGGCCCATCCATCTGGCCCATCAAGACTCACTCTCATTTCATCAGTCCATAAAACCTTAGAAAAATCAGTCTTGAGATATTTCTTGGCCCAGTCTTGACGTTTCAGCTTGTGTGTCTTGTTCAGTGGTGGTCGTCTTTCAGCCTTTCTTACCTTGGCCATGTCTCTGAGTATTGCACACCTTGTGCTTTTGGGCACTCCAGTGATGTTGCAGCTCTGAAATATGGCCAAACTGGTGGCAAGTGGCATCTTGGCAGCTGACTTTTCTCAGTTCATGGGCAGTTATTTTGCGCCTTGGTTTTTCCACACGCTTCTTGCGACCCTGTTGACTATTTTGAATGAAACGCTTGATTGTTCGATGATCACGCTTCAGAAGCTTTGCAATTTTAAGAGTGCTGCATCCCTCTGCAAGATATCTCACTATTTTTGACTTTTCTGAGCCTGTCAAGTCCTTCTTTTGACCCATTTTGCCAAAGGAAAGGAAGTTGCTTAATATTATGCACACCTGATATAGGGTGTTGATGTCATTAGACCACACCCCTTCTCATTACAGAGATGCACATCACCTAATATGCTTAATTGGTAGTAGGCTTTCGAGCCTATACAGCTTGGAGTAAGACAACATGCATAAAGAGGATGATGTGGTCAAAATACTCATTTGCCTAATAATTCTGCACACAGTGTATGTTTATGTGTGTATGTTTATGTGTGTATTAATATGTGTGTGTGTGTCTATATGAGTGTGTATGTGTGTATGAGTGTGTATGTGTGTTTGTGTGTGTATGTGTGCTTCTGTGTGTATGTATATGTGTGTGTATAAATGTGTTTGTCTGTGTTTGTCAGTGTGTGTATGAGTGTGTATGTGTGTTGAATTTTGAATAGCAACACACTTTTTTACTTGTTGAGATCCAAACTTCAGTTACTAACACACATATGCAAGTAAATTATTTATCTTCAAGGAACAGAAGTCAAAATATCTTTTAAAATATTAATTATGGTTAGCTAATACATTTTACACTTCCTAATGTGTTACTATAAGAACAAATATGTCCTTTTTATTTAGGTTTCTAGACTATTTTATTTAACCCTTTTCTCTAACTTAGGGTGAGTATATCATATGCTGATACAGTGCAACACAGGAACCACTTTGTGGGGGGTAAAAAAGAGAAAGGTAAACCAGTGATCATGAGACATCCTCTAGTATTTGTAAGACGCATTTATTCTTGGAGACAAGGCTGCATAATGATAATAATAGAATGATAGATCTGAATGGATACTTTAATTACGCCAAAACAATAAAAATGGTAAACTAATACTGATTTTCCCTGTTATTAAATAAACGCACATAAGAATTAAAGGCTAACCTGCCCATGCTAACGTCCCAACTAGAGTTTCCACCTCTGTAGTTTGTAGACTTCACTTCATCATGTCCACGATCACCAAGTTCTGTGTCCCAGCATCCTTCATGCTGCAGCCTCCTGAAGCAGTGGAGTATTGCCGCCTTCCCCACCAGATTGTGCGAGGCGCTGGTGGCCTACACCTAACATGGCACGTGTTGTCCCCATATTATATGGCCGCACACAGAAGTGCCTGCAGCACTGCCAAAAAAAGCCCTCCACTCTAACCTCAGTCACCACTCACCAGCGCAGCGCTCACCTGCTGAGTCTGGCAGCTGGCTGCTCTCTGGCTCACTCCGCTGCTTCACGCAGTCTGTGTATATGGCCGCAGATAGGAGTAACATTGGGCCGGCCCGGCCCAGCACTACCAAAAAAAGTCCTCCACAGTAAACTCTGTCTGACTTCAGTCACCAGCGCAGCAGTCACCTGCTGAGTCCTCTGGCTGCTCTCCGACTAACTTTTCTGCTCCACTCTGTGTCACCTGATGGCATGCCATGCCGAATCAGTGCAGTGTGGCGACCGCAAGTCAGTCAGAGTCAGTCAGAGTAAGCAGAGCACGATGAATGATATCAAACAATCATCAGCAGATAATGTGTGTGTGTGCGCTGTGCGGTTGCCGGTCCCCTTATGATAACATTTTTTATTCAACAATTAAAAATAATTTATGGATAAATAAAAAAAAACCTTCATCAAATAATGCGGCCGGTCGCAATGAGCGGGGCTTAAATATCAGTCCGGGCCTGATCATATTAATATTTTTTGAGGGGGCACAGCATTCCATTTGGGTGGGCATTGCCCCCTAATGCCCCCTCTTGGAGCCGACCCTGAGTAGTTCTCATCCTATTGGCTGATTTCAAAATTTCAGTCAATAGGAATGCAAGGTACACCAATAAATATGGGGTACCTTGCATTCAATCTTCAGTGTGCAATGGACGATCGCATGAAGAGGAGCCTCTGCGCCGATGAGGACCGCCACCGTCAAGGACCGCCGCCGTCAAGGAACGCGGCCGTTGAGGATCCAGGCATCGAGAACACAGCTCCGCACCTCTTTTTTTTGGGCTTGAAAAAGAGCTGGATGCCCTTTTAAGGGTAATGCCCATACAAATGACCCTTTAGGGGCAATGGGTAGTTTAGTTTATTTTAGTGTTAGGTTTTTTTATTTTGGGGGGTTAGCTGGGTGGGGAGTTTTACTGTTAGGGGGGACTTAGTATTTTTTAGAGGTAAAAGAGCTGTTTAACTTAGGTCAATGCCCTACAAAAGGCCCTTTTAAGGGCTATTGGTAGTTTAGATTAGGGGGTGTTTTTATTTTGAAGGGGCTTTTTTATTTTCATAGGGATCAGGTATAGATTTTTTTATTTTTGATAATTTTGTTTATTTTTTTCTGTAATGTTAGACTTTTTTATTTTTTGTAATTTAATGTTAGTTTTTTATTTTAATTGTAATTTAGTAGTAATTGGGGTTAATTAAGGGGGTGTTAGGTTAAGGGGCTTACTAATTAAATTAGTTATTTGCATTGTAAGGGGGTTGGCGGTATAGGGGTTAATATATTAATTAGGGTTGTTGCGATGTGGGGGTTTGGCGGTTTAGGGGTTAATAGGTTAATAGGGTTATTGTGATGTGGGCGTTTGGCAGTTTAGGGGTTAATAGGTTAATTAGGTTTATTGCGATGTGGGGGTTGACGGTTTAGGTTTAGGTGTTTGTTAATACTTAGTTAGTTTTTTTTGTTATACTTTGTGCGGGCGGTTACGTGTTTTTATTTGTATTTCTTGCGTAATGGTAGCGTGTTTTTTAGTTATTTTGTGTGGGCAGTTGCGTTTTTTTTTTTTCTTTAAGGATTCGGGTTTGCCTATGCTGCATCCTGGTGGATTCCAAAAATGGCAGGGTGGTGAAAGATGCCATTTTCGGAATCCATTCTTTTGGCTGCATCGCGCAGCCAACATTCCTTTGAGGATGCAAGCGCAACTGGCGATGACAACAGACGTGTTGCAAACACGATTATAGTATAGATGACTTAAAGTCCCCTTTATGTGTAGCACTGGTAAATTCTAGCGTTTCACAAACCCTAGGATCTACCATCACTTTAACTATTTAAATTGTGTTGTGTATTAACCTATCATGCAAACAGTACAAGGCTATCAGCTAAGGTAATTTGTTCACAAATAAAAAAAGGAATCTGCATTGACGCAAAAACTAGTCAACGTTTTATTGAACAAATGGTTTCAAATTAAATTACAGGTACAGTTCATAGTTATCAACTTCTCTTCAGGTTAGAAAGAATTATTAATTCATGATATACATTTTTTGACATTTAATTGACTTTCAATCTCCATTTTTGAAAACCAGAACAATCACAATTTATATGGTAACACCATTTACGTATTGGAAAATGATTGTATATTGTTAAAGTCACCCACACAATGTATGTACAGCATTGTCATCAGCAATTACAATTCACCCGAACACAAATTATAGACTAAATATTAATAACAAAGTGGACATACTACTTATCTGTGCATGCCCTGACCCAGAAAAACAACAACAATGGCCATGGCCCTTATTGATAATTTAACTGCACCAAATAAAAAAACAATACTGAACATATCATCAACATCAATTAAATGTAAAAACTCCAAGAAAATATATCTCAAGATATCGACAGATGCTACATACAGAGAGAGAGAAGAGTTCCAGGAGGGAAAAGAATGAAAATGAGTGACCTGGTCTTTAGATGAGAGCAGCTGAACCGCCTGAAAAGTAATTGTATTTTTTAATGTATCATTTCAGTTTTCAATGACCAACAGCCATTATCGGCCGTAAATTGTGCCATTCTGCAGTAATAGAGATGAAATATCAGGGCAGTTATTAAGCTTGTCTGTGTTTAAATCTGTAAGATTTTTTTTTTAGTTTTCCTTTTTTACAATATCAAACAAAAAGATTGGAATCAAGAAAAAGTGTTCCTTATCATAATTAGCTGTACCAAGGCTAATGTTCACAAATAAAAAAAAAAAAATATTAGTCATTAAATCCCCTTAACAAATAAATATCAGATCATCAGTAAACCATATGTTAAAACTAATTTAAAAAGAAAATTAAATTAAATTACAAAACAAAACATATTCGGCAAACGTTGCCCTTATTGCTGTTCATTGGTTTAGAAAACAGAGGTATCATTAAAATCACAGTAGTTATATTAAGTAGGACTACAATAACCATTTCATTATATTCTTGCAGCTCCTTGCTATAACGGTGTCTACATGTAAAAAGCAACTCTGTCCTATACCAAAATTATGGAGAATGGAACAATGATATAATGTAATCCAGAAAAAGTAGGTGTAAGGTTGTAACCAGAGGTTGCAAGGGACCATACATCCTGTCTGATAATGACTCTCATAATGAGACAGTGTCACAGACTATTGATGCCCCCATACATTCTCTTATAATTTCAGTGCTTTAAATAAGTGGTGAAACAATGGTGTCCTAGCAAGATCTTCATACAGAAAATATAAAGCTGAGTGGTTCAAAGAAAAATAAGTTACAACCCATTCTCGGATGGCTTTTTGAAAAGCTTGTTTAACTTTATCCAACCATGATACACTTCAGATTTGCTAGAGTAATTTACTTCAACAGCACTGTTTTAAGAGCACATTTTCAACCCTGTGTCAAAAATGGAGTCAATATATAGAAAACAAAATGGGAAAGCAGTGTTTTTTTTAGCATATCTATTTTTGTAATAGGATGCCAGTCTGATTACAATTATTCAGTGTCAGCTTGTTTTTATTGACTCGCGTAATAATCCAGCAAAGTTTAACCAATCAGAAGAGTGAGATGGGCGAATTTTGACATTCAATGAACCTACCTACTTCAGTTCTTATTGATTTTTAGCTTAGCCAATCAGGATTAATTAAAGCAAACTTTAAAAAGGAAGAAATGCTGGACTAGGAACCAGCATTAAGGCAGATAAATACCTTTAATGGATTCTTACTTTTATTTTCTTACTGGTGAGTGTTCATTTTTGTGGGTACTTCAACTATTGTACTCTTAGTTGCTGGGGATGCTTTTAATGTGGGGATCCCTAAAGTTATGAGGTAGTCTTAGCTCTTAGTGGAAGGTCTACCTTGGCTGTTGAAGGGATTTCACTGGCAGCCATGTAATGGAAGTCCCCTAGATGCTGGGCTGGGGGTTGCACAGAGTGCCATGTAGTGGGTTTCTGATAGTTTAGTACTGTTGGGTTTATCTAGGGAGGTTGAGATGCTTAAAGGGGTCAGGGCACATTAATGGAGTCAGGAGGCTACTGTGGATAGTGACTGGTGCCCTTAGAGTTTATTGCAGTGGGAGGAGGTTACTGTTAGAGCTTGCTGCAGTGGCATGAGATAAAGGTTTATTTCTGTAGGAGATCTTAGGATCAATGATAATGTAATTGACAGAACTGCCACCTATATAATATAGGTACTAACTAAATTCAGCTGATCATGTATGTTATAGCCTGTCTTGTTGCTGGCATAAGGACATTACTCCAGGCCATTATAAAAAGGTAGCTAGAGCTTAGAGGTCACAAGAAATTACTACTGAATTGCAACTTTGTCCTAGGGGGCTGATCACAATCACATAGATAGACTTTTATAGTTTTTACCTATTTACTGATCCAACTGAAAAGCTTAGTGTAAGATTTGGCGCCATGTTTTTAAAAGGGCTGTTTTATCCAACAGACAAATATTTAAAAACTATAACTATTGACATAAAAGTTTTAAAAACTAAAGTAGCAAACCCTAACATAATTTATTTCCTTCTGCAGATTTTTATCATGTTTCCTTTACTTGCCTTCTGTACAACATTATATGGATTTAACATTTTCTATTAGAAATATATTTCACTTTTCATCAGTGATAATAGGAAGTTTACCAAAAGCTTTTTTGACAAATCCACACCTCAAAAGCTTTTTGACTCCCAGAGGAAATCATGGCAATTTTATTCTTGTACATTATTGTGTAGCAGTTAAAAGTCTCCTGAGCATAAATGACCTAAAATGATCCATTAAATCATGTGGATGTATTGCTCTGACCAAACATACAAGACTAAAAGTTGTAGGAAAAAGAAAATGAGAGTAAAAATCTGCAATCCCTACTTGATCTGGTATTTTTAGCATCTTACTGCTTGTCACACAATGATGATAATTAATGGCTGTTAAGTGTCAATCACTCTTTGCAAATTAGTATCCTTCTATAACGTAGGATTATTTTATTAGTTGAAAGCTTTTGCCTTCTGCTGTATCTTAATAAAGAGAGAACACTCTTATTTTCCGTTAGTGTGTTTTAAAAGGTCAAAAATATTTTCTTTACTTGTGAAATAAGTGATATCAATTCAGGAAAGTGTGCCTAATTTCAGAGCTGTTACAGGGTTTTAAAATCAATAAACTTACACCATAGTGTGTCAAGTAGAAAATACCTTATTTTTTATGAAACGTAATAAACAAGTGCAAAAAAGTAAATGTTACAGGACTAGATTACAAGTGGTGCTCAAAAATATTATCTGTATTCTGTGCCTGCACAGCTCAAGTTAATTTAATAGCGATTTTATTTTTGCACTAATATCACAAGGTCAAAGCAGGGCCGGATTTGCCATTAGGCAAAGTAGGCATGTGCCTACAGGCGCATTGCAGCAGGGGGCGCCACAGAGTCCATTTTTTATTATTATTTTTTTTGGAATTTTTTTTTTTCTAAAAAAAAATAAATATATATATATATTTTTTTTTAATGATTGGGCTTACTGTGTAGAAGACAGTGTTTAATATGTACTGGGCTTAACAACTTTATCAGGAACAAATTCAATGAACTAACTTTAGCAACTTAGTAGAGACGAGTAAGCACTCTGCAGTGATCTCGTCTGACTCGGGATTCCGTCTCCTCTTAGGCTGACTCCTGAGTCCCTCCCACCCTGACTCCACCCTCGCTAGTCTCCAGTCGGCACTCTGCAGTGGCAGAAGTGACTGTGCTGGCTGCTGCAACAAGTCAAGAGACTAGGCTCACTTCAGTGACAACAAGTCCCCAGGTAGGTGAGTCAGAGTGACTGTGCTGGCTCTGCCTGGCTGGGTTGCTTGCTGTGTGTGCTGGGGGCGCCTGCCTGCTGCTGCTCTTCTGCATTGGTATGCGCTGCGCATCATGCGCACCAATGCCATAGTGATTCATTGCTAAAATTTTTGTTTGGGGCTGGCGGCGGGCAGAGCGGCGGGAAAGAAAGTGATCTGAGGGAGGAGGAGTGCGTTGTGACTCGTGCGTGCTCATTGCTGGCCTGAGTGAGTTACTGAAGTTTTGCGCCTCTGAGTCCGACCTCCATCCACGCTCCACCGGGCGGGCGGTCCACCTCCTGCTGTTGAGCCTGAGTTGACTCTGTCTTAGACACCTGTCTGCAGCCTTAGGCCTTAGTTTAATTAAAGTGAGAGGTCAGATAGATCAACTTAGTTAGCGCCTGGCTGTGACAGAGAGTGAGACACTGAGTGACAGACAGTCCTCTAATCTTCTCTGTATTATTTAGGGAGGCTTGCTTGCTAAATTGCTTTAAATGTATTATTGATTAGTGAATGAATCATGATCAATCATGAATGAGGAATCATGATGAATATAAATAATAGTGATTCATGAATGAAGATGAACAAACAAGTTATCTGACTGTCAGTGAGTAGTCTGTGACGCAGCATCAAAATAAAACCTAGTAGTACTCGTAGTACAGACTACTTGTGTCTCTACAGGCTACAGCACTCACAGTCAGACAGAAGCAGAACTAGTTTGTTTACTAAAATTATTTACTAAAGTAACTAACGGTTAGTTAAGTGAAAGTTATTAGACAGTCTGAAATGGATGATGTTTCCAGACCTGAGGGCCTGAGACAAGACCCTATTTTTTTTTATTTAATTACGCTCTCTGGATTGGGAACAGCCAGAGAAAGGGGCAGGCAGGCTGTTTGTTTTGCTATGTCACAGACAGTCAGAATGCTTTTACTGGTGGTGTTAGTAGTTACTGACTGAGACTGTGTATAGTACTATTCTACAGCAGAGAACTAGTAGTGTTTAGTAACTGTAAGTAACAGTAGCCAGAGAGAGAGTCAGACAGGCTGTGATTTGAAATGGATGATCATGTTGATTGTTTATTTCAGAGGCAGAGACCAGACCCTAATTTTTTTTATTTAAATTACCCTTTGGATTGGGAACAGGCACCAGAGAAAGGCGCAGGCAGGCTGTTTGGTTTGCTGCATCACAGACAGTCAGATAACTTTTACTGGTGTTAGTACTGACCTGTCTGTAGTACTAGTCTACAGCACAGAAATAGTTTACTACTAACTGTGTAAGTTACAACTTACAGAGAGAGTCAGACAGGCGGCTGTGAAATGGATGATCATGTTTGTTCCAGACCTTAGACCAGGCAGACCCTCATGTTTTTATTTAATTACCCTCTGGATTGGGAACACAGCCAGAGAAAGGGGCAGTCAGGCTGTTTGGTTTGCTGCATCACATACAGTCAGATAACTTTTACTACAGTCAGTACTAACACCAGTAAAAGTTATCTGACTGTCTGTGACGCAGCAAACCAAACAGCCTGCCTGCCCCTTTCTCTGGCTGTTCCGAATCCCAGAGGGTAATTAAATATAAAAAAATAGGGTCTGGTCTCAGGTCTGAAACAAACATGATCATCCATTTCACAGCCGCCTGTCTGACTCTCTCTGTAACTAACTTTCTGAACTCTGTCTACTCTTCTGTGCTGTAGACTAGTACTACAGACAGTCAGTGACTAACACCAGTAAAAGTTATCTGACTGTCTGTGATGCAGCAAACCAAAGCCCCTTTCTCTGGCTTCCAGAGGGTAATTAAAAAAATTAGTGTCTGGAATCATCCATCTCTCTATCTCAGAGTAAATTACTAAGCTATGAAGCTGACACTGGTCTCAAAGTGTACTATAGGAAGCAAAAAATTGGGCATTGCTTTTCAGAAAGAAAAATGTCTGTCTGAGTAAATTACTCAGAGTTATGTATTCAAACACTTCCTTCTGCAAAACAATGTCCAATTTTTTTTCTTCCTATAGTAAACTTTGAGACCAGTGTCAGCTTCATAGCATAGTAATTACTAAACAAACACACTGTTTTGTAGTGAACCGTTCATTTCTCACCCAAACGGTTTAAACCACAAAAATGTTTCTTGTCCCCCTCTAAGTGAGGGTGGGGTACAAAATGTAACCCCAAAATGCAGAATAAGTCCTGTCCTGGGAGCCTCTATTAATAAATAAACAAAATAAATTACCAGAGATATCTGCAATACATACATTTAAAAAGGTGTATATGTAATGTTCCAGCCATTTTTGATAAGTTTTCAATTGTATGGCCATTTGAGTTAAGTTAGAGGGACATAACCCAAAATTATTTGTTCATGATTCAGATAGAGAATACAATTGAAAACAACTTTCCAATTTAGGTCTATTATCTAATTTGCTTCTTTCATATCCTTTGTTGAAAAGCATATCTAGATAGTCTTAGTAGCTGCTGATTAGTGGCTGCAGATATATGCCTCATGTGATTGGGTCAACCCTGTGCAGTGCTATTTATCCAACAAAGGATATCTAAAGAATAAAGCAAACTAGATAAAATAATTCTGGGAATTTTGTTTAAAATTGTATTCTCTATCTGAATCTTGGAATATTTTTTTTTAGGTTTAATGTCCCTTTACGTTTATATTAATTTTTGGTGTAGCTTTAATTACAACAAATATAGCAATAATAGGTGTATGTGTGTTAGTGTATCTCTATAAAAAGGCCTTATGGTTTAAGTTGTATTGCAAAAATATTTTATTTGCTCTAAAAGATTGCTTTCGCTGCCTTTTTTTTATACAATTTAATTTTAAAGGTAATACTCTACTTACCTTGTTACCTTAAGCTTTAATGTTTTAATCTAATATTTATTTTTATTTGTCCTAAATAATAATACAATTTTTTCCTAAAGTTGTTTTTTTCCCCTTTTTTGGGGGGGGTGGGGGGGGGGGTGGGGGGGGCGCTTCAGATTTTTGTGCCTACAGGCTCCTGAGATGTAAATCCGGCCCTGGGTCAAAGTAAACTGTTGGCACTCGAGCAAAAGTCTGGGGATATCTGGATGTCGGATAGCCCATGTGAGCTACATCCCTCACATAATACACCCCTAGGGGAAGGCCACGCTAAAAAAAAACTCATGTCAGCTATCGCTCAAGCTCCAAGCCAAAAGTGCGCTAAGGATTGAAGGTCTTTAAATAAATAGACATACTTAGGATAGTCCTATTCTTTCCCTATGGAAAATAAAATAAAAATTACAACACAAAGTAGCCAAACTTTGATTTCGTATTGTAATATATTTTATATATATATATATATATATATATATATCACAATCATTAATCTGATAAAGGGGGCTCTGTGGTCGTAATGGACCATTTGGCATATGTTGGTGAGGCTCATCGCCAACTTGAGGACACTGCTCAGTATATACATCTTGACAATGATCCCACGAGGATGTATTTGAGGGAATTGAGATCTCTCTTGGATGATGGTTTGGAGGATGGGCATTATGACAGGGCCACCTATGACTATCTTTTAGTCTGCAGCCCTGTGGTGCCCATCTTCCACCATCTTCCTAAAGTCCACAAATCCCTCGAGAATGTTCAGGGACGGCCCATAGTGAGTGGTATAGGGTCACTCTCTGAACATCTCTCTGAGTGGGTGGACGCTATATTGCACCCTTTTGTAGTGTCCCTGCATAGCTATGTTAGGGATACCAAGGATGTTATAGGTGTCTTAGAAAGCACCCAATGGGATTATGACAGCTACTCTTGGTTAACAGTGGATGTTGTGGCTCTTTATTCCTCTATACCCCATGAGGAAGGTTTAAGTGCAATTGCATTTTTTCTGAAGGAATATTCTGATTACACGAGTACATTTATCAACTTTGTACTCAGAGCCACAAAATTCCTATTGACAAATAACTATTTTCGTTTTGAGGGCAGGTTTTATCTCCAGAGGTGTGGGACCGCTATGGGGGTGAAATTTGCCCCCTCCTTTGCCAACCTATTTATGGGTTGGTGGGAGCGGTCCCACATCTATGGAGATGAAAATGCCTTCAAGGTCAATGTGGTACTATATCGGCGCTACATTGATGACCTGCTTTTCATTTGGCAAGGTTCTCAGAGTGAGGTTGAAGGGTTTGTACAGCAACTTAATACCAACAATGTTGGTCTCAAGTTTACATTTGAAAGTCAGTTGTGATCTGTGAATTTTCTTGACATCACACTGACGGGAAATGCCAATGGACATATCTCTATCGATCTGTACAGAAAACCCATAACCAGAAACACACTTTTACACGCGAGAAGTTACCACCCGAGGCATGTTCCCTTTGCAGTTGCAAAGGGGCAACTGATTAGGGTGAAGAGGAATTACTCTGATGAAATTGCCTTCACAGAACAAAGCAGGGCAATGAGGGACCGTTAACACAATAGAGGTTACCCCAGACATGTTATTGATAGGGCCCAATTGCAGGTGGACAGGATTGACAGGAAGCACCTGCTGGGAGAATCGGAGAAGGTTAAGTCACTATCTACACAGGGGCTGTCCAAAGTTACGTTTGTAACGGATTATAGTGATGAATACCAGGATATTTGTAAAAGAGTCAATAAGCATTTTTGCATAAACTGCAGAGTAGTGTAGAGGAAGGCTTGCGCTGCTCCTACAGACGCAGTAAGACAATAGGCAATTGTGTTGCCCCCTCTAAAATTCTGCCAGTGACTAGAGATCGCCCGAGTGCGTGAATTACACATAGGGGGATGATTATACTAAAATATATATTTAATATATATTTCAATCCGCACTCTTTTCTTCCTTTGAATAGAACTTTCTTATCTTCTAGCCTTTCTTTGATAATAAAACTTAAATAAATTATAATTTTCCTATAAGACTTGTGTCAATAACGCTTATGAAGCAAGAATAGACATTTAGATTTATACCCTCTATTCCACTTTTATACACATGTATGATAGGAAATTTATCTCTATTCATTTTTATTTATTTATTTTTATTCATTTTTACTTTTTTAATTTTCATCATTATTTATTATTAATTTTTTATATTTACTGTCATCATTAATTCAGTGATATTTTCTTTAATTGTTATTTTTTATATTATTTTTTATTGTTTTATTGTTCATTGTATTTCTTATGTTATTACACCTGAGTACCACCTTGTGTCACCACTGACCCAATATTTTCACATTAATTGTCCTCAACATATGAGGAGGATTTTACAATTGATGTCGTTTGGTTAAGTTTCAGTGATGCCACACCGATTGGTTTAAACCTCAGTCCTTTCATGATTGGTGAAAATTTAGTTTAAAAAGGCTTGCACGGTCTTACTTCATTAGCCTCCGATGAAGCGCATCCACGCATGCGCGAAACGCATCAGGCGTTCCTGACTGTGACCTATACGTTTAACTGTTTGGTCTGATAATAAACTTTTGATGTTCCAGCAAAATCTACATTTGAGCCAGCGTACTTTTTCTTTGCTTAACACATAGGGGGATGTACAGATGCGGCAGGTCTAGGTGCAGACCGTGTGATTTTTGTATCTTTTCGGATACTTTCCGGTCTCAGGTCACAGAAGAAGAATTTAGGATTCAGTCCTGCCTCAACTGTACATCCTCCTATGTCATTTACCTCATTACATGTGTCAAGTGTTGCCTACAATATGTAGGTCTTACGACATCCGAGGTTAATACCAGAATACGGAAACCACCTATCAACAATCAAATTGGATGAGGCCACTACTCCCCTTGTAAAACATTTCAGGAATGTACATCATAAGAGAAATGATACCTTTAGATGGCAAGCCATTGAATATATTAAATCCCCCCCTAGGGGAGGTGACAGGGATAAAATTCTTGGCAAACGTGAAATGTTTTGGGTCTTTAAATTAAAAACTAGGGTGCCCAAGGGACTTAACTCAGAGTACGATTTAATCAACTATTGGAAATAATTTAATTTAATTGTGTTGTTGTTGTTGTTTTTTCTTAGATTATCTGTGTATAACTATATACAAGTGTGCAACTCTATATCTAGTTGTTGATTATTGGCTACTCTGAGTTAAGTTGTCAACCAGATTAAAATAGCTCATTAAAAAAGCTCACTAAACAGATCATAGAAAGCTCAATAAGCCTGAAAGGGTTTACAGAATATGACAATACCTTTCTTAGGATATTTACTAGATAGATTGCTAGTTTAGTAAGTCTGAGAATCATGTTCTATTTGAGCGTTTTGTTTTGTTTAGTTTGGTGCACGATGCCAACATTGATATGATTACTTGGCTCTGCTACAGTCATATTAGATCGATTTCCTTTAAATGTGACATAATATTTATTATTATATTATTATTATGTTGAATGTAGATGTGTATTTAACTCTCTACAGATTCATACCATTATGTATTTTAACATGGTGTGTTTTGTCACATTTTGAAGGGAAATACCTTTGTGCTGGATTTGCGTTTAAAGTAAGCCTGCTGTTATTTGATATAGTTTCTATTTTGGACAGCATAATAGTGATCTATTCTGTTGACAGCATGCACTATTTTGGATTCGTTTGCATCATTTTGCATTATTTGCATTATTGTAAAATATTCTCTCCCCCCTTTTCTATTATTTGTTAAAAGTATTAACAATATTTTAGACTAACATTCATGAGCAATATGACTGATTGAACTATTTTTGCTTATATATACTTGTTGTACTTTTATATATGTAGTTATTTACACTTTATTGTTTACCACTATATCTATTGGATTCTCTATATCCTATGATTCAAAATGTCACTGAGATTGAAACTTTATTAAGGGTTAATCCTGAAGGCATTGGTTATATACTGACCAATCACTTTCTAGTTTTGCTTTTAAATAGGCACCACAGGTATACTGAATTAGCTATGATTACGGCTGTTTAGCCGAAACATGTTAGCTTTCGGTTTGCCTGTGCTGCCTTGCTAACCTGACTATGGACCCTCTTGGAACCTTTTTATCGTTTGTGAATAAAGGAAATCGTTTTTAAACTTGCCCTGGATTGTCCATTCTCTTTACTTTCTATTTACATTGCCTGAAAATCCAGAGGCAGAAAGAGAGCACGGCAACTTTCTTACCTGTACAGAAGCAGTGACGGATCTGGCGTACATTACGGCTGACTGTGGGGCTATTTGGATACGCCCCCCCTCTCTCCTCCCTCCCACCACAACCGTTGACTGGATTAAACGACGGGTGCATACAGCGGAGTACCTGAGCAAGTTTTCGGAGGTATGAAGAAGTGACCCCGCGGCTCGGACACACTACGGAGCGGTAAGGAACGCACGGTTGTTGCTAGAGCACCGGGTGCTCGCATTTACTTGCAATTCCTACCGAGTGTGTACATCTTTTGCTGTATGTTACTTGAACTTGAGTTTGATTGGTTGGGAGAGACTGCCATTCTATACGCATATAACAGTTTGATCCTGTGATTCAATCACCTTTGAAGCTTTGCTATTGTACATGGTCACTGCTATCTGTGAATATTACTGGGTAGATTTGTCTGTTTGTATCTACCGCTACACATGTAGGAACTTTTTGAAACAGTACCTATTGGGTTAGTGAATTCTTTCTTACTGGACTTTATATATATATATATATATATATATATATATATATATATATATATATATATACACACACACACACAATTTCTTGAACCAATTTAACACCTTAAATACAATATTCATTTAAATTACTTTTAAAACATTATTTTCCAAAACAAAAACTTTAATTTCCATTTAATATGTAAAAATTTGGGTGAAAAACATTATTTGCAGATGTTTGACATGTGCTTTGTTATGCATATATTCTAACCTTCAGCACAACATTTTCCAGCATTATTATATGTTGTGCTCGAGCACAACTTATAACTCACCACCTGTTATATGATAATAGCAACCCCTGCTCTATCCATTGAAAATATAGGGCATGTTAACAAAATGACGGCTGCATTAAGATTCTCTGGTAAACAGGGGCGAAACTACAGGGGATGCAGAGGTCGCAATTGCGACAGGGCCCCCGAGGGTGGGGGCCCAGCTTAAATTTGTTTTATTTTTTTTTAAATAAAAAAACCTTGACCTGCCACTGCCTGCACTGATATCATGTGAGTGTGACATAATGCTTCACTAGTGTCCCTGACTAGAGGGGTTAGTCTTTCTATTTTACCCATTGGTGTTTGTGTGTTTGTGTATGTATGTAAGTGACTGTGTGTATTTATGAATGTATGTGTGGGTGTGTATGTTTGTGGAACCAGGAAATTACAGACTTTGTTACTACAGCATGGGGAGGCGGGGGGTAAACAGTGTCACTATACAGTACCACTATATACAGTACGGGGGGGCTGGACTACGAGACTGCTGTGGTAACTTTAAAAAGTACTGGGGCGGGTAGGGTCAGGCCAGCCATCTCACTGGCAGATTACAGACTGTGTCACTGACTCACTATATACAGTACTGGTGGGTTAAACAGTGTCACTATATACAGTAATAGGGGGTCAGACCATCTCACAGACTGTGGGCACAGGGTACCTCCTTTTGCAGACATGTAATCTGATTCACATTTTTTTCTGTGTTAAAAAAAAAAGATATATATCAAACTCACTTTTTTTTGGGGGGGGTGGAGGGAGGGCTTCTTAGATTCTTGCACCTGGGCCCTGTGGTTTCTCATTACGCCTCTGATGGTAAATCTTTTTTTTACCATTCACTTGTTGTCAGGTTGCTATTCTTAGTACAGGGTTGCAATATGGATAACGCACACTGAGCTTATCAGTTGCCCTCTACTTGTAAACTAGGCCATAATGTTTTAGATCATTTTATTTTTTACTATTTCTTCATAAAACCAATTGATTAACTCTACAATTAGATTTAACACATAGTTAAAGTATACTCCAGAGTAACAATGCACTGCTGAATACTTATGGTGAGCCAAAGACAAGAGGTATATATCTGTAGCCACCAACTGCCATCTTACTCCCAGTAGTGCATTGCTGCTCCTAAACCTACTTAGGTATGCTTTTCAACAAAGTATACCAAGAGAATAAAGTAAAATCAATAACAGAAGTACATTTACAATTCTCTTAAAATTGTAAGTGAACTAGACTTGTGCATGATCG
This sequence comes from Bombina bombina, assembly GCF_027579735.1. Classification (NCBI taxonomy): domain Eukaryota; kingdom Metazoa; phylum Chordata; class Amphibia; order Anura; family Bombinatoridae; genus Bombina; species Bombina bombina. The sequence goes on from NC_069500.1 coordinate 1,325,749,516, forward strand.
AAAAATTTGTTTCGGTTCGGTTCGGATCTATTCTGATTTTTTCGAATTTCGGTTCGGATCGATTCGAATTCGGAAAAATTCAAATGAATTTGTTTCGGATTCATTCGGTTTCGAATAAATTCGGCTGGATTCGGTTCGATTCAGTTCGGAAATTCGGAATTTTGGTATGTGTTAGGTGGGATATGCTGTGTATTAGACTAGTATTATTTACTGTATATTAGGTGTAATACTAATGTAATCAACACCCATCCGAATCTACCGAATAAATCCGAACTAATTCGGATTTATTCGGTAGATTTTGCACTATTTCAATTCGGAAATTCAAATCGATCTGAATCTCCAAATTTAACGAATTCGGACGAATTTCCGAATCGATCCGAAACGAATTGCACATGTCTAAAGTGAACCACAAAAGTTTAATTTTGACTTTCACGTCTCTTTAAGGGAACTATATGCATGAAAAATATTCTGAAAAAAATATATATCAGAAACTTAATTAATCTATTATGTGTTACACTATGCAGCCCTATTATTAAGTTTAAAGGGATAGGGAAGTGGACATTAAACTTGCATGATTTAGATAGAGCATGTCATTTTAAGACACTATTAAATTCACTTTTATTTTCAAATATACTTTCTTCTTTTGATATCCATTGTTAAAAATACAATATGTAAATATCCTACACTAATGGGTGCTGGCTGGTTATTGGTGCCTGCACAGATTTGTCTCTTTTGATTGGATCACTAGATGTGTTCGGCTAGCTCCCAGTATGGCAGTGTTGCTCCTTCAGCAAAGGATACTAAGAGAATTAAGCAAATTTGATTTAAAAAAAAAAAAGTAAATTGGAAAGTGGTTTAAAATGTTATATTCTATCTGAATCATGAAAGAAATATTTGGGGTTGGACTCTTTAATGTACTGTTAGTATTCACATGACTGCATGACGTAAAGTGACATTCTAATGCAACTATTGCAATAGAAATACAGCATGAAATGATAGCGTTAATGACCTTAGATAACTATTTCTTTAAACACATAGTCAGCCATTAGTCCCATAAGTCAGCCAATCAGGAGCAGTTACACAATCCTGACAATAACTCCTGTGTCCTGTTCAGAGGCTTCAGTGCAAGTTGGACATTACCTTAAAGGGACACTAAAGACACAGGTAAACTTACATGATTCTATCATCACATTTGCTTTGTTCTTTTCATATTCTTAGTTGAAAGCTTAACCTAGGTAGGCTCATATGCTAATCTCTAAGCCCTTGAAGGCAGCCTCTTATCTCAGTCAATTTTGACAGATAATTCTGTGCTCACTGCCGTGGATTTACCTATGAGTCAGCAATGATTGGCTAAAATGCAAGTCTGTAAAATTAACTGAAATAAGGAGGAAGTCTGTAGATGCTTAGATACAAGGTAATCACAGAGGTAAAAAGCATATTAACATAACTGTGTTGGTTATGCAAAACTGGGGAATAGGTAATAAAGGGATTATCTATCTCTTTAAACAATAAACATTCTGGAATAGACAATTATCAAATTGTTCACAGTGGGCTGGATTACAATTAAGCACAAAAATATTAACACTACATATTCACCTTTGAGCCCTTAACAGTCCAGCACCTGATTGTAGACCATATACCATTAAATAACTGGTAACACCATGATTTCAATAATAAACCTTGATTTTATATTTATAAATATGGGTGAAATACTTTATTTTAATATATTATACAAGTACGTTGTTATGCATATATTCAAGAGTTAACACTCTACTTCAGGTTTCCAAAACCGCTACAATTTACACCACTATTTTGTATAGCGCTAAAGCTCAACACTTCACATGCTACTTGTAATATGAGCGTTAATTGCACACCTTGCACTATCCATTCAAAGTATGGGAACGCTAAATAAATGTTGGCCATGTTAAGATTCTCTATCAAACTTTTTTGTTCAAGATGTTCATTATTCATAGTACAGGGTCACTCTAAGGATAACGCAGAGAGAATTTTGTTTTTCTATCACTCCGTTTAAACAAACAGAAAAAGAGCCTTCCTTTTTTTTTTATTTACGTTTAAAAAGAATATATATATTTTTAAAGTAGACAACCCAAGGTATTGGTCTAGGCCCATTTGGTATATAGCTTAGCTTTTATTTGGCCACCAAATGCTATCATATAAAAAAAAAACTAACTTTTTTTCCACAATTTTGGTATCTTACTGAAATTATTTACATGCAACTACTACAGTTATAAGACAAATAGTTTTTTTTAATGGGGTACCCTTTGTTCAGAAACAGCAGACACGCATGGATTTCCAATGAGTTTTTGGCAGTTAGAAGGCCGAATATTGCAGCAGCGCAACACACAAATCTCCTGAAAGTGAACGGGGTTAATCAGTTAGTTTATAAGGTTAATTTTTGCTGTAGTGTAAAGATTACCCTACCACCTGACCGCTTGATCCCTACCGAATCCCTCCAAACAGCTCTCTTCTCCCGTTCTCCCTACTGGTCACCACCATCTAAGCTACTGGCAGAAAGTCTGCGAGTATTTAGTTTAGAGAGTTTTTTTTTTTTTAAAAGAAACATTTATTTATGTATTTCTTTAGTGTAGGGGTCCCTCCTTACCCTTCCACCTCCCCCTTTCAACCTCCCTGACCCACCCACCCCCCACAGCTCTAAAAAAAAACTACTACTTTGAAATTCAGACTACGGCTCAAATTTCTAAAGCTCTATGGTCTAGCGAGATTCTGTAGGATGCCTTGTCAGTATTGCAAAGCACCTCACGGGTTGTTTTAAAGACAATTGTTACCTAGGGAACTGCATATCTCATTAAGGATAGCTCTCCAATATGATTTATGTTAAAGAGACAGTAAAGTCAAAATGAAACTTTCATGATTCAGATAGAGCATGCAATTTTCAATGAAATTCCAATTTACTTCTATTTTTTAATTTGCTATGTTCTCTCTGTATTCTTTTTTGAAAAGAATACCTAGGGAGGCTCAGGAGCAGCTATGCCCTACTGGGAGCTAGCTGCTGATTTGTGGCTGCAAATATATACCTCTTGTCACTGGCTCACCCAATCTGTTATCAGCTATCTCCTAATAAAGCATTGCTCCTCCTTCAACAAAGTATACAAAGAGAATAAAGAACATGTTATAACAGAAGTAAATTGTTTAAAATTGTATGTTCGTTCTGAATCATGAAAGAAAAATGTGGGGTTTCAAGTCCCTGCTAATGATAAGCTGATTATTTCTCTCCATGCCAGAGCGTTTTTGAGAATCGGGCCCTTAGTGTTATTGCATTGCTATTTTATTAAAGGGATATGAAACACAATTTTTTTCTAAATGTAGCCACCAATCAGCAAGCGCTACCCAGAGTGCTGAACAAAAAATGGGCCAGTTCCTAAGTTTACATTCCTGCATTTTCAAATAAGGATACCAAGAGAACAAATAAACATTTATAAAAAGAGTAAATTAGAAATTTGCTTAAAATTGCATGCTCTATCTGAATCATGAAAGAAAAAATGTGGGTTTCATAAACTTTTAAGCATTAGTTGATTATGCAATTGCACAGTATTAAATTGTCCTTTAAACCATTTGTGAAGTTTAAACAGAGTTAACTATATCATTTTTGTGTAACTAAGTCACTTTAAGTCCTACAGACATCTGAATATTAATGGAACATTAAACTCAAAATGTAATTCCATATGAAATGTTTAATATCGTGCACCTTCATAATTTATGTATTTGCCTGTAAGTTACCTCTAAAATAGAGCTTTTTCTATTTCCCCAGAGGGACTAAAGTCCATCCGTCAACATTCTAGTCCCTTTTTTTTTTTTTTTTTTTTATAAATTTTATTTATGGCCAGCAGCCTGTACTATTACACAGTTTAACAACTTGCCGCATCACGCAGGATGCTACCTCACTAGAACATACAAATAAGCATAGATACGAAACAAATACAGAAAGAAATATATCACTAGATTAGCATAGACAGTTAAGTTTCTCACACTCAATGCCTTATATAAATTGCTGCTGTTTTTTTTTAAATTACAAACTAAGGAAAAGAGGGAAAGAAAAAAAAGAAAAAAGGGGGAAGAACAGAGAGAAAAAAAAAAAAAAAAAATTTCTTGGGACCGTCTCCAGCCTCTATATCTCTGGGAATACATTGTCCATAATGGCAAGTTCTAAATATACTGTGCCCTTAAAAGGGGCAATAAGTTGTTTTTGAGTTTCTAAAGGAAATGCTAGAATAATATTCTTCCATTTATGGAAGAAGTGCTTAATTTGGGATTCTGAGTTAGTAGAAGTATCCATCTGTTCCATAATTATTAAATTTAATATTTTCTGTTTAAGTTCCAACAAGTTGGGCACCTTTCTAGATTTCCAATATTTCAAAATTAATAGTCTGCCCAATATTATTACCGCATTCATCTGTCGATTATTTTGGCGTTGATTCTCATTGTGGTTGTCTGCTAAAAAGAAGACCTGATTCTCTGTTATTCTATCTTGATTCAAATTTACTACATTAAGCCAATAGTTTACCTTAAACCAGAATTTCTTTATTTTATAACAACTCCAGAAGCAGTGACGTAAGTCTGCCTTTCTAGTTTTACATTTATGGCAACATGCCCCTGTCTCATCCCAGTAAGCATGTATCTTAGGGGTGATGTAGGATCTATTTATTAATTTAAAGTGTGACTCTCTCCATGATGACGAGCAAATTGCTTTATCAGCTAGTTGTATACTTTTCTGTACCATCTCTGCTGTAACTTGCCAGGCCTGTGCAATCTTCTGCAGGTGACTCTGGCCCATAAACCTTAGAACTATCCTATAAAAAAAGGAAATGGAATATTTCCCCGCCCTAAATAGTTTGATTACTGGTTCCACTATACCCCAGTCCTCCTTATCATTGGCTGCCAACGAAGTCTGTATATAATGGCGTACCTGTAAAAAGGCATAAAATTCTTTATTTCTGAGTCCAAACTCATTTTGAAGGTCAGAAAATGTCCTACATCTCCCTAAGTTGTGATCTATAATTTGAGATATATACTTTAGCCCTTTCGACGCTCAAACTCTGAAAATTTTGGAATCAATTGCCGGAGTAAAGGCAGGGTTGCCCGTTATATATAAATAATCAGAAAAATTACTATTGACGTTTATTTTCCCGAGTATTTTTTGCCAAGCCTTTATAACATTATATATGCTAGGGACTTGCCTAACCTTACGCGGGACATCAGTAGCTGGGCAGTGAAGAAGAGCCGTAAGCTCATAAGGATATACAAGGTATTTTTCGAGCTCCTGTGTTACATAGTACTCTGCCTCCGTTAGCCAGTCAAGAGCTATTTTTGCTATCGTTGTTAAGTTATAAATCTCTAAGTCTGGTAGTGCCATTCCTCCATCCACTCTAGCAAGAGTTATTGTCTTGAAGGCAACGGCTCTACGTTTGTCTCCCCAGAAAAACTGGAGACATGTTTTTTTAAATAAAGCTAAGTCCTGACGTTTTATGAACAACGGAATATTTTGCATCAGGTACATCAGTTTTGGAAAAATAATCATCTTTATCAAATTTATTTTACCTGATAACGATAATTTAAATTTCGCCCAATTTTGGAGATCTTTATAAATTTTAGCAAACAGCGGGGCATAGTTAAGATTGTACCAATCGTTGCTGTCTTTGGATAATTTAATTCCCAAGTAGGTAAATGCTTCACCAGCATCTTTAAACTGTGAGCAAAGGTAAGACCTTGCTTGTTTCCTTAACCAGTAGATCTCTGATTTCATCGTGTTTACTTTATAGCCTGAAAAGGCACTAAATTCACACAGAATTAGTAGAAGCCTAGGGATGGTTACTTGAGAGTTGGATAGAAATATAAGCAAGTCATCTGCATATAATAGTGTTGTAATCTGAGTTGTATTGAGTCTAATACCTTCAATCTCCTCTCTAAGACGAATGGCCAATGGTTCTAGTGCTAGATTAAATAGGTATGGCGACAAAGGGCAACCCTGTCTTGTACCTCGGGATAATTGGAAGTTTTCCGTGATCCTATCATTAATTATGATAGCAGCATTGGGGAAATGATAGATTGTCTCCACAAATTTTGCGAGCGGGCCCTCGACTCCAAACCTGTTAAGAGTAGTGTGCAGATGATCCCAAGTAATGGAGTCGAAGGCCTTCTCTGCATCTAAGGTTATTATTGCTGCATCCTCTATTCTGTCTCCATTTTTTTTCAATGATATATTATGATAATGGTTCAAAATTAATTGGATTTTCCTAATGTTGCGTGACGAGTTTCTACCCGGCATAAACCCCACTTGGTCCCTATGAATAAGTGGGTCAATAGCTAGTTTAAACCTGCTTGCTATAATACTTGTCAGTAATTTATAATCGTTGTTTAAGAGCGATATCGGTCTATAAGAGCCTATTTCTTCTTTATCTTTTCCTTTTTTTAAAATTAGAGCTATTAGAGATGCTGAGAAATATTTAGAACATGGTATACCATCTATGTAATAATTATTGAATAATTTTACCAACGTTGGAGCAATTTCATCTTTAAGACATTTATAAAGTTCTGCCGGGATCTGATCTGGTCCAGCAGCTTTATTAGCTGGTGCTTTCTTAATGGCAGCCAAGACTTCTTGCAGGGAGATAGGCTTATTTAATTCTACCAAGTTCACTCTCTCTAGTTTGGGGGTTTTTAGTCCTCTCCAAAAATTCTCTTTACTTTCCAAATTTAGATCTTGTGCTGCATATAAATTCTTATAAAATTGTATTATAAAATCGTCTATTCTTTTACTATTAGTAATTTTGCCCTGGGGGGTTTTAAGAGATTCAATCAAAGGTTTTTTTTGTTTAATTTTGATTAAGTTGGCCAGAAATTGACCTGCTTTACCCCCATATCTATAGAAGCGGAACCTAGTCCTTAGCTCTTCTCGTGCCTGTTTTTGTGCCAAAAATATCTCCCTTTCTTTCTTCTTCCTCTGGTAAGAGTCCCATCTTATCTGAGATGGGTCACTAATATAACTGTTACATGCATTGCGGAGCTGGTTCGCCAATTGTGTATCTCTAGCTAGGAACAGACGCTTTTGTGTAACTAGATATCCTTTAATTTCTCCCCTTATCACAGCTTTAAATGCTTCCCATAAAGTTTCAGTGCGAATTTCTGGATCATAGTTAAAATTATAGTATTCCTTCCATTTTATCTTAAGCCAGGCTTTAAACTGCACATTAGACGCCAAGTATTTAGGGAAAAAAAATCTATTGCCCGCTGCTTGGATACTCCGCGTTTTTATATCTATGGTAACAATAGCATGATCTGAAATTGAAATTTCTTTAATATCTGTCACTATCTCATACTTATACAATTTCTCTGCTATCAAAAAATAGTCCAATCTAGACATTGTCTGATGAGCCTGGGATTCGCATGTATACATTTTTACATCTGGGTTCTGGGACCTCCATATATCTTTGACCCTGAGTGTCTTGTTAAACAGTTTAGCTATTCTAGCTTCCCTTCGTGTGTTTCTATTTATCTTCTGTGACAGTCTATCTAATGCAGGGTATAGAGTCCTGTTGAAGTCCCCGGCTATAATTAAATTTTCCATGCAGAATGGTAAAAGTTTGACTTGTAACCTATCCCAAAATGCTGTGTCCGGTTTATTTGGCCCATAGATATTGCATAATGTTAAGACTATTCCCTCTACCTCTATTTGGAGAATAATAAATCTTTCCCCTGGGTCCATTTCCTTCTGTAGGATTTTATAGTGTAAATTTTTACTCAATAGAAATGCGACTCCTTTCTTCCTCTGTGTGCAGGGGGTTCCCACCACTTCACCTACCCATCCTGTATTTAATTTAGCTAGTTCTACCTCCTTTAGGTGAGTCTCCTGTATGAAGGCTATGTCAAGTTTGTGTTTTTTAAGTTGTGCTAGTATCTTTTTCCGCTTTTGAGGTGATGTGATGCCTCCCACATTCCAGGAGGCCATAGCTATGTGGCCCTTCATCAGCTTATCCTAAAATTAGATATAGAGCGGTAGTTTACCCCTTCATTCTGCTCTATCGTCTCCCAGAGGGACGGCCAGCCCATGGGTGCCTGACAGCAACAACAACAAAGAAGCAGAAAAGAAGAAAAAAAAAAAAAAAAAAAGGGGGAAAGGTGGGGTGTGCGAGCACGAAACACAATACACCCTTACCTTTATAAAAAATTATAAAATTCCATACAGAGTTTTCAACAAACCTAATAGGTATAACCACTATACTCTTGACTGTTACTTTATCCCTCATTTTAGTCTTTAATAATGATACCTATACAATAAGTATACTTGGCCTGCCATCAGATTAAAAGGGAATCCCTTGTTGCTTAAAATATTCTTTCACTTCTTTCATTTCCCTCAATACCATCTGACCATTTTCTAGAAAAATTTTAAGTGTTGCAGGGTATATAATTGTAGCCTTCATACCTAAATTAATTAATTTAGTGCAAAAGGGTACCATTTCTTTTCGCTTTATGGAAGTTTCACTAGAGAAATCTTGAAATATTAAAATTTTATTGTCACCCATGGAAAACGGGATTCTCTGTTTATAATGCTGTAGGAGGTTGGCCTTATCCTGGAAATTCAAGAATTTGGCTATCACTGGCCTGTTTTTATTACTGCCATTAGGTAAGGTTTTTGCTGGGCCTATACGATGTACCCTCTCCACTACCAATGGTAGTAAGCTCCCTTCAACCCCTAAGGACTGCGGAAGTAAGACTGAAACATAATTAGCTAATTCTGACTGTGTAACAGATTCAGGTATGCCTAAAACTCTTAAATTATTCCTCCTTGCTCGGTCTTCAATCTCATTTATTTTCTGTTGCATATCAGTTATATCTTTTGTGTGTTGTGTAATAATTTCGTTCTGGAAAGAGTTTGCATCCTCTATGTCAGAGACTCTTTGCTCTACTTCATTCAGTCTATGTGTAAATTGCATTACTTCAGCAGAGAGATTCATTATATCAGTTTTTATCAATTCAAATTGTGGCATCATACACTCTGTAATTTGCTTAACTATTTCATGTTGTTCTGTTATCGTTATCTCTAATTGTTTACTATTGGAAGAGAGGCCAGTAAGGCTATCTGAACTCAGTCTACTTTTCTTGTCTCTGCTTTTAGGCGGCATAATTGGTGTAGTTTTGTGACAGGTGATGAATTTATCCATAAAGTGAATTATGTGTACCACTGTGAACAGTATATGATTATATGTATATATACATATATATATGTGTGTAGAAAAAAAAAAAAAAAAAAAAAAAAAAAAAAAAACCCGTGCAGAAAACAGGGAGTGGGTGCTGGCGGATGGGAGGAATATCACCACACAAAAAAAAAAAAAAAAAAAAAAAAGGGTACAGTGATTCTAAGGGAAAAAAAAGAGTTTTAAGGCCCACAACGGGTCTGTGATTGTTTAATTTGTGAAATAAGTGTTGAATAAGTGTTGTATATCTGACTTACAGTTTGATTAGGTAGCTAAAAGCAGGGGCACATTACTTCCCAATAGTAGCATTCTAGAACAGCAAGGTAAAAGAAGAAGCTTTATCTTTCCCTTTTTCCTTTAGTTCCTTCCTTCCCTCTCTCTTCTTTTTTTTCTTTTTTTTTTATAACAATAGCATTAACATTAAAGCTAAAATTCTACAGAGGGACACTCTTAACCTTCTATTTTATCTTCCTCCTCTTTGACTATGCACTTGTATTTTTTGCAGGAGATATTTGTGATAATTTTGGAAATCACTTATATTTATACATCTATATCTAAGCACCCATACTATTAAACAATTCTAAGCCCGGCCAGTGGCTAATTGCTTACAGTAAATGACTCAGAAAATAAAAACAATAAGTCAAGGGGAAAAACAAGCAGAGTCCTTCCATGTTAGGCTAGTAAGCCTGTGTTAAATGAGCTTTAAGCAGCCTGTAAAGACAAACGTTAGCTTAATATTAGGTGTCCCCAGTACGTTGATCCCATATAGCAGTTATTATACACCTTTAGCCCAATCTTGATGTTCCTACCCACAGAGGGTTATGGGAACTGTTGTGGTTTACTCCAACACTAACAGACTTTCTTTAGTGTCACTTTGGTGCTCCTACCCACAGAGGGTTATGGGAACTGATATGCTTTGCTCCAACGCTAACAGACTTTCTTTAGTGCCACTTTGGTGTTCCTACCCACAGAGGGTTATGGGAACTGTTATGCTTTGCTCCAACGCTAACCGACTTTCTTTTGTACCACTTTCGGTGTTCCTACCCACAGAGGGTTATGGGAACTGTTGTGCTTTGCTCCAAGACAAACAGACTTTCTTTGGTGTCACTTTGATAATAATGGTGTCACTTGGTGTCACTTTGATAATAATGGTGTAGTTCAAACGTAGCCTTTGGAGTAAAAGACAGCCCCCCACTTTCTTTCTCTTCCCTTTCTCTTTTTCCTTTTTCTTTCCCTTAATTATCACATACAGGCAAGATAGGCCAGGGTAGCCCAGAAAGGTCTATGCAAATATGTAACTTTGTTTTATATATTTCTTTTTGGACTCCTACCCTTTAGTGTGCACAAATAACAGGGTTATGGGTGTCGCATATAGGGTGAAACAGGTGTTTTATAGCTTTATTCCCACTTGTCCTATTTAGTATGGCTCAGCATAGGACAATATACGAGCTCAGTAAAACTCAAGCCTCATATTTTAGGACTTAGCATGGTATACATCAGGCAGTTTGCTTTCAAGAGTCATATAATACCCCATGGACAGATACAGTTCACCGATGAAAGGAAACAACACACCTTGCTCTTTCTGTAGTTCTACAATCTATGGTACATTACCAGTCTGCTGTCTGCTGTCTCTATGCAGTCCTTATGGTGTTGCGCCCTTTGTTTCCGTTGGTTTGGTTCACCGTTATTCAGGGGGCTGCCTCTAGATCTCAAGGCTTCCGTGTTAGGTTGTCACCTTTCTTCAATACCGGGCCAGCCACCTGGTATCCCTTATTCCAGACCTGTTTGGTTGTACAGGCCCTTTTGGTCGTCAGGCCGTTCCTCTGTTCCTGGCCGCTATGCTAACGGCTCCAGTCTTCGGGTATGCGGTCCGCTCCCGCCACAGAGCAATTGTTGCACCGAGGAGTTTCCTTGATGCCGAGGTCCACTTCTCTGTGCTCCAGCCGGTCTTCACTTCACCGAACAAGGAGCTTGGCATCAATAGGAGCTGCTGACAGAGCTCGATAGGAGGACGCGCGAACAGCAAGCAGCCCGCTTGCCCCGCCTCTTCCTGAAACTCTTTGTCAGCATGCACAGTCTTCAACATTCTAGTCCCTGACCCTACAATGTTACACAATGATCTATACAGGATATGATTTATATCTTGTCCTAACTGGTTACAGAAAAGTATATAAGATAAATATTCTCAAGAAGCTTATCAAGGGATATTGAAAAAAAATGTGAATTGTACTAACAAGTCACAATTTTAAATGCTTTTAAAAAAAATATTTTGAAAGTACTTAACTGGTCATATATATCATGTATGTGTGTGTGTGTATGTATATATATATATATATATATATACACAAAAAAAGCTAAACTAATTAAGGAAGGTACACTTGTCCAGTGCAGGACCTTTTGTTCTTATCTTCTACTGAACTATGACAACGCTTTTAACAGGGATCTCATCCCTTCCACCAGTGCCGGATGGAGATGTTGGCCTCCCTACCTGTATGTTGTATTATGACTTTTCTGTTGCATCACAATAGCACTTGGAATAGGGATGGGCGAAAGTGCAATTCACTTTGTAGAACATATAGTTCTGTGGACATTTGTTTTGGACAATTGAATCTTGATTAAAATTCAGTAATCGAATGTTATTTCAGTTAAATTGTACACTTTGTCATGAAAGAACATTTGAGTTAAATTGTTTCACATCCCTTGAAAGAAACATCTTTTTTATATATACCTACCCTTTCTTACATGAGGGACCTTGTAGGATCATGATAGACTGTTCCAGTTTGGTTCAGTCTACATCACTCTTCCTCAGGTCTCCCCAATAGACCACATTTTAGGATTTCTGAACTGAAGCCCAGGGGAAATAATCAGCTGATTAGTCAACATGTTATTAACATGCTGTCATCCAAGGTAATCCTGAAAACCTGGCCTGTTGGGGAGGCCTGAGGGCAGGTTGAAAACCAGTGGTCTACATTAATATTTGTTGATTTTAGAGTTTTTGCTCCATAGCACAGTCCATTTGGCAACTCCTAGGCCCCAATTATCAAAAATCTCCATCTTGGAGAGAAATTATAATGCAGACTTCACAGTGGCTGAACTCTCTGAATTCTCTAAGAAAAAGGGCGGAACCTGAAAGTACCAGAGAGATGAGAGATGCCTCTCATAAAGCTCTATGCTCAGGTGAGATCCTCCAGCATTGTGAGATCTCGGAAGATTTTAGACAGGCACATTTTGCTATTCTTCTCTACGGATCATTCCCTGCATTTCTGTATGTGAAAGAAAGACAAGCCCTGTGCAATATAGCACTGGATGACATGAGAGTTGTATTCAATTTGCACTTGTGCTTTGTATTTTATATTTCTTTAGACTGGGTCCTTTAGAGGGGCAGTCAAGTTTTATTAAAATTAAACTTCATGATTCAGATAGAACACACAATGTTAAACAACTTTTCAATTCACTTCCATTATCTAAATGTGCACAGTCTTTTTATATGCACACTGTCTGAGGCACCAGCTCCTACTGAGCATGTGCAAGATTCACAGGATATACATACATGTATTTTATGATCGGCTGATAGCTGTCCCATGATGTATTAGGAAAGAAAATTAAAGGGACACTGAACCCAAATTTTTTCTTTTGTAATTCAGAAAGAGCATGCAATTTTAAGCAACTTTCTAATTTGCTCCTATTATCATTTTTTCTTCATTCTCTTGCTATCTTTATTTGAAAAAGAAGGCATCTAAGCTTTTTTTGGTTTCAGTACTCTGGACAGCACTTTTTTATTGGTGGATGAATTTATCCATCAATCAGCAAGGACAACCCAGGTTGTTCACCAAAAATGGGCCGGCTCTAAACTTACATTCGTGCATTTCATATAAATATACCAAGAGAATGAAGAAAATTTGATAATTGGAGTAAATTAGAAAGTTGCTTAAAATTTCATGCTCAATCTGAATCACGAAAGAAAAAATTTGGGTACAGTGTCCCTTTAACTTACTTTGACATTAGTCAGAAAATAATCTACTACATGTTAAAATTAAAGGTGCTTTTGTGTTGTATCTTTATTATACATGTACTGATTATGGAATTCTTCTGTTTTTAGTGGTCCTTTAAGTTTTACTACATTTAAGCTTGACACTTTCTATTTTGTATTTAAATACTTTTTTATTCTCTATACGGCAGTGGTTTTACAAATTCTGATTATGCTTTGAAAGATTATGTGTTACTCTAACAAATTAGGATCATACATTGCATTTTGCATTTGTTCCATATAAAATACATCTGACAGTTTCATAAACTCAGAAAGTCAGAGGGACAAAGAAGTTCCCTATGCTGAACAGGGGAGTTCCCAGGGTATGTCTGAAGTTATCTCACAATTGTAATGAAGCTCTCTGGGATACAGAATCTTACTGGGGAGATTGAAGTTATCAAATACAAATTAAACTTAACAAATACAAATTAAACTATAATGTTCAAATGTCCTCCCTACAGTTTTAGCTTGCTTTTGCCTCTACTTTAGTTTACATTACATTTCTGTCATTTAAATAAGTGTATTGTAAAATTTGAGCAAGCTTCACTGGCATACAGCTGGCAAGATAAATTAGTGAGAACATGAAGGTGTAAATGCTTAGAGCATATCATGAAAACTGTGAGATTCAGACAGACCCTATCTTTCCCACACTGTGCCCTATTTATCAAATGCTTCCGGAAATCTGTCCACTTTTAATAACATTTAGTAATGGTTTTCAAATAATGGTTTCCAAAAAAAATATTAGAGACAATAACAGAAGAAATAAATCTAAATATTGCAATTATTCACAACAATATTTTAATTTTTACCAAGCTGGATGTTTGCTGTTCAAGAAATTGAGTTTATACTATATTCCACACATTGGGGCCTATCTATCAAGCTCTGAATGGAGTTTGAGGCCCCCGTGTTTCTGGCGAGCCTGCAGGCTCCATAACACTGTCCATCTGCTCTGATGAGATGGACAGGAATCGCCACAATTCAACCCAAACGAGTACGATCGGGTTGATTGACACCTCCCTGCTGGCACCCGATTGGCCGCGAGTCTGCAGAGGGCAGCGTTGCACCAGCAGCGTATTGCTGTCCACATTCAGCGGTCTGTCGTACCTGATCCGCACTGTTGACATTTGATAATTTGGCCTCAATGTGTAATGGAAAATTACTATTTAAAATACAGGGCATATGTGTCAGAGTTGGCTGAGCAGGAGGTCAATAGGAGGCAACCTGGAGCAAAGATTAAGAATCTAAGAAAAAGTAAGAAAGATAAAGTTGGAGCAGGTAGTACATGGTTATGTAGACCAAGTTCTAGCAGTCTATAAATTAGTTAACCAAACTAATAGTCAAGCAGGTGGCCACATTGTAGGCAAATAATGCTATTGGTTCAGCAGGAAGTCAAATCTCAAGTCAGACAGGTGGCCATGCAACAGGTCAGGTAGGCCAGTAGTCAGGCAGTCAAAGTTCTGGCAGGTGGCCCCAGTATATAGTTAGCTGAGCAAGTTCAAGCAGACCAGGTAGCAGTCAAGCAAGCCAATAGTCCAACAGGTGGTCAGATGTAAGATCCGGATGCCCAATTATCTGATAGCAGGTCAGGCAGTAGGCCAAGCAGCAGGTCAGGTAGAGCAGTGGTCAGGCAGGTGGCAGGTAACAGGGCTGTTGTCAAACAGGTGGCCAAGCAGAAGATCAGGCAGGCCAGTGGTTAGGTAAGCCAGTATTTCAGCATCAGATCAGGGTTTAAACTGGAGTTAGGTCAGGACAAATTGTGGGGCATCTAAAAACGAAGCATCAAGGGACTGGTACAACTCCCTTAAATATCTCCCCGCACATCCCTGAAGATTGCAGTAAGTGTCATTGAGTACTCCAGAGCAACAGTGGATGAATTTGTGTCTTGAATTATTTGGGGTACCTGGCTCCTGTGGTCTAGAAAGTTATTCTTCAATGTTTTATTTTCCCTTGGAAGAAGAAAAATAAATATACAAATACAATTATTATATAAGACGTACCATACCAAGTAGAGATCCACCAATAATGCAACTGACACTCATCACAAAGAGTTATTTTATCACTGAATATTTGCTTTAACAATAAAGTACAAGGGATGCAGAAAGAACATCCACTCTAGATGTTCTTTGCTAAAACATTTATATGATAAACTGCTTGACATTATAAGGCTAGATTGCACGTGGAGTACAATCAATAACACAGAAAGGATTAGCCTTGCTTAAATTTTAATACAAAATTATAGTTTTGCAGTAACTCTCACTCCGTTAGAAACAAAACAGTCATAAGGTGCCTCCTTGTGCAACTCCATTAATCTTAAACTGTCAGTAATTCAACATGATGTGCGACCAAACTCACAAAAATAGCAGCACTGATACGTGTTATATAAAGCAGACTGGGATCTCTCAGTGTCCCAGGTTACTGACCGATAGTATGGGGTAATGAGCCCCCTGCTCCCTCCAACACTGGATGTAGTAAAACAATCGTGCTTCACAGTTTTTTTTGTACAAATGTATGAAAACCTTTTGTCACAACAATTGCCTAAGGTATTAAAACAAACTGCTAAGCATTTCTCGGCTAATCAAGCCTTTTTTTTTTAGACGCATTACAGTTTTGAAATAGTCATGGGGGCATATTTATCAAGCTCTGTATGAAGCTTGAAACCCCGTATTTCTGGCGAGCCTTCAGGCTCATCAGAAACACATGTTATGAAGCAGCGGTATACAGACCACTGCTCCATAACCTGTCCACCTGCTCTGAGGCGGCGCACAGACATCACTGAAAATCAACCAGATCCAATACGATCGGGTTGATTGACACCCCCTGCTGGCGGCCGATTGGCCACGAATCTGCAGGGGGCGGCATTGCACCAGCAGTTCACCAGAACTGCTGGTGCAATGATAAATGCCGACACCGTATGCTGTCGGCATTTATCGTTGTGCGGTGGACATGATCCGCAATATCGGATCATGTCCGCTCGCACCTTATTAAATATGCCCCATAGAGTTGCAGTAGGAGGTGCCTTCTGTCTGTTTTGTTTCTAACAAAGTGAAGGTGAAGTGGAGTTTTGTAAAGAAGAGCAGCCTTCGCAACCGTCTGAATACAGTGGACAACCTTACCGACTTATTTAAAGGGATACACCTATAAATTGGACTGTTTGGTAAACTAATTGGCATTTATAAAATCTGTATTGCCTTATTATATAAAATTACCATTATAGGTTATAGCAACTATATTTGATATACTTAGAATGATGTAGTAGACCAAGCGCTCGTGGGTACCCCTTAAAGGGACACTGAACCCAAATGTTTTCTTTCTTGTTTCAGATAGAGCATGCAATTTTAAGCAACTTTCTAATTTACTCCTATTTTCAATGTTTCTTCGTTCTCTTGTTATCTTTATATAAAAAAGAAGGCATCTAAGTTTTTTTCTTGGTTCAGAACTCTGGACAGCAGTTTTTGATTGGTGGATGAATTTATCCACCAATCAGCAAGGACAACCTAGGTTGTTCACCAAAAATGGGCCGGCATCTAAACTTACATTCTTGCATTTTAAATAAAGATTCCAAGAGAATGAAGAAAATTTGATAATGGGAGTAAATTAGAAAGTTGCTTAAAATTTCATGCTCTACCTGAATCACAAAAGAAAAAATTTGGGTTCAGTGTCCCTTTAAGCTTTCTTCCAAAAAATCCCCTAGTGGATTTCAGTGGTAACAATGGTTAAATGGTAAAGTGAGCGCTACAAGCAAAGGGCTAAGGTATTATGATAAACAGTTTATTATACAATAAAAATTATACAATAAAAATAAAACTTCATGGATCCATGTTTTACAAATCAGTAGTAAAAGTACAGCAATATAAAATGATAAAACAAAAAGATAAAAATGTGGTGCTACACAATTGATCAAATGCTAAGAGCAAAAGTGCTAGCAGTCCCAATGAATAATATGAACCTTAATTATAAAAGCATAGGATTGAATAAAGTTTCTTTCAATCAAAGAAGGACCAGGGCTGCACAGTGTTCTAATTGCTTTATTACTAAGAAATTGCACAGAAATCCATCCCGAGCACAGGACGTCCACCCAAATCCCAACAACACTCAATACACCAATAAAAAGTAAAAGCATGGGGAGGTTAAACAAACAAACCTTGAAATAAGATACTATAGTATGCTGACTCTATATAAAAGATGAAAGCCCATACAGGCTAAGAAAATGCAACTAGAAAGCACGCTATGTACCACTATTCTAAAGTAACCGGTTACTGCTGAGTTATAATGCAAGCGGGGCCCCGGAGTATAATTGAAATGTATGAAAGCTCCCAATAGTTATCCAAACTTCCAGGCACTTAGTGCTAGATGCACGCACTGGTTTAGATAAGATTCAAACTCCTAATGTCAGTTCATTGGTAACAGATGCACTTATGTTGACTTCGCCTGGCACACAAGTGTTAACAACACGCACAGGCACAAAACTGAACAGTCCACAAAAATGTGTAAATGTTGCCGCTTGTTATTCATCTGTACAGTGATTGATACTGAAAGTTCACAGTGTAATCCTGCTCAGCACAAAATTGTATACAAAATGTCAGATAGCTGATATAATTAACTTGTAACAAATTAGCCGGATACTTGATCTCTTTACATTTAAACTTGACCGGTAAGCAAGACTTATTCCTCTCCTAATCTCACCTCTTATACATTTGCATTTGCCACATAAAGAATGCTGCAGTTCAAATAAACATACCCGCATCACCGGAGTCTGTGATAGAGTGTGGGTTGGCGTCTTCACTTGCGTTACCGCTTAGAGAGATCCTGGAAATTGTTTCAGCGGTTTGTTTGAATCCTCCGCTCAAAGCTCCTACGTCACCAGTGTCTATTCATGGCGCGTTTCGCCCCTCCCACTGCAGGTTAAAGACCAGGGCTTTATCAGATGTATTCGATAGAGGCTAATCCCTACTTATATTATGTTTTTTATTTAGAGGTAATGCCTCTTTCCACTGGCATATCTATGACAAGACTAAGCTTGCTGCTAAACTAACTTATTTACTAATAGTGCATAGCGTGCTCATAATGGGACAGGTTGAAACAATATCACCATTCTACTAATCTACACGGTGATCAAAAATTTCTATATATTGAAAATGCACAATTTATTTACAATGTAATGATCCACCAATGACATTAGTGAAAAGGAAACTCAATGATCATTTTATATTTACATATTTATATATCAATGTAGGATTATATGGGACATTAGTTAAAGGGCCACTAAACCCAAAATCTTTCTTTCATGATTCAGATAGAACATACAAATTTAAACAGCATTACAATTTACTTCTATTATTTATTTTGCTTCATTTTTTAGATATCCTTATTTGAAGAAAAAGCAATGCACATGGGTGAGCCAATCACATGAGGCTTCTATGTGCAGCAACCAATCAGCAGCTACTGAGCATATCTAGATATGCTTTTCAGCAAAGAATATCAAGAGAATTACACAAATTAGATAATAGAAGTAAATTAGAAAGATGTTTAAAAATGCATTCTCTTTCTAAATCATGAAAGAAAAAATGTGGGTGTCATGTCCCTTTAATACAGAGAAGTATTAATATAGAGAAGTGATAACTTTTTCGCTATTACCCACTTATCCACCATATTGCTTTGAAAATATATAACACATGTCTTTGTTAAAATATCCAGTCTTTCTATACCTTGCTCATTTTATTACTACCTGCTATGATTTACTCTAATAGCTCAATAGTGATGGTTCAAAAATCCCTATACTACCTGAAATATTTTATACTATTTGCTGATTACAGTTTCATCATCACACTTACGTTGCCAACCTAATCATGCAGAAAACGAGTCAATGGGGAGCTGGACTATAATAAGCAGTTATTTAACTTATTTTAAGTTAAAGATTTGAGTACATGTGAAATATCTATTTTCAATTTAGCATAAATACATATGACAATTTATAGGAAGCATGAGTACTCAATCTTCTCATTCAAGCCATTGGGACTTAGTGTGTTTAATCTGTGAATCCATCTAGATTCATGTTGTAGAATGATCCTATCCAAATTACCTCCTCGTCTACTTTCTTTTAACTGTTCAATGCCCATCATCTGTAATTTACTGTGATCTGAGTTATGAAATGCTTTGAAATGTCTTGCTACCGGGCTGTCTTTATCATTGTTTTTAATGTCGTCCCTATGCTCACGTACTCTTATCTTGAGCTCCCTTGTGGTTTTACCCACATAGAACCTAGGGCATGGACAGTTCAACAGATAAATGACATTTGTTGAAGTGCAGGAAATTCTCTCTCTCACATAATGCATCTTTTTTCGCGTTGGTGTACAGAAGCTAGTTGACCTTTTTATGTATACACAATATACACAGTGACCACAAGGTACAGACCCAACTTGATTACGTGCTGAGGTTAGCTAGTTAGTGCTTGGTTCCCTTTTATACTCAATATGCACTAACTTGTCTCTTATATTTGGTGCTCTTTTTGCAGTCAGTAAAGGATATTCCGAAATGCAACCTCTTAAGGATGCATCATTTGCTAAAATGTGCCAATGAGTATTTAAAATACTTCATAGCTTGTTCCAATGTGAGTTATATTTTGTCACTAGTCTGGCATGGTTTTCAGCATTTTGTGCCTTACCCTGGTTATATAGCAGGTCACTCCTTGCTGTGTAACGATCTCTGACCCAAGCTTTCTTCACTTGTCTCTTTGAGTAGCCTCTAGAGATAAATCTCTCGGCCATTTCTTTTGCCTGTTTCTCAAAGGTTACTGGAGACGAACAACATCTCTTAAGCCTGAGAAATTGTCCCACTGGAACACCATTTTTCTGTTTGTGGTTGATGGCTTTGAGCATGTAACAGGCTGTTTGTTGCTGTCTTCTTGCGATGGACATACTTGTGGATCTCATTCCCAACTTTGGATATATTCAGATCAAGAAAAGTCGCTTCATTTTTACTTACATTAAATGTAAGAAAGAGATTTAAATCATTCTCATTGAGGATTTTAACAAATTCATTAACTGATTGTTCATGCCCTTTCCAGAGTATGAATATATCGTCCACCAACCTCAGCCATAAAATTACATGCTTCTCTATCCATTCCGCTAATTCACAAAAGACTACTTTGTTTTCCCAAAAACCTAAATGCAGGCATGCATAAGTGGGTGTGCATGTCGCACCCATTGCAGTGCCCCTCAGTTGTCTATACAGCTTCCCATCAAAACAGAATATGTTGTTTTTAAGAATAAAATTAAAAAAATCTAGTACCAGGGTGTTGTTTTCCTCATATTCCTTTCCTCTTAATTCTAAAAAATGTCTGGCTGCATTCAAGCCTGCTATATGGGGGATAGAGGAATAGAGGGATTCAACATCCATGGTTACTAATAACATATCTTCGTCTACTGTGATTTTATCCAGTTTTTTCAAGACATCACCAGTATCCCGAACAAAAGAAGACAGGGATTCTAAAAAGGGACATAAAAAACAATCTACATATTTACTTATACCCTCAGTTGGACCTCCAATGCCCGAAATTATCAGGCGTCCTAGAGGGTTAGTTAAGTGCTTGTGTACTTTTGGGATACAGTAAAATGTTGGTAAAACTGGATGCGAGTTATTCAAAGCTTGATGTTCTTTTACAGTTAGAAGACCATCATCTCTTGCTCGATTAAGCATAAATAATAATTCATTGCATGATTTTTCATAGGTGCTATAGGGGACCTGTTTATACTGCTCAGTGACACCGAGCTGTCTCTTGACCTCACGCACATACGCCTCTTGATTTAAGATCACAATATTTCCGCCTTTATCAGACGGCTTAAATATAAGATCTCTCCTTTTAGTGCGTTCCTCAAGAGCTACCCTTTCTTGTTTGCTCAAGTTGTCACTGACAATCCCTGTAATCCCTATTCTGTTGACATCTTCTTCTACACATTTGACAAAAGTTTGAATGCTTGATGACAATGATAGATGAGGCATGAATTTAGACTTAGGTTTAAATCCTGATTTCATGGGATGCAGATTCTGTGCCTCATTGGCTTGAATGAGAAGATTGAGTACTCATGCTTCCTATAAATTGTCATATGTATTTATGCTAAATTGAAAATAGATATTTCACATGTACTCAAATCTTTAACTTAAAATAAGTAAAATAACTGCTTATTATAGTCCAGCTCCCCATTGACTCGTTTTCTGCATGATTAGGTTGGCAACATAAGGGTGTTGATGAAACTGTAATCAGCAAATAGTATAAAATATTTCAGGTAGTATAGGGATTTTCGAACCATCACTATTGAGCTATTAGAGTAAATCATAGCAGGTAGTAATAAAATGAGCAAGGTATAGAAAGACTGGATATTTTAACAAAGACATGTGTTATATATTTTCAAAGCAATATGGTGGATAAGTGGGTAATAGCGAAAAAGTTATCACTTCTCTATATTAATACTTCTCTGTATTAACTAATGTCCCATATAATCCTACATTGATATATAAATATGTAAATATAAAATGATCATTGAGTTTCCTTTTCACTAATGTCATTGGTGGATCATTACATTGTAAATAAATTGTGCATTTTCAATATATAGAAATGTTTGATCACCGTGTAGATTAGTAGAATGGTGATATTTTTTCAACCTGTCCCATTATGAGCACGCTATGCACTATTAGTAAATAAGTTAGTTTAGCAGCAAGCTTAGTCTTGTCATAGATATGCCAGTGGAAAGAGGTGTTGCCTCTAAATAAAAAACATAATATAAGTAGGGATTAGCCTCTATCGAATACATCTGATAAAGCCCCGGTCTTTAACCTGCAGTGGGAGGGGCTAAATGCATCATGAATAGACACTGGTGACGTAGGAGCTTTGAGCAGAGGATTCAAACAAACCGCTGAAACAATTTCCAGGATCTCTCTAAGTGGTAACGCAAGTGAAGACACCAATCCACACTCTATCACAGACTCCGGTGATGCAGGTATGTTTATTTGAACCACAGCATTCTTTATGTGGCAAATGCAAATGGATAAGAGGTGAGGTTAGGAGAGGAATAAGTGTTGCTTACCGGTCAAGTTTAAATGTAAAGAGATCAAGTATCCGGCTAATTTGTTACAAGTTAATTATATCAGCTATCTGACATTTTGTATACAATTTTGTGCTGAGCAGGATTACACTGTGAACTTTCAGTATCAATCACTGTACAGATGAATAACAAGCGGCAACATTTACACATTTTTGTGGACTGTTCAGTTTTGTGCCTGTGCGTGTTGTTAACACTTGTGTGCCAGGCGAAGTCAACATAAGTGCATCTGTTACCAATGAACTGACATTAGGAGTTTGAATCTTATCTAAACCAGTGCGTGCATCTAGCACTAAGTGCCTGGAAGTTTGGATAACTATTGGGAGCTTTCATACATTTCAATTATACTCCGGGGCCCCGCTTGCATTATAACTCAGCAGTAACCGGTTACTTTAGAATAGTGGTACATAGCGTGCTTTCTAGTTGCATTTTCTTAGCCTGTATGGGCTTTCATCTTTTATATAGAGTCAGCATACTATAGTATCTTATTTCAAGGTTTGTTTGTTTAACCTCCCCATGCTTTTACTTTTTATTGGTGTATTGAGTGTTGTTGGGATTTGGGTGGAGCATAGACGTCCTGTGCTCGAGATGGATTTCTGTGCAATTTCTTAGTAATAAAGCAATTAGAACACTGTGCAGCCCTGTTCCTTCTTTGATTGAAAGAAACTTTATTCAATCCTATGCTTTTATAATTAAGGTTCATAATATAAAATGATGCAATAGTAAAATACAATGCAATAGAGTACAATGAGGTCAGGTGGTCATTGCATACACCACACTATTGTTAAAAAAAAAAAAAAAATTCTATATAAATTGATATGGAGTGTGTCCTATAAGGGTAGTTGTAACTGTAAAGTCTTCCTATGTGGTGTTGGATCCGTGTGAACAGTGTCAATCTTAATGTCTAATGTGCAGGTGACAGTTCCAATAGAATCCAAAGATGGGAATTCAAAAACATCCAAAAAATATAGCAATCCAGAAAATGAAAAATCAAAAACTTAAAAAGTCAAGACAATCTTAAAATCAAAAATGGCAATTGTTGTGCTTGTGAAAATGGAGTGTGAAAAATAATCACAAATAGATCAAAAAGTGACAAAATAGTGAATAAATAAAGTGAATAAATAAATAAATAGGTAACAAATAGTCTCTTGGTGTGTCTACAATCTTAAAAATGTGACTGTGCACAGAGGCTTTATGTGATGTTATTCTGGATCCAAGATAGTGAGTACTATGTAAATGGAGGCACTGAAAATGTAATCCTATGTTATTAGAAGCCTATGTTCTTAGAAACTTCCAAAAAATTCCAAAAAAGATGCCATAGATAGAACTGTTTATCATAATACCTTAGCCCTTTGCTTGTAGCGCTCACTGTAATATTTAATCAATCATATTGTGTTTTGCGCCCCCTACCTGCTATTGGAATTTATTATTATTTGAATTTGGTTTTAGTTTTAAAATAAGTAAAAGGGACATTCCAGCCAAAATTGGAACCCACATGGATGCATTTCAGTTTTAAATAGATGCATTTTGTAATATACATGTATTGGCAAATTTGCATCTAATAAAAGCTATAGCTGTTTTAATGCATCGTGCACCAGCATTTTGAATACAGCACTTGCTCTGAGAACTAAGGTGCTTATACCATCTGGCAATGACTGAATTTGTTCATTGTTGACATGCTACAAGCCCCACTGGCTTTCTGAGCAGTTGCAGTATTTAAAATGCTAGTGCACTGAGAATACCTAGCTATGCTTCACATGCACGTGCAGAGAAAACTATTAACACTAAAACAGTGATAACTTTTACTAGAAGCATTTTTGCCAGTACATGTATATTGTAAATATGTCTCTACATTAAGATGTAATTCATTTATGTGCATTTCAGTTTTGACTGGAATGTCCCTTTAAGAACTCCACTACTCAAGTGGAGGTTAAGCGCACCTTCTGCTTAGCACTTTAAGCAATATCTGACATGAATTTTCCATTGCACCTGAAGAGAAGTCTATTATGTGATGGATTTAAAGCACTATCCATCATCCAGATGTTAGCACATTTTGCTATAGAAAATACAGTTTTACTTTGAACTTGTAATATGAGTGAAAAAGTAAGAGTGCTATTGATTTAGCTTGAGTGATGTTAGTATAGAATAGCACTAATATGTTTGTGCTCCGCTTGTAATCTAGGCCATAATATTTAATTAAAAAAGAACAAAAAGTATGGACAGTGCTTTTTTTCTCCCATTTAAGGACAGTAAATACATTAAAATTTGTATATATGTTTATATTTAATTATTTGTTTTGCTCATTGTTCATGTAATGTAGATGTGAAAATTGAGCAATTTCTAACTATCAAACATTGAAATGCACCTGCTGACTTCTCAAGGCTATAACCCTGCTACATATCTGTTCCTTATTGGCTTCAACTGATAACAACTGCAAAATAATTAAATTTTTACTGACTTTACAACAGTGGCTAGCCTTGTTGTCTGCAAACTAAAGCCCAGATTAGCTCCTTCAAATGGTTGTTGGAGTTTGGCTATTGAAAATTTTTTGAAGTAAAAAGGATGTTAATTTGTTTTAAAAACATTAAGGGTAAGATTTATGACAAGGCGAATGCCCCGATCTCTTACAGGCTCGCTAATTTGAGCTTGCAACTGATATTTATGAAGCAGCGGTTCATAAACCCTCTCAGCCAAACTGGAGTTAGCGGATGAAAATCACCCAGATTCATTAGACCAGGGTGATTGACAAGCCTTACTCTAATGCAATTGATTGCATGAGGTTAGGGGGCGGTATTGTATGAGTGTTCCCACATGCAATGATAAATATGGGGAACAAGTTCGGCCCACAATTTCCGATAAGGTGCGGACAGGTGTGCAAAATTAATAAATCTTGCCCTAAGAATTGACTAATATGTTATTCTATTGTAACACAACAAAAATGTCTTATAATTACAAGGTGTTAACTGTTTCTTTAAATATTACAGAGGGAAGCATTTTCTCATATATGTGCACTTTAAAAGGCTCATTATATAAAGAAACATCTACGGCACTTAATACTGGCAAACATTCAGTGATAATACACTTAGTTAGTCATTCCGATATTGGCTACTTTAAAATCTTTATCTAAATATTTAACGCCTTCATCTTCATCTCTCCCTTCATTAATATGCTTTTTTAAATCACCACCCTTTACATGCATATCTTCTTTATGTACTCAAAACAATTTAAAAGTTAAAACTTTGACTAAAGTTTATTGAACTTTTTAACTTTACCCAACACTTTTAGACAGGATAAAGAAGTCATCCAACTCACACCAGCAGGCTACTTCTTAATGTCATAAATACTCATGAAACCTATATTTACTAACTCAAGAACATCTTCAAGTGCTTCCACTCTCCCATAAAAAGAGTAGTATATTTTAGACCTAGTAGATACTTTCCTTTATTAATTGATAAGTTCCCAATATTTAGCAGGTATATATTTTTATTTAAATCATGGCATTTACTGAAACATACCCTAGTGAGCTTTACATTGGTGTTAGAATCACACTTTTTCTGCTGCTAATACCTGTTTCTAAAAATGCATATTCTTCTGGTCTCACCTCCTGTGCTACTGTATTATAAATTGTATAAAATTGCATTAACAAATTACATAAACTATACGAAAAAATGTCTCATTTATGTGTACTTATTATCTACCCAACCTTAAACATTAATACATTAGATTTTTCATAATCTGCAATAATAACACACCTTCCCTGAGGCTCAATACTAATATCACTAATGAATATGATAAACAAAACAGGCCCAAGAACTGATCACTGAGGCATACCACTAGTAACTGCGGACACAGCTTCGGGCCTGAGCAGGGCTTTAACACTAGTGAAGTATCTATGGTCCTAAAACCTGGGTTACTTAACCTCTCCACCACCTCAAGGCTCCTATAAGATCTGATAATGCCGAGAGCCCTGCTCTCACGCAACCAAATGCTCATGCAATCTGCTTGCTACAATGCTGGGTAAACAATGATCCCGGGAGCGAACCTTGTCCGTCCAGAATGTCATAAATCAGGGCCAAAAAACATATTCTAAAGCTGGAAAAGGATTTACAACTCATTTATGAATATTTTTGTAAATTAATTTTCCAATATAAGAAATAACTGTACATTGTATGCAATTATTTTGAAAAAAGATGGAGCTTAAAGCAGAGCTGTGCATAAAAAGTGTTTGTATAGAGTTGTATCTTTCTGTCAAAATATACCAGACCTTTGTATTAGTTTCAGAGCAAACTTTCAGGGATAATTATCATGTCCATATATATGAACCAAGAGAGATGTCCCATAAACTTATTTTGCTAATGGTTTGAGATTGCAGTTTGCGACTCCCATACAAATTGTACCTTATCGTATACGTGAGCTATAGCAGGGTATCCTGTGCATCCTGCAGCTCGGTTCCTCCGATAGTGTCCTCGTGTTGTTGGCGTCTGACGTCACATCCAATGTGTGGGGGCCCGCCCTGCGTCCGCCAATCAATGCTTAGCCAGTTTCAGGATACCTTTTTGCATCCGACACAAGGTGTACAATTTTCTTCTTATTTCTGATACTTCTGATACTTGCTTGTACCGGTCAGCAGAGGTGTGTTTGAATGAAATAAATTTACCTGCACTTAGTGCTTTTAAGCACGCAGGTTCCGATGATATATAATTTCAATGTCTTTTGTTAACAATCAACCCGGGTTGGTTCATTCGGTTCAAACGATAGTGGAGTCAAGGATACAGTCTTTAGCTTCTACGCGTTTCACTCCCTCTAGGAGCTTTATCAAGAATGATTCTGACTGTTTGACTCCTCTCTTTAATAGGTGTATCCAGTGTCTCATTGGTTCAAAGAAATCTCGTAGTTAAGGTGGTATCCATGGTTTGCACTTGCTCCTAATACATTGCTCCATCATAATATTTATCATAAGTTTGACCAAACATATTTCAGACCAATTTATTTTAAAACAATTTCATTGTCGTGTTACCTTAAGACAATTTAATTTATTTAAACCTATTATGTTAAGGATAGGTGGAGATGTGGAGAAACATATAATAGGATTGTTAGGTTTAAGGGTGCACTAAAAAATACGTGCACTAAAAAATACGTTCTTTAATCTAGAAGAAATGGTGAGATGTCCAATTCTGAATTTAACCCTTTGGGGAATAGCGTGTCAAATTTAAAGATGTACTCTGCCTCTTTAAGGAGCAGTTTCTTCTGTATATCCCCGCCTCTCCAGTGTTTTTCTACTTTGTATATACCCCAATAGGATAGATCTTTTGTGTTGCCCTTATGTGTGGTTTTGAAATGTTGATAGAGGTGTGTGTCTTCCATTCCATTCTCTATATTATTGAGATGTTCCCTGATTCTATCTCTCAGAGTTCTCTTAGTTTCTCCAAAATAAAAAAGATTGCAAGTGCATTTTAGGACATAGATAATACCTTTGTGTGAGCATCTTATAAGTTCTTTGATTGGTATGGTATTGTTAGGACCTATCTGTATCATATTGGATTTATTGCTGTGTTTACATGACTTACATGTGTAACATGGGAAAAAGCCTGTTAATTTTTGTCCATGGAGGTCTTTTTGTATTAGTTTGTTTTTATTGGCTTTTTTTAGGTCACTAGGTGCAAGGGTTGATTTTAAATTACTAGCTTTTTTGAAAACAAAACTGGGGTTATCTGTAACTTTTTCTCCCAGGATATTGTCTTCCTTGATGAGATGCCAATGCTTTTTTATGATTTTTTTCACCATATTATGATCAATGTGATAATCTGTTATAAATGGAATTTTTATTTTATTTTCATCTATATTTGTTTTTTCTTTGTATGTTAATAATGATTCCCTATTGGTGTTTTTAGCCCTTTCTAATGCTTTTTTGGTATGTGTTGTGTTATAACCTCTTGAGTTAAATCTTTCTATTAGTGTTCCGGCCTGAATTTCAAAGTCTGCCATCCTAGAGCAGTTTTTTCGAACTCTAAGGCACTGCCCTATTGGTATGTTATCCTTCCAAGCATCCAGATGACAACTTTTAGCGTGCAAATAATTATTACAGTCAACTTGTTTAAAGTATGTTTTTGTCTCTATCTTATTGCCCAATACCATCATTTCTAAATCAAGGAAGGTAATTCCTTCTTTACTTTGGTTATGTGTGAAATGTAGACCTAAAGTATTTTGGTTCATCTTTTCAAACATTTTGATTAGATCGGTCCCCTGCCCTTTCCAAATTATTAACAGGTCATCTATGTACCTTTTGTAGAGTACAAGGTTTGCACCATAGCCGCCAGACCCAAAGAAATTCTCTTCCCAAAGGCCCATAAAAAGATTGGCATAGCTAGGTGCAAACCTTGTACCCATTGCTGTTCCTTCTGTTTGGAGATAGAACTTATTATCAAAGGAGAAATAGTTGTTCTCTAAAATGAATTTGATGCTCATTAAAATGAATTCCTTATGTATTTCTGGCATATCTGTGTCTTTCGATAGATAGTGGTTAATTGCCTCCATTCCCTTTTTATGGTCTATTATTGTGTAAAGTGACGTTACATCACATGTGGCTAGGTACATATCATCTTCCCACTGAAAGGTATTTAGGATGTTGAGTACTTGAGTGGAATCCCTCAAATAAGAGTTTAGGTTTGTTACATATTTTTGTAAGTATCCGTCTACATATCGTGAAAGATTGGAGGAGATGGAATCGATCCCTGATATGATGGGCCTACCAGGGGGATCGATTAGGCTCTTGTGAATTTTTGGTAGAAAGTAAAAGATCGGTATTCTTGGATTGTGCGGAGTTAAGAATTGAAATTCTTTATCATTTAATACACCTGATCTTTTACCCTCTACCAGTAATTTATTCAATGTTTGTACATATTTATTAGTAGGATTAAGATCCAATTTTTTATATGTTGTGATATTGTCTAATAGTCTGTGGGCTTCAATGAGATATTTGGCGGTGTCCATCACGACTATGCCGCCGCCCTTATCTGCAGATTTTATGGTTAGTTCTTTAACCATAAAAGCTCACGTATACGATAAGGTACAATTTGTATGGGAGTCGCAAACTGCAATCTCAAACCATTAGCAAAATAAGTTTATGGGACATCTCTCTTGGTTCATATATATGGACATGATAATTATCCCTGAAAGTTTGCTCTGAAACTAATACAAAGGTCTGGTATATTTTGACAGAAAGATACAACTCTATACAAACACTTTTTATGCACAGCTCTGCTTTAAGCTCCATCTTTTTTCAAAGTTTTTATCCAGTTGGTAAACGAATTTCAAATGAAAGTATGTATGAAATTTTATGAACTTTAAAATACTCACGGAAAGTTTGGCAAACTGCCTAGTCACATTACATGTGATATTTCTGAGTGACCAACATAATAAGTAGCATACGAATATTCTCAAATAGTACTACTTGCTTTTTTATCTTATCTTTTATTGATTTATTTTTTCTGTATTTTTGTCTGTTTTTAAATTTTATTGATTTGTACTAGAGACGTCTCTATAAGTTCTTTAATCATATTGTAACCAAATAACCTGTTTTTTACACATAAATAAACTGTATGTTTTTTACACATTTTTTAGATCTGATTTTATTAATACTTTAAACTCTTATCACAGATATACACTTAATAAATTCACATAGTATCTTTAGCTATTAGCGCCCTTACAAAACCTCCTTTCTTTTCTCTACACATTACTTTTAGATTGAAGGATCTAAAAACACTGTAAGGAGTTTGATACTTTATTCCACCAGCGCACTATTTACCCACACTTTTGCACATTACGATTTTCCTTCACTTTAATAGTTGCAGCAGGTTTTTTACACCATCTAACCTAATATGGAGGACATCTTTGATTTTAGGGACAAAATATTTCTAGATATGAGAGAGGAAAATATCCCTTTAATAAATCAGATCAGCTCAGATAAAACCTTAGACCTAATGCAAAGCTTAGAACACGAACTCACAAAAGAATTAAAGCAACAAATGGAATTAGTTTTTCTTAACAGATACACAAAAAAAGGCATTATACCAAAAGGATTACTTTTAAAGAAAAATTGCACTTTCACTTTAAGCGAAACTCTACAAACAGAATGGAAAGACACACTAACTAAAGCCTCTAATACACTAATTGAGATTCTTAAAAGATCTAGAAAAGAAACACTTTTAATTATTGAGAAAAATATCTTAGAAATTAAAGAGAAATTAAAGGATAGGAAAAATGAAAATGAATATAAAGAAAGACAAAAAGTAATAATGGATAAATTAAATAATCTGAATAAAGATTTATTAAGAACAAAATGGGGAAAGATGGAAAGAGACATTAAAAATAACAATCAGTCTCAGCAAATAGAAGAAATCTCTGAAGTTAACCCAGACACATTGAAGACCCACACCTATTATCCTCCACATGGTAATACTTATAATAACAAGAGACAACATAACACTTATCATCATTATGATAATTATAGGTATCAAAACACATCCAATAGGAATAACTATCAAACTGAAAGATCATTTAACTATAATAGAGACCGGCATCACAACCAACAATCATGGCATAGAGCAAGAGAACAATATCATCCACATAATAGGATAGATAATACCCATTCCAGAACATACAATGAAAAACCCAGTGAGTGGGAGCACCCAAGAACTTATAGGAGAGAAAATAGACAATGGGACTCTTGGAGAACCCCGACCCATAATAGGTTTGAACCCCTAAGAGACCTAGAGCAAAGAAGAGAATACCAAACACATAATGATTCCCCCCTTTTTTTAGGGAAAAGCCCTCTGAGAGAGGGCACCTCAAGAGAACTCTTCCAACCAGAAACAGCAACAAATCCCAGAAGAAAAAGGGGATTAGAGGAAAGAGAGGAAGGGGATTATCCAGAAAAAGTAGCAAAAAGAGGGAGATAACTAATAACACGCAAGGAATATATAATTTAAGCAGCACTCCCCTAAACAAAGAGGAAGAAAAAGTCCTGAGCTTAGGTCTTACATATGCCCCCACTGCTAGACTCAATAAATTCAATACTTTTATACATGTAAAAAAATTCGTGAGAAATCTTACTTTGAAAAGACATTTTTTAAAAAACCCTACAGAGAGACAGCTAAGTATACAAGCACCCGTGAAAATTAATCACTCCAATTTAAAACCCAAATCGAAATTTAACCCTATACAATCAAAAGGGAATTATCTAGATACTTTCGAAAAATTAGTACTGAAAGACATCAAAAGATGTAATCCCCAACAACCAAAACAGTTTAATTTGAGCCTGAAAGAAAAATCCATCATAAACAATTTACAGAACAATAAAGAACTAACCATAAAATCTGCAGATAAGGGCGGCGGCATAGTCGTGATGGACACCGCCAAATATCTCATTGAAGCCCACAGACTATTAGACAATATCACAACATATAAAAAATTGGATCTTAATCCTACTAATAAATATGTACAAACATTGAATAAATTACTGGTAGAGGGTAAAAGATCAGGTGTATTAAATGATAAAGAATTTCAATTCTTAACTCCGCACAATCCAAGAATACCGATCTTTTACTTTCTACCAAAAATTCACAAGAGCCTAATCGATCCCCCTGGTAGGCCCATCATATCAGGGATCGATTCCATCTCCTCCAATCTTTCACGATATGTAGACGGATACTTACAAAAATATGTAACAAACCTAAACTCTTATTTGAGGGATTCCACTCAAGTACTCAACATCCTAAATACCTTTCAGTGGGAAGATGATATGTACCTAGCCACATGTGATGTAACGTCACTTTACACAATAATAGACCATAAAAAGGGAATGGAGGCAATTAACCACTATCTATCGAAAGACACAGATATGCCAGAAATACATAAGGAATTCATTTTAATGAGCATCAAATTCATTTTAGAGAACAACTATTTCTCCTTTGATAATAAGTTCTATCTCCAAACAGAAGGAACAGCAATGGGTACAAGGTTTGCACCTAGCTATGCCAATCTTTTTATGGGCCTTTGGGAAGAGAATTTCTTTGGGTCTGGCGGCTATGGTGCAAACCTTGTACTCTACAAAAGGTACATAGATGACCTGTTAATAATTTGGAAAGGGCAGGAGACCGATCTAATCAAAATGTTTGAAAAGATGAACCAAAATACTTTAGGTCTACATTTCACACATAACCAAAGTAAAGAAGGAATTACCTTCCTTGATTTAGAAATGATGGTATTGGGCAATAAGATAGAGACAAAAACATACTTTAAACAAGTTGACTGTAATAATTATTTGCACGCTAAAAGTTGTCATCTGGATGCTTGGAAGGATAACATACCAATAGGGCAGTGCCTTAGAGTTCGAAAAAACTGCTCTAGGATGGCAGACTTTGAAATTCAGGCCGGAACACTAATAGAAAGATTTAACTCAAGAGGTTATAACACAACACATACCAAAAAAGCATTAGAAAGGGCTAAAAACACCAATAGGGAATCATTATTAACATACAAAGAAAAAACAAATATAGATGAAAATAAAATAAAAATTCCATTTATAACAGATTATCACATTGATCATAATATGGTGAAAAAAATCATAAAAAAGCATTGGCATCTCATCAAGGAAGACAATATCCTGGGAGAAAAAGTTACAGATAACCCCAGTTTTGTTTTCAAAAAAGCTAGTAATTTAAAATCAACCCTTGCACCTAGTGACCTAAAAAAAGCCAATAAAAACAAACTAATACAAAAAGACCTCCATGGACAAAAATTAACAGGCTTTTTCCCATGTTACACATGTAAGTCATGTAAACACAGCAATAAATCCAATATGATACAGATAGGTCCTAACAATACCATACCAATCAAAGAACTTATAAGATGCTCACACAAAGGTATTATCTATGTCCTAAAATGCACTTGCAATCTTTTTTATTTTGGAGAAACTAAGAGAACTCTGAGAGATAGAATCAGGGAACATCTCAATAATATAGAGAATGGAATGGAAGACACACACCTCTATCAACATTTCAAAACCACACATAAGGGCAACACAAAAGATCTATCCTATTGGGGTATATACAAAGTAGAAAAACACTGGAGAGGCGGGGATATACAGAAGAAACTGCTCCTTAAAGAGGCAGAGTACATCTTTAAATTTGACACGCTATTCCCCAAAGGGTTAAATTCAGAATTGGACATCTCACCATTTCTTCTAGATTAAAGAACGTATTTTTTAGTGCACGTATTTTTTAGTGCACCCTTAAACCTAACAATCCTATTATATGTTTCTCCACATCTCCACCTATCCTTAACATAATAGGTTTAAATAAATTAAATTGTCTTAAGGTAACACGACAATGAAATTGTTTTAAAATAAATTGGTCTGAAATATGTTTGGTCAAACTTATGATAAATATTATGATGGAGCAATGTATTAGGAGCAAGTGCAAACCATGGATACCACCTTAACTACGAGATTTCTTTGAACCAATGAGACACTGGATACACCTATTAAAGAGAGGAGTCAAACAGTCAGAATCATTCTTGATAAAGCTCCTAGAGGGAGTGAAACGCGTAGAAGCTAAAGACTGTATCCTTGACTCCACTATCGTTTGAACCGAATGAACCAACCCGGGTTGATTGTTAACAAAAGACATTGAAATTATATATCATCGGAACCTGCGTGCTTAAAAGCACTAAGTGCAGGTAAATTTATTTCATTCAAACACACCTCTGCTGACCGGTACAAGCAAGTATCAGAAGTATCAGAAATAAGAAGAAAATTGTACACCTTGTGTCGGATGCAAAAAGGTATCCTGAAACTGGCTAAGCATTGATTGGCGGACGCAGGGCGGGCCCCCACACATTGGATGTGACGTCAGACGCCAACAACACGAGGACACTATCGGAGGAACCGAGCTGCAGGATGCACAGGATACCCTGCTATAGCTCACGTATACGATAAGGTACAATTTGTATGGGAGTCGCAAACTGCAATCTCAAACCATTAGCAAAATAAGTTTATGGGACATCTCTCTTGGTTCATATATATGGACATGATAATTATCCCTGAAAGTTTGCTCTGAAACTAATACAAAGGTCTGGTATATTTTGACAGAAAGATACAACTCTATACAAACACTTTTTATGCACAGCTCTGCTTTAAGCTCCATCTTTTTTCAAAGTTTTTATCCAGTTGGTAAACGAATTTCAAATGAAAGTATGTATGAAATTTTATGAACTTTAAAATACTCACGGAAAGTTTGGCAAACTGCCTAGTCACATTACATGTGATATTTCTGAGTGACCAACATAATAAGTAGCATACGAATATTCTCAAATAGTACTACTTGCTTTTTTATCTTATCTTTTATTGATTTATTTTTTCTGTATTTTTGTCTGTTTTTAAATTTTATTGATTTGTACTAGAGACGTCTCTATAAGTTCTTTAATCATATTGTAACCAAATAACCTGTTTTTTACACATAAATAAACTGTATGTTTTTTACACATTTTTTAGATCTGATTTTATTAATACTTTAAACTCTTATCACAGATATACACTTAATAAATTCACATAGTATCTTTAGCTATTAGCGCCCTTACAAAACCTCCTTTCTTTTCTCTACACATTACTTTTAGATTGAAGGATCTAAAAACACTGTAAGGAGTTTGATACTTTATTCCACCAGCGCACTATTTACCCACACTTTTGCACAATGCAATTATTTTACTACAAATGCCAAAAAATGTTGTGGTTTCATGTTGAAGGATTGAAAACATATCAAAGCATCACTAATTTGTGTGATACAGACTATACTCAAAGCCATTTAATTTAAAAATGCTCCAACCAGGCTCCAGCCATAATTTTACAGCAATATCTAACTGATCCTCATTAAAGTGCCAGTCAGTCTTCTCAAACATTCAAAAGCAAAAAAGTTCCCTTTATGGTTTTAACACTGGAAATGTTAGGGCAACAGAAAACTACTTTCTAATAATAAAGCAGATTGTATTGCCATGGAGCGAAAACAGATATTGTAATTAAATTGCTAAACAATATTCAGAATGACAGTAGAAAACATTTACCTTTAATCCACCACAAACTGGACAAGCTGCAAAGAGAGCTCTTGTAATCCCAGGCTGAGGACTGCATATTTCACATGTTTCGGGTGGTATTTCAGCAGATGTTGGCAACTCAGTTTTAGGGTCTGCCACTTGTGTTTTAGTAGCTGTCCACCTTGGAACAAAATCAACATATGTTTCATCACTTGAGTCTTTGCTTTCTGAGAGTGACTGGTGTTTACTTCTGTCCTGGGATTGCTCAGTTGATGGCCTTGTGTCCACATGTGGTACCAAGAGCTTAGCATCACTTATGCTTTGCATTAATTGTGACTGGTCCTTAGATAATGTGGAATCAGAACTCTTGTGTTGAGTATCTCTTACAGCTGCCTGTAATACACTTCTGGGAGTGTCATAAAGATGTCGGACAGAGCCAGGAATTTGATACTCAGAGCTTCTCTGGGGATCAGTGTGTTGGCAAGTACATAAATTCTGATCAGAAGCAACGTTCAATGGCAAGCTAAGCAGTGACCCAAACTCTTCACTTTGGCAAATGTCCAGGCTCTCAGCATAGGAAGAGAAGCTTCCAGAGTAGGAAGAGTGACTTCCCGTAGCAATCCCACTGTCAGAGGAGCTTTGTCGACCTATTTCCTGCAACTGTCTAGACCGTACTGGCTTAGGAGGTGGCTTTGTCACACGGAGACCTTCAGCATAAGACTTATCATCTCCAAGGTGAATGCCCTTTGCTGCTGCCATCCCATGACTCTCTGCTGAAGTGCTGGCTGAGGACTGGTCAGGCCAGATGGTTAACCTGCTTCCAGCACTGGCATCTGAGTGGCTTGTGTCTGAAGAGGAGCTGGACAAACTCCTGTCATCCCCTACAAAAGGGCACATATAACTAAATAATTTTATATTTAGAGTAAATGCACATAAACCATACAATCATTAAAATTATTTCATCAAATCAATACGTCACAAACACAAAATAGAAGAACATCGGACAAAAACACTGTAGTCCACAAGCATGCACCTAAATGCAATCTAATTTTACTCAAAATGCTGTAATATTTTAATTACTGTATATATGTAAAACAAAACACAATTTCAAGAAAAAAATGGTTTGCAAGGGTGTTTTTTTAAATTGATATTCAATTTTATATATTTGAGATTCCTTCACCCCCCCCCCCTTTGTTACGTCACCTATCCTATGGGGTAAGAAGCCATAAACATCTACCTCTTCAAATTTCTTATTGAGTAATCAGATAACCAATTAGAATTGTTTACAAAAATCCCATAATTAAGAGGGATCCACAAACTAGGTAATAAATGACCCTTTAAAAAGACTGAAAGTAGGGTCTTGGGTTTTAGTTAGTGGAGTTATTTACTATTAAACCTTTTTTATCTCAGGGAGTATACTGTTTAAGCGATTTAGTTGTTTGGGGTGGTTACGTGTTCAGAGGTTTTGTAACTAGTGACTCATGTGGTTGAGTCCTTAGTTGTTGGAGGTTTGCAACATGGGATCAAGTAAAAGAGGATGTTTTGTGGGGTCAATCAAATGGTGGGTGATTTTATGGCAGATAGTGGGTGATTTTAGGGCAGCGGGATCATGAATGGGGCTTTTACTTTAGGTGAGAAAGAATTGTGCTGCAGGGTCCATTAATTAGAATTAAATGTAGCAGGACAATTGGGCTTGAGGTTGGGAGTTTGGTAATTTATTACGGTTACTGGGCAGTAATACCTGTAAGAAATAGTTGTGAAGTTTTACATCATTTACAATAAGAAGATCCTTATGTGGTTGGTACAGTACTCAACAGTAATGATCTACTACTATTCAGTGACAAACTGTGCTCTGTTGCTTAATAGTGGCAATTTGTTTGTGATAGAGTTGAGATGATAGAAAAAAAAAGGCTAGGATATAAAAAATGAGAAATGAGCTAAAACTATTTTTGTATGAAAAATGCCAATTTAAACTGTTCCAATTGGTATTTAAAATAGTAGGAGATGCTTGTTTGTGCTCCGCTGATGCTTAACTATCATCTGTCAACTTGGCGATAAAGACTATGGGTGATACAGTATAAATAGTAAGAGGGCGCTATAGCGGAGTGAAAATAAGTGTTGGTGACTATTGGTGCAAAAATAACAACCTGTGTAAAACGAAAAATACATAACAAAAAATGTAAAATAAAGATGTATATATGTATATTAAGGAAAGAGGTTATCTAAACCTAGTGCTAAAAAAAATTGATAGATGAGATGCTAAGTATAAATAATTAATTTATTAAAACTTAAAATCCTGACACGTGATCAAGTAGACACATAAATCAAATACAAAACCTATATCGTTTTTCGTTTTACACAGCATATATTTTTCATTTACACAGGTTGTTATTTTTGCACCAATAGTCACCAACACTTATTTTCACTCCGCTCTAGCGCCCTCCTACTATTTACACTGTATCTATTTTTGGTACCCTTGTGGAAGGGGGACCCAGGAGAGGCATTGAGTGATTTATCTAGCGCAAACACCTACTTTTTCTTCATTGATAAAGACTATGGGGCCTATTTATGAAAGTGCAAGAGGACATGATCCGATATTGCGGGTCATGTCCGCTGCACATCGATAAATGCAGACTGCATACGCTGTCAGCATTTATCATTGCACCAGCAATTCTTGTGAACTGCTAGTGCAATACCGTCCCCTGCAGATTCGCAGCCAATCGGCCGCTAGCAGGGGGTGTTAATCAACCCGATCATATTGGATCGGGTTGATTTCTGGCGATGTCTGTCTGCCGCATCAGAGCAGTCGGACAGGTGATTGAGCAGCGGTCTTTAGACCGCTGCTTCATAACTTGTGTTTCTGGCGAGCCTGAAGGCTCGCCAGAAACACGGGGCATCAAGCTCCATACGGAACTTGATAAATATGACCCTATTTATGCTGGTTTACAGGAAAACATCTCCACAAGCATGTATAAGGTTATTACAGTAAGCACATGAACATCAGTTTATAAAACAGATACCGTTTAAATTGCTCTCTAGACTGAGGACTGGATTTGTACAGACCCCTTTTTTTAATTTGTTCTACCAGAATATAATCAATCAATTTTGAACTCTTTTTTTCCAATGATAGAATATATGTGTGCCATATCAGTGGATATTTACTAATAAAAGAGTCAACATCAGGAGTAGGAAAGTCTTCACAGACACTTTCACTAGAATAGTTCTGCTACATTTTACTGCTGTGATGAAAAAGTGCTGTGTTATGTGGAAAGATGATTTAGCAGCATAAGCTTAGTATGCAGATCATGCGAGACCCAGCAACCATTTTATTGTCATCATCAAACCCAAAACTTATCTTTCATGATTCAGATAGAACATACTATTTGAAACAACTTCCCAATTTATATTGTTAATCAAATTTGCTTTATTCTCTTAATATCCTTTGTTGAGGGATTAGGAATTTACTACTGGGAGCTAGGTGAACACAACAGGTGACAAGAGGCATATAATTGCAGCCATCAATCAGCGGCTAGCTCCCAGGAGTGCATTTCTGCTTCTGAGCCAACCTACCAGAGAATGCATCTGTCTTTGGATAGCAGAAATGCAAAGAATGGGGTTGATTCCAGTCCTTCATAAAAATGTATCTAATGATCTTCTTTAGAAAATCACCATTAGTTTCCAGGGATTTTTAGTTAAATCAGTTAATAAGTTAAAGAACTGAAATTGACCCCATTGTGCGAGTAATAGTCAGAGAAGGCTGTAGATGTTTTACCTGCAGAAACTTAGCACTGACTGTTGTAGACTCCCTCTACAGGTATATGCTTGTATAAATTTGCTACACACACTGTTGCCATATAGTACTCAAGATACGTGCACTCTCCTGAACCTATGTCAGTATACCCTCATGGAAAAGGGGCCAAGTTTCATACAAGAAGATCAAAAGAAGAGGTAAATTTGATAACTGGAATACATTGGAAAGTTGATGTTTTTATAATTTTACACTATTATCTAAAGCAGGAAAATTTAATGATGACTTCTTTTTAAAGACCATTAAAGGGACACGAAACACAAATTTTTCATTTTATAATCCAGACAGAGCATACCATTTTATACAACTTTGCAATTTTGTTTTTATTATCAAATTTGCTTCATTCTCTTTGTATCCTTGGTTGAAAGAGCAGCAATGCACTACTGTTAGCTAGATAAAAAAAAAAACAGTTGAGCCAATGACAAGAGGTTTATATGTGCAGCCACCAATCAGCAGCTAGGTCCAATGAGTGCATTTCTGCACCCTCACTTACCACTACAAAGAATACCAATAGAACAAAGCAAATTACATAACAGAAGGAAATTGAAAAGTTGTTTAAAATCACATGCTCTATCTGAATGATAAAAGTTTAATTTTAACTTTGCAGTAGAACTGCATACTCAGAAAAAAAATCTACTGCTCATTTAAAATTCAGTGCTATTATGTTGTATTTTTTAATTTCCTTTTTTTGACAAATATCACATTTTCATTCCATTTGATGGCCTCTATATCAAGTGACAGCCATCAGCCAATCACAAACTTATATATGTATATACTGTGAACTCTTGCACATGCTCAGTAAGACCTAGTACCTCAGAAAGCGTGAATTTAAAAAGCTTGTGCATTATTAATTACAGCTATTTATATGTAAAATTTATAGCATTTTTTTCTGATATCACATTTATGACACCAATGCGCCAGTGTATAAATGAACTATTGGCCATTTGGATTTTTAAAGTTATTGCTTTGAGTCATGATAAATTAAAAATATATTTACCCTTTAGTTTTTAAAATGTAATAAATCATACATGTGGGTACATAACGTGTATACCATCTATAACCTCATTTGGTTTGGTTTGGTTTGGTTTCTGTAAGTGGTAATCTGCCAAACAAAAGAAATTTCGAGATTATGGAGTAAAAAGATCTATGGTTACTTAAGTTAGTCTCAGAGTAATAATAAATATATGTTATTAATGGAACAGAAATTAATTTCTTCTAGGCATAACCTAATCCTACATTTAATTGCGGTCTAGCTAAAATGCTTGCGTTACAGCCTATACCGACACGATCCTTACCGCCATCTGAGAGCAGTAGTTATGGATTTTGAAAAGCAAAAATGTTTCATAAAACTCATAACTAAAATGATACACTAACACCCATAAACTACCTATTAACCCCTAAACCGCCACCCTCCAGCAACACAAATACTATATTAAACTTATTAACCCCTAATCTGCCGCCCACCCATATCAAGACTATTAAAGAAACCTATTAACCCGTAATCCGCCGCCCCTGACATCGCCGACACTAAATAAACATATTAACCCCTAAACCACTGACCCCCACATCGCCAACACTATAATAAAGTATTAACTCCTAAACCTCCAGCCTCCCACATGGTAACTCTTAAACTAAACCTATTAACCACTAAACCGCCAGCCCCCCACATCGTAACTACTAAACTAAACCTATTAACCCCTAAACCGCTGGCCCCCACATCACAAAACACTAAATTAAACTATTAACCCCTAAACCTAACACCCCCTAACTCTAAATTAAAATTACATTACAACTATCTTTAAATAAATAAAAACTTACCTGTGAAATAAAAAAAAATAACATTAAACTATAAATTAGCCTAACATAACTATTCTAATAAAATAAAATCAACTACAAATTAAAAACCTAAATTAAAAATTAAAAAACCTATTACTAGGGAAAAAAAATAAAAATCTAACATTACAAAAAAATAATAAACTCAAATTACAAAAAATAAAAAACTCTAAGACTACAAAAAATAATAAACAAAATTATCAAAAATAAAAACAATTATACCTAATCTAATAGCTCTATAAAAATAAAAAGGGCATTTAGCTCTTTTTCAAAATCCCAAACCCTAATCTGAAAAAACCACCCCAACAAAATAAAAAAATACATTTATTTGGGGGGGGGGCTTTTTTATTTTTATAGGGCTATTAAATTAGGTATAATTGTTTTTATTTTTGATAATTTCATTTATTATTTTTTGTAATCTTAGAGTTTTTTTATTTTTCATAATTTAGTGTTCATTATTTTTTGTAATGTTAGATTTTTAATTTTTTTTCGTTATATTAGTTTTTTTTTATTTTTTATTTAGGTTTTTAATTGGTAGTTTTTTTTTTATTTTATTAGAATAGTTATGTTAGGTTAATTTATAGTTTAAACTAAGATTTTTTTATTTCAGAAGTACGTTTTTATTTATTTAAAGATAGTTATATTGTAATTTAATTTAAAGTTAGGGGGTCTTAGGTTTAGGGGTTAATAGATTAATTTAGTGTTAATAACTTTTATTAGTGTCAGCGATGTCGGGAGCGGCGGAATAGGAGTTAATAACTTTATTAGTGTCAGCAATGTTGGGGAGCAGCGGAATAGGGGTGTTTAGACTAGGGGGTTTATGTTAGGTTGTTAGGTTTAAATGTAACTTTTTTTCCCCCCATAGACATCAATGGGGTTGCGTTACAGAGATTTTTCATTCCGCACTTCAGATGTTAGGTTTTCTTCTAACACTCACTCCCCATTGATGGCTATGGGGGAAAGCGCGCACGAGCACGTAAACTCAGCCCTTGGCTTTTGTGCGGTATGGAGCTTAACGCACCATAACGCACAGCACAAGGAGGCTTTTCAGTAACTCGTAATAAAAGCGCTATGGAGAGTGCAATAACGCAATTTTTTTAGAGTTATTTTCGCACCCTGTTTAGCGCAAAACTCGTAATCTAGGTGATAGTTTCTATACTTCAACATATACAGTGGATATAAAAAGTCTACACACCCCTGTTAAAATGTCAGTTTTCTGTGATGTAAAAATATGACAAAGATAAATCATTTCAGAACTTTTTCCCCCTTTAATGTAACCTATAAACTGTACAACTCAATTGAAAAACAAACTGAAATCTTTTAGGTGGAGGGAAGTAAAAATAAAAAAATAAAATTCTATGGTTGCATAAGTGTGCACACCCTTAAACTAATACTTTGATGAAGGGTATGTAGCTGTGTTCAGAATTAAGCAATCAGATTCAAAATCATGTTAAATAGGAGTCAGCATACACCTGCCATCATTTAAAGTGCCTCTGATTAACCCCAAATAAAGTTCAGCTGTTCTAGTAGATCTTTCTTGACATTTTCTTAGTCGCATCCTACAGCAAAAGCCATGGTCCGCAGAGAGCTTCCAAAGCATCAGAGGGATCTCATTGTTAAAAGGTATCAGTCAGGAGAAGGGCACAAAAGAATTTCCAAGGCATTAGATATACCATGGAACACAGTGAAGACAGTCATCATCAAGTGGAGAAAATATGGCACAACAGTGACATTACCAAGAACTGGACGTCCCTCCAAAATTGATGAAAAGACAAGAAGAAAACTGGTCAGGGAGGCTGCCAAGAGGCCTACAGCAACATTAAAGGAGCTGCAGGAATATCTGGCAAGTACTGGCTGTGTGGTACATGTGACAACAATCTCCCGTATTCTTTATATGTCTGAACTATAGGGTAGAGTGGCAAAGAAACAGTTACGAAGAGTTACAAAGAAAAACATCCAAACCTGGCTGAACACAAAAACACATCCAATGTCTCCCAAAAGTATGTGGGAAAAGGTGTTATGGTCTGATGAAACCAAGGTTTAACTTTTTTGGCCATAATTCCAAAAGATATGTTTGGCGCAAAAACAACACTGCACATCACCAAAAGAACACCATACCCACAGTGAAGCATGGTGGTGGCAGCATCATGCTTTGGGGCTGTTTTTCTTCAGCTGGAACTGGGCTTTAGTCAAGGTAGAGGGAATTATAAACAGTTCCAAATACCAGTCAATATTGGCACAAAACCTTCAGGCTTTGCTAGAAAGAGGAACTTCATCATTCAGCATGACAACGACCCGAAGCATACATTCAAATCAATAAAGGAATGGCTTCACCAGAAGAAGATTAAAGTTTTGGAATGGCCCAGCCAGAGCCCAGACCTGAATCCAATCGAAAATCTGTGGGGTGATCTGAAGAGGGATGTGTGCAGGAGATGCACTGACAATCTTGAGAGATTTGGAGTGTTTTTGCAAAAAACAGTGGGCAAATCTTGCTAAGTCAAAATGTGCCATGCTGATAGACTCATTCCAAAAAAGACTGAGGGCTCGATGATTGAAAGCTCTCTGGGCTGGCGAGATTATTAAAGAATGTTCGCCAGTCCTTCTATTTCCCTTGTGGAATGATCTAAAGCCATTTTTTACCCTGAAAACAGGGTGTCTCGGTAAGGGGCGTATACTGCATTTTCATATGAAATGTGCACAACAAAATTCATGTTTTAAACATTATACAAAACAAATATTTGAATCATTCACACAAAAATAAGCAGGGAAAAATTGTATTGTTAAGGTGCATCAAAAATCGTAACAAAATTCTTCA
The DNA here is from genome assembly GCF_027579735.1 of Bombina bombina. Classification (NCBI taxonomy): domain Eukaryota; kingdom Metazoa; phylum Chordata; class Amphibia; order Anura; family Bombinatoridae; genus Bombina; species Bombina bombina. The sequence continues at coordinate 1,325,793,410 of NC_069500.1, forward strand.
CCAAAAATCGTATGTTAACAAATATTAGTATCTAATTTGCACAGGAATAAATCAAATTAAATATTCACAGCGTAAATCATAATTGTAGTACACTGAATGTGCAAAAATCACAGAGAAATTTGAATTTATAAATACAAAATGCAAAGCGTAATTATTGTTTTTTCGTAAAATGGGCTGAACATGGGTGTTCCATGGGCGTATATGACAATGTCTCTCTAATCCCAGCGTAGTTCTATAAAGATTTTAGCACTGCAGATATCACAGTTTTTTCTCGCCAACTAAAAGGTGGCGAGCTTTTGTCAAAACAATACAAAAACTTATAACCCCAATAGAAAAACAAATGCATACAAACATATAGGCGAATGTAAGATGCTATAAGCAGAAAGCAGCGTAATGTGAGTTATATTGGCTGCAGGATTTTAATTTTAAAGTGCTCCCCCTGCTCTCTGCTAACTTCGCACTAAGGAGCGAAGTTTCCCTATCCAGCGAGCTCCATTACTTTTAATAGGAGCCATCTCGCAACTCGCAGGGACTGCCCCTTTTTTACGATCATTGCACCGGGGCAGCCCTGCGAGTGTCAGCGAGAAAAAGAAGGTTTGAGCTGGTGAACAATATATCATCGAGCCCTGAGTGCTGTAATAAAATCAAAAGGTGCTTTAACAAAGTATTAGCTTAAGGGTGTGCACACTTACGCAACCATATTATTTAATATTTTTATTTTTACTTCCCTCCACCTAAAAGATTTCAGTTTGTTTTTCAATTGAGGTGTACAGTTTATAAGGCCTCTTAAAGGTGGAAAAAGTTCTGAAATGATTTATCTTTGTCTCATTTTTTTACATCACAGAAATCTGACATTTTAACAGGGGTGTGTAGACATTTTTATCCGCTGTATGCAACTTACAATAGATAGATAGAAAGACAGATAAACAGGCAAAAACAGGTCTGTACCCTTTTGTAATACACAGTTCTAACTGTGTTTAGGGAAAAATATAAATTTTATTTCATGATTAATTACAGCTATTTATATGTCTAGTCTATAGAATTTGTATTTTCACGGTTATTGCTTTGACTGATAGTCATAGAGTAATACTTGATTTTCAACAAAATTAGAAAATAAACAAATCAAGTCTTAAAACAGATTAGACAAAGAGGGGTAGTTATCAACGCGTCTACTTTACCTGCCTTCGCCGGTTCAATACGCCCGCCTAAGCTCGCCTACCATCGCCGCCGCGGACCTGAATATGTTCGCCTAAGTTATCAATAAAGCTGTCAAAAAGCCGCGCACCAAGTATGGGGCGATGAGCAGCGGACTGTGATAGTTATCACTCGTCCGATCTCGCTGCTTTTCGGCTTTTTTACAGCTTTATTGCTAGCCTGTCACTAAGCACCCACACAAACTACACTGTTCTACCCCCTATACCGGCGCCCCCGGAGCCTCCCGCAACTAAATAAAGTTATTAACCCCTAAACCGCCACTCCTAGACCCCGCCACAACTCTTATAAATGTATTAACACCTAAACCGCCGCTCCCAGACACCGCCGCCACCTACATTATACCTAGTAACCCCTATCCTGCCCCCCCTATACCGTCGCCCTCTATAATAAAGTTATTAACCCCTATCCTGCTGATCCCGCACCTTGCCGCAACTAAATAAATAGTTTAACCCCTAAACCGCCGCTCCCGGACCCCGCCACAACCTATATTAAACTTATTAACCCCTAATCTGTCCCCCCTACACCGTCGCCACCTATAATACATTTATTAACCCCTATCCTGCCCCCCACTACACCGCCGCCACTGTAATACATTTATTAACCCCTAAACCTAAGTCTAACACTAACCCTAGCACCTCCCTAACTTAAATATTAATTAAATAAATCTAAATAATATTTATCTTATTAACTAAGTTAATCCTATTTAAAACTAAATACCTTTAAAATAAACCCTAATATAGCTACAATATAAATAATAATTATATTGTAGCTATCTTAGGATTTATTTTTATTTTACAGGCAACTTTCAATTTATTTTAACTAGGTACAATAGCTATTAAATAGTTATTAACTATTTAATAGCTACCTAGCTAAAATAAAGAGAAATTTACCTGTAAAATAAAAACTAACCTAAGTTACCTAACACTACACTATACTTAAATAAATTATTCCTATTTAAAACTAAATACTTACCTGTAAAATAAACCCTAAGATAGCTACAATATAATTAATAATTACATTGTAGCTATTTTAGGATTTATATTTATTTTACAGGTAACTTTGTATTTATTTTAGCTAGTTAGAATAGTTATTAAATAGTTATTAACTATTTAATAACTACCTAGCTAAAAGAAATACAAAATTACCTGTAAAATAAATCCTAACCTAAGTTACAATTAAACCTAACACTACACTATCATTAAATTAATTAAATAAATTAACTACAAATAACTACAATTAAATACAATAACATAAACTAACTAAAGTACAAAAAATAAAAAAGCTAAGATACAAAAAAATAAAAAAAATAAGTTACAAACATTTAAAAAATATTACAACAATTTTAAGCTAATTACACCTAATCTAAGCCCCCTAATAAAATAACAAAGCCCCCCAAAATAAAAAAATGCCCTACCCTATTCTAAATTAAAAAAGTTCAAAGCTCTTTTACCTTACCAGCCCTTAAAAGGGCCTTTTGCGGGGCATGCCCCAAAGAAAACTGCTCTTTTGCCTGTAAAAGAAAAATACAACCCCCCCCGCCAACATTAAAACCCACCACCCACATACCCCTAATCTAACCCAAACCCCCCTTAAATAAACCTAACACTACCCCCCTGAAGATCATCCTACCTTGAGTTGTCTTCAGCCAGCCGACCCACCGATGGAACCGAAGAGGAGATCCGGAGCGGCAGAAGTGATCCTCCAAGGGGCGCTGAAGAAGTCTTCCATCCGATGAAGTCATCATCCAGGCGGCGCTGAAGAAGTCTTCCATCCGGGCGATGTCATCTTTCAAGCGGCGCTGAAGAAGTCTTCCATCCGGGCGATGTCATCTTCCAAGCGGGGTCTTCAATCTTCTTTCTTCAGGATCCATCTTCATCCCGCCGACGCAGAACATCCTTCTTCCCCGACGGACTAACGACGAATGAAGGCTCCTTTAAGGGACGTCATCCAAGATAGCGTCCCTTCAATTCCGATTGGCTGATAGGATTCTATCAGCCAATCGGAATTAAGGTAGGAAAAATCTGATTGGCTGATTGAATCAGCCAATCAGATTGAGCTCGCATTCTATTGGCTGATCGGAACAGCCATTAGAATGCGAGCTCAATCTGATTGGCTGAATCCTATCAGCCAATCGGAATTGAAGGGACGCCATCTTGGATGATGTCCCTTAAAGGAGCCTTCATTCGTCGTTAGTCCATTGGGGAAGAAGGATGTTCCGCGTCGGCGGGATGAAGATGGATCCTGAAGAAAGAAGATTGAAGACCCCGCTTGGAAGATGACATCGCCCGGATGGAAGACTTCTTCAGCGCCGCTTGAAAGATGACATCGCCCGGATGGAAGACTTCTTCAGCGCCGCTTGAAAGATGACATCGCCCGGATGGAAGACTTCTTCAGCGCCACCTGGATGATGACTTCATCGGATGGAAGACTTCTTCAGCGCCCCTTGGAGGATCACTTCTGCCGCTCCGGATCTCCTCTTCGGTTCCATCGGTGGGTCGGCTGGCTGAAGACAACTCAAGGTAAGATGATCTTCAGGGGGGTAGTGTTAGGTTTATTTAAAGGGGGTTTGGGTTAGATTAGGGGTATGTGGGTGGTGGGTTTTAATGTTGGTGGGGGGGTTGTATTTTTCTTTTACAGGCAAAAGAGCAGTTTTCTTTGGGGCATGCCCCGCAAAAGGCCCTTTTAAGGGCTGGTAAGGTAAAAGAGCTTTGAACTTTTTTAATTTAGAATAGGGTAGGGCATTTTTTTATTTTGGGGGCTTTGTTATTTTATTAGGGGGCTTAGATTAGGTGTAATTAGCTTAAAATTGTTGTAATATTTTTTAAATGTTTGTAACTTATTTTTTTATTTTTTGTAACTTAGCTTTTTTATTTTTTGTACTTTAGTTAGTTTATGTAATTGTATTTAATTGTAGTTATTTGTAGTTAATTTATTTAATTAATTTAATGATAGTGTAGTGTTAGGTTTAATTGTAACTTAGGTTAGGATTTATTTTACAGGTAATTTTGTATTTCTTTTAGCTAGGTAGTTAATAACTATTTAATAACTATTCTAACTAGCTAAAATAAATACAAAGTTACCTGTAAAATAAATATAAATCCTAAAATAGCTACAATGTAATTATTAATTACATTGCAGCTATCTTAGGGTTTATTTTATAGGTAAGTATTTAGTTTTAAATAGGAATAATTTATTTAAGTATAGTGTAGTGTTAGGTGTAATTGTAACTTAGGTTAGGATTTATTTTACAGGTAAATTTCTCTTTATTTTAGCTAGGTAGCTATTAAATAGTTAACTATTTAATAGCTATTGTACCTGGTTAAAATAAATTGAAAGTTGCCTGTAAAATAAAAATAAATCCTAAGATAGCTACAATATAATTATTATTTATATTGTAGCTATATTAGGGTTTATTTTAAAGGTAAGTATTTAGTTTTAAATAGGATTAATTTAGTTAATAATAGAAATATTATTTAGATTTATTTAATTAATATTTAAGTTGGGGGGTGTTAGGGTTAGACTTAGGTTTAGGGGTTAATAATTTTATTACAGTGGCGGCGGTGTAGGGGGGCAGGATAGGGGTTAATAAATGTATTATAGATGTAGGGGGGCAGATTAGGCGTTAATAAGTTTAATATAGGTTGCGGCGGGGTCCGGGAGCGGCGGTTTAGGGGTTAATACATATATTATAGTTGCCGCGGGGTCAGGGAGTGGCGGTTTAGGGGTTAACATGTTTATTATAGTGGCGGTAGGCTCCGGGAGAGGCGGTTTAGGGGTTAATAAGTTTATTATAGTTGCGGCGGGGTCAGGGAGCGGCGGTTTAGGGGTTAACATATTTATTATAGTGGCGGTGGACTCCGGGAGCAGCGGTTTAGGGGGTAATAACTTTATTCAGTTGCGGTGGTGTAGGGGGGGACAGATTAGGGGTGTTTAGACTCGGGGTACATGTTAAGGTGTTAGGTATAGACCTCTCCCATAGGAATCAATGGGATGTCTGGCAGCAGCGAACATGAACTTTCGCTATGGTCAGACTCCCATTGATTCCTATGGGGTCCGCCGCCTCCAGGGCGGCAGTTTGAAAACCAGGTACGCTGGGCCGTAAAAGTGCCGAGCGTACTTGCTAGTTTTTTGATAACTAGCAAAAGTAGTCAGATAGTGCCGCACTTGTGTGCGGAACATCTGGAGTGACGTAAGAATCGATCTGTGTCAGACTGAGTCCGGCAGATCGAAGCTTACGTCACTAAATTCTACTTTGGCCGGTCTCTAGCCTTTGATAACTAAGGCGAATCAGCCTCGCCACAAATACGCTGCGGAATTCCAGCGTATTTGAGGTTGACGGCTTGATAACTACCCCCCAAAATGTCAATGATAAATTATTTTGTCAGAGACATAATTTGATCCTACATTTCTATTCCCTGTGATTATAGAATCTACAGTCTTCAATAAAACAGTACAGTTTAAGTTCATAAAACAGAAAAAAGTAACAGGAAGCAAGGATTCTACACTGCAAAATATATACTTATTTAAGAGATAGACAGACAGACTGGTAGATAGATAGATGATAGATAGATAGATAGATAGATAGATAGATAGATAGATAGATAGATGGTAGACAGATAGATAAACAGATAGATAGATAGATAGATAGATAGAGCGATGATAGACAGACAGGTAGATAGACAGATAGGTAGAAAGATTGATAGATAGATAGATAGATAGATGAGAGATAGATAGACAGGTGGTAGAAAAATCGATAGATAGATAGATAGATTGATAATAGACAGAGATAGACAGACAGGCAGGTAGATAGATAGAAATAGTTATGGATAGAGATAGATAGATAGATAGATAGATAGATAGATAGATAGACAGACAAATAGATAGAATGATAGATAATTAGATAGATGATAGACAAAGAGATAGACAGACAGACAGACAGTCAGATAGATAGATAGATAGATAGATAAATAGATAGATAGAAATAGTTACAGACAGATAGAAATAGTTATGGATAGAGATAGATAGATAGATAGAAATAGTTACAGACAGATAGAAATAGTTATGGATAGAGATAGATAGATAGGTAGGTAGATAGATAGATAGATATATAGATAGATAGATAGATAATCTTTACAACTTATTACTAGGATGCTCTTTTTTACCTCCTAGACTATGATGAGAAAGTAGGCTTAGACGTTTCTCTAACTGCAAGGTTTCATGGGCAACTCTTTCCTCCATGTAGGCTGGATTTAAATTTGGATCTAGTAAAAGAAACAATAATGTTAGCAAGAAAAGCAATACTTTGTAATATAGTTTTAATGCTCTACTTGATTAAAATGAATATGAATTTGAATTATTTATAGAATAACAAATGTATTTAGAATCAGAAATGATTCACTGAGGCGCATATCACTTCTAAACTGTGAATAAAAACAACATATGGAGGTGCTGTTTGTTGCTATCTTAGAAATCTGCTCATGTCTGACCCCTACTGGTAAGTACCTAAACATAACATAGATTTCAATTAGATTGTAGCAGAAGAATGAAGTAGGGGGGAAAAATAGAAATATGCCCCATAGGCCTAAAAAAAAAACCCGTACATAATACATATGTGCACTATAGTTTACTAGTCAGATTACAATTGCTAAAAGTAACTACTCCCACAAATACTGTTTAAAGGGAAAAAGTCTATATTCTTTCTGCTACAATGTGTTACCAGTCTGGGACTAGTGGACCAGCAGAAATATTCAGCCCTAGCTTTGTTAAGAAATCGCAGTGAGTCTAGTCTTCAACAGTTTGTCATATAGTGGGCAATAAGTAGAGTACATTACATTACTATCTGTGCAAGTTAACAACCATACTTAAAGGGACAGTCTACTTGATTTTTTTATTATTTAAAGATAGATTGCACTTAACTACCTATTACCCAGCCTTTTATTATACCAGCTGCATTGTCCTTTGGGTTTATTTTTGTTTTTGAAACAGTGGGTTTGCTCATTTAAACCACCACCCATTTTTCTCATAGACATGTTAATTTACATGGGCTGAGCCTGCAGTAAGAGCATACCTTGTGTTATCGCTTTCTAAATACACAAATGGCAATAGTTAGGCATTTAAATGTTAATTATCGGGGGGGTTTCAGTGAGCAAAACCAACTAGTTCCGAGACAACATACCCCCCCCCCCCCCCACACACACACACTTGAAGTCTAATTTCTCTTGTTACCTCATGTTTACATATCCTTTCTAAAAGAAAATACTGCAGTAATCATATTTTCACTATAGGTATTTGTTTCAACGTGCAAAAGCAACTATTCCAAGTGACAAAATAAAGATAAAGGAGCTATTTGCAAATAATGTAATACTATCGAGCAGGTAAATGGATACACATTAAAGGAGAGACATTTTTTACAGTACAATGACCCCTTAATACTTTTGCTGTGTGTTCAACATAGGTGTTAAATGCACTTTGGAGTCAGTTTAAGAATTTGAGGTCTGCAAAAGCAACAGCTGGAACAACATTTGTTGTCTATCACTATAGTAGAAGATAAGTGGATTAGCAGTTATAGATATAAATAAAGTGGGGGATTCCAAGAATATCTGTGGTATGCTTATGCATTTCTCTGGTTTAGAAGATGCAGAAATCATTACATAGCACAAGACGCTGCCATAATGTGATGTAACACAATTGATTAAAAGGGATATGAAACCCACATTTTTGGTTCAGCACCTGGGTAGCGCTTGCTGATTGGTGGCTAAATGTAGCCACCAATCAGCAAGCACTACCCAGGGTACTGAACCAAAAATGGTCCGGCTCTTAAGCTTATATATATACTTTACAAATAAAGATACCAAGAGAACAAAGAAAAAATGATAATAGGAGTAAATTAGAAAATTGCTTAAAATTGCATGCTGTATCTGAATCATTAAAACAAAAAAATATGGGTTTCATAACCTTATAAGCATGCCAAGATGTATGTTCTGTTCTTATACATCACATATATGTTTTAATTGAAACTAAGAGGACACATATGACAGGAAAATAATACCTTTTTTCAACCTTTTTTTTAGAAGCAAAAAATAATTTAAATATGCCTTTAAATAAAATATATTTGCTATTAAAATAATGTACAAACTAAAAACCCTTTTTGGGATATTTAGGTATCTTTGCCTATAAGACACTTGGGGCAAGATTACATATGCTGCACCCGCAAAAGTCGTTGTTGCCGGTTTTTAGTGGGGTATTGATATCATATATACGGCGCCACATATAAATGCGGCTCGTATATTTTACCCGTCGCCCACTAATTTTACTCCCATAAACTAACATAGAACCACGTCACAAATCTGTATCACATATTCAGCCAAGGATTTAATCGCGAAAATGGAGAAATCTTACTCCATTTTCACCTCGCCACACATAGGCAGACACAGCAAGCCTTGTGCTGAGTATATAAGCACTGTATCGCCCTGAAAGTTCTAACTAACACCTAATGCATGCACAATATCAACCTGTTAACTGTAATCCCCCCACCGCAATAACTATTAAAATATATTAACCTCTAATCCGCCAACTCCCACATCGCAATCTTCCTAATATAAACCTAGATTACGAGTTTTGCGTTAGAGGCTATGCGGTGCTAACGAGCAGTTTATGCTCACCGCTCATTTACAGACAACACTGGTATTACAGGTTTTTACAAACCAGAGAAGAAGTGAGCGTTGAGCAAAATTTTGCTTATTACCGCACTCCAATACCAGCGCTGCTTACGTTAGCGGTGAGCTGGTGTAACGTGCTCGTGCACGATTTCGACCATAGGAATCAACGGAGAGAGCCAGCTGAAAAAAGTCTAACACTTGCAAAAAAGCAGCGTACATTTTATGTCTACACCTAACACCCTAACATGAACCCCGAGTCTAAACACCCCTAATCTTACACTTATTAACCCCTAATCTGCCGCCACCGACATCGCCGACACCTACATTATAATTATAAACCCCTAATCTGCCGCTCCGGACACCGCCGCCACCTACATTATACTTATGAACCCCTAATCTGCTGCCCCCAACATCGCCAAACCCTACATTATATTTATTAACCCCTACTCTGCCTCCCCCAATGTCGCCGCCACCTACCTACACTTATTAACCCCTAATCTGTCGCCCCCAACGTCGCCACCACTATAATAAACATATTAACCCCTAAACTGCCGCACTCCCGCCTCGCAAACATTAGTTAAATATTATTAACCCCTAATCTGCCGGCCCTAACATCACCACCACCTACCTACATTTATTAACCCCTAATCTGCCGCCCCCAACGTCGCCGCCACTATACTAAATGTATTAACCCCTAAACCTAAGTCTAACCCTAACCCTAACACACCCTAACTTAAATACTGTATAATTAAAAGAAATCTAAATAAAAATGCCTATCATTAACTAAATAATTCCTATTTAAAACAAAATACTTACCTATAAAATAAACCCTAAGCTAGCTACAATATAACTAATAGTTACATTGTAGCTAGCTTAGGATTTATTTTTATTTTATAGGCAAATTTGTATTTATTTTAACTAGGTAGAATAGTTATTAAATAGTTATTAACTATTTAATAACTACCTAGCTAAAATAAATACAAAGTTGCCTGTAAAATAAAACCTAACCTAAGTTACAATTACACCTAACACTACACTATAATTAAATTATTTCCCTAAATTAAATACAATTAAATACAATTAAATAAAATTATCTAAACTACAAAAAACAACAACACTAAATTACAGAAAATAAACAAATTACAAGATTTTTCAACTAATTACACCTAATCTAATCCCCCTAACAAAATTACAAAGCCCCCCCAAATTAAAAAAGCCCTACCCTACACTAAATTACAAATAGCCCTTAAATGGGCCTTTTGCGGGGCATTGCCCCAAAGTCCCTTACCGGGAGAAGTCTTCATCCAACCGGGCCGAAGTCCTCAACGAAGCTGGGAGAAGTTTTCATCCAAGCCAGGCGAAGTGGTCCTCCAAACGGGCAGAAGTCTTCATCCAGACGGCATCTGGCCTGTCTGGAGGACCACTTCATCCGGCTTGGATGAAGACTTCTCCCGGCTTCGTTGATGACCTTGGCCCCATTGGACGAAGACTTCTCCCGGTAAGGTGATCTTCAAGGGGTTAGTGTTAGGTTTTTTTAAGGGGTATTGGGTGGGTTTTAGAGTAGGGTTGGTTGTGTGGGTGGTGGGTTTTAATGTTGGGGGGGATTTGTAATTTTTTTTACAGGTAAAATAGCTGATTACATTGGGGCAATGCCCCGCAAAAGGCCCTTTTAAGGGCTATTTGTAATTTAGTGTAGGGTAGGGCTTTTTTTTATTTTGGGGGGGCTTTTTTATTTTTGTTAGGGGGATTAGATTAGGTGTAATTAGTTTAAAAATCTTGTAATTTGTTTATTATTTTCTGTAATTTAGTGTTTGTTTTTTTTGTACTTTAGATAATTTTATTTAATTGTATTTAATTTATGGAAATAATTTAATTATAGTGTAGTGTTAGATTTTTTTATTTTTTTGGGGTTTGTTTTTTTTAGATTAGGGTTTTAATGGGCTTGTAAAAGAGCTGAATGCCCTTTTAAGGGTAATGCCCATAAAAATGCCCCTTTAGGGGCAATAGGTAGCTTAGGTTTTTTTATTTTGGGGGGTTTGGTGAGTGGGGGTTTTTACTGTTAGGGGGGACTTAGTATTTATAAAAGAGCAGTTTAATTTAGGGCATTGTCCTACAAAAGGCCCTTTTAAGGGTTATTGGTAGTTTAGTTTAGATTAGGGGGTGTTTTTGTTTTGGGGGGCTTTTTTATTTTCATAGGGATTAGGTTTAATTTTTTTATTTTTGATAATTTGGTTTATATTTTTCTGAAATGTTAGAATTTTTTATTTTAATTGTAACTTAGTATTTTTTTATTTTATGTAATTGAGGTTAATTTAGGGGGTATTAGGTTAGGGGGCCTAGTAATTAAATTAGTTATTTGCGTTGTGCGGGGTTGGCGGTTTAGGGGTTAATAGGTTAATTAGGTTTAATGCGTTGTGATGGGTTGGCGGTTTAGGGGTTAATAGTGTTGATAGGTACTTTGCATTGTAGGGGTTTGGCAGATTAGGGGTTAATAGTGTTGATAGGTAGTTTGCAATGTGGGTGAATGGCGGGTTAGGGGTTAATACATTTATTAGATATATTGCGTTTTTGGGGGTTGGCGGTTTAGGGGATAATACTTTTATTATTAGTTGCAATGTGGGGGGATTGCGGATATAGGGGTTTTGACCTGTCGGGTTTATTTTTGGGAGGCGGGTTAGACTTTTATGGGAGATTTAACTTTTTTCATTTTTTTTTCTTATGCGCCGGCAGTTTCTAAAGTCACTGGCGACTCCAGAAATGTGTATTTCCACACATTTCTGGACATCACTAGTTTACGGCAGTTTATGAACTGCCGGCGGGGTTTATGTGACTTCCTGATGAGCAGGGCGAACTTACGGGCGACGCGGGTTTCAGGCGTTGCGCTGAAGCCTGCACCGTATATGTAATCTCGCCCATTGTTTTGATTTTAACATATATTTTTTATAAATATAAAAGTTTGAAATCATCTTTCTCAGATTTGTTTGTAATTATTTATATATTTGAACACAGGCAGCTGCTGGACTACTGTACAGCTATTATCAGTATCCCATCTTATCTAATCCTTATTCCATTGCAAGTGATAAAATGGTGATCACATGATACTGTGACAAATGATTGAAAGCAAAACAATATATGGCATTTGGCATTTTGACAATTAGAACAATTGCTGAAGTATTACATTTCAGAAAGTATGGAAAATGAGCCATGAGCAAATTGTTACATAACGCAGAGTTGTGTAAGATTATACAATAGTCTGCCATATATCTATATTGATGTTTATCACATAGCGTCTATTGCTTTAGGGAAAAGAAAACTTTATGTTTATAACTATGTTTTTGTCCCCGTATTTAAACAACTATTATATATATACTGTATGTATGTATGTGTATATATATATATATATATATATATATATATATTTAAATACATTTGTTTAGTTTTCTCATGTTACTCTTTGCTTATGATACATAATTTTGTCTAGCATTTATTTAGTGTTTAATGTCGCTTTAAAAGCTTAGGAATCTGTTGGTTTTGTACAAATAAATGATGATAAAAATAATAATAATAATAAAAATAATAAAACATCCACTTTGTTTGCAGATATTTGCAATGCAGTAAATATGTATTGTGCATATAGTGGAAAATGTTAATTAAATTATATGTATATTGTTCCAATTAGAAATTATATGTATATATTAATTACAATATAATATTAATTGTATAATATTTTTGATTAATTCTTTTTATAATCATTTCCAAGATCAGGGTCATCCACAATGGAAGAAATTTAAGGATACAGTGAAATAAAAAAAGTTAATTAATAGATCTGATAGAGAGAAGAATGTATGGTTTGTTCCTCAATTTTTTTTTCACTTTAAAAACGAAATCCTTTGTTGCTTTCATACTTTCTCTGGTAGCTGCCTTAATAATACTGTTGTGTATGTCCTTGCTCTGCCTTGATATTTTATACTTCCTCTATTAACCTGGAAGGACTGGACGCAATCCAAATGGGCCTTTTGTCGGAGAAATGCCACGGACGATGCAGTCAAAGAGGAAACTAATTTGATCGCCTTCTGAACAAGAGAGGAAAAACACACCAGCCCCTGTGGAAAGAGAAACATAAGCAATTTATTTTAGATTTTCTCTATTATATACATTGTTATACAAAGTCAGTTAATACAATTTGTGCAAGTAGCATCAGTCCTGAGGAAATGAGGGAACTAAGGAAAGTTTGCCTTTTTTTTTAAATGTATAGTTAGTCCAATAAAAAAAAGTATTACTACTTACTGCAATACTCTTATTATTTTGGTATGCAATATATATATATATATATATATATATATATATATATATATACAGTATATATATATATATATATATATATATATATATATATATATATATATATATATACACACACACACACACTGGTATATATATATATTTTTTTTAAATGCCCACCCCCTTCTAAAGTACAACTTTTACATATCACTGTCATTAAGTTGTAAATGAAGCATCTACATACACAACACATGCACACACACTGGCACCCATAGACATCCATGAATGCACACAAACACACAGGCGCCCATTGATAATCACATACACATACCTATTAACACATTCACTCACAAGCACACAAAAACATCCACATGAACAGAGAAACACAGGCACCCATAGTCATCCACATGCACAAACACATACCGGCACCGATAGATATCCACACGCATACAAACATCCACAAGGACAATCAAGCACAAAAACACATGTGTTGAGATAGAAACTATGGGGCCAAATTATTAAGCACCGTATGGTGCCTAATACATCTGTTTCCGCAGGAGCCTTCAGGCTCGCCGGAAACAGCAGTTTCCGAAGCAGCTGTCTCAACAGCAGTTAAGAAGCAGCTGTCTTAACCTCTGAGCGGCGGAGAGCAATTAACCCAATCAGATACGATCGGGTTGATTGACACCCCCTGCTCATGGCCGATTGGCCGCGAATCGGCAGGGGGCGGCATTGCACAAACAGTTCACCAGAAATGCTTGTGCAATGCTAAATGCAGACAATGTATGCTGTCGGCATTCAGCGATGTGTGTTGGACATGATCCGCTGAGCAGATCATGTCGGACAGATATATGATAAATTGGCCCCTATGGGATAAAAAAAGTTTTAGAATAATTATTATAATGCCAGCAGCTGTTGAATTAGAGTGAAATGGTGATGGGGTTAATATCTGATTTCAAAATGGAATTCTCAGTCCCCTTCACAATACTTTTTCTCTAGCATTTGACTTTGACACAGGTTCAGCAATGCAGAAAATAGGGCACTATCTTTTTGAGCTTTAAAAAAATAATAATTTGAATGTAGACACCAGCTCAACAATTTAGGACCCAGAAAAAAAAGGTTTACAGAGTATTATGGACATAAGAGAGCAGATGTTGTTTTCATGACCCATATAATGAGCTCCAGCCTCACGTATGAGCCATGTAATCACTTAGTAACACCAGTCGGTCTGACATAATTCGGCCTCTGGGGTGGTAAGACACAACCCGCTTTTTCATAATAAAATTAGTACAACACCATCTACATAACTTACATGCAGGGATTTTGCTCAACCAGACTAGTTAAATGAAATATAAATTTCACCAGGTAGCCTTCAAATGCAGCTCCCCTTGTACTCCTATCAGTGTGTGTGTATGTGTGTATGTGTGTATGTATGTATGTATTTATATATAGTTGAGAAAGTAGTAACAGGGGCTTCCACACAATAGGACAAGCAAAATGGGCACCAGAATCTGCAGCTAGATCCCTGGGCTGGGTATAGAGGAATCCCTTATCCTACTAAACCTAGCAAGGGTACAATGTTTGGCAAAGAATTGGGATAGTGCTGGTAAAGGCTGTACCTGATGCTAATAACCAAGGAAACAATATTAAGCTTATGTAAATGAGACAATAACTTATGCAAATGTGTAACAGTTGTGAGCAAATAGTAGTTAAAACTGGAACATTCATAAAAAACACACAATTCTTATATATAAACAAAAGAAACTATTAGCTTGTCAAATCTGAATGTAGGAGCAGACAGTCCCAAAAAAAAGAGGAAAGAACAGTCTGTTTCTTTAAATGCAGAGCTGTATATCCAATGGAAGCAATTCCTACTTACAGGAATTTACCTCAATCAATATGAGGTAAGTAAAAAAGCGGTCCTGGAAAGCCTCGATTTGGCTTGCAAGATGTTCATCGCTGAATACATGTAGGAACTCTGTAATTCGCTTCCTGGAGTTGGAATGATGGTACTAGAAACTTTCCTCCACACAGTGATTGTAGATATGTGAAAAAGCAAAAACAGAAAAAATAGTGCAATACTGTATGTATAATCGGTGTAAATAATCACAAAAACTCTCTGTGGGTGTTGTGCTCACATTTGTCGCTCTCAATTTGCGGTAATTATGTGAGAGTATGTCTCTTTAAATGCAGAACCAAAAAAATCCAATAAATGCAGTAAAAGTAGATCCTACTTACAGGAGTATACCTCAATCAGTATGAGGTAAGTAGAGAGCAATCTTGGAGAGCCTCAGTTTGGCTTGTGGGGTATCTGCCGCTGGATACCTGTTTAAAACTCTATGGATTGCCTTCTGTGCTTCCTGGAGTGGAATGTTAGCACTAGAAACCTTCCTCCACACAATGGTAGTTGATATGCAGAGAAAGCAGAGACGTAAACAATAGTGCAATACTGAATGTTTAATATTGCATATAAAACTATAAATCACATCATTGGGTATTATGCTCAATAAAGTATGAGGTCATTAATAGGCACAAAAGATGTTAAGTCCTGACACACAATCCTGTCCTCTGTTGATCACCAGAAGCAGTATGTCGCTCAGGTCAATGATGGTGATATGCTGTTATACAGTTCATAAATATAACCATATATAATAATACTTAAAAACATGTATTAATATACAAACATAAATAAAATGCTGATATAAAAGCTAAGATCAAGGTCACATAAGGTGGTGACCGTGTCACTTAACGCGTTTCCAAGGAGTAGTCACAATAATGCCCTTCTTCATCAGAGGTAGAAAATGAAATGGAATGTCTGAGGTTGCGGCATACCTCCTGTTAAGACCAAAGTTTCTATTGGCTGTTAATGGTCACCTGTCCTGTGACATAAAAACTGAAATTGGTTACATGACAACATGTGTCTTTTGTAATGCAATTCGATAAGTAGAACGTAATTATATATGAACACAGGGCATTCTAAATTAAAAACATTAACGAATATTAATATTTGCACTTCTTGTTAGTTGTAATGACAGATTGTGTTCATAGAGGTTAATTAAAAATTATGCCAAGTGTGATAAACGGCCGGCTGCTGCAGACTTGTGCACTTTTGTTGCCATAGCAACCAGTGAGCACTGTTTGCCCATATTATTGGGTTTAGGCTGACTTGATTTGTTAAAATATATCATGTGGTTCTAGTTCCTATACGGATATAGAACAGCAATTGTAAACAATGGTGAATGGAATTGTAAATGCGCTCTCGAATTTCTAAGAAAATATTCTGGAGAATGTCAATCCTAACAGTTAATGTTTGCTTAATAGATCAGATAACATCTAACAGGATTGAAAGATGCCCGAGTGTAGCATAAGATCACCCGGGTGCTATAAACTGGTTGTTATGGCAACCTTTGGAGGTTGTTTGTGTATACTGGCAAATTTGTGCCGGTTTAATTGGTTTAGATATATCACATAGTGTAAATAACGCTACCAGTAGGAAAACGTTTATGCATGCAGTGAATTAAATTTGTCTATAGCTAAAGGAAGTGTAATGTATATTCTAATTGAGTGATACAATAATGGTTTATGCTAGGAATGATTTATACAGGAATACATAAAGACAGTATAAAAACAGTGGTATTCCAAATTTCATAAACCACTTGTATAACTAAATAGTCTAATCCATAGTGATATAAAATTTGGTGAGATATAATGTGTGAAAACAACATATTGCATAAATATATATATATATATATATATATATATATATATTCATATATATATATGTAATATTTGCTGTTCTTCTACAAGAGGCTGCAATTTGATACTTGGCTAATATTATTTTTTTGTTGAAAAAGGATAAAAAAGGAATATATATGTGTGTATGTATACACAACTGTCCCTAATCCTATAAATACATATATATATATATATATATAAAGATAAAATTTATTAAGTTTTATGATGCCTTAAACTAAGAAGGCTGCCAGGTCTAAATCTTTATTTAGACCTCTAGGAATGAAGGTGCTTAGCGTGTGGATACAGTATGATTCTCTTTGGCGTAGTTTCAGGGTTCTGTCAGCACCTCGTTTATTTATTGCAATGTGTTCCAAAATGGTCCCTCTTAGACATTTTGGATCCATATTATGAAACTTTTTATAGTGTAGTGAGAGGTTGTGTGATTTTCATCCCAGTTTTATATTAGTAATGTGTTCAACCAATCTTTTTTTGTAGGGGCGGGTAGTTCTCCCTATGTACTGAAGGTACTACACTGTAGTAGATACACCACATAGTCGGTTCTACAGTTACATTTGCATTTAAGTTCAAAAAACATGTCAAAAGTGGTGGAGGTGAAAGACTTTGTAGTTTCTTTCCATTGTAGTGATGTATACACGCCTCACAGTTAAGCCTGTTGCACTTGAAGAAACCCTTAGACTTTGTTCCCAACCAGCTTTCTTTTCCTGATTGGTTGGGTTTCAATTTACTGGGGGCTAGTATAGATTTTAAATTTTTATTTAGTTTGAAAATCACTGAAGGGCCCTTTTCTGTGATATTTTTTAGGAGAAGATCCCGTTTTAAGAAATGCCAATATTTTCTGAGTATATTTTTCATTTCTCCTGCTCCTTCATTATACGTTGTGATGAAGGTGGTTGTGGTTTTGGCTTTTAAATTGTCTGATGAACTTTGGCATATCTTTTAGGATGGACTGTCTGTCCAGATTTCTTGCCTTATTTTGGCCTCCAAAAGGAGCCCTGTTTGATACTCTTTTGCAATAAATGTATTGGTTAGTTCCTGAGACTCTTTGTCAAAATCTTCTAACCTAGAACAGTTTCTACGCATAGTCTAAAACTGTCCATATGGAATGTTTTTGATCCATCTTGGATTGTGGTTACTTTTTGCGTGAAGGTATCCATTACAGTCAGTCTCTTTTTAGTATAGTTTTGTTAATACTTTGTCTCAAAGAGAAATGAACAAAATCTAAAAAAAAACAATTTCTTCAATGTAAGTGAAACAGGTTATAGTTATTCATATTTAGGGAGTGAACAAATTCTTTAAGTTGTTCATCAGATCCAGACCATATCATAGCTAGGGCCAAATTTCATCCCCATAGTTTTGCCGCTTTTTTGCAAATAGAACGTATCCTTGAAAGTGAAATAATTCCTCTCAAGGATAAACTGTATTGCATTAGTTAGAAACAATTTTTGCTCTTCAGTAAGATTTGTTGCATTTTTGAGCCAGATTTTCATGTATTCAATGCCTTTATTATGAGGGATGTTAGTGTATAATGCACTAACATCCAGGGTTGCCTACCTGTATGCGGTGTTCCATTTCTTTCATGTAATTGGCAAGAGTCCATGAGCTAGTGATGTATGGGATATACAGTCCTACCAGGATGGGCAAGTTTCCGAAACCCCAAAAATGCCTATAAATACACCCCTCACCACACCCACAATTCAGTTTTACAAACTTTGCCTCCTATGGAGGTGGTGAAGTAAGTTTGTGCTTGATTTTTATGATTTCTTCTGTGATAAGCGCTTCTAAGCATTCTGAAGACCAATTCCTCTCAGAGTACAGTGTTTGTCAGAGGGATGTGAAGAGAGTATCGCCTGTTTGATGTTATGGTTTTCCTTGCAGGAAATCTTTTCAAGGGTTCTCTGTTATCGGTCGTAGGGATTCATCTCCTACCTCCCTTTTCAGATCGACGATATACTCTTATATACCATTACCTCTGCTGATAGCTTTCAGTACTGGTTTGGATTCTATTATTTCCACTATTACTGGGGGGAAGGGAGTTTTTTTGCCTCAAGATAAAAATTCTAAAGACAAATCAAACACTTCTAATCAGTTTCATTCCTTTTTTTAGAATAAAGAACAGAAAACCACTCCATCCCCTAAAGACTCCGGCTCCAATTGGAAGCCATCCTCGAGTTGGAATAAATCCAAGCCTTACAAGAAACCAAAGTCAGGGCTCAAGACTGCATGAAGGTGCAGCCCTCGATCCAGTTCTGATTGTGGGGGGCAGAATGAAATAATTTGAAGATGTTTGGGCAGGTTCCATTCAGAATCATTTGATTCAGAATATTTTCTCTCAGGGGTATCGAATAGGTTTCAGAATAAGACCTCCTGTGAGAAGATTTTTTCTCTCTCATGTTCCAACAAATCATGTAAAAGCTCATGTTTTTCTGAAGTGTGTTTCAGATCTAGAGTTTTCAGGAGTAATTGTATTAGTTCCATTGGTACATTTAGACCAGTTCTGGATCTGAAGTTTTTGAATCATTTTGTAAGGGTCCCCACTTTCAAAATGGTGACTATAAGGACTATTCTGTCTTTTGTTCAGCAAGTTCATTACATGTCCTCAATAGACTTACAGGATGCGTATCTTCACATTCCAATTCATCCAGACCACTATCGGTTTCTGAGATTCTCTTTTCTAGACAACCATTACCAATTTGCTGCTCTTCCATTTGGCCTAGCAACAGTTCCAAGAATCTTTTCGAAGGTTCTCGGTGCCCTTCTATCTGTAATCAGAGAGCAGGGTATTGCAGTGTTTCCTTATTTGGACGATATCTTGGTACTGGCTCAATCTTTTCATTTAGCAGAATCTCACACAAATCAACTTGTGTTGTTTCTTCAGACATCGTTAAAGGATCAATTTACCAAAGAGTTCCTTGATTCCTCAGACAAGGGTCACCTTTTTAGGTTTCCAGATAGATTCAGTATCCATGACAATAGACAAATGAAATTGGTTTCTGTCTGTTAAAACCTTCAGTCTCGATCATTCCCTTCAGTGGCTATGTGCATGAAAGTTTTAGGTCTCATGACTGCATCATCAGATGCGATCCTCTTTGTTCGCTTTTATATGAGACCTCTGCAGCTTTGCATGCTGGATCAATGGTGCAGGAATTATACTCTGATATCACAGTTGATATACTTAAATCCCAACATTCAACTCTCTCTGTCCTGGTGGTTAGACCATCATCAGATTATTCAAGGGGCCTCAAGAGGTGAGGTTACCAATCAATATTTTTGAACTCTGTGCTATTTTCAGGGCTCTTCAGGCTTGGCCTCTATTAAAGAGAGAATCATTCATTTGTTTTCAGACAGACAATATCACAACTGTGGCATATGTCAATAATCAAGGGAGGACTTGCAGTCCTTTAGCGATGAAAGAAGTATCTTGGATACTTTCTTGGGCGGAATCCAACTCCTGTTTAATTTCTGCGATACATATCCCAGGTATAGACAATTGGGAAGCGGATTATATCAGTTATCACCAAAGGAAAACGGCACAGGTGTAAAACTTAAAAATTACTTTATTACTTCTTCTTAAAACAAGGCATATTAATAAAAACACAGCACACTCCTGATAGACATGTCTAACATGTTTCGGCTTTAATTAGCCTTAATCATAGACTCTACTTGTCATAACCAATTGGTGTCTTTTATTTCACTCCCTTTGTGTTGATTGGTTGTCTGTGTTAAATGTTTCTAGCTCCTTTTCCCTATTTTGTCTGAGGATACTGGTTACTTGTTAGTGCTCACCTAAATAATATTTTATTATTACAATAACCGATTGATATTCTATTTAGTAATGTTAGATAAGATAACTTTTATGCACAATTCCTTTCTTATGCACAATATTAGATAAGATAATTTTTATGCACTATTCCTTTGCAGTAGTTGTCAATATTTCTAAAAGAATTAACATTAATTGCTTTTATTTTAGTAATTACCATTGCTATCTTCGGCATTATGTCTTCCTACTCTCATTACTTCTATTTCCATAGTTTGACAAAACACATCTTTTGTATGTATCTTGGTATTAATACACACATGATCCCCATTGTTGATAATATTATTGTGGATTTAACATACAGATTTGCTAGTCAGGTATCAGAGGTGGGGGCATATTCTATTCCCTCCTGGTTATTACCAGTGATATTTATTATGATGTTATCCTTAGAGAAATGCTTTTATCTATTCTTTTGGGGCATAGTTATGGTGCAGTTAGGAAAGTACAAATGGAACACAATATCTTTGCTGTATATTAGATTTTCAATATATTATTGCCAGTGATTAATGAGATCAGTCTCGATATTTAGGCCTTTCGGCATTCGTGTGTTCAATTTGAAAATCCAAAAAGCCTCCTTTTTATATAGCTCCTTTACTCTATTGCCTCCTCTAGGTTTGTTTTTAATAATATCTATAATCATCCAGGTAAATGTTTTAACACTACCTCCATGTTCATAGATAAAATGCTTAGATGCCCCTGTTGCTGTCCTCCCTTTCTCAATGTCATTCAAATGTTCACGTATCCGTTCACGTGTCTCTCGTGTCGTGCACCCTATATACTGTTTCTGACAGAATGTACAGGTAATTGCATAAATTGCAAATTCAGAACGACAGTTGGTACAATAGTTACAATCAAAAACTCGTTGCGTATAGCATGACTGAAACACCTTGCCACTGGTGGTATATCCACATGCAGTGCAGCCATGTGAACCACATTTATAGTGTCCCTTACAGCTAAGCCAGCTACTTTCCTTCTGTAATTTCCTAAGGGCGCTGGGTGACACAATGTTGCCTATTGTTAAGTTTCTTTTTGAAACAAATTGGCAACCTTTATCTATCACTCCTTTCAATGCTTCGTCTGCCCTTAAGATTGGCAAATTTTTCCTAATAATCTCGCAAACCTCCCTGTACTGATTTGAGTAGTTTGTCACAAATGTAATCTCACTTTGTCTTTTTGTACAATCACCTGATGCTTTTGGCTTTAGTAGATCTTCCCTAGAGATTTTTTGTACATCAAAATAAGCCTTTCTCAAAGGCCCATCCGGGTAACCCCTGGCTTTAAGTTTTTTCCATAACAACTTGCTTTCTACTTGGTAATCTGTTTCTCTAGAGCAGTTGCGTTTCAGCCTTATGAATTGTCCCTTTGCCACTCCATAATTCATATGGCGTGGATGACAGCTCTTTGCATGCAGAAATGCATTAGCCGTAATTGGTTTTACATACAGGGTGGATATTACTGCTCTCTCTGCTCTGTCACCTTCCAATTCCACATCTAGGTATGGTACTTTCTTGACATCAAAGGCATAAGTAAACTGCAAACCAGCTCTATTGCAGTTTAGGTATTCCATAAAGGATACACTCTCTGCTTCCGTACCTGACCAAACCATTATCAAATCGTCAATGTAGCGCTTGTATGCTACAATTGAGTCTCTGAAGGGATTGTCATCTGCATAGACGTGGGACAGCTCCCACCAGCCCATATAGATGTTTGCAAAGGCCGGGGCAAATTTTGCCCCCATGGCTGTCCCACGTCTCTGCAGGTAATACAAGCCGTTAAACTCAAAATAATTGTGAGTTAGTAAAAATAGGAGCGTTCGCAAAATATAGCTTTTAAGGTTGGTGTCGTAATCACTGAAGCTGTCTAACATATATTTAACAGCTTCAAGGCCCTCCTTGTGGGGGATAGCTGAATAAAGTCCCACCACGTCTATGGTGAGCCAGTTATAATTTGGCTCCCAAACCAATTCTTCTGTTAAATTTAACAGGTGCTTGGTATCTCTTAGAAATGATGGCAGTTTCCAGACGACGGGCTGGAGCAGAGATTCTATCCAGTTAGACAGGTTCTCAAAGAGGGACCCTATACCAGACACTATAGGACGTCCCTTGACATCCTCCAATGTCTTATGCACCTTTGGCAAATGGTGGAAGATCGGGGTAACCGGCTCCTCCACCATTAAGTAATCAAAGGTATCCGGATCTATTATCCCAAGCTCCAGCCCGTCATCCAGCAAACTCCTCATCTCTTTTTGGAAGGACAAAACCGGGTTCCCCCGTAATACAAGGTACACCTCCTCATCATTGAGTTGTCTCAACGCCTCTTGGATATAGGAGCTTCTATCCATAATTACAATGGAGCCTCCCTTGTCCGAAGGTGGGATACTCAGATCTCAAACGATGCAGGGAGGAGAGCAGCCCCAGGCTCAGAGGGAGAGGTACACATTAAGGAGAGGGAAGAAGAACAAATACAGAGTTTAAAAATAATAAACTTATCAAGTGTCACATTAGAAGAATCAGAGTTAGAAGTACTTAGGTTGGGTCTTAATTTTGTACCCTCAGTAGATTTTGACGTGTTCGAGACTTTGCTTGATGTGAACAGATTGGTTCGCAAATTAACATTAAAAAAGTTTTTCAATACAGAATTGGTAGAGTCAGATGCTGCACAGACTAAAATCAATGTTGATAGACGGGAGGAGAATGATTACTTTCAGGTTAAGGATGCAGTGGATTTTTTATCTCTGTACCAGTTGGAAAAGGATAGTAACATACATGATAACATCAAAAACTCACACATAGGCTATAGACCCAAGTCTACATTTTACCCCACTAGAAATCGAGGGAATATATTAGAACAATTTCACAAGAGAGTGGAGGAAGACTTAGTGATATTGAAGTCACAGGGAAAAAGCCATAGAGAGAACCTTACAGCCAAACAGAAGGCCGGCCTAAAACTTCTGAAACAAAGGGTTGATGTGGTAATAAAAAATTCGGACAAGGGAGGCTCCATTGTAATTATGGATAGAAGCTCCTATATCCAAGAGGCGTTGAGACAACTCAATGATGAGGAGGTGTACCTTGTATTACGGGGGAACCCGGTTTTGTCCTTCCAAAAAGAGATGAGGAGTTTGCTGGATGACGGGCTGGAGCTTGGGATAATAGATCCGGATACCTTTGATTACTTAATGGTGGAGGAGCCGGTTACCCCGATCTTCCACCATTTGCCAAAGGTGCATAAGACATTGGAGGATGTCAAGGGACGTCCTATAGTGTCTGGTATAGGGTCCCTCTTTGAGAACCTGTCTAACTGGATAGAATCTCTGCTCCAGCCCGTCGTCTGGAAACTGCCATCATTTCTAAGAGATACCAAGCACCTGTTAAATTTAACAGAAGAATTGGTTTGGGAGCCAAATTATAACTGGCTCACCATAGACGTGGTGGGACTTTATTCAGCTATCCCCCACAAGGAGGGCCTTGAAGCTGTTAAATATATGTTAGACAGCTTCAGTGATTACGACACCAACCTTAAAAGCTATATTTTGCGAACGCTCCTATTTTTACTAACTCACAATTATTTTGAGTTTAACGGCTTGTATTACCTGCAGAGACGTGGGACAGCCATGGGGGCAAAATTTGCCCCGGCCTTTGCAAACATCTATATGGGCTGGTGGGAGCTGTCCCACGTCTATGCAGATGACAATCCCTTCAGAGACTCAATTGTAGCATACAAGCGCTACATTGACGATTTGATAATGGTTTGGTCAGGTACGGAAGCAGAGAGTGTATCCTTTATGGAATACCTAAACTGCAATAGAGCTGGTTTGCAGTTTACTTATGCCTTTGATGTCAAGAAAGTACCATACCTAGATGTGGAATTGGAAGGTGACAGAGCAGAGAGAGCAGTAATATCCACCCTGTATGTAAAACCAATTACGGCTAATGCATTTCTGCATGCAAAGAGCTGTCATCCACGCCATATGAATTATGGAGTGGCAAAGGGACAATTCATAAGGCTGAAACGCAACTGCTCTAGAGAAACAGATTACCAAGTAGAAAGCAAGTTGTTATGGAAAAAACTTAAAGCCAGGGGTTACCCGGATGGGCCTTTGAGAAAGGCTTATTTTGATGTACAAAAAATCTCTAGGGAAGATCTACTAAAGCCAAAAGCATCAGGTGATTGTACAAAAAGACAAAGTGAGATTACATTTGTGACAAACTACTCAAATCAGTACAGGGAGGTTTGCGAGATTATTAGGAAAAATTTGCCAATCTTAAGGGCAGACGAAGCATTGACAGGAGTGATAGATAAAGGTTGCCAATTTGTTTCAAAAAGAAACTTAACAATAGGCAACATTGTGTCACCCAGCGCCCTTAGGAAATTACAGAAGGAAAGTAGCTGGCTTAGCTGTAAGGGACACTATAAATGTGGTTCACATGGCTGCACTGCATGTGAATATACCACCAGTGGCAAGGTGTTTCAGTCATGCTATACGCAACGAGTTTTTGATTGTAACTATTGTACCAACTGTCGTTCTGAATTTGCAATTTATGCAATTACCTGTACATTCTGTCAGAAACAGTATATAGGGTGCACGACACGAGAGACACGTGAACGGATACGTGAACATTTGAATGACATTGAGAAAGGGAGGACAGCAACAGGGGCATCTAAGCATTTTATCTATGAACATGGAGGTAGTGTTAAAACATTTACCTGGATGATTATAGATATTATTAAAAACAAACCTAGAGGAGGCAATAGAGTAAAGGAGCTATATAAAAAGGAGGCTTTTTGGATTTTCAAATTGAACACACGAATGCCGAAAGGCCTAAATATCGAGACTGATCTCATTAATCACTGGCAATAATATATTGAAAATCTAATATACAGCAAAGATATTGTGTTCCATTTGTACTTTCCTAACTGCACCATAACTATGCCCCAAAAGAATAGATAAAAGCATTTCTCTAAGGATAACATCATAATAAATATCACTGGTAATAACCAGGAGGGAATAGAATATGCCCCCACCTCTGATACCTGACTAGCAAATCTGTATGTTAAATCCACAATAATATTATCAACAATGGGCATCATGTGTGTATTAATACCAAGATACATACAAAAGATGTGTTTTGTCAAACTATGGAAATAGAAGTAATGAGAGTAGGAAGACATAATGCCGAAGATAGCAATGGTAATTACTAAAATAAAAGCAATTAATGTTAATTCTTTTAGAAATATTGACAACTACTGCAAAGGAATAGTGCATAAAAATTATCTTATCTAATATTGTGCATAAAAAAGGAATTGTGCATAAAAGTTATCTTATCTAACATTACTAAATAGAATATCAATCGGTTATTGTAATAATAAAATATTATTTAGGTGAGCACTAACAAGTAACCAGTATCCTCAGACAAAATAGGGAAAAGGAGCTAGAAACATTTAACACAGACAACCAATCAACACAAAGGGAGTGAAATAAAAGACACCAATTGGTTATGACAAGTAGAGTCTATGATTAAGGCTAATTAAAGCCGAAACATGTTAGACATGTCTATCAGGAGTGTGCTGTGTTTTTATTAATATGCCTTGTTTTAAGAAGAAGTAATAAAGTAATTTTTAAGTTTTACACCTGTGCCGTTTTCCTTTGGTGATTGCTGCAATACGGCATAGGAGAGTGCCGTCCGGCCAGGTTTAAGTAAGACTTATTTTTGCAAACAAATCCCAGTGGCATCTGGGTTACCCCACAGGACTTCCAAAGTGGGCCGCCAGGACCGGTGACACCCCAACTGAAGGAGACATTCCCTAGATCTTACGGAGCGGAGGATTTTGCAATACCCCGATACCAGAGGCAGAGAGGAAGTCACGTGACCGAACAGGCCGGGTGACGTCAGACGCCGACACACTGGTGAGGGGAGAGGAGGCAGAGCGGCAGTAGTCGGCACCTTCAAATTGAAATATTGGAGTAGAGAAGCCGTGAAGAGCCGCTGGGAGCCAGCCTAGCAGCATTTTGTCCTTCCGAAAACGACAGAGGGAGATTGGACGATCCGGATAGTGATCGGAGAAGATAGGGTGTCACCGAGAGCGGTAAGATTCCTTTAGCTCACTACATAGTGTGCAACTTTTTTGGTATTTGGATTATATCAGTTGTCAGTCTTTATATTCAGGAGAGTGCTTACATTTTTCTACCTCTAGTTCTTCTTCCAAGGGTGATCTCCAAGATCATATTGGAACAATTGCATGTGTTTCTGATAGCACCAGCATGGCCTCACAGGTTTTGGTATGCAGATCTTGTCCGGATGTCCAGTTGCCAACCTTGGCCGCTTCCGTTAAGGCCAGACCTTCTGTCTCAAGGGCCATTTTTCCATCAGGAGCTCAAATAATTAAATTTGAAGGTATGGAAATTGAACGCTTAGTACTTAGTCGAAGAGGTTTCTCTGACTCAGTGATTAATACTATGCTACAGGCTCGTAAGTCTGTGTTAAGGAAGATTTATTATAGGGTTTGGAAAACCTATATTTCATGGTGTTTTTCTCATAAATTCTCTTGGCATTTTTTTAGGATTCCTAGAATTTTGCAGTTTCTTCAGGTTGGTTTGGATAAAGGTTTGTCTACAAATACCTTGAAGGGACAAATCACTGCTCTTTCTGTTTTATTTCATAGGACGATTGCTAAATTTCCTGATATTCACTGTTTTGTTCAGGCTTTGGTTCATATCATAAATCAGTCTGTCCTCCTTGGAGTCTTAATTTGGTTTTGAAGGATTTGCAGGCTCCTCCTTTTGAGCCTATGCATTCTTTGGATATTATACTACTTTCTTGGAAAGTGTTGTTTCCTTTGGCTATCTCTTTAGCTAGAAGAGTTTCTGAATTGTCTGCTCTCTCTTGTGAGTCTCCTTTTCTGATTTTCCATCAGGATAAGGCGGTTTTGCGAACTTCGTTTAAATGTCTTCCTAAGGTTGTGAATTCTAACAACATTAGTAGGGAAATTGTTGTTCCTTCCTTGTGTGCTAATCTCAAGAATACTCTTGAAAGATCTTTACATTCTTTGGCTGTTGTGAGAGCTTTGAAATATTATGTCAAAGCTACTAAGGATTTCAGAAAGACTTCTAGTCTATTTATTGTTTTTTCTGGTCATAGGAAAGGTCAGAAAGCCTCTGCCATTTCTTTGGCATCTTGGTTAAAGCTTTTGATTCACAAGGCTTATTTGGTGGCAGGACAGTCTCCGCCTCAGAGAATTACAGCTCATTCTACTAGATTAGTTGCCACTTCTTGGGCTTTTAAGAATGAAGCTTCGGTTGATCAGATTTGCAAAGCAGCAACTTGGTCTTCTTTTCATACATTTACAAAATTTTACCATTTTTATGTATTTGCTTCTTCTGAAGCAGTTTTTGGTAGAAAAGTTCTTCAAGCAGCTGTCTCAGTTTGATTCTTCTGCTTATGATTTAAGTTTTTTTCTTGAAATGTATGTGAAATTTATAAGAAAGACTTATTTTTGTGGATTTAATTTTTCAGCGGAAATAGCTGTTTTAATTTTATCCCTCCCTTTCTAGTGACTCTTCTGTGGTCTCCCACATCTTGGGTATTTCTATCCCATATGTCACTAGCTCATGGACTCTTGCCAATTACATGAAAGAAAGCATAATTTATGTAAGGACTTACCTGATAAATTAATTTATTTCATATTATTTCATAGTGGTTATAGTTTTTGTATAAAAAGAACAATTATATTTCCAGTTCCTCTTTTTGTATCCTATTTTTGTATGCTTTTTTACTCCTTATTTTTTCACCCCACTACTTGGCTATTCGTTAAAGTGAACTGTGGGTGTGGTAAGGGGTGTATTTATAGGCATTTTTGAGGTTTGGGAAACTTTGCCCCTGGTAGGATTGTATACCCCATATGTCACTAGCTCATGGACACTTGCCAATATGAAAGAAAGTTCTTACATAAATTATGTTTTTATGTTGCTTAATTTATCAGCAGAGTCCCGTAGATGAGATTACAAGTGTGGTACAAGTGGTTGTAAATAAATGTCCACATACTCCGCGAGTCTAGATGTAAGATAATTGATACCCGATACAATAGGGCATCCTGGAGGGTTGTTTAAACACGTATGCACCTTTGGAAGGTGATAGAAGATAGCTGTTAGCTGATTCTCATTATTCAGCTATTAGAATTCATTCTCATTTAGGACATTGGCTGCTTTTGCATCATACAGATTACTATCCCACTTCCTTTATCAGCTTCTCTTATGACAGTGGTCTTGTCTTCCTTAAGGCTTAGTAGGATCCCCTTTTCCTTCTAAGAGATATTATCATTTTTATTTTGTAATTAAAGCAACAAATTACATAGATCTGCAAAGTCTGACTAATGAGGATCTTGAAGCATTGATAGCACTTCAAGACTTGAAACTAGAGGGATGTACCACCCAACATGACTTGCCAAACATAGATCTTAACGGAGGGAAGGCTGTTTCATATGATAAGCATGCCAACTTAAACCCCCAGTCAAAAATGTTCCCAACACAATCCAAGGGAAATCATATACCAGTCTTTTACAATCTGGTTTATGAGGAAATTGAGTCATTCTGTAAAAATTACAAAATAAAAAAAGATAATCTTACTAAGAAGGAAACGGGGATCCTACTAAGCCTTACGAAAGACAAGACCACTGTCATAAGAAAAAGCTGATAAAGGCAGTGGGATAGTAATCCAGAACACAAAGGATTACTTAAAAGAGGCAAACAACCTACTAAAAGATAAGAAAAAAAATATGATATTGAGGGGTGATCGCACTAGCTCATATATCAAGGAATATCAGAGCCTTCTGGATGATGCAAAAGCAGCCAATGTCCTAAATAAGAATTAATTCAAATATCTGAATAATGAAAATCCACTAACAGCTATCTTCTATCACCTTCCAAAGGTGCGTAAGTGTTTAAACAAGCCTGCAGGACGCCCTATAGTATTGGGTATCAATTCTCTGACATCTAGACTCTTGGAGTATGTGGACATTTATTTACAACCACTTGTACCCCACTTGAAATCTCATCTACAGGACTCTGCTGATACTATAAATAAAGTAAGAAACATTAAATGGAACACCATATACAGGTGGGCAATCCTGGATGTAAGTGCATTATACACTAACATCCCGCATAATAAAGGCATTGAATTCATGAAAATCTTGCTCAACAATGCACCAAATCTTACTGAAGAGCAAAACATTTTCTAACTATTGCAATACAGTTTATCCTCAAGATGAATTATTTCACTTTCGAGGCTAAGTTGCAAAAAAGTGGCACAGCTATGGGGATGAAATTCATCCCTAGCTATGCCAATCTTTACATGGGCACCTGGCAAGAAGAGTCGATCTGTAATAACAACCTCTATTTCAAACACATCATCTTTTGGGGTAATTTTATAGATGATATTCTTATGATATAGTCTGGATCAAATTTGAATGATTATAACCTAACTTTCACTAGCAAAATTCACAATGAGGAGATTTATTTTTTAGACTTGGCATTTTTCTTTGAGGGAGACAAAGTATTAACAAAACTAGGTTAGAAGATTTTGACAAAGAGGCTCAGGAACTAACCAATACATTTATTGCAAAAGAGTATCCAACAGGGCTCCTTTTGGAGGCCAAAAATAAGGCAAGAAATCTGGACAGACAGTCCATCCTAAAAGATAAGCCAAAGTTTCCTAGGATCATCAGACAGATAATTTAAAAGCGAAAAACCACAACCACCTTCATCATAACGTATAATGAAGGAGCAGAAGAAATAAAAAATATACTCAGAAAACACTGGCATATATTAAAACGGGATCTTCTCCTAAAAGATATCACAGAAAAGGGCCCTTCAGTGGTTTTCAATTAAAATAAAAATTTAAAATCTATACTAGCCACCAGTAAATTGAAACCCACACAATCAGGAAAAGAAAGCTGGTTGGGAACAAAGTCTAAGGCTAAGGCTTAACTGTGAGGCGTGTATACATCACTAAAATGGAAAGAAACTACAAAGTCGTTGAGAGCAAAGTTTAAGGGGCATATTTATCAATGTGCGAGCAGACATGTTACAAAGTAGAGTATCATGTCCACCGCACATCGATAAACATCAATAAATGCAGACAGCATACTCTGTTGGCATTAATCATTGCACCAGCAGTTCTGCTGCAATGCCGCCCCCTGCAGATTCGTGGCCAATCCGCTGCTAGCAGGGGGCGTCAATCAACCCAATCATATTCGATTGGGTTGATTTCTGTCTGCCACCTCAGAGCAGGCAGACAAGTTATGGATTTTGATAAATATGCCCCTAAGGGTTTTTTTCAAGTGCAACAGGCTTAACTGTGAGGCGTGTATACATCACTACAATGGAAAGAAACCAACTAAGTTTTTCACCTCCACCACTTTTGACATGTCTTTTGAACTTTAATGCCAATGTAACTGTAGAACCAACTATGTGGTGTATCTATTACAGTGTAGTTGCAACCTTCAGTATGTTGGGAGAACTACCCACCCCTACAAAAAAAAGATTGGTTGAACACATTAATAATATAAAATTGGGATTAAAATCACACAACCTCTCACTACACTATAAAGAGTTTCATAATATGGATCCAAAATGTCTAAGAGGGACCATTTTGGAACACATCCCAATAAATAAACGAGGTGGTGACAGAACCCTGAAATTACGCCAAAAAGAATCATACTGGATCCACATGCTAGGCACCCTCATTTCTAGAGGTCTAAATAAAGACTTAGACCACAATAGAACACACAGGTAGCACACTATATGAGGCAACAGCACCTTTATTGAGAAACGTTTCGGGGCTCCTGCCCCTTTATCAAGCTAATAAACAAGTGAACATGCCAAGCCGTTATAGACACAGGTGACCAATCACAACACCATGGGGAGGGGTCAAACTGAAAGTGAGATAACACATGATCTCATATACATCATCACTCATAATTAACCCCTACACTCCTGAAGTGAAATGTTCATCAAATTAAAAACAGATGCAGCAAGTTGCTAACTCTACTACACAATTACATAAATGACATACATTGGTAATTTTATGTGGTAAGTAGATAAAATATAGTTTAAATCAATATACCCAATCAAAAAGCACATTAAATGAAAGGAAGCAGGTCAAATTCCTGATTAAGCCCTTTGGGATGCATGGTATCTAGTTTCCAAATCCATCTCGCCTCTCTATATAGTAAGTCTTTGGCCCTATCTCCCCCTCTAATGCGTCTGGGGGCCTGGTCTATGACCATGTATCTGAGTTGATTAATTTGATGGCCTTTTTCTAAAAAGTTTGCTGGCACCGGGAGATTAGATGTTTTCTCATTTCTAATTGTGGATTTGTGTTGGCATATGCGTTCCCTGACCCTTTGGGTTGTCTCACCTACATATAATAGCCCACATGGGCACTTTAGCGCATAAACTAAATGTGTAGAATTGCATGTGTAATAATCCTTAATTTAAAAAAAAATTCTCCAGTATATGGATGAGAAATGGAATCTCCTTTGATAACATTGCCACACTGACCACAACCTAAACAGGGAAACGTACCATCTTTCAGTTTACCAAAGAATCTATATTCCCCTCTGATGGTAGAGTCAGGGTTGGGCTTTGCTCTAACCAATCTTTTAGCAAAGGTGTTGCCCCTACGGTAAGCAGTTCTTGGGATGGTTTGGAATTCTTCTATGTCTGGGCAAGCTTCCTTCAATAATGGCCAATGTCTCTTGATAATGTTGTAAACTTTTTGACTCATGGCATTATATGAAGTAACAAAATTTAATCTTTTGATAGCAGGTGTAGTATATCTCTTAGGGGGTTCCTTGATGGATTTCTCCACTTTGTCTAGTT
Source organism: Bombina bombina (assembly GCF_027579735.1). Lineage (NCBI taxonomy): Eukaryota > Metazoa > Chordata > Amphibia > Anura > Bombinatoridae > Bombina > Bombina bombina. Next base: position 1,325,826,012 of record NC_069500.1, read on the forward strand.
TCTGACTGTCATAACCCCTCTTAATGAATTTATTCTTCATTTCAACTGACCTAACCTGTCTAATCCTGGGATCAGAGACTATCCTATCTACCCTAATCAATTGCGATATGGGGGCACTGTCAAAAACTTTTCGGGGGATGGTAGCTTTTGCGATGTAATACAGTATTTTTGATCAGTGCTTTTCACAAACAAATCTGTAGTGAGTGTACCATTCTGTTTTAAAACCATGGTATCTAAGAACTCCACCTTATGGTAGTCCTGTTTGCAACTGAATTTAAGGAAAGGGACCACACTCTCAATGTTATCCTTAAGCTGAAGCAGCTTATCAGGGGAGCCCCGCCACACAATGAACAAGTCATCAATGTAGCGGAACCACCCCTGACAATGTTGTGCAAATAGGGGGTCACCATAAACCACTCTTTCTCCGATGGAGACCATGACCAAACAGGCATAGGCTGGGGCCACGTTGGACCCCATTGCCATCCCTGTCTTTTGCATGTAGAATTGTTTTTCATATAGAAATAAATTGTTTGTAAGCACCAGGTTAAGCAATTGAATAAGCCATTCCTGTTGTTTCTGGCTATATTGGTCATTCTTAGCTAATGCGTTACTAATACAGACAATACCCACTGAATGGGGTATGACAGTATAAAGAGAAGAACGTCCCAAGTTGACAGTATAACGTCCCCCCCAAGTCACTCAGCTTGGAGATATACTCAATGAAATGCCCAGTATCCCTGATACCCTGTGTGACCATGGGAGAAAGGACTTTGTCTAAAAAGTGGGCTGTGGGGCTTAGGAGGGAATCAATCCCTGCCACGATAGGCCTCCCAGGGGGATCTATCAATCTTTTATTGACCTTGGGGACCACATAAAAAACAGGCACAATGGGAAATTTTGGAAGCAAAAAATCAAACAGTTTCTTTGTCAATAATTCATTAGATAAACCCATATCAAGTATATTAACTAGACTTTTACAGACAATATTGGAAGGATCACAGTCCAATTTCATATATGTTACATTGTCGCACTATCTCTTGTTTATACTTGGTTGTGTCCATCACTACCACTGCACCGCCCTTATCAGCGGGCTTGATGGTGATATCGTTATTGTCCTGTAAAGATTTAAGGGCCTGGAACTGCTTTTTGCTTAAATTATGTACATTGTTATGTTTCTTGATAGTGGATAGTTTCCTAAAGTCATTGTCCACCATTTTAATAAAGGTCTCAACCGCCACATTGTCCCTAAATGGATTAAATGAACTTTTTGAGCTCAGTCCAAGTGGAGATAGATTAAAAAGGCCTTCATTACCTTGATCATGTACAGTCAGTGGTGTGAACTGTTTCAGAGGTTTGTTAAAGAATGCCTTAAGGTGCAGTCCCCTGAACAAACGGGTCAGGTCAGTCATAATGGAGAATGTGTCTGGAGCAGCAGTAGGGCAAAAATGATAAATCCATATTGAGCACTGTTATTTCATCTGTGCTTAATTCATATAATGACAGGTTAATAACATTTACCTCCTCTGTTTGGATTTCACCTTCTGGCGTGTCCCCATCCCTCTCCGTCTCCCACCCCTTCTCGTATGGTGCCGCTTCCGTCTTCTGTCTCCGTGGTATCTGCTAAAAACGTAGAAGTGGATGGTACATTAGGCTGTGAGCCACTTACGGCAGATGTGTGTCCTGTTCCGGAGCTATCCGAGCATGTCCTCGCATCACTATCCGTCCCCTTCTGTTGACGGGTATGTGACGTCATCCATCCATCTCGGGCCGGCATTGGTGGGACGTCTGCGTGGGCGGTTCCATCTGTACACGCTGCCTGAGTTGTAGTCCTGCTCGTCACATCTGAATTTGCGTCTCTTACGCTACTCAATCTCATACTTGGAGGTATTAACCCCTTCTACAACCTCCTGGTGAATGCGCTGGAACTCCTCTTCTCCCACGGTTTCACGTAATTTATTCCTTTGGGCTTCTTTCTTTCCAGTAAGTTCCTGTAACTCACGATTAGAGAACTCAATATTCAGTATCATCAGATCCATGGAGTTTTTATTGAGGATCTGTTGATATTTTGTACAGAACTCCTGATTTTCTGAGAAAAAGGTGAGTTTGAGGGGTGATCTCATACCACGGGGAATACGTTTATCTTTATAATATTCTGCCATTGTGGAAGCATGTAGCTGCAGGTTAACCTGTCTCCTCATAAGTTTATCCAGTCCACGCCTTTGTAAGTCTTTGTCAGGTGCCGTCAGAAACTCTCTTGGTCCCACTGTAAGAGTAGCAATCCGGGCTGACTCTTCATCTGTATACAAAAATAAGCCTGTTTCATAGGCCATGTTTAAACTGTAAGAAGGTGCTGTTGTATGTACCAATCAATCTCCTTAGTAGGATTTTGTGGTGCTGTATTCCTTGAAAGGGTGTAATACTTGTAGAAAAATATCAGGACCAGCACACACCTAAGGAAAATGTCCCTTTGAACCAATATTAGGTGAATGTAGGTGCACACCTGGCAGCCTTCTTAGTTTAAGGCATCATAACACTTAATCCATTGTATCTTTATACATATATATGTATTTATAGGGTTAGGGACAGTTGTGTATACATACACACATATACATTCCTTTGTTATCCTTTTTCAATAAAGGAATAATATTAGCCACTTATCAAATTGCAGCCTCTTGTAGAACAACAGCAAATATTACATAGAGATATGAATATATATACAGTGGGGAAAAAAAAGTATTTAGTCAGCCACCAATTGTGCAAGTTCTCCCACTTAAGAAGATGAGAGAGGCCTGTAATTTTCATCATAGGTATACCTCAACTATGAGAGACAAAATGTGGAAACAAATCCAGACAATCACATTGTCTGATTTGGAAAGAATTTATTTGCAAATTATGGTGGAAAATAAGTATTTGGTCATCTACAAACAAGCAAGATTTCTGGCTCTCACAGACCTGTATCTTCTTCTTTAAGAGGCTCCTCTGTCCTCCACTCATTACCTGTATTAATGGCACCTGTTTGAACTTGTTATCAGTATAAAAGACACCTGTCCACAACCTCAAACAGTCACACTCCAAACTCCACTATGGTGAAGACCAAAGAGCTGTCGAAGGACACCAAAATCAAAATTGTAGACCTGCACCAGGCTGGGAAGACTGAATCTGCAATAGGCAAGCAGCTTGGTGTGAAGAAATCAACTGTGGGAGCAATAATTAGAAAATGGAAGACATACAAGACCACTGATAATCTCCCTCGATCTGGGGTTCCACACAAGATCTCACCCCGTGGGGTCAAAATGATCACCAGAACGGTGAGTAAACATCCCAGAACCACACGGGGGGGACCTAGTGAATAACCTGCAGAGAGCTGGGACCAAAATAACAAAGGCTACCATCAGTAACACACTACGCCGCCAGGGACTCAGATCCTGCAGTGCCAGATGTGTCCCCCTGCTTAAGTCAGTACATGTCCGGGCCAGTCTGAAGTATGCTAGAGAGCATTTGGATGATCCAGAAGCGGATTGGGAGAATGTCATATGGTCAGATGAAACCAAAGTAGAACTGTTTAGTAGAAACACAACTCGTTGTGTTTGGAGGAGAGAGAATGCTGAGTTGCAACCAAAGAACACCATACCTACTGTGAAGCATGGGGGTAGCAACATCATGCTTTGGGGATGTTTCTCTGCAAAGGGAACAGGACGACTGATCCGTGTACATGAAAGAATGAATGGAGCCATGTATCGTGAGATTTTGAGTGCAAACCTCCTTCCATCAGCAAGGGCATTGAAGATGAAACGTGGCTGGGTCTTTCAGCATGACAATGATCCCAAACACCACCCCCCGGGCAACGAAGGAGTGGCTTTGTAAGAAGCATTTCAAGGTCCTGGAGTGGCCTAGCCAGTCTCCAGATCTAAACCCCATAGAAAACCTTTGGAGGGAGTTGAAAGTCCGTGGAGCCCAGCGACAGCCCCAAAACATCACTGCTCTAGAGGAGATCTGCATGCAGGAATGGGCCAACATACCAGCAACAGTGTGTGACAGCCTTGTAAAGACTTACAGAAAACGTTTGACCTCTGTCATTGCCAACAAAGGATATATAACAAAGTATTGAGATTAACTTTTGATATTGACCAAATACTTATTTTCCACCATAATATGCAAATAAATTCTTTCCAAATCAGACAATGTGATTGTCTGGATTTGTTTCCACATTTTGTCTCTCATAGTTGAGGTATACCTATGATGAAAATTACAGGCCTCTCTCATCTTCTTAAGTGGGAGAACTTGCACAATTGGTGGCTGACTAAATACTTTTTTGCCCCACTGTATATATATATATATATATATATATATATATATATATATATATATATATTTATGCAATATGTTGTTTTAACACATTATATCTCACCAAATTTTATATCACTATGGATTAGACTATTTAGTTATACAAGTGGTTTATGAAATGTGGAATACCACTATTTTTATACTGTCATTCCCAGCATAAACCGTTATTGTAGCACTCAATTAGAATATACATTACACTTGGTTTATTTCAATTAGCATAAGCTGCCACGGAGTGAAGCTTGCTATGACTACGGACAGAGTACTAAGTCTATAACAACCTTCCAATTTTAAATAATACACTCTTATTAAATCACTATTGTTATTGCTACCTGTCATTCATAACTAGCAAAACCGGATCAAACCTATAATTCCTTTAGCTTTAGACAAATTTAATACCCTACATGCATTAACTTTTTCCTACCGGTAGTGTAATTTTCACCATGTGATATATCTAAACCAATTAAACCGGCACAAATTTGCCAGTATAAACAAACAGCGTCCAAAGGTTGCCATAACAACAAGTTTATAGCAGCCGGGTGATCTTACGCTACACTCAGGCATCTTCCAATCCTGTTAGATGTGATTCGATCTATTAAGCAAACAATAACTGTTAGGATTGACATTCTTCAGAATATTACCTTAGAAATTCCAGAGCACATTTACAATTCCTTTTACCAGTGTTTACAATTGTTGTTCTATATCCGTATAGGAACTAGAACCACATGATATATTTTAACAAATCAAGTCAGCCTAATCCCGATAATATGGACAAACAGTTCTCCCTGGTTGCTATGGCAACAAAAATGCACAACAAGTCTGCAGCAGCCAGCCGTTTATCACACTTGGCATAATTTTTAATTAACCTCTATGAACGTAATCTGTCATTACAACTAACAAGAAGTGCAAATATGAATATTCGTAAATGTTTATCATTCTGAATGCAGTGTGTTTATATATAATTACGTTCTTATTATCAAATTACATTACAAAAGACACATGTAATGTAACCAATGATTTCAATTTTTTTGTCACAAAACACGTGACCATTAACAGCCAATAGAAACTTTGGTTTTAACAGGAGGTTTTCCGCAACCTCCAGCCTAAATACACAGACATTTCATTTAATTTTCTAACTCTATTATTGTGACTACTCCTTCGAAACGCGTTAGTGGACAAGGTCAACACCTTATGTGACCTTGATCTTAGCTTTTATATCAGCATTTTATTTATGTTTGTATATTAATACATGTTTTTAAGTATTATTATATATGGTTATTTTTATGAACTGTATAACATCATATCACTATCATTGACCTGAGTGACATACTGCTTCTGGTGATCAACAGAGGACAGGATTGTGTGTCAGGACTTAACATCTTTTGTGCCTATTAATTACCTTTATTGAGGTTTTTACATGTGAGCATAATACCCAATGGGGGTGGTGTGATTTATAGTTTTATATGCCATATTAAACATACAGTATTGCACTATTGCTTATGTCTCTGCTTTCTCTACACAGAAGGCAACCCATAGAGTTTTAAACGCGTATCCAGCGGCAGATACCCCACAAGCCAAACTGAGGCTCTCCAAGATTGCTCTCTACTTACCTCATTGTGATCGAGGTATATTCCTGTAAGTAGGATCTACTTTTACTGCATTTATTGGATTTTTTTTGTTTTGCATTTAAAGAGACATACTCTCATATAATTACCTCATATTGAGGGCGACAAATGTGAGCACAACACCCACAGAGAGTTTTTGTGATTATTTACACTGATTATACATACAGTATTGCACTATTTTTTCTGTTTTTGCTTTTTCACATATCTACAATCACTGTGTGGAGGAAAGTTTCTAGTACCATCATTCCAACTCCAGGAAGCGAATTGCAGAGTTCCTACACGTATTCAGCGACAAACATTGAGGCTTTCCAGGACCGCTTTTCACTTACCTCATATTGATTGAGGTAAATTCCTGTAAGTAGGAATTTCTTTTATTGGATATACAGCTCTGCATTTAAAGAAACAGACTGTTCTTTCTTCTTTTTACACCTGGGACTTTCTGCTCCTACATTCAGATTTGACAAGCTAATAGTTTCTTTTGTATATATAAGAATTGTGTGTTTTTTATGAATGTTCCAGTTTTAACTACTATTTGCTCACATCAGTTTGCTGACAACTGTTGCACATTTGCATAAGCTATTGGGGTATATTTACCAATGTCCGCTGCACATCGTGGCACATCGATAAATGCCGACTGCGTACGCTGTCTGCATTTATCATTGCACCAGCAGTTCTTGTGAACTGCTGGTGTAATGCCGCCCCCTGCAGGCCGCTAGCAGGGGGTGTCAATCAACCCGATCTTATTCGATCGGGTTGATTTCTGTTCCCCGGCTCAGAGCAGGCGGATAAGTTATAGAGCAGCGGTATTTAGACAACAAGGGGCATTAAGCTCCGTATAGAGCTTGATAAATATGCCCCATTGTCTCATTTACATAAGCTTAATATTGTTTCCTTGGTATTTAGCATCAGTTACTGCCTTTATCAGCGCTATCCCACTTCTTTGCAAAACACATATTTATATATATATATATATATATATATATATATATATATATATATATATACACACACACATACATACTGTATATAAACAAATAAACATATACATACAAACATACAGGAGTAGAAAAATATCACTAGTTTACTATTCAGGGGCTAAAAATGAATATCCCCGTAGTCGTGGCGTTCTGTAAGAAGAGTAAGATGCTATTGGGACTCAAACGGGCGAAGTAAAAAGAGCTATAAATCCAGATACACAAAGAGCTGTGCAGAGCATCGTGGGGAGGGTAATACCTTTCAGCTGAGGTTGAGGCTGAAGGATTTGAGGTATTTCAGTGGATTAGCCTCTGACTTAAGTGCCGGGAAAAGAGATTTTGAGGTCAACCGTTTCTATGTAGTATAATGAGTAAAGCTTTGGGCTGGTTTTTGCACATTAACTAAACCGGAGAAAACCTAGTGGAATTCATTTTAAAGACATAATTTAATTTAGTGAGTTGGCTTTCAAAAAATTGTAAGTACCATATCTGATTATGGATTGGAACTTTACTGTATATTTTTGGTTTTATTTAAGTAATTTTATTATTGTCTTATCAAGTGTGCACACTATAGGTCTATTTGTGGAATAAATTATATCTTTTAAATTGGCTTTGTATTATATAGAAGTCTTCTTAACTGTTCCCCTATTTATTATAAGTTTTGGCACCTAATTAGGAGTGCTCCCATTACTATATGTATTAAAAAAAATACTAAAAAGCAGTAACCCAGATGGAGAGAAGTTCCTAGTCCATTCAGTGTTAAAGAAACATGAAACTCAAAAAATTATCTTTCGTGATTCAGAAAGAGAATGTAATTTTAAATAACTTTCCAATTTATTTATATTATCTCATATGCTTCATTCTCTTGGTATCTTTTATGGAAGAAGCAATGCACTACTAAGAGCTAGCTGAAAGCCAATGACAAGAGGTGTATATATACAAACATATATATATATATATATATATACAGTATATATATATATATGCAACCACCAATCAGCAGCTTCTGAATCTACCTAGGTATCCATTTCAACATTAGATAATAGAAGTACATTGGAAATGTGTTTAAATTCACAAGATCTATCTGAATCATAAAAGAAAAAAATTGGATTTTATGCCCATTAAAAAAAAGGAAAAAGATACTTTTTTACTTGTCCGGGACTAGTATACAGTAAATGTTGAGCTTTGTATATACAGTATGTATTAGCCTATGTAATAAAGGTTCAGTTATAAAGGGTGTCATGTCTCCAGAGTACAAATAAAGTACAAATGTGACCTAATTCATTGCAAAATATAGAATCATTATTGTTTCCATTACACAGTGGATGATACATTCCCCTCTGCCATTTTCATTAATTATGACATTTATTGTGAGACTCATAATCTAGTATACGTTATGTGTGCAGGGTCTGTATATAACAAAGGCTATATTACTATCACGTACACAAATACATTTATTAGGATATTGATGTTAGTGCTAATTCTACTCATGTATTTATATATAAAAACAGTGCTTAGTCAATGCATCGTTTGTTTCTATTCTGTTCACCCGAATACTTAATATGTATTATGCTTTCCATTGTTTGCTTCACAGACATATTAATAAATATGGAAGATGGAGCATGAAATGTTAAATGTTAAAAATCCTTTTGTTCATTCAATAATGTTAATTATTCATCTGCATGAATTATTATTGCCAATGACTGACATTTCAACCTTCTGTGTATCACATACAGGATTACCATTGCTTTAGATACACACAAACATATTATAGTCTAAGTTTGAGAGACGTATGATTGTTAAAGGGACAGTAAACACAAGATTTGTCTGCAGTTTTGCAATAAAGGTAACATATTGAGAGATTATCTCATCATCTCTAATGAAGCCCATTAGGAACAAATATCAGGGTTAGGCATGGGAAGCCTGTTATGTGTTATTTTAGTTCTCAGAATTGGAAAACTTAAAATGAATGATACAGATATGGGGGCTGATTTATCAAGGGCCAAATGGCCCCTGTTGCCCCTGTTTCTGTGCGAGCCTTCAGGCTTGCTGGAAACAGCAGTTATGAAGCAGCGCTTTTGCTTAACTGGTCCGCTGTCTCTGAGGCTACGGACACCAATTCGGTTGATTCTATATGATTGGGTTGATTGACACCCCTGCGATTGGCTGTTAAATACGATGTAGGCATTCAGCGATGTCTGTCGGACATATACACTTCAGCGTATCATGTCAGACAGACATTGATAAATCGGCCCCAGAACATGCAATTTTAACCCGTTTCCCTGTACTAGAGATATTATTTAGCCCTTTATTTCATTTACACATACATTTTAAACTTTTATTTCTCTAATGTACCCACACAAAAAATAATACATTTATTCCGGTAGAAATATTATAATATGGGAAAATTTTCCTTTAAGAAACTGTAATTTTCTATGGTGTACATAGTAAATAGCTTTCCAATTCACTTATATTATCAAATTTGCTTTATTCTCTTGGTATCCCGAAGGAGGAGCAATCCACTACTGGGAGCTAGATGAACACATCTGGTGAGTCAATGAAAAGAGGCATAGACTGTATGTGTAGCCCTCAATCAGCAGCTAGCTCCTAGTAAGGCATTGCTGCTCCTGAGCCTACCTACTATACCTAGGTAGGCATTTCAACAAAGGAGAATTAAAAGTACAAAGAAAATTAAATAAAAGAAGTAAATTGGAAAGTTGTATAAACTTGCATGTTCTATCTGAATCATTAAAGACATGTTCCTTTAAATCTTTTAAGATAAATGTATTATTTTTGTTACAACCCATCATCTTGCAATGTATGCAGAAGATATGGAGGCATAAAATATCTAACTATACACGTATTAGAATTTGAGGGGGTAGAGGGGAGCGCCAACAAAGGCTGAGATATGTGAAATTTAGGATTAGATAGTAAACCATAGGATATGAAAATAAAAATAAAGGTAAAAATATGTCATATAAAATTTTACAAATGTATTACACTATAAAAATAACATGGATCCATGTAAAAAAAAAATATCAGGATAAAATAAATTACAGATAGAAGATGGTCTGCAATGTCGATTACAATGTCAATATATTTTCTTAAAATATGTTATCTTAGAATGAATAGTTCATATTGAAAATAGTAATGTCAATTTATGCCCATCCAAGGTAGTAATGAAAAAGTTCTGTGTCCAAACTCAATCGTGGAAGATGTGACGACAATATAGTCACTTTATCAAATGTGGAAAAAATAAAAAAGGTTGAAAAAAGTTGAAAAAATGAATGCTTTGTGAAAAAATAAAAATTAGTGAAAAAATTAATCAAATAGGTGAAAACATTAGCAAAAATATAGGCAATCCTTCAAGAACAGGAAAAAAGAAAACAATAGTATAAAAATATATTCAAAAGTTCATATTTCCAAATATTTTATAGTGAATTTGTAAATCCAGTGAGTCCTTGATGGTGATGCAGTGATTGAAGTGCAAAAAACTAGCTGAGTGTTTAAAAAATAAAACAGTGAAATTGAGGACAAAAAACCTGTAAACGAAAACAAACAATACTATAAAATATACCAACTGTTATGTTCATATATTAGTAATATGCTTACTCAATTCTGTCGACGCATTTCGGCCATAAAATCCTGGCCTTTATCAAGACTAGTGTATTGAGCAAGCAGATCAAAATATATAGGGGTTTGGATTTGATGTTTGGGCGCCAAAAAAAAAACGCCCCGCCCCCTTCCTGTTAATAGCATTATGGGTATGGGCAAAGGTTTCTCCAATTGTTTCTATTTTTCATAATCGATAGGGAGATAATAATTGTTCTTAACAATGTATGTCTTTTCTTAAATTCTTTTGAAAAGCGCTAACTAAGTTTCACTTCCGGTTTCGCTATTTACAAAAGCTTCCGGTTTCCTTGGTTACCTCTGTTTTGCGAGCGTGAAAATCTTACTTATAGTGTAAGATCTTATATGGCTAATTCTTCTAAGTATTAGTATTACTAACTTATTGGATGAAGTTGTGGCCCAGACCGATCTGCCCTTAATTAATGGGGAACCTATTTCGGTTGCTATTTGTGTATAACGCAAATCGGATTACAACTTCCGGTTTCGCTAACTCCAATTATTTCCGGTTGTCCTAATGACCTCTGTGTCTAATACATGGGATTCTACTTCCGGTTTCACTAACTCCAATTTTTTCGGTTGTCCTAATAACCTTTGTGTCTAATACATGGGATTATACTTCCGGTGTTTCTAAAAGTATTCCTTTAAAATCTAATAGTGTTAGTTCAATAAATGGAAATAAACTATTAGCTGACTGTATGGGATAGTAGTACAATCTGGTTCCAAATATGTACATCAATTAACAATAGTGGCATATAGCTTTCATAGAGTATGTCACCCCACAAATATTAAATAGTTGAACAAACATAAGAATCTTTAAAATATACATAAAAACTTGAAATGGCCGTGAAAATTGGGACAATAATAAATATTGGGACAATAATAAAAATTGAAACAGTGATAAAAAACAATGTAATGATAAAATATGGCAATTCACATCAAATTCGTTTTGACTATACATTATAAAAGCGATATTTAAAAAACGATGTTTAAGATAAATGTTTTTTGCTATGTTTAGACAAAATGCCAATGGAATTAGCACTAATATGTAACATGACGACCAACATGGAATACATATTCACATCAATACATAATCACAAGATAATTCATAAAATCATGGTATGGTTATAAAAAGTATAAGATAATATGCAAATGTGGAATAATAAAATGTGAGATAATTAAGACAATTACATTAGAGCAAATAATGTGATACTGCAGATGAAAGGGGTATTGACAAAATGCCAATGGGATTAGCACTAATATGTAACGTATAAAATGACGACCAACATGGAATACATATTCAAATCAATACATAATCACACGATAATTCATAAAATCATCATGGTATGGTTATAAAAAGTATAAGATAATAGGCAAATGTGGAATAATAAAATGTGAGATAATTAAGACTATTACATTAGAGCAAATAATGTGATACTGCAGATGAAAGGGGTATTGACAGTACGGTAATCATAATGTTAAAACGGGATACTGTATATGTTAAAACATATAATGTTACTAAAACCAATATGTAAATAGACAGTTAGCTAGATACAGGGATGCTGTCTTCTCGTGGTCCAAGTCTATTGGCTCTTTAGAAAACTCTTAAACCTAATAGAGATCAGGGTCTAAAAGTTCTAAAAAAGTTGGTGCTTCCACTTACTCTATGTAAAGATAAATATATTATAAGCCCAGTAGATAAGATAAAAAGAATAAAAAATAGGATTTTTAACCATACCATGATTTTATGAATTATCTTGTGATTATGTATTGATGTGAATATGTATTCCATGTTGGTCGTCATTTTATACGTTACATATTAGTGCTAATCCCATTGGCATTTTGTCAATACCCCTTTCATCTGCAGTATCACATTATTTGCTCTAATGTAATAGTCTTAATTATCTCACATTTTATTATTCCACATTTGCATATTATCTTATACTTTTTATAACCATACCATGATGATTTTATGAATTATCGTGTGATTATGTATTGATTTGAATATGTATTCCATGTTGGTCGTCATTTTATACGTTACATATTAGTGCTAATCCCATTGGCATTTTGTCTAAACATAGCAAAAAACATTTATCTTAAACATCGTTTTTTAAATATCGCTTTTATAATGTATAGTCAAAACGAATTTGATGTTAATTACCGTATTTTATCATTACATTGTTTTTTATCACTGTTTCAATTTTTATTATTGTCCCAATATTTATTATTGTCCCAATTTTCACGGCCATTTCAAGTTTTTATGTATATTTTAAAGTTTCTTATGTTTGTTCAACTATTTAATATTTGTGGGGTGACATACTCTATGAAAGCTATATGCCACTATTGTTAATTGAGATTAGATGTACATATTTGGAACCAGATTGTACTACTATCCCATACAGTCAGCTAATAGTTTATTTCCATTCATTGAACTAACACTATTAGATTTTAAAGGAATACTTTTAGAAACACCGGAAGTATTATCCCATGTATTAGACACATAGGTTATTAGGACAACCGAAAAAATTGGAGTTAGCGAAACCGGAAGTAGAATCCCATGTATTAGACACAGAGGTCATTAGGACAACCGGAAGTAATTGGAATTAGCGAAACCGGAATTTGTACTCCAATTTGCGTTATACACAAATAGCAACCGAAATAGGTTCCCCATTAATTAAGGGCAGATCGGTCTGGGACACAACTTCATCCAATAAGTTAGTAATACTAATACTTAGAAGAATTAGCCATATAAGATATTACACCAGAAGTAAGATTTTCACGCTCGCAAAACAGAGGTAACCAAGGAAACCAGAAGCTTTTGTAAATAGCGAAACCGGAAGTGAAACTTAGTTAGCGCTTTACAAAAAGAATTTAAGAAAAGAGTCTCAATTGAGACGAAATATTCCTTGGAACACTGGTTTCTTCATATACAGACATACATTGTTAAGAACAATTATTATCTCCCTATCGATTATGAAAAATATAATCAATTGGAGAAACCTTTGCCCATACCCATAATGCCATTAACAGGAAGGGGGCGGGCGTTTGTTTTTTGGTGCCCAAACATCAAATCCAAACCCCTGTATATTTTGATCTGCTTGCTCAATACACTAGTCTTTATAAAGGCCAGGATTTTATGGCCGAAACGCGTCAACAGAATTGCGTAAGCATATTACTAATATATGAACATAACATTTGGTATATTTTATAGTATTGTTTGTTTTCTTTTACAGGTTTTTTGTCCTCAATTTCACTGTTTTATTTTTTAAACACTCAGCTAGTTTTTTTGCACTTCAATCACTGCATCACCATCAAGGACTCATTGGATTTACAAATTCACTATAAAATATTTGCAAATATGAACTTTTGAATATATTTTTATACTATTGTTTTCTTTTTTCCTGTTCTTGAAGGATTGCCTATATTTTTGCTAATTTTTTCACCTATTTGATTAATTTTTTCACTAACTTTTATTTTTTCACAAAGCATTCATTTTTTCAACTTTTTTCAACCTTTTTTTATTTTTTCCACATTTGATAAAGTGACTATATTGTCTTCACACCTTCCACGATTGAGTTTGGACACAGAACTTTTTCACTACTAGCTTGGATGGGCATAAATTGACATTACTATTTTCAATATGAACTATTCATTCTAAGATAACATATTTTAAGAAAATATATTGACATTGCAGACCATCTTCTATCTGTACTTGATTTTATCCTGATATTTTTTTTTTACATGGATCCATGTTATTTTTATTGTGTAATAAATTTGTAAAATTTTATATGACATATTTTTACCTTTATTTTTATTTTCATATCATATTGTTTACTATCTAATCCTAAATTTCACATACCTCAGCCTTTGTTGGCGCTCCCCTCTACCCCTTCAAATTATATTGTATCACTTGTTGGGTTCACTAGGGAACTCGTCGAGGAGAGCTAGAGGTATAACCCCACTACCCTTACCCCTTTTTGTTTAGCGCAGGGTACACTTCATAACTATCTATACACGTATTAGATACATTTTTAAAAATACAAAACATTTCCAAGAGTGGTGGCTTAACCCATTTTGATTTTTTGGTAATAAAAGCCTCTTAAAGGACCATAACCCAAATGTTGAAACACTTGAAAGTGATGCAGCATAGCTGTAAAAAGCTGACTAGAAAATATCACCTGAACATCTCTATGTAAAAAAGAAAGATATTTTACCTCAAAAGTTCCTCAGTAGCCACATCCCATTGTAAAGGACTTCTAAGCAGCAAATCAGTATGTCTGTCCCGGGACAGCTAAGGGAGTGAGCTTTGTGAACACTCATCTTATTTCCCTATTTAGTTTAAGGAAGTTTACTATGCAATCTCATGAGAGTTAAGTCAAATCTCATAAGATCACAGTAAAAGAGTTCATGACCTCAGCACTGTTGATGCTGATTATCTGCTGTTCATTTCTTCATTTATTTATTTTTTTACCTGCAGCTGGGCAGCAGATGAAGTATAACTTTTTACACAGAACTTACTCTGCTGAGCTGAGGAGATTGTGAGGTAAAATATCTTCCTTTTTTACATAGAGATGCTCAGGTGACATTTTCCTGTCAGCTTTTTACAGTTATACTGCATCAGTTTCAAATGATTTAGCATATGAGTATAATGTCCCTTTAAATATAGCCGGAGCTTTCAATACTAGGCAAGATTACAAGTCGCGCGGCAAATCAGTTGGGAAAACATGGATTTTCTGCATTTGGGGTTGCGCAGGTATTACAAATTGCAAAATAACTTATTTTGCGTGTGCGTTAACCCACCTAATCCAAACAGCCAAATCGCGTGCGCATATCCCCCCCTATAGAAGTCAAAGGAGAAGACAAATAGAAAAAGAAATACAAACCCTAATCTGTTGTGCAAAGCTCATGACATATTTGTCATTGAAATGGCAAGTAGCTGGCAGCTCAACATACACATGACCACTCATTTGAAAAAGGAAAATTGCTGCTTTCAAATAAGGGGTCTCAAGTTTGTATTGTGTGGGGGTGACCCCATTTAACCCATAATTACTGGATGTCCATGCTGGAGACTTCCTCTTCATAGTTCTACTAAGAAACTGCAGAGTACGAGTAAGAATTTAAAGGGACATGAAACCCATTTTTTTTATTTCATGATATAGAAAAAGCATGCAATTTTAAACAACTTTCTAATTTACTTCTATTATCTAATTTGTTTTATTCTCTTGATATTCTTTGCTGAAAAGCATATCTAGATAGTCTCAGTAGCTGCTGATTGGTTGCTGCACTTAGAAGCCTCATGTGATTGGCTCACCCATGTGCACTGCTTTTTCGTCAACTAAGTGTATCTAAAAAATTAAGCAAAATAAGAAAATAGAAGTAAATTGGATTGTTGTTTAAATATGTATTCTCTTTCTGAATCATGAAAGAAAATTTTTGGGTTTAGTGTCCCTTTAAGATTTTTCCAATAATTGTCTCTAGATTAGTAACTTTTTCCCTGTCTAGTAAACCATAGTGATCATTTTCCACACTTGTTCCTAGGGTATATTCACTGTCTATGCTCCACTACCGTTTAACTTTGCAAACATCCATACCAGTCAGATATAATTAGCTGTGTCAAACAAGCTATATGAGGAGAGTGCATAACTATTTCTATTCATGTTTTATATGAGCTAAAAAAGAAAAAGAACTGCTGTGTTGATATATAAACTAGCAACAACACCTAGGAACATTTATAACAAACGTCACCAATCTGCCGACCCCCTGCTTATTTAAAGTATTGGCTTTATAGCTGGTCTGAAACGGTACACAGTGCTGTCACAGTAAGCTGTTATTATATCTATACAACTCTCAGTAATTATTTGTTCACAACTGTACACTGCTACAAAATATGTCAAAGCTTGCTCAAAATGATAAACGGACAATAATGCTTTTTTCCCCCTTGGCATTACACAGCTTAGTATATCGGTCTTATGTTGGTGTATTCATCCAAATATAAATTTGCACAAAACTGAAACAAAATGAACATTAATAAAATAAGTATTTAAAGGGATACTAAACCCAATTGTTTTCTTTAATGATTCAGATACCGCAGGCAATTTTAAGCAACTTTCTAATTAACTCCTATTATCAATTTTTCTTCATTCTCTTGCTATCTTTATACCCTGGATAGCACTTGCTTATTGGTGGCTACATTTAGGGTACAGGTGAAGTCATTGGTAAGCCAATAACAAGAGGCATATGTGCCGCTACCATGATTGCTAGGTCCCAGCTCTTGAGCCTACCTAGGTATGCTTTTCAACAAAAGGATACCAAGAGAACTAACCAAATTTGATAATAGAAGTAAATTGCCTCAGTAGTGAAACAAACAGGCGAAAACATGGCAGCACTCATAGTTTTAAGGACTCTAAACCAATGTTAAAACAACTAATATATTTTTTAAAAGCACATCTGCACATTATTCTCAGGCTAATTGTCACTTTGCATATTTATTTGTCATTTTATCTAGTATTTATTTACTGTTTAATATCCCTTTAAAGTAAAAAGCACAACATGCATTAAATAAAACTTAAGGGATACTGAACCCATTTTTTTTCTTTATAATTCAGATAGAGCTTCCAATTTTAAGCAACTTTATAATTTACTCCTATTATGATTTTTTATTCATTCTCTTGGTAATCTTTATTTGAAAAAGCAGAAATTTAAGCTTACAAGTTGGCCCGTCTTTGGTTCAGCACCTGGGTAGTGCTTGCTGATTGGTGGCTATATGCCACCACCAATTAGCAAGTGCTATCCAGGGTGCTGAACCAAAAATGGGCCTGCTGGTAAGCTTAAATTTCTGCTTTTCAAATAAAGATACCAAGAGAACAAAAAAAATGATAATAGGAGTAAATTAGAAAATTGCTTAAAATTGGATGCTCTATCTGAATCATGAAAGAAAAAAATTGGGTTCAGTATCCCTTTAAAATATGCTATATTGATCACACAGTTGTCAGTAAATCATATAGTCTGTGGAAATCCATAAACTTTATGAATTACTGAATATTGTATATCATTATTTAGTGGCACGCTGATATCTTGTATTTATTTCACAGGCAGATATTGTTTTGAACATAAAGTTGAATCTCCAATCTGTTATGGAGTTCTTGCGTCTTTAGAATTCACCTAAAATGACCCTGCATCCACCTAGAAATATGTGCTGGTCCATTAACTATGCCAGTAAGTAATTTAAGACTCAGATAATCATGGAAGGTTGATGAAGGTTTAATCGCTCTAATGACTTTTGCTTCAAAATAAAATGAAGAAGTTGAGTTGTCAGCATCTCTTTGGTGATTGTGTGAGACAGCATGTGTGAGACTGTGCTCACTGACAGAAACAAACAAAATTAACTCAAAAGATGTGATTAATGTGATTAAAGTGTCAGTAGTATATTGGGGCTCTTCCACGTCATTAAAGGGCCATTATAGTAGAAAGTTGACATGCCCAAATTTGTTAGAGCATGCAGTTTAACCACCATGGTGACCCTGTAACTCTATGGGCCAGATTACAAGTGGAGCGCTAAATATCGCTTGCATGCTAGCTATAATAGCGCTCCACTTTGTAATACCAGAGCACGTTAACGTGCGCTGGTATTACAACTTCATCGCAATGTGAACGTATACTTATATATTTATATTGGGAACACACAGCTCTCATAGGGGCCGATTTATCAAACTCCAAAACTTGTCCGCTCCATAACTTGTCCACCTGCTCTGAGGCCGCGGACAGAAATTAACCCGATCTAATACGATCGGTTTGATTGACACCCCCTGCTAGCGGCCGATTGGCCGCGAATCTGCAGGGGGCGGCATTGCACCAGCGATCGGGTTGAATTGTGGTGATGTCTGTCCACCTCCTCAGAGAAGGCGGACAGCTTATGGAGCAGCGGTCTTTAGAAACACGGGCCCTCAAGCTCCATACGGAGCTTGATAGATAGGCCCCTTTGTGTTTAACAAAGAGGTTAAACACAGTGAAAGCGTATATACAGACATATATACAAATATAAACACATAAATATATATGTTTACAGATATAGACATATTTATAAGTGCATTGGAGCCCTTTGCAGTTACAGTAGGTAGATGAAAACATGAAAAAGCATATGTATGCAATATTCATATGTAATAGTGGGTATTTACTGTAAATAATTTCACATTCCAATGTTCTTCACATAGGGGAATAAGTTTTAAGTATATATATATATATATATATATATATATATATATATATGTGTGTGTGTGTGTGTGTGTGTATAAATATATTTCTTTCTAATGACACGGTGAGTCTACGGATCATCAATTACTGTTGGGAATATCACTCCTGGCCAGCAGGAGGAGGCAAAGAGCACTACAGCAAAGCTGTTAAGTATCACTTCCCTTCCCACAAACCCCAGTCATTCTCTTTGCCTGTGGTGCAAGGAGTAGGTGAAGTATTCAGTGTCTGATAAGAATTTTCTTCAATCATACCCGTTTCCCCCGTTTGCTCGCCTTCCACGAGTGATTGTTCGGATCAAGCAGGAGAGAGTGTTGGTGATCCTCATAGCACTGCCGTGGCCTCGCAGGATCTGGTATGCAGACCTAGTGGAAATGTCATCTCTTCCACCTTGGAGACTTCCTCTAGAGAAGGACCTTCTACTTCAAGGTTCCTTCCTTCATCCAAATCTCATTTCTCTGAAGCTGACTGCTTGGAGATTGAACGCTTAATTTTATCTAAGCGTGGGTTTTCCGAGTCGGTCATTGAGACCTTGATACAGGCTCGCAAGCCTGTGACTAGAAGGATTTACCATAAAATATGGCCTAAATATCTGTATTGGTGTGAATCCAAAATCTACTCTTGTAGTAGAGTCAGGATTCCTAGGATTTTGTCCTTTCTCCAGAAGGGTCTGGAGAAGGGTTTGTCAGCAAGTACTCTGAAGGGTCAGATTTCTGTGTTGTCTAACTTGTTGCATTTATGTCTCGCATATATGCCAGACGTGCAATCCTTTTGTAAGGCTTTGGTCAGAATCATGCCTGTGTTTAAACCTGTTACTCCTCCATGGAGTCTTAACCTTGTTCTTAAAGTTTTACAATAGGCTCCGTTTGAGCCTATGCATTCCTTAGATATTAAGAGGTTATCTTGGAAGGTTTTGTTTCTTGTTGCTATTTCTTCTGCTCGAAGAGTCTCGGAACTCTCGGCACTGCAGTGTGATTCTCCTTATCTTATCTTTCATTCTGATAAGATGGTTCTTCGTACTATGTTAGGTTTCCTTCCTAAAGTAGTTTCGGACAGGAATAAGAATCAGGAAATCATTGTTCCTTCTTTGTGTCCTGCTCCTTCACCTAAGGAGCATTTGCTACACAACCTAGATGTTGTGCGTGAGCTGAACTTCTACTTGCAGGTGAATAAGGACTTTTGCCAGTCTTCTGCCTTGTTTGTTTGCTTCTCTAGGAAATGCAAGGATCAGAAAGCTGCGGCTTCTTCTCTTTCACTTTGACTGAAGGGTAATATTTGTTTGGCCTATGAGATGGCTGGACAGCAACCTCCTGAGAGAATCACAGCTCATTCAACGAGAGCTGTTTCTTCTTCCTGAGCTTTCAAAAAGGAAGCTTCTGTGGAACAGATTTGCAAGGCTGCAACTTGGTCCTCTTTACATACTTTTTCTAAGTTTTCTAAATTTGATACTTTTGCTTCGGCTGAGGTTTCTTTTGGGGGAAAGGTTCTTCAAGCGGTGGTGCCTTCTATTTAGGTTACCTGTCTTGTCCCTCCCTTATCATCTGTGTCTTCTAGCTTGGGTATTGATTCCCAACAGTAATTGATGATGATCAGTGGACTCACTGTGTCATTAGAAAGAAAACAAAATGTATGCTTACCTGATAAATGTATTTATTTCTTGACACGGTGAGTCCACGGCCCTCCGTGTTTTTCAGACAGTTTTTGTTATATAAACCTCAGGCACCTCTGCACCTTGTGTTATTTCCTTTCTCTCCTTTCCCTTGGTCGAAATGACTGGGGTTTGTGGGAAGGGAAGTGATACTTAACAGCTTTGCTGTGGTGCTCTTTGCCTCCTCCTGCTGGCCAGGAGTGATATTCCCAACAGTAATTGATGATGATCCGTGGACTCACCGTGTCAAGAAAGAAAGAAATTTACCAGGTAAGCATTCATTTTGTTATTTGTGAAAAAAACATGATATATATATATATATATAGAAATATCTATTTTTTAATAAATGGAATATATTCTGCTACGTGAAGAACATTAGAATGTGAAATATTCATAGTTTCATGTCCAGTTAGCACACTTGAGAATATGCGATTGTGTTTGCGCGCTAGTACACTGTCAGAAAAAATGTGTAAAAATTGTACCTTTAGGGGTACAACAGATTGTCACTGGGGCAGTACCGTCAAATGTACACCCACTGTTCCCTTTAACATGTGAACATATTGGTACCCTTGCAGATTTTACCTTTCAAAGGCAAATATATACATTTGGTGACTAAATTGAACCTCAGTGCTATGGTACCATAATGTACCCTTAAAAATAGTGCAAATTTGGCATTTTAAGAATACTGCCCCAGTGGCACATCATGATCGCACATTTGTACTCAACACAGCATATAAAAAAATGCCTTAATGGTATTCCACCAAATTTATATAATAGCATTCAAATATACATTCATCCACTGTGCTCTTGCCCAGAAAGATAAGTATTAGTCTAGCTTTAATAAAAATTAATAATGAAAATTACAGTAGCCACACTATATTTGATGATTTTGGAAAGTACAGCTAGAAAGCAGGCCCTAAGACTCTGCCATTTCTGAAAGAACCCAGCAAGACCAACAGTTCCAAAAGGAGATGCTACAGGACTAGATTTTAACAACACACCATTTAACTTATAGGGACAAACGTGACATAAAACATAAACGTAGAGAAAACATATAGGCAACAACATAATAATAAAATATAACTGGATCAAAAGGAAGGGGGATGCAGGGGAGGCGTAAATGATACAACTCATTTGAATTACCACTCTATGCAAAATATATGCAAATTAGTCCTTTTACCCAGTACACATTATGGTGATGAACATTCTACCAATTGATGGTGCTTTAACATAATGTCTAAGAACTTTCAACCAATAGATGGCGCTGTGCTACACAATGTCCAGGAACTTTCTAACAACAGATGGCATGGTTCACAATGTCCATGTATGTGACTGGGGAACAGTCACAATTTTATTTTATTTTTTTAAAACTGGTACTTAAAGGGACAGTCAACACCAGAATTGTTGTTGTTTTAAAAGATAGATAATCCCTTTATTACCCATTCCTCAGTTTTGCATAACCAACACAGTTATATTAATATATGTTTTACCTCTATAATTACCTTGTATATAAGAATCTGCAGACTGCCCCCTTATTTCAGTTATTTTGACAGACTTGCATTTTAGCCAATCAGTGCTCACTCCTCTGTAAATTCACGTGCATGAGCTTAATGTTATCAGCTTAATCACATGAACTAACGCCCTCTAGTGGTCAAAATTAATTCAGCTTAGAGGTGGCCTTCAAGGTCTAAGAAATTAGCATATGAACCTCCTAGGTTTAACTTTCAACTAAGAATACCAAAAGAACAAAGCAAAATTGGTGATAAAAGTACATTGGAAAGTTGTTTAAAATTACATGCCCTATTTGAATCATGAAAGTTTTTTTTGGGCTTGACTGTCCCTTTTAACAGCTCTTGTTTATTTTATATAGTTTAAAATGATATTTTTTTCTTTGTAATTGAAGCCAATATATTTGCTTTATGTGTTAAAATGTATCATCTTTATGCTCTAAATATAATCTTTAAAATGTTTATTAGGTGCTTGTGTGCTATTTAGAACCAGCAACACAGCATTAGTGAAGATAAGGGTTGTTAAGTATTTTTTGTTGTTTTGTCCACATCTTGCATATAACTAATAACCATTGAACAGCAACAATTTTGCTGTAAAACATGTATGTTGAATTTATTTGGAGTTATTGCAAATTATGCGTTCATTGAATAATTGAGATCACTTTGGAAAACTCTATGTAGACTAAATAATCTTGTGAAATAATGCTCAGGTGCACAAATTACATAGACTTGCAGGATTTGGCATCCTTGAACCACCCATCCCCCTCAACCTTTTGGTCACACAAGTGATTGTACCTTTTTGCCACCTTTTGTCTCTATAACAAACTACTTTACTCAATTACTCCTCCCCCCTCACCATCTGCAATGCTCATTAGCCCATCTCTCTTAGCCTCACCTTACTTTTGTATTCATGAACTTCCCACATTCCTAAAGACTCTCCCACTTGCACCTCATCCCAAAAACAGTCTCATTACTGCAAATCTGCATCTCATCTCATGTCACTCTTATTCTTGCTCATACTAGCTGCTGATAACATCTCTCCTAATCCTGACCCCCCACAACTTCCTAGCCTTGCACACCCAGACTCTGGAACTCTCACTCTGTTTGCAACAAGCTTATTTCTATCCATGACCTCTTTATCTCCCACTCTCTCAATCTTCTTGCTCTCACAGAAACCTGTCTCTCTCCTTTAGACACAGCTTCAGCCTCTGCACTGTCACATGGGGGTCTTCACTTCAGCCACACTTCTAGGTCTGATAATAGACAAGGAGGTGGTGTTGTTATTTTACTTTCTTCCCGTTGCACCTTTCAACAAATATAGCCCTTCTCTTCCCTCACATTTTCTTCATTCGAAACACACATGATTCGCTTATTCTCTCCCCTCTCGATACGTATTGCAGTCATATACCGCCCCCCTGGCTCATCAACTTTATTTCTAGATCACTTTACTGCCTGGCTACCTTATTTCCTTTCCTCAGACACCCCTGCCCTCATTCTTGGTGACTTCAACCTCCCTGTTGACATCCCCACTGCCTCCTCTTCAAAACTACTTCTGCAACTCACTTCCTCTTTCGGCCTGTCTCAATGGACTGACTCTCCCACTCACAAAGATGGTCAATCCCTTGATCTGATTTTCAGCTATCGATGCACTATGTCAAATTTCACAAACTCCCCTTTTCCTCTTTCGGACCATCATCTCCTCACTTGTAACATCACATCCCTCCCTACAACTCTCCCTCCTTCTACCCCTCACACCAAACTTCACAGAAGCATCAATTCATTAGAACCAAAATAGCGCACTAGCTTTCTAGCTAGGACACGCATAACAAATTTTAGCCCCACATTTATATTTATTTTTTAGGTGGGGCTAAAATTTGTTATGCGTGTCCTAACATCCTACAGGGTGACACCTTTCGCTGCTCTGCTGATAACAACACCTACAATATAGACTTTTATGCTAACTGTTCTACTCAATATGCAGTTTATTTACTTACATGCAAACTTTGTTTCTGCCAGTATTTAGGCATGACATCACGTCATGTTAGAACTAGATTTAATGAACACATTAGGGATACTAAGAATTATGAATCTGACTCTGCTGTTGCAAATCACTTTAATTATGTTCATTTTTCTAATCAAGCTGTATTGGCTTTGCAAATCATAGATATAGCTATAGTTCCCCCAAGAGGAGGTAATAAATCCAAAATATTAGAGAAGAAAGAATTATATTGGATTTTAAAACTTAAAACATGCCATCCCATTGGCATGAATAGGGAATGCGATATCAGTTATTTTATTGATAACTAAACTACTTTAAAATTATCAATGTTTGATATCTATGGCCTGTACTTCCCTCTCTCTTGTCTTTTCCTTTTTTTGTTAGCATCATATCTCTGTGCATCAGCTAACTGTACTATGTTCTTACAATTGTTTTTTCTGTTAGCAATAACATAGAAAACTATACATATTAATCTCTTTGTAATCAATGGTGCAATATCCTTTGTCTTAAAGAATACATCTTTTCTCAACTTCATAATTCTCTGTTTTGAATTTTGTATTTTGATGCATTAAGTAGCTCCATTACTGGCTCTTATATTTAATGACTGTGTTCTTTGTAATTTTGTTTATTAACTATTAATTACAATTGTCCTGTATCTACCCAGAACTATCTATGTTTTTAACCTGTTTTTATCTGGCTGCTGAGGGGTTAACCTTTTTTTCTGCTTAGCCTATAAATTGTTAAGGTTGTAACATAGACAACAGTCTATGAGTAAGTGCCACTAGGGGGCGCGAAACTCGTAAGACCTTGTTTGTTCTGTTTCCCCTGCCTGTCAGTCTGCCTTTTTAACATGGCCAAGTGCCTTCAATAAAGACTTAGTTTTTTTACTACTTACGCTTGTGGGTCTGTCTAGTAGTGCCTGCCGCCTTCTCTTCATGTCCACTATAACTTCACCCTTACATCGGTCCCTGACAATCTGGCCCCACCTACCATCGCTCGGAAATCATACACTCATCCTCAGCCCTGGCATACTCCTCTGACATGCTACCTTTCCAGATGTTAGGTAAAACAGGTAAGGGGAGCTGTTATATTCTTGTAGATAAAATAGTGCAAAATATAGTGCAAAATATGAATATAGTGGCAAAAATAGGTTTGTAGTGTATAGTGAAAATATACGTTTGATGTGATAAAATAATATATAAGTGGATAAACTCCTAAGAAAAATCCAAACACTTATGTAGAAAGGGTGTATAAGTGTACAAATATTCCTCTCAATAAATTTAGAATAAATTAAACAGATATTGGTTAGAAGGATATCCTAAGACTTGATTAATATCACTAAAAGTGATAGGGGGAATAGATAGATATAATGGTAGGGAATTAAAGGTAAAACAAAATAGTAAAATTGGTACTTATTCCACTATCTATAAGCAGAGGTATGAACTAAGGGAAATGTTCATTTATTTAAACCTAGATGCTTAATATATGTTTTGATTTACTATTGTTCTTTAAAATGTATACATGCAAAATAGCTAGGCAAATAAAAAGCAGCTGTGCAAACATATGAATCAGATATGTGTTAACAGATACGAGATGAGAAAAATATGTAGTAAGGATATAAATTTAATACCAATAAAATATAATATAATAATACGATTGCAAATAAACGGTATAGAGCTCATATACCAAAAAAAATGTAAGTTGTATTCAATACAATAATAATCTCACTGCAGTGGATACGATAAAAATAAAGTTCAAATAAGTCCAACAAAATATAAAAAAATGTGTGAAAAAAAGTTTTATAAAAAGTCCCGTATTGACACCTTAAAAAGCTGGATTGCTTGTAATGATATATATCATAAAAACATGAAAAAAGATTGTTTAGGCTTAGTACGCCGTTGGGCGTTTAGAATTATCACTAGAAATATAGATGTGACACTTCGTAGGTGAAGAAAGTCTTTCTATCTAAATTCCTTTATTAGGTGTACTCACTCTAATTTGTTTTCTTCACATTTTTTCACTCCTCCTTATGAGTTAGAGACACACCTTAACTGCACGCTATTGTGAATACACACACATATATTTCACTATACATATATATTTTTTATTTTTATTTAGTTTCATTTCACGATATTGAATTTGTGATTTATTCTTTAGTTTTAAAAGTTTTTCTCATAAGAAAAAATTGAGGAAATTATTCACTTTACCCATATAATACTAAAATAAATAGTAAAAATAAGTATAAATTTAAAAAATAGTATATATATAGGGAATTAGTTCTCCTATATTACTTATCTGAGTAACTTGTAGGATATTCAAAGGGAACTAACATGGACATTTTTGCTCAAAGAGATGCAATACTTCAAAAGATTGCTTTAGATAATGATCATACAGAGAATAACGTCTATTCAAATACTCCCACAAAATTAAATGATCTTTGTAAAAATCGAGAGAACCTTTTAATTAAAGAACTCAAAAATACCATAGAAATCAAATATACCCAAAAATATATTGAAAACAACATGGTCCCTAGAGGACTAAGATTAAAGAAAAACTGTACATTTAGTCTTAGTAACGAACTATAAAATGAATGGTTCGAAGTCCTTGAAACAGCATCTATAGGTTTAATGAAAATCATAGTCAAATCTAGAAACATTTCATTAAAAGAAATCAAAACTGAGATAGATCAACATAAAAATAGTTTAAAGACATATGAGAATAATACAGATTTTTTAAACCTTCAAAAAGAAATTTTGAATAATATCTCAAGTTTTAAAGAAAATATTCTGGTTAGTAAATTGTCCAAATATAACAGAGATTTAGAAGATTATTCAGAAAATAAAGAAACTGAAATTCCAATTGAAATTGACCTTAATAATGACAATGTTTCCATAACTAAAAAAGATATATCCTACATTTTTGGTAAAACTAACCAACAAAATATTAGAAGACCTACTCCTATTTCATACAACACAACAAAACATAGAACTTACACAAACCAATACCAATCTTATAGACACAATGATGACACTACAAATGATTACCATAATAAGACAAATTCGATATATAACACTGTCCCTAGACGTTTAGAAAATAGGAGAATAAATAATGATCGAAATAATGATCGGCATTATGCTGAACATAGAACTGAAGAGGAATATTTTCCTACTCAAGATAGACGAGACAATAAATCCTCACAAAATTACCCTTCTAATCATGATTCTCATTCTAATAATACCAATTGGGTTTATGATCAAAGAAGAGAACACTTCAATAGAAGAAAATATACTGAACCCTATTCTAGTACTGATAAAAATTATTCAAACTACAGAGATAATCAAACCAAGACTATAGAAATCAAGTTGGTAACAATCACACAAACAGTTACAATTACAGTCAATATAATCAACATACATACAAACAACAACATCACAACATTAATCATCAAAATAGAAATCATAATGGTCTTAATCCAGACTGGAGAGTGCCAGTGAGAAATAGATTTCAACCCTTAGAACAAGAAGATCTTAGTTCCTCTGATCTTCACCAAATACATCAGAGTGTTTTTTTAGAGAACGCCCCTTTGGAGGAAGGAACATCAAAAAACAACACCTACCATACATTACTCCAAAGAAATCTAAGAAGCAAAAGAGGGTTAGAGGTAGGAGGAGCAGAAGACAACCCAGACAAAACACCAAAAAGACAGAAATAAATCATACTGGAATATTTAATATTAGTAAATACCCTTTGGATTCTGTACAAGAATCAGTTCTAAATAAAGGTTTGTCCTTCGCACCCTCTTGTAAGTTAAACAAGTTTGAAACGTTAATTAACATAAACCAATTTATCTGTAAACTCACCTTAAAAAGATACTTTATTAAAAATTCCATGGAAAACAGAATTCTCAAAGACAATGAATCTAGATATAAACATACAGATCTAAAAGCTCCATTGACTTCTTATCCAATTGGTGAAAAAAGTGAACACATCAACTTTTTGAAAAAATGGTAAAACAAGATGTTGATAAGATAGATCAATCAAAATATATAAATTGGAATATGACTCAGAAAGAACTAAACATAGTAAAAGATCTAAAAAATAACAAAAGTATCACAATAAAACCCGCAGATAAAGGAATTGTGCTTATGGACACCTCCTATTACCTAGAGGAATCATACAGACTTTTACAAGTTGAAACCACATATAAAAAATTTAGGACTAACCCTATTAAAAATCAAATACAAAAATTAGGTGATTTACTAGGAAAAGCCCTAGACATAGGACTACTAACACAAAATTAATTTGATTTCCTTAATATTAAAGATCCAATTACACCCACATTTTATATTCTTCCTAAAATTCATAAAGATCTCACTAGACCCCCTGGACGCCTGATTATATCCGTCATAGGATCACTCACTTAAAACCTTTCCCAGTACGTAGATTTTTCTTGCAGAATTATGTTATACAATTACCTTCCTACCTCAAAGATTCTACCCAATTATTAAACATTTTGAGAACTATATCATGGAAAGACAACTATCTTTTAGTGACATGTGATGTCAATTCTTTATATACGAACATTGACCACCAAAAAGGCTAAAGGCAACTAAATACTTTTTGGATAAAGACCCTGATTTAAACAAAGAACAAAATAAATTTATACTGAATTGTATCAATTTTATATTATATAATAACTCTTTTTTCTTTAAAGAAGATATGTATTTACAACACAAAGGTACTGCGATGGGCATAAGGTTCGCCCAAAGTTTTGCTAACCTGTTTATGGGTTACTTTGAGAACAACTATATTAATGAAGGTCCATGGGGGGCGAACCTTGTGCACTATTACCGTTATATAGATGACCTCTTCATCATCTGGAAGGGGGAACCTGAACTTTTAGAACTTTTCATAGAGGATATGAATTCAAACTCATTAGGTCTCAGTTTCACTTATGAATCTAGTACAAATATAATTTATTTCTTAGATATCGAGATAGAAAGAATAGAAAAAGAAATCAAGACAAGAACCTTTTTTTTAAAAAACTGATGCTAATAATTACATTCACAATGATAGCTGTCATTTAACCAAATAGAAAACAAATATTCCCAAAAATCAATTCACTAGAATTAGAAAAAATTGTTCTGATATTAACCAATTTTCACTTCAATCTGAACTATTAACACAAAGATTTAAAGAAAAAAGTTATAATTCCCAATTTTTGGAAAAAACCAGATTAGAAGTCCAAGAAATGGACAGAGACCTCATACTTAAGCCAAAATCAAAATTATGTTCCAACCTCGAACAGATGACCCTCTTTGTATACCATTTATAACGCAATACAGCTCACAACAGCATGAAATTAAAAAGATGTTAACTAAGCATTGGCACTATATCAAACAAGATCAAATTTTGGGACATAAAATAAAAAATCGACCAGATATTATTTTCAAAAAAGCTAAAAATTTAAAAAATATACTATCACCTAGTGAATTCAAAAATAATAAAAAGACCATAATCCCACAATAACCAATCTTAAGAAAGAAAAAGTAGAAGGTTATTTTCCCTGATTTTCCTGTAAGTCTTGTAAACATAGTACAAAAATAAAAACTATTAAATCTAATAATAATGATCAATATATCAAAATTAAAGAGATTATCCATTGTTCAGATAAAAATGTGATCTATTGCATCCAATGTTTATGTGGCCATCAATATTTTGATCAAACTAGCCGAATGCTAAAAGACAGGATAAGAGAACATCTTCATCACATTGAACATAAAGCAACTAACACAAATCTATATAAACATTTCACAGAGTATCATCAAGGTAACACCAACCACATGAAATTCTGGGGAGTTAAAAAAGTTCTCTTAAATTCAAGAGGCGGAAATATGGAAAACCTCCTTTTAAGGAAAGAAGCAGAATACATCTATGCTTTTAAAACTTTACATCCTTATGGATTAAATATGGAGTTTGATTTAAACTTCCTAATCTAATTTTAAAACTTTTTCAAATAAATATGAAAGAAGATATTTGAATATATCTATACCTTTATAACCCATTTTAGGAAGGTGAATACGAATTCCAACCAAAAATTGTTGTCTGGGATTTATTTAAAAGTCTTTCTGATCAGTCCTGTTAATTCCCTTTGAAGGCATTACATCCTAAGATATATATCTATATATATTGTTGATTTTCATACATTCTCTATATCATATATATTAGAAAATAAGATTTCCAAAACATTACATTATCCATTTAACCCATCATTTTTATATATATATAATTATATATATATATTTTTTTCTATATATATTTTTTTATATTTTTATACTTTATGTCATATAATAATTTTTTCCTTAATTTTTTCCTCATTTTTCCCATTATTTTTTACCATATTTCCCAATTTTAATCTAACGTATAGTTATGGATAGACTTATTACATAAGATCCAATAGATAATATTTGAGTTCAATTCTTTCTATCTTAATTTCTTTTAGGTTTTAATTATCACATATAAAGTATAAATAAATTAGAAGAAACATTATTTATATTAATCCTTTGTACCCTTTTCAAGAAGACTTTTAAGCTCTCTTTGCAACATCTGATCACGCACTGTCTTATACATATAGCCCAATATTGCTAACTAATCTAAGGCTTTATTACAAAATCACAAAACTAACAAAACTATAAGAATATTGTTTTTTGGACCTATAATCTAAAAAACCTTTTATATATTATATCTTTCCTTTTATGTAAAACCGATTATAATCGTTTTTAAATTAATGTTAAACAATACAGTTAGAACTTTAAATACTATACTATAACACTGCTGTTTAAAATAAAAAAAAATCCTTTTACTTAAGAAACTATTGTTGCGTTTAAACATCTGAAAATTCCATTAAGAAACTTTAGCTTCTATATACGCTATAAGGCAAACTAGTCAATTGATGCATAAAAGCAAGTTTGTTTACTGTTGCTTTTATATAGTATAGAGCAAAACTAGCATAAATATAGCCACACTTGCAATTATATACATACGATTCATACTCATAACAGATTAGAAATTTAACCCCTACAAGATTTAATTTGGTTTATTGTACTATAATAGTTTTGTGCATCTTTCTATTAGAATTTATTTCAAACAGTTGAACTTGATAACAGGAATAAAAATATTAACACAAGGCCATAAATATTAGATGTGTATATATATATAAAGGATATTTTATATATTTTTATAGAAGATCTATCTCATATATTTTTTATATATGTAAATATATATATTTTTTTACAAAACATTTTTTCACATATTGGTCTTGATTTGAACTAATTGTGTATTCAACACTCGTTGATGTATGTTTAGAATATAATAATGGAGTTCTCGTTATTAAATTAACATTATGGATATATTTAATTTTATTTAATGTTTTATTATTATTTTTTTCTTATATATATTTTTTCTTGTTCTATTCTTCTATTTTATTCCAATTTTAAAATAAGTCAATGTTATGTAAACCTTATATGAATTAAATTCCTGCAATTTTGTTAAGATTCCACAAAATTATAAACAGCTGAAGTTTAGTGATCCACGGCTGTATTATTGACATCATAGGCTAGTAAAGATTCAAAATCCTCCAATAGGGATACTACTTCACCCTTTAAAAGAAACACTACCTGCACACTTTGGGCATCTTGATAAAGGCTACGGCCGAAACGCATAGATTTGCCCTCTACAGTGACTACAAACTATCCACCAACATATTGGATAAGTCCTAGCTATAAATAAGCTATTGAATATTTTGTTTCCTTATTCTTATGGTTACGAGAATTAACCGCAAAAGCCACACTAAACCTGGCCATTGGTAACTGCACAATTTCAGTCTCATACTACTAGACTGCAATACCATCCTGCCTGGAAGCTGAAACTCCTGCAAACCTTACGAAGGTAAACATTTTCAGTGCTAAAAATCCTGCATCATTCCAGATTGCCTGGACTCTGAAGTTTTGAGGATCCCAGTGAGCTTACAACTAAATTCTCTGTTAATACTATTAGCGGTTATTAGGCACACAGATCACTAACACCATTAACATCAAGTACAGAGATTCAGCGAAATCATTTCATCAAATGGATATCTGCTATAACTAATAGCATTTGCAATATAACCAATCTTTTACCTACTATAAAGGCTGGACATTTTCAACCAATCAGGTACCTTATACTACTCTACCATCGGCTGATCAAAAACATACGTGATCCAGAAAGACTTCTTCCCTGCACATTACCCAACTCTAAATGTGAGTACAAGTCAGCGTGTAGCTGCAGCTATGAGATACATTGTGTAAGGTACTGTGATGTTAATTTGTATCTAAACAAAGTACCCTTTTGGAACAAAATACTTTCTTCACCTACAAAGTGTCACATCTATATTTCTAGTGATAATTCTAAACGCCCAATGGCGTACTAAGCCTAAACAACCTTTATTCATGTTTTTATGATATATATCATTACAAGCAATCCAGCTTTTTAAGGTGTCAATACGGGACTTTTTATAAAACTTTTTTTCACACATTTGTTTATATCTTGTTGGACTTATTTGAACTTTATTTTTATCGTATCCACTGCAGTGAGATTATTATTGTATTGAATACAACTTAAATTTTTTTGGTATATGAGCTCTATACCGTTTATTTGCAATCGTATTATTATATTATATTTTATTGGTATTAAATTTATATCCTTACTACATATTTTTCTCATCTCGTATCTGTTAACACATATCTGATTCATATGTTTGCACAGCTGCTTTTTATTTGCCTAGCTATTTTACATGTATAAATTTTAGTGAACAATAGTAAATCAAAACATATATTAAGCATCTAGATTTAAATAAATGAACATTTCCCTTAGTTCATACCTCTGCTTATAGATAGTGGAATAAGTACCAATTTTACTATTTTGTTTTACCTTTAATTCCCTACCATTATATCTATCTATTCCCCCTATCACTTTTAGTGATATTAATCAAGTCTTAGGATATCCTTCTAACCAATATCTGTTTAATTTATTCTAAATTTATTGAGAGGAATATTTGTACGCTTATACACCCTTTCTACATAAGTGTTTGGATTTTTCTTAGGAGTTTATCCATTTATATATTATTTTATCACATCAAACTTATATTTTCCCTATACACCACAAACCTATTTTTGCCACTATATTCATATTTTGCACTATATTTTGCACTATTTTATCTACAATAATATAACAGCTCCCCTTACCTGTTTTACCTCATTTCATTTTTGACAGCTGTTTGGAGGAACAACTGTCTATCTAGGGTTAGAGCAGTATATTTTCTATCTAAATTCCTTTAGTAG
Organism: Bombina bombina; assembly: GCF_027579735.1. Lineage (NCBI taxonomy): Eukaryota > Metazoa > Chordata > Amphibia > Anura > Bombinatoridae > Bombina > Bombina bombina. Next base: position 1,325,859,358 of record NC_069500.1, read on the forward strand.
GTGTACTCACTCTAATCTGTTTTCTTCAACTTTCCAGATGTTACCATACTGCTGAGCAAAAGTGGAGAAAATCTCGGAGTTCAGATGACTTTCTTCACTACAAGTTCATCTTGAACTCTTACTATTTTGCCCTTACTCTCACCTCACTACCTGTTCCATCGACCCCATTCCCTCACAGCTACTCCCCGCCCTTTCTTCTACCCTTACCCCTATACTCACATCTTCAACCTCTCCCTCAGCATGGGTATATTTCCCTCATCTCTTAAACATGCACTGGTCACACCTATCCTCAAAAAACCTTCTCTAGACCCACCTATACCATCCAACTACCGCCCTATTTCCCTACTCCCTCTTGCCTCGAAACTACTCAAAAAACTACTATATGTATGTCTATCCCATTTCCTTACACTAAACTCCCTCCTTGACCCATTGCAATCTGGATTTCGCCCCCACGAATACACTGAGACAGCAATTGTTAAGGTTACCAATGACCTACTTACAGAAAAATCCAAAGGCCATTTGTCTCTGCTTATCCTCTTTGATCTGTCTACAGCCTTTAATACTGTCTACCACCCTCTTTTGCTCCAAACCCTCCCATCCGTTGGCATTTGCGACACAGCTCTCTTGTGGTTCTCTTCCTATCTGTCTAACCGTACCTTTAGTGTAGCTTTATCCCCTGCCCCATTACCACTTTCTTTTAGGGTACCCCAAGGCTTTGTCCTTGGTCCCCTTCTCTTCTCAATCTATACATCATTTTTAGGTTCCTAATAAAGTCCCATGGGTTTCAACACCCAAATCTACCTCTCTGCACCAGACCTATCTTCTTCCTTGCTAACCCGTGTCACTAACTGTCTTTCTCATATCTCATCTTGGATGTCCTCTCACTACCTTAAGCTAAATCTCTCCAAAACTGAGCTTCTTATTTTCCCCCCTTCTTCAAAAATCTCCTCCCCCAACTTCTCTATAATTGTCGATAACTCCATCATTACCCCAACCACACATGTTTGATGTTTTCGGGTCACACTTGACTCAGATCTTTCTTTCACTCCTCACATTCAGTCTTGGCTAAAGCCTGCCGCTTCCACCTTAAAAACATCTCTAAAATTAGACATTTCCTTTAACAAGACACAACTAAGATTCTAATCCACTCTCTCATCCTTTCCTGCATCGATTACTGCAACTCCATCCTCTCTGGACTCCCTAGCTGCCGCCTAGCTCCTTTACAATGCATAATGAATACCTCTGCCAGGCTCATCTTCCTTACATGTCGCTCTTCATCTGCTACACCTCTCTGCCAATCCCTTCACTGGCTTCCTCTTGCCTCCAGGATTAAACACAAAATTCTCACTCTGACATAGAAAGCCCTCAACTGCACTGCTCCCCCCTACATCTCAGACCTTGTTTCCAGATACTCTCTCTCCCGACCTGTTCGCTCTGCCTACGATCTCCTTCTCTCCTCCTCTCTTGTATCTCCTCACATTCCCGTTTACAAGACTTCTCTAGACTGGCTCCCAAATTGTGGAACTCTCTGACTCGCTCCACAAGACTGGGTGTGAAGTTTTTTCCCACTTTTTTTGATCCGTTGCCTTCTATGGGGGAATAGGTTATCGCACATGCGATATTGTAAGTTCAGTTTTTTTGCTCTCGTCAGGTTAGTGCGCAAGCAAAAACAGTTTACTTTCATCTTGTAATATGAACGCAACCCGACACGCGCAAAAAACTTACTTCTAGCGGAGTTAACGCTTGAGTAGGAGCTTTAAATAGAGCTCCACTTGTAAGCTGGCCCTTAATAGGGAAAAAAGCAATAAGTGTAATGACCTCAAAACTTATAATAAAGTACTTTTTTAGACTTCTGAAAATACATGTAAAACATGTGGGAGTATTTTTGTTATTTTAATTCTAGAAAACATTTATTTCAAAGCAAAATAAGTTCCAATTTATTCCCTAGGTTACCAAACAACTGATGCCACTTGTGCGTTATTATTAGAATGTAAAAATTTTTTATAACTAAGTGTTGCTTCTTAACCCTTTGTGAGATATAACATAGCACTTTTCTTCCAACCAGCTTTATGAATTACAATGCTGTGTGATCTTTTGCAGAGGAAAATCCCTGCTGTTTTCTTTTTTACTAACTGCTATATACAAGTTAATCCATTAATTAATCTTCAAAACTAAAAGGTCCTAAGTGTTTTGTAATAATAGAAAATACATTTTACTTATACATTTATGACACTAAGTTTCTGCACTTAAGTATATTGAAAACAAAATTGCTAGATTATAGTTGTTTGATTTGTTAGTCAAACGTGTTAATATAGAGAAGAAAAAATTCCAGTTACATCCACTTAGATAATTATTACTATGGTGCATAAATTATATATGGTGAATAAATCACAATAAAAGTTGCTTACGTTTTGTATTGCATAGGTTATTATTGGAATGGAGATATACTTAAAGGTGTATTGAGCAAAATATATACTGTATATCAGTGTTCTATAGTTGTGAAGCCATTATTTGATTCAAAACAAGGTTCAGCAGATCCTTCCCACAGCCACATTAAATGGACATATACAAACATATGTCAGCACTGGCGCACAATAAAAGCTAGATTTCAACGTGGCACCACTCATTACTTTTATTTATCTTATATTTAAGCTTATATTTATCAAGCTTCGTATGGAGAAGTTATGAAGCAGCGTTCGAATACGATCAGGTTGATTGACACCCCCTGCTAGTGGCTGATTGGCCGCGAATCTGCAGGGGGCTGCATTGCACCAGCAGTTCACAAGAAGTGCTAGTACAATGATAAATGCTGACAGCGTATTTATCGATGTGCAGCGGACATGATCCGCTATATCAAATCATGTCCGCTCGGACCATAATAAATAGGCCCCTATGGGAGGTGGGGAATAACCTTAATACTATTCTTATAAAATGTATATAGGGTTAGATTACGAGTGGAGTACAAACGTTTGTGCCAGAGTGATAAGGGGGTTTATCGCAGATGTTTGCTCACGTCGGACTTATCGCTCGTATTGCAATTTGAAAGTAAATGTGATTGCTTGAGCGCAATCGTGATTTATGCTAGAATAATTACCGAGACTTCAGAGCTCTGGTTAACTGCTTCGCGAAACAAAAAAGATGCACAAAACACATCAAAAATACATGACAAACTATAGTTACACTTATAATAACACTATCTAATAAAGAGTATTAAAAAAAATAGCACACAAAAGTATGTGGGATTATTGACTGTTGCAAGTGTATCCGCTTCCTCTCTTCCCTCACTGCGAGCTGAGGGAGGGAGGAAGGCAGATTAGCGTGTCACTGGCTGTGTGAAAAGAGAAAAAAAACCTATATATATTTAAAAAATATTTTTGTTTTTGCTCCTGATCACAGAGCTGCTACTGTGATCAGCATACTGTCACTGTGATCAGCCTGTTAGGGCTTTGATCAGTGCCCAAAACTTTATTTGTGGGGATCTTTAGTTACTGTTAACCCCTTTCCTGCAGTTCCCAATCACTGCCCTTCCCAGTGCTTTGCTAATTTAATGTTCTAAAAAAAAAAAAAAAAAAAAAAAAAAAATCTGAGGGAATAGGGTGAGTGGGAATAGGTGGGTGGTAATTGAAAGGTGGTAATTGGGGTGGCTTAGTGAGATTTTGGGGGAGGTGAGTGGGAATGGTTGGTGGTAAAGTGGGAACTTGTGGTGATGAAGTGGGAATTGGTAGAAAAAAAATCCCTTATGGCACGCTATTCAGCAGAAGATGGCTTATGCCATTCTTGACGAAGATTCAGGGAGTGAAAGCCATTCTCCGCTCTGTCTCACAGCGCAACCTTTACGGCATCAGATATAGAGTCCCTGAGTGATGCATCTAATGTTGGTACTCCCTGCCCTCCACCTAAAAGGAGGCATCGCACAAATGACCAAAATTGGCTACCCCCTAATTAAACTGCCCCAGAAATGTCTGAATTTGCAAAGACTCCTGGCATCACAACTGATGTTCCAGTATGTCAGCCAATAAATTATCTCTCCCTGTTTCTGACGGATACCATGTTTGAGCATATAGTTGCTCAAACAAATTTATATGCCAGCCAGTATGTCAGAAAAAATACCTGGCACCCCACTGACATAACTGAGATTAAAAAGTTTTGGGCCCTGACTTTAGTAATTGTGAAGAAACCCAGCATACATTCATACTTGAGCCAGAACCCCATCCTGGCTATTCCTCTTTTCCCAGGGATTATTAAAAGGGATAACAGTTGCTGTTAATTCTCCATTTTAATGATAGTGCCCAGTGCCCCCCCCCCCCAGAAATGACCTCCTGCATGACAGGTTAATTAAAAAAAGGACCCTGATAAACTACCTGTCCCAAAAATGTAAAGAAGTTTACATCCCTGGCCAGGGCATAGATGCATTTTGCATAGATGAGTCCCTCATGAAATTTAAGTGGAGATTGCTTTTCAAGCAATATATACCATCCAAGAGGTCCCGCTATGGTGTAAAAATTTTATAAACTGTGTGAATGCAGTACTGGGTATACCTGGGCATTTCGATTCTACCAGGGTAAAGATAGCCACTTAGATCTACCTGGCTGCCCAGATTTAGTTGGCACAAGTGGGAAAATTGTGTGGGATCTCCTACTACCCCAGCTAAACAAAAGGTACCATTTGTGGTTCGATAATTTTTACACCAGTGCCGAGCTATTAAAATTTTTACTTTATTTTGAAATCGTGGCCTGTGGCACAAGGCGAAAAAATCGCACAGGTTTCCCCCAGAAGCTGACGTATGGAAAGAAAAGTAGGGGCCCAACGTCAGCTTTAAGCCACAATGAGTTACTGGCCCTTCGGTACGATAAAAAAAATGTGTACATGCTCTCCACAATGCACAATGAAGCTACAGTGCCAGTGTCTATGAAGTGAAGCACTTGATAAAAAAGTAGCCTTTTACATTATGCAGATCGGAGTGTATGTGCTCTACAAAAAAGCAGGCACAAGGAAACCTTATACTTTTTTGGAATTTTTGTTAAATGTAACATCTGACATTTTGTTTAACCAGACCCCTAATCCTCCCACAGTTCATTCTGAAAATGTCCAGCAACTCTGCAGCAGGCATTTTCCCACTAGGATACCCCCCCCCCCCAACTGCCTGCAAAAGAACACCCCAGAAAAACTGCAGAGTCTGCTATAAAAAAGGAGTGAGGGGGCGGAGCCTGGCTGTGCAGGAGAATGGCCGCAGCTGAGTAGAGCTCCTGAGCCAAAAGCTAGTCAATCATAATCAAATGCCCACAACTGAGCTATAAAATAGATTATTACCCTAACTGAACCGAGAGGGGATATATATCACCTAATTATACTCTATTTGGGACCGGATTGAGGAGTGAGGAGCAACCCACACAACAGCGCCTGAAGGCCGCAAGCCCGCTCAGAGCCCAGAGGTGCGTTACTGATCGAGCAAGCTCCCGGTCTGAGTAGTACTTAATCACAGCAGTGAGTATCACGTAGATGCGGTGCATCTCAGGCACCGAAGCTGAACACACAAGTGTATTCTGACCTGGCAGGGGAGTCGGAAATAAGGGCCGATAACTAGAGGGGCCGTCACATAAGAGAGACATACTTGAACTACCCGCCGGGGGCACTATATACAGAACCGGCGGCAGGACCGGACACACACACAGCGATTCCACAGCGCTGCTAGCAGCGAGTAACACAGAGTGCCTCAGAGGAACAAAGATAAAGTAGGCAGAACGAGAGAGAATTCCTCCCCGGTTGAGAGTATAGGAGCCGCAAGAGACCTGAAAGATCGCAGCCAAGAAACCTCAAACAGGAGTGATATCTATAACGCAGACACATCGGAGCCTCTGAAAACCGGTGAGTGAGATATAAAAACCTGCTTGTTTATGGGCCCTGTGTGATTGTAAGATTTATTGAGGGCTGTTCGTAAATTTAACTTTATACCACACTGAAGGCTGGGCATATTGAACTTTGTGAGGGTGAGACCGGGGACTAGGCCCACGCACTTTGAGGAAGTACTGATTACAGGGAATATTACAAAAAGGCCAAAGAATAAACAGTTTATTGCTCTGAGGGGCTTGACATGCAATAAGTATAGAAGAGACTTTACCAGAGTGGCCTCTCACTATAAAAGAAATACTTGAACTGACTGATACAATAGATAACACGTGTCCTATCTACAAGTGTGACACACAATCACTATGGCGCATAAAAAATCTGGCCTGGGAGACAAGGGCTCAAAAACTAGAAACATGAGTCACTACTTAAAAGGCTTGGAACCCCAAACCTCTGAAGACACTAAACTTTTACCTGACCCCATGACAACAGAACAGGACCACTCTCTTATGGGGGCTGCTCCCCCGACGCAATATGTTATGAAAGCAGACCTACAAACTCTCTCATCCAAACAGGATATTAAAGAAGTAGTAAGTGAGATAAAAAAATAATTTGGAGAGTAACGCAAAGATGTATCAGATCTAGCCCAGAGGGTCACAAATATAGAACACTCTCAGAGCACTATGCAAGATCAAATAAAAAAAAACATACCCCAAGTACAATATAATACTAACACAATACAGAACTTGTTGGAAAGAATTGAGGACTTGGATAACCGCGGAAGGTATCCCTGAAAGTGTTAACCCCACTGCGCTACAGGGTTATTTGCAGGATCTATTTAGAGTAATTAAGGGTACCCCTATGTCACCGGAGGTCAGCATTGAGAGAGCCCATAGAGCATTACACCCGAAACCCTCAGCAAAGGCACCTCCAAGGAATGCGATCCTTAAACTTTTGAACTTCAAGGACAAGGAGGAAATTCTTCGTCACAGCAGGAACAAGCAACCAATCCAGCATGTGGGCATCACTCTTCAGGTGTTTTCAGATTTGTGCCCTACGAATCTCCAGAAGCGCAGATAAATGAAATTCCTCACTACTACATTGCAAATCAACAAAATACAGTATAGGTGGGGATTTCCAACCTGCATTGTGGCCACCAATAATGGAAATATGGCCATATACAGGACTGTAGAAGATTTGGACACTTTTTGTGCCGCTCTGGGAGTACCAATCCCAGCCTTAGATAATCTGCAGCAACCTGGGAGGCCGCAAGATGACCTACAGCAGCAAACATAGAAGCATGAGATTATTTAGTTGTCTTAACCTTTCTTTTTTGCTCTACAGGGCCAGCTGAGATGGACTGATATATAACTCGCATGATTGCCAGGGACCTGAACAGGTACCATGGTAACAGTTAATAATCATACATCCTCTCTATATGGTGTTTAGATGTTTTTGTTTCACATGTGTTGCATTACTACTCAGATAGACATCTTTAACTCACCATGATCCCTACTGGTAAATGCGCCCTATGGGAAGGCCACGCTTAACTCAGAAGCTGATCACATATGATAAACATGGATATGATTTTGCAGCATTCGGCAGCCCTAGGCATATTGATATCCATAGGTACCCCCTATGCTCTTTATTACTCCTCTCCTCCCCTCCCCTCGGTTCATCTAACATATTTCAATATATTAGGTTACTACCTGGTGTCAGTATTAGATACCAACTTTTGATTCTCATTTAAACTATAGCTCACTACTTACTTTTATGACAAGACTAGCCATAGGCACATTCCCTTTAGAGATTACCCTAAAAAAGTTTTGCTATTGTACTGTTTGTACCACAGGTGGTTGTGTGATTGTACCAAACTTTGTCTTACTTGTACACGAAAGACCTGCTCTTTACCTAGCACTTTCCTCATTCTACCCCACTGACCCTTCTCCCTCATACTTCCTACTTACCTACTCTCCCCCCTTCTCTCACTTCTCCCTCTCCTCCCCATCCCCCCTCCCCCTTTTTTTTTTCTCTGTTGCAATGGCACCCCTGGGAAGAGAACCGAGGGTACACCCGACCACATTTATTACTGTAAATGTTAAAGGACTAAATGGTCCTGAAAAACGTTCTATAGTAACACGTGAATTACACCAACTACAGGGGGACCTGTTTTTTTCTTCAGGAAATATCCGGTTGCTTTTTTTGCATCAGGGCCCCATAAACACAACAGAGTTGGAATACTTATACATCATAAAGTCCCTTTCCAAGCACAAACAGTGGAACGAGATAAAGAAGGTAGATTTCTTATCGTAGTGGGACTTTTGTATGGCAGACTCGTCATGTTAGTTAATGTGTACGTGCCGAATACGGCGCAACACATTTTTTACAGAGCACTCTCCACGAGACTTCTTGAGCTCTCTAGAGGAGTTGTGATTTTGGTAGGCGATTTCAACGCACCACTAATCCCTAGACTAGACACATCTAATGGGGTCTCTAGTGTTTCACACCACATTCTAAAGCATATAAACAACACTATGAAAACACACTTACTACATAATGTATGGCGCACTTTGCACCCAGCAGAGACAGATTTCACATACTACTCTAACCCACATATGAAATACTAGCGAATTGACTAGTTTTTCACAGACTCTCAGGGCATTGCATATGTCACAAACAGTGATATTTCCCCTATTACATGGACAGATCATGCACCGGTCTCCTGCCTGATGTATTGGCCAGATACTCCAGCCACACCATACATGTGGCATTTAGACGATGCATTACTGAACTGCCCACTTATAATGGAAGACATTAATACCAAGATGACAGAATACTTTGCCCTAAACATGAATGAGAATTTGTCACTGACCACTGTGTGGGAGGCTCACAAAAGTGTCATCAGGGGACTCCTTATAGACCACAAAAGTAGGGTAGTGAAACAAGCCAGGGAAAAATATAACTATACCCTTTTGCAGATAGGGAGACTGGAGGAACAGCATAAAAAGGCCCCTACAGATGCTATTTTGCTGGCAAAACTAACCCAAGTAAGGACAGACTTTAAACAACTATTACAGGAAGAGAATCAGAGAAAAGCTCTACTTCTGAAACAAACATATGATGAGGGAGGCGACAAGGCGGGGAAAATACTAGCTAGAGCCCTCCGACGTTCTCAACTAAAAGCATATGTATACACAATAAAAGACAGGAACGGTAAAGTTCAAAAAGATAGTCCAAAAATTGCGGAGTCTTTCCGCAATTACTATAGTCAACTATACAATCTGAAAACCTCTTTTACAGCTCCTACACTTAATGAAAACCAATAGAAACTTAAAATATCAGAATATCTTGCAGGAATACACATGAATACACTGACAAGAGAGACGGTAGAGTTTCTAGAATCTCCCCTTACGCAAGAGGAAATTCAGGCTGCACTGGTAGACCTTCCGAATGGGAGAAGCCCAGGTCCGGACGGATTTGGAGCTAGATATTATAAAGCCTTTTCACCAATTCTGCTTCCTTATATGCAAAATTTATTTAATAGTACATCAGAATTAGAGACATTGCCTGCATCAATGCTGACTGCCTATATAACAGTACTGCCAAAACCGGGTAAACCTACAGACGTTCCCCAGAGCTATAGGCCAATCTCACTGCTGAATACTGATGTAAAGATATTGGCCAAAACCCTGGTGAACAGAGTGAATACCATACTCCCCACATTGATTTCACAAGATCAGGTAGGGTTTGTCCTGGGGAGGGAGGCGAGAGATAATACCTTGAAAGTGTTACAGTTAATTGAATACGCCATTCCACTAGCATTATTGTCAACCAACGCCGAAAAGGCGTTTGACAGAGTTAACTGGCAATTTCTCAGAAGTGTAATGGAAAAGATAGGTTTGGGAAAGAAATTTTTAGGAATGGTCTTTGCTTTATATTCAACGCCCAATGCTAGAGTTAAGGTAAATAACATCCTGTCTTCCCCCTTTGAGATCACAAATGGCACCAGACAGGGGTGTCCGCTGTCACCCTTGTTGTTTGTCATCACGGTAGAAGTGCTGGCTTGCAGCATCAGGGCTATTAGCCGGGTGCGGGGGGTAAGGGTAAACGACAAGGAGTACAAAATTGTGATGTATGCAGACGATCTTTTGTTTACTCTTTCTGAGATAGAAACCTCTGTCCCTGCATTATTAAGCGAGTTTCATACATATGGGGAAGTATCATGCTTTCTCCTCAATAACACTAAATCTGAGTTACTAAATATTAATCTGACCCCAGCCACTT